>NW_027072056.1:20608912-21233912 GCF_038088225.1 Cyrtonyx montezumae
TGAGATATCAGGTAAGTCAACATCTAAGGGAAGGAAACAAGAGAAGGTCAATATTTATAGTTCTTGAAAGGCCGCTGTCAGATTTTTATTTCTGAAAAAAAATGAAAAAAAATGCAACAATCTGATGCATGTTAGAGAAAATAATGAGCCACAGAGAAAAGCAATAAAAAAAAAGTTAAAGTGCTTAGAGAGATTAATTGTCAAAGCCAGACAATGAAGCAGCTGGAACATGGAGCTAACCTGGTGGCAAATCTCTCTGAGATTATAAAAGAGTCTAGTGGACAGATGGATTGGGCAATCATTTGATATGAATCAGTTTATAACAAAGATAAAACAGAAAAAGAGAAAGGGAAAGGTGCTTCATGTCTGGAAAAAAGATTCAGGAACATGGAGTTACGAACTGATTTTGCCAAAACAACTGCTATGTAATTGATATGAGAGTGCCACAGTTGAACAGGAGAAATAAGAGATTAAAATCAGGAAGTGCAAGAGGTGCCTGCATGGGGCAGACTCCTTAAAAGTAAAACAAGATGTGAAGGAGAGCAACATGAGCAGATGCACAAGCAGGGGAAATTAAAGGAAGATGAAAAGAAAAATGAGAAATAAAGTGATAGCCTTCATTTGAAGACAAATCAGAGAGAGCCTACCTGCAATTAATGGCAGCCTGTATGTATTTTACCATATGCTGTGTAAATTATCTAGGGGTGCAGCTGCAATCCATTCAAATCACTATCACTTCACACTGCTTTGTATCAGCTGGGAATCTGGAATGGTAAAGTGACTTTTACAAAAGAGAACCCCCAAAGCCCAGATCCTCTGGAATATTCCACAAACTAGTCAGCATGCCTACTTTGCAATTTTACCTTTACAATACCCCATAGAATAAGACCACATTTCTGTAATTTTACTAAACTGAACCAAATACTGTAGTTTTACACCTGCTAGCTGACAATGGCTGTATTTAATAGATTTTTCTCACACCTGGGAACCAAATCAATTCAACAAATCTGCTGTAGTTTTCAATGTCTCTGATTAAATAACATTTGGAAGCACATGGAGGACATTAAGCACATGAAAATACACTAATATTGGACAACTGACACTCCAGGAAGTTTAAAGTTACCATCACTGTGCCAACTGGAAACATTGATTCATGAGTTAGGGAATAGTTATGATTTTGGAAAATTGATCTGAGTCAGGAAAACACATATGGTGTGCAGTGGCAGGTTCTGCATCACCACCATCTCATTGCACCAGGACTTAGGGTGGCTGGGCATGCAGCTGTGCCTCTATGCCCAGTAAGCCCTATGAAGGGAAAGAGCTTATCTACTGCACCAAACTAGCTATTGTATGCTCTCAGCACAAATAATGGAAAAGCTTCCTTTAGCACTGCTGTCAGTTTCATCAAAAATCCTATAGAAATGCCAAAGAGATGGTTGTCTACCTTTAAGAATTCTCTTAAACTCCATACATAAAGTGCATGACTGTGAACTGTTATATTGCAAAAATAGGAAACAAAACCACAGTTATTCAAGGGAAGATTCTGCTAGCAATATTTTTTTTTTGGTCCAGCATACAGACATATATACCTACACGTATTTAAAACCCAAAATCGACCCTAGAAACACATGGGCTGCAACTTCACTGCCTGAGCGTGGTATTTAATTGTTAGAAAGCTTGTTTGTAAAGCTGCAATCCAAATGGACCATTAGTGTCCATGAAAAAGATAGAAAGCTGAGATAGAAAGGTTTTATCAAAATCTCCTTGTAACTTAATCTCTTTCACTACTACCCATAGGGAAGAATGTTTATTTTAACTTCTGGTCCATCACTGAATGAGTTTTTGTCCCCCCACCCCTCTATCATGCCACCACTTTTAATTACAGAGATCAGCAGGAAAAATAATCTGAATTTTTTAGGACTTTATGCACCAGGATGGGAGCATCACTAGTTAATGTTCATGAACATTAGCAAGAATGGCCAGATACTTAGAAGCTTTCATGATTTGGATGCCTTTTCCCTCCTCTAGGCCAGGCAATGGCTCGCTACAGGTTTGGAGCTAACTGTTTTAATACTGTCTATTGACATTTTCATAAGCAAGCAGATAAGGATAATATTAAATTTGCATTGGAGAAATTGGGGCATGCTTTATCGATCTCAATTCCTCTGTGGTATTCGATTCTGCAGCTATTCTCACTGAACTGACAATTCCAGGGACATAACTGTGTAAGAATCCTGTCCTTTATAAGCATGCACTGTAACAATCAGTATTTAATACATTAACCTTTTAATCATACTTATAAAACCTTTTCCTGGCTTTCATTTGCTGGAGACTAGTGAGAAAAAAAAACAAAACTGTCTGCTTCCATTACTGTTAACCTCAATGCACAGTCTCTGCCATATCACCCAAACATATGTGTAACATTTCTATGCAAGCCTCCATAAGCCCTTACCAAAAGCACTCCCATGTCTCTTCGTTCATTTCGTACATCCTTTCAGTAATTTCTTGATGTTTTAAATCCCCAATCATTTTTCTCATTCAGTCATGTTTCACTTATTCCAGTAATTTCATACTTATGCTAAAACATCTGTAACTCCCATTCAGCAATCTTATTACATAAGATATGCAGCTTTTCTCTCCTAGCTCTCCTTTGATTTACATACTTACTAGAGGTATCTTCTACTGAACGTTGTTAACCAGTGGATAAATTACCTTGGGATTTAGGCAATACCACCTAAATCTCTCTTTTCTGTTATTACTTCAGCTAATAAAATATGGACAGTAACTTTCCAGGTTAGAATTCAGTATATTTTCTCCTGAGCCTGTGAAAGATGGTCCCATCTCAAATATCATTACATTGCATTTTGGTGCCTGAAAACCTCTTCATGACCTAACCTAATGAGGACAAAAAGCAACCCTGCACAACAGTACTCTCATCTGAGACATCAGGCCAATCTAACACCTAGATTTGAACACTCAGACATGGAAATTCCAGTTGAAAGTTTCCAGCTCCCTGTCAAGAAAAATCAAGAAGAAAGAAAAGTGCAGTGGAAAGGCTCCTGGTGGTGGTGTTCTCTTCATCCACTACTCTGTGTTTAAGTCACACCAAGCCTCTAACAGAAGTTTTCACCCATACTCTCTAAAAGTGCTGCTAACCACGTCTTGCTTACACAACAGTTTCCCTCAACAATGCAATGTTTACCAGACTTAATAAGCACCTTATTTTAAAACTGGCTATCTTGCAACATAATAATGAATTCAATTAGAAATAAAAGCATGCAAGCATGTTTTAGGACACGATTAGCAAACAAATAACCTTACCAAATTTTGACTTCTGACTGAAGAATATACAAGATATCTTTTCCAAATGGCATTCATTTGATTTACTACTGTTGTAGCCATATCTTTCTCCCTAGCCTCCTGATAGAGCTACGCACTGAAGAGGAGCCATCATATAACCACTCCCCATGCGTGTGAGGGAAGTTGGAAGCATAAACAGTTATCTGCCTACCAAAAAACCCACCAAAATTCCATGAAGTAAAACTCACACTCACTAAGGTACCTTCTTATAAGCCTTCCTGTCTTGCTTCCTTCTCAGCTTTTGTTGATGTTCAGGTGAAAGAGATCAGCAGGGATTGATTTGATTGCAGATCAGCTGCGGGTCAGGCTGTAACTCACAGAGCAGTGGTTTATGCTGTGAGTAACCCCATTCCCCTGAAAGGTAACCAAGCAGTTTTGGAGAATACAGCTTGTCATCCATCTCACAGCTGTATTTAACATTTGTGCAGAGCATATAGTGCACCATGTAATGGGCAGACTCAAGAAGCCATGGATTTCCTAATGAATTATAGGAAGCTTTTTTCTTAAATTTAGATTATTGTTTCAATTGTAAGTACAGAGAAGGTCAAGCAACTAATCAGGGAGGTGCAGTGTGATTTGAATAAGGAAACTATGGCAGCTAACCCTTAAGGAATGGAAATACCTACTGTGAATTAGATTTTAAATTGAAATTCAAAATAAGATCAAAGATTTTGTGATCTAATATACCTCACCATCACAGGGTTAATGCTAAAATAATTTTGTTCCAAAGAAATGCATTAATTGTATTCATTTCTATAATACTTGCATTAATAATTCTGTCATTATAAAAGATATCAGTTCTACCCTGTTGGATTAAAATTTGTGCTACACATTTGAAGGTGTTGGTGTTGCGGGCACATGAAATTGGTTTAAGTGCAGTAAAGTAGAACAGGAATAGTGGAAAACGTTCTGGGCAAATAACTTCAAATAGCTACACGCATGATTCAAATGTTCTGATTTTCAATAAAGGACTCTACGCCCCAATGTGACTCCCTCCAAGAAGTGACATCTCAAATCCTGCTGTAATGCACGGAATGAAAATATCATGCAAGAATTTCTCTACCCTCTGTGACCTTTCTCAGATCATTTGGACACCTGAATATTCCTTGCTATTACAATGTCACAGTGTGAGGACGAGCCCCTTCATCTCCCCTGATCTTCTCCTGTGGTCATTGGCCTTTTGTACCACAGTTGCAGCAGAGCTTTTGAGAACATTTCCTGACCTGTGCGATCTTGAACTGTAAATAGTGGATATGCTGCAGACCTTTAATGGTCTAAGCATATATTGCCCAATTGCTGCAGCTACAGAGCACGCCATAACTTGATGTGCAAGTTGGTCTCTTCTAGTCCCAAATCCTTCTTCACCTGCTAGGAATCCCACGGATCTCAGAAGAGGTAGCAGAAAAACTGACCAAAAAGAATCATAAATACCTTTATAATTCATTTCAACATGGCATGGAAGTGAAGTAGTTAAAAGGAAACTCAAGAAAGATTCCAGATGAGTACTATACACGGTGGTCAAAATACTGAAAGTGTTTGAAGACGGAGCTGAGCAAACGTTTACTTTTCCATAAGCTAACATCAAAATCCTGCTGGGGGTTCTAAAATGCTTGTTTAGAGCCAGGGAAATTTATTTCTATAACACATAAGACACACAAAGTTTTGTTAATTCACGTCTCTCATTCTATTGCAATTCTTCTCACCTAATTTTTGACAGAACAATAAAATACAGAAATCCCAGAGGAGACTGTAGTTTCTGATTTAAAGTAGATTGAAGTGGTTCAAAAGTCTTGTTTGCTTGCAACTTCTATGAAAACTGAAGTGTTCATAGGAAAAATAAACCTCAACGGATTTTGTGACTATTCTACTATTTTTATTTTTATTGATCGTGCAGCTAATCAAAATATTCTGACACTACCAAAAGCTTTTTATTTTCAACACTATGATTTAGTTAATTTATTGCTCAGCTTTGTTGTAAACAAAACACATACGGATTTTTCCATACTAAGAATTCATGACTTGACTGCTGAGAAAGAAGCAATAAAGAGAAAGAGGGGAATGAAATCTCACTAAAGTGAATGTCATTGTGCTCAGTTGTAGTGAAGTTCAATGAGACCAATTTCAACAGCATTATTTCTGTAAGACAAACAAGGTTTGCGTGTATTTTTTTTTCCAGTATAGGAAACTTCTAAATCAACTCAAGGTTGGTAAAATTCATCTGATTACAGAAATTCTGAATTGTGAAAACTATTTAAACAGCTTTTGAACTTCTCTGTAGAACTACTTCACAAATACACATTTAGTTTCAAAAGAGAAGCATAATATTCTTAGTGCTGTAGTTAATAAAGGAAGCAACTGTAACAACTATGCCATCATTGTCTGTTACAGCATCAAATATTGCACCAGTCTGCTGTATTTTGATAGCATAATGTATTCCTTTTTCTTAGAGCTTATGCTGCTTTTAAAGGTGACTTTTGCGTTTTTTGCAAGAACTGCTCATCAGTTTGAAGCAAATTGCAGAGGCCCCACCAAACTGACCCTCCTGATCTCACTGCTCTCAGTGACAAATCTGACTTCTTAATGGGAATTGTAATGTACACAAGGGACTTTATCAATAAAAACAAAGCCATTTTTTTCAATGTTTACCATTCAAGCATTTCTGTTGTCATTTAAGAGCAGCCAGAATCAATGGGTTTTTACACAGCTGCAGGTCTGAAATCTTAAATGTTTCCCTTAGCTACTTGGGCTCATCAAAGCTCTGCTGTGACATTCTTCACATGGAAACCCATAACATTTGCCCCACTATCACTGTCACAGTGAACTTCCCAGGACAACAATATTTGGGCCACGTAGTTCTGGAAGCAAACACAAACACACATTCAGATGCACATGCATGTTCTAAACTTCACTGCTTTGTCTTTAAGCCTGCCATCACAGCTCATTTTGGCATTGTATCATCAGGTGTACAAGGTTTATGCAAATAAACCAGAAGCCTCCATCAGTGAGGCTAATAGAATACAAGTACTGACTCAGCAAGCAGCCTTGTTAAAGATACCCAAGAATTAAAGACTGAAAATGCATTGCTCAAGTTCTATTTTTGTGTACATGATTTTAAATGCTTAGGATTTTGCCTGCACATGCTGTGACTGGTCTTGGAAAGCTTAAGAATTCAAGTGGGATGAAAAAGATTAAATGGTCTTGAACATCTCTTTATAAAACTGAGAGTTCCAGTTATTTCCTGAGGCTATTCATGATGGGCTAGGTAAGTACCATGATGCTTAGATTTTGTTCTTTGATCAAACATCATTCATCTAGCTGTTAAAGAAAGGGAACTTGGCATTTTTTGCCTTCTGGTCATTGAAATTGGCTGTCAGGGTACCCATGTCATTTGCTTTATTGTCATGTAGCTGCTGACATGGCATAAACTATAATGAAGAATTTAACAAGGAAACACTAGCAATTGTCTGTGAGATACATCTTGTCTGCTCCTAGGCTTTTATGAGTCTCTTCATTTTGATATATGTAAATATATGTCCTGAGACCTTCTTATCCCATCAGAGAGTGTGTAGACAAAAATCTTTTGAAGAGAGGAACAGAGGTGGCCAAGCTAATGAGCTGACTGTTTGCAGGATGTGAGACCCAAAGTCCTGACAGAGAGCTTTAATCTACTCATTGGCCATGTATCTAATGTCAGTGGGATGATTTTGCCCACATAGCTTCTTCCTTTTCTTTCTTCATCTGTAAACTGGTAATGACTTTCTTTTCACAGCTCTAGGGCAAAACAGCAATTATTTACATGCCAAGTCCCCTCATTTTGCATGGCAATGTTGATAGTTACAAGGAAGGGGTGGGAGAGTCATCCTCTAATCATGGATGATGAAATCATTCCAGGTATTTTAAGTCATGAATCTACTCTAAACAGAAAACTATTGTCTGTAACATCAGTTCATCACTTACTAGACTGCCTTTCTCATTTCTTAGCTTGTATTAGATTATGGAAAGAGTGATTGTTGCAGTGACATGACTGATGAGCTGTATCAGTGCTTACTGGGTAATATTTAACCTATTTCAGAGCATCTGTCCAGTTAATGTGGCTTGCAGGAGAGCTTTCTGTCTTCTCAAGAATGCGATGACTCCCCAATTAATAAAAGGGAACTAATTTTAGAATGGCTGAAATGAACAATTTGGAGACCCATGAAGGCTATTCTGCATGTGGCATTAAATATAGCAGGAATTAATTTGCTGGAGTGGTTAAACTGTACGTGACAGGATTTTATTGGGGAAAAAAATTAATGTAATGCAAATAAGAATCTAATCAGAAGACTGGGAATAAAACACAATTTATAGCTAGGGACTAGTTTCGACACACATTTTTGCAAACTGTGTACTTGAAGAAAGGGACTCAATTAAATATACTATATGAAATTAGACCAGCAGAGGGATTGCAGTTAGTCACATAAAAACACGCTAAACTGAATTAAAACTCATTAAAAAGGCATATAATTACAGTTAACTAGTGGGGAAAAAAAAGACAGAGAGAGTCTGGACATAAGAAACAGGATGCTATAAAAGAAAAACAGTACGAGATACATTGCCTGTGGTTGGATAGGAAGTAAAATAACATGTTGTGGGAGCAGAAAAAATGAGCCCGCAGAGGATCAGCACAATGAAGTGTACCAGCAAGAAAGGGCTACAGGAGATCTTATTGGTGGAAAGTGGGCCTAAACAACAGGTTTTTTTTTTCCCCTTAAAGCATCACTAGACTATTCTGCATACGTTTACTGCAATGTTTATCTCCCTTAGCACTTAGCAGTGAAGGATAACTGCCTGACCATCAGCAATGAAGAGCACGTAGCATGGAGCAGCAGTCTGTGCTTAACGACCTCCGAGTGTCCCCTCCACCCCCGATTGTTTTATGACTCAGAACACACCAGCAGTGCCACCTTCCCCAGCTGTTCAGTCTGAGCTGCAGAGAGACCCTCCCCAAATCAACCCCAAGGGGGTAACATTGCAATGACACGTCCAGTTACCCTCTGCTAAGGAAAGACTGCAGCTACTTAAGATGTTAGAAACACCAGGCTCAGGAGCCTGAGATCCACAGCAGCTCCCTTGACCAGTTTCTCAGCAGACTGAATAACAATGTAAATGGCAGCACGTGGTACATGGCAGTTCTGGGGTTAGGTGCACTCACATAAAGGCAATCAGCATTTGCACAAGTTTCTCTCTGGCCAATGCAAGGCATGTGTGCACATGGCACGTCCAGCAGCTCAAGGTCACAGTCAGCCTCCTGCTCCTCTGGCAAAGATGAATTTGAGTTCTGTTCCTGCTTCAAACTCATTTTTCCCTTAGTTAACTTCATGCTTTTACTTAGCTCTGTCTTTCTGGTCCAATAGCCAATTCCAAATTTAATAAAACTTCTCATGTAGATCTCATTTTGTTCTATTTATCTACATTACGAAATTTCTCTGCTTTTTCTTCTGTTTTTTTTTTTTTTCTTTTTTCTTCCTGAGATTCAGCCCAACATCTTAATATTATCCGAATACAATTCATCTGAAAATCATGCCTTCAGGCAAAATAGTTCTCAATATCATGAAAATAATCTGGTGAGCATTACTAAGACAAACTGTCGCATTTCCTCTGATCCACAATACAGAATCAAACATCTTCAGCAATCTTTACTTTGACACTTTTAAGACACTCGACTTTCTTGACAATTGCAATTTGTGGTGTAAGTGGACTTTCCATTAAGGCAGAGCTATGAGATGCTCTCATCCTGCAAGCCAGTTCTCATATTTCTCAATTAGTATCTTGCACAGTGTTGCCTATGTACTGCCCGGGACCCTATAGGAATTACTGCACAGGACTGATTATCAACCCAGTGAGGTTGTATGGATGACAAGGCTTCTGCCACTGGTAGCAGGACCTCAGGCCTGAAGCATGTGATCCTGTGGCAGCAACTCATTGAGCAGCAGTGACTTTTCCTCCTGGCCGCACTCTGCTATTTTACAGGGCAACCCCAGTGCAGGCTGCCCTGGAGGACTTTGATTAGGGTAGCTACAACAGTACTTACTCTGAATTTAGGAAAGCAGGAGTCTCTCTCTCATTATAACTCACAGTAAATCATCTTCCTCTTGCTTTTTCTTGGAAATTGCTTCAGCTGCCACCATTATATCCATTCATTCCTAGACAAAATACAGAAAAATCAGAAGAAACTCTACATGCTAAAACAAAACAAGGCGAGCTGTGCATTTGCAAATAGTAAAGAATAGAAGATCCTCTGGGATATTTGCATGTGGCACTCAAAACATAGTCCCCACTCACTGCCATGATATTTCAAGGTAATCTCAACCTTCTTTTATCGGTTTCTCTGAACGACGCGGCAAAGTTGGTTTGGATAGGCTGGTGGCAGTGACTCTATTAAAAAAGATTGCTTTGCATTGCAGAAAAGATAGTCCCCCTAGCCCAACACAGTTTTCATTGCACTGAGCTGATCTGAGAGTAGTTGGTCTGGGGAGAGGGAACTGGGGGTATTTGGAACACGTTGCTTCAATGGAAATATGTCCAGACAAGAATTGTACCTCTGATGGGCTCCTTCCTGTTGTATTCTCTGTCACTGCCAGGCAGAAAATCTGTAACTTTCAGGTTTTACCATATTCCATACCTGAAGGCATACACCCACCAGTTGTTAAGACTGGAAAGTTATTTCAGCAACTTTGGGCCACTTTCCCTTTACTGCAGTTTTCTGAACAAGAGCAGCTGTATGGATCCATCTACCCATCCTCTTTTCTGTTTGTAGTGCATGCACATGCAAAAAGGCATTTGAGCTCTCATTATTTTATGTATGTGTAAGTCCTACAGAAACTGTACATTATGCATGCATGGGAATTATTACCTAGAGGCCTAGTTATCAAAGCGCGTAGATATTAACCTTATTTTGCATGCACAACTGAACTCATAAACGATTTCCCAAGCATCACTTTGCACAGAGATCTTGCCCTCTACTTTAAAAATGTCTTTGTTCTCGATGACAATGGAAGTACTCACTTACCTCAAATGCCCTTTGGTTTCAACAGCTGACATCTGGTGAACAACCTGAATTAGGAACGAGGTTTTTAATAGCCCTCCATTTTCAGCTTTGCTTGCACTTGGGATGGGAAAACCTCGATGTCTGTAAAGGCAATTGCTCTAACCAAAACAGTGCAAGTCTTTGCAGAAATAGTGCTAAGAGGGAAAGAAATTGGAAAACTAAGGCTTGAGGGAGTAATCCCACTAAAAAATAACATTAGAATCAATGTCTCTCCAAAAATACGGACAAAAAGAGGAAAACAAAGAAAGGAAAAAAGAGAAAGTAAAAGGGCTTCTCTATGTGAGAAAAAAGAAATTTTATTCGTGTTCATCTTGATTATGTTGGTGTCTTTTAAGAACTCTTGTTTTAAAGACACAATTATTTGTTAATAACCTAAATGTTGCTCAATTCCCCCCTTACATCTATTAGCAGCTACATTTCCTGTGGTTATTCATAGGCAGCAGAGCGACCTATGGGCCCAAAGGTGTCTCACCTTTACAGAATGACTCAAGATTCAGCAGAGACTTTTACAGCAGGACAGCAATGGTGTTACTTAAACTGCTATTAAAGACTGAAACTGTTGACATTTGGACACAGAGGTATGATAGTATATAACAAAATATATATCAAATTTAGTCATGTTATTAATGAGATTTTCCTGTATTTAATTATATTATAAAATGTAGCATTATTGTAATCAAACTAATGGTCACTGTTTTTTTTTTTTTTTTATTTTGAAACAATGGATGGACACAATATACTGCTAAAGTCAAGAACAGCTCCCTGCAACCATCTCTGTAAATAATGTCAGAAGATACAGAGATGAAAATTATTGTTTGATTTAAATTATTGATTTAAATTATTTACCTCCTGGCTGTGAATGTCTATTGCATTGAAAAGCTTCCACATTAGAGTAAGTAAGGGAAAATGTGTTTTCTGTTAGCATAAGACAAAGACAGTAAGTTATATATATATATATGTATATGTATAGTACACAAGACAAATTATTTGGCTCATACTACAGACTGTAAGCTTTCAAGTGTTGATGACTGTTTAGCCATGACGTATCAACATGTCCTTGACAGATGATGTCTTTTATGAGAGGTGATAAAATTAGGGGTTTTGAGTGAGGAATGATACAATGAGCTTATTCACCAACCATAGAGAAAATTGATGCAAAGATTTTTCATGTATTGATTGTGGAACAGGATACTTAACATTTTGAGTGTCAGTTGATGACATTCACAAGATGGCAATGACTTTGCATCATTAATGGCCTAGATTGGATTTGGAGTGGTGGCCCAGAGGTAAAAACTATGAGGCATTACAGTGATCATCTTAGACATTGCCATTAAGCTTTACTGCCACTTCAGTTCTTTCCTTTGGACATATATTCACATTTTTAAAAGCCCTACACTTTGCAGAGCATTTGCAAAAGAGGGCAGAATTGGTCTCACTATGTTAAAACTACCTTTGATATAGAACACAGCAGATATAGGCCAATGATGAGCACACTTATATCCCTCCCTTTGCCCTCCTCCGTAACTTTGCTCCAAGCCCTCCAGGGCAGAGCTAAAGAAATGACCCCTCAAGTCAGCTTATTTTACAATCTCTACTTGCATCTTTTATTTATGAAAGTGTGGGAAATGAAATAAGGAATGTGGTGTAATTATCTTGCTGTGATATTGCAATAATAAAGAGGGTAAGTCCCTAAAAATAGCATACCAAACTATTGGTCTGCTGGCTAGAATGGAAAGAGACACGAAATAAGATAAACCCTCCTGCTCCAGAAGAACCTCTTTTTGCCTACTTTTCTCCTTGGGACTCGCATTACTTTGTACCACAAAATGAAAGCTGGCAATTTGGACTTAAATGACAGTACACTGACACCCTAAGCCACCCTAAGAACGTGAAAGCCATATTCACTTAGGTCTAATCCTCTTTGGGATATCCTCTTTTAATCCTAATTCCAGTTTACTTGGGACTGCCTGTTACAAACTGGCCTGCTTTACTGGCCTAATTGGTTTAGCTGAAGCTGGAGCTGCTTTCCCGATGGTGGCATTTGTAAACTTGTGCTGTAAGGGAAAGACTGTGAAACCAAAAATTCACAGACATTCACTTTTCACACTGGAGAAACCTGTCAAGCCCACTACTAAATTCTTCATCCCTACATACAAAAACAACACTAAAATACTCATTGCTAATGAATGGAGTATTTTATGATAACTGTATTTTTACATGCATTATATAGAGATATACAATCTCTCTCTCTTTTTTTGTTTTTCTCTCCAGCTGAAAGCAATAGGCAGAGATGATGTACCACCTGATGAGACACTGGTCTGTGTTTGCTGGGAAGTGGAAGCCACTGGCCTGGTAGATTAAGAAATTATATGCATGCGCTGCTTTGGTTTTCCACACGCCACTTCCCTATTTTGGCTTCCATACAGCAGAAGCAAACACCACCAAGACAGAAACAGAACTCCACAAGGTTTGTAGAAGAGAGCACATCCACACACTAGCTGGCCATCTGGCCACCCTGGAATAATGTAGGAACTGTTCATTAAATAATTAAACATATTGAAATCATAAACGTAATAAAACTTGTTTAGTATTAACAAGTACAACTCTCAGATATTCTTCATTTTTATTTTGTAACGCATTAAAAATTAAAAGTAGTTATTTGCTGAAGAAAATCATTTGAATATATTCAAAATGTGTCTGATTATAACTTTTCTTAATAGAAAAGGAAGTGGCTTTCTTGTGAACATTTGATCAGAAGATGTTCAGCACAAAAGTATTCCTGAAGTGCCTTTAGAAGAAAGGAATTCTTCCAGTGAGGACAACAGCATTATATTCATCCAAAAATTCCAGAGGAATGAGAAAATCAGGACTCACATCTCTTCAATGATTTTTTTTGCATTCTGTGCTCAGTCACCTGGAGAAGTTGAGCTTATCAGGCTATGACTCCATCATTCACTTATTTTCCCTTTGAGTCATAGGTGTAACACATTTTCCCTTTCCCTCATCTACGTAGCGGAATTTATAAATATATATATACATATATATTTATTCTTTTGATTATCACAGAAATTGAGAGATTTAATTTTTGTATCAATTCAGAATCCATTAAGATACATAACCACAAGTGTCATTTGTTAGGATATCTGTCCAGAACACAAATGGCTCTGAGCTCAGATGTGTGTCAGTCTCACTGTAGTGCTTCCAAGGCTGAACTGAACACAGCTCTCAGGGACATTTCTCACTGCAGACTCCTGTATCTCTTGTCCTAGGCTTTAAGAACTTCACTGACTAGAAATTCAGACTTTGTTGTTTGTATTTGAAAATCTAAAGAAGAACTGTTTCTGAAAAACAATCTTCTAAACGTGCCAAACGTGTCCAAAAATCCATGTCAGCAATCCAATTTCTGTGCTCCTTCACTAGGCTGTGACAAAATTTCTTTTCATCATTTCCTACAAAGGCACAAAATAAATAAAATGCAGTAAATAGACATAATTTGCTGTTGTGTGTGGAGCATGAAGCATGGAAATAATGAAGAGTGTGGATTTGGACATCAATGGGCTACTACTTTTCTGTAGAGATGCATGGGAGAAATAGCTGAGATGCCTGAAAAGCTGGTCACTTTATTTTAAATACTTATATACTTGGTGGCAAATTGCTATCCACTCTTGCTTCTGTAAAATGCCAGTTTCTAAAATGTAGCAGTTTTTTATTTTAAATTAGGCATGGCTGTGAAAAGTATTCCATGTAATTAAAGTCAGTTTGGTGGTAAGAAATCTTGTTTGTTCTTAATCCACAGCATCAGGAAATTAACTGCAAAGTGCTCCCATGAAAAGTTAGTTCAGTATAAGGGCAGTGCACAGATCAGACTTCTGAGATCCGCTACAGAAAACTCCTTAAAAACAGAGTTTTCTGAGAAGCATAATCAAATTGTTAAGTACTGCATGGCTATTATTGCCAGACATGCCAGGAAGAAAACTTTTACAAAACAATTTTGCATGCTGTCTCTTCAACTCCTTTAACACCTTAAAGACTGGGAAGTCTCTCTGTATTGACTTTCTTCGACTCGTAGGAGACCCTCATACAAATATTTCAGTCTCAATCTACTGACATTAAGGTAGAAAAGATTTCACCTCACATTTCTGAACTGATTCTCAAATTGAAAATTTGTAAAGTGAGAGAAATAATGTGAAATAATGACTTCCAAGGAGCGTATCTGGTACGTGACCAAAAACAAATCCTCTGAAATTTGTTTTAGTCTCAGTTTCCTTTCCTTCCTACTTGAAATTCTAACAGAAGTCTGCCAACGTAGGCATATTTTCTTAGAAAAAAAAATATTTTAGATCAGTAACTGATGGTTACTGATATCTTCTGTATTTTTTTTCCTGAGAAAATTCCATATTTTTAATGAAATATAGTTTTTCAGGAGTAAAAATTTGGAGGAGTCCTATTTTAGTGAAAGTTGATCTTTGCCTCCAGTATCCAAGACCAGCAAAGTGAAAAATTTTACAACAAAGTAGTACATTACATTACAATGTGGCTCAATTTTCAATGCATCCTTAAAAAAAAAAAAAAAGGAAAGTTCTGCAAGTCATACCCCTTATTTTCCTGCTAGCCCAGAAGAAAGATACACTTGTAATTGAAATAGTTTTTTACAGTTATATTGTAGAATGATAACAAGAAAAACAGTCAAGTTTACTTTGATTTCTTATGCCCTGGAAGAAATATGTGCAGCGGAAGGGGCTTACTCAATAATCAGCTAGATGTTACACACCACATTTGACACTTATAGCCTTCTAGATCCAATCCTAGGTGAGATCAACCAGCTTTATAACAACACCCATCTGGGCTCAGATTGGCTGTCCACAAACCCAAAGTCTTCCTGCACAATCCCTTCTTCCACTGAGGAACTGAGATCCTCCCTTCTGCCCTGCCCATCATCACTGGCCTACAGGTTACAGTCAAGAATTTCAATCATATCAGTTGAGAGTTTTGTAGGACAGATGCAGTACCAAAAGCACATGACATTATCTGCAGGGACTACACTAAGCATGGGTGGGGAAGTACACACTTACTGTCAGCATTTATTACTCTGTTATTACTTGTGTGCAACAATTAACCTCTTGTCCTCCTCCAGACTTCTGATTTTAGAAGAGATCATTGCCTCTAATTGATCTTTGCTGCTGCAAAGGCTTTAGCCCCAGGTCTTGGCAATTTCTGTAGAACAAAAGTTCAGCCCTCAGCTAGCCCTGCTGCACTCATCAGTGCGTGCTGCATCACACCAAACAGAGATCTCTTCCAGAAGTCAGACTTAAAGACATTGCCTGGAAAACCTCTCCTATGTTGATGTGAGTGGGACCAACGCTATTTTCCGTCATTCGTTTCTCCCTAACATAGACTCACTACTGAAGAAAAAATTGCATTGCTCACTACATAAAACAATTTCATCAACTAATTTGTTTTTATTGCTTTCCAAGGTGCCCTAGCTAGCTGCTCCCCTCTTCAAGGCAGGCATAGGGAAAGCTAAGATAGTTCTCATTACTGCATTTCCCACCACAGAAGTTCAGAATCAGGCTGCAATATTCCATTTAAGTGATAATAGTCTTGAATATTCCCCACATTCAGTAAGAAATTAATTTCATCTAGAAACCACTTTCACCCAGCAGCACTCAATTGCAGATCACTTCTGTTACTCAGAGATTCTCCCTCTGGATCTGCCACCTCCCCAGACCAGGATCTCTCCCAGAAGTCAAACTGAAAGACACTACCTAGTGTGGCTGCAAGGGACTGACTGCTGAGGTGCGAGCTTCATGCACGTGCTGGAGAGTCCAGAGCAGCACCTTAAAATAAAGATGTCCAACATTGTAGTGGTGGGAGCACTGCTCAGACATGTTGGACTAAAAGCTCACAAGAGGTGAAGGCTGTGAACCTGTACCATTTTAATACCATGGTTTTCTGAAGGTTGCCTTCTTAAATCACTTTTCACCATAAGGGAAATAAGAGGTGATTTGTTCAAATGCAAAGGGTTGTGCTTCCAAATCCAAACAGATAAATCATTCATTCAAAACAAGTTGATGGATGTGGTTGTTTCTCTTTAAAATCACTCAGACTTCCATCAACAGAGTCCTCAGTTACCCGAATACATTACCTTTTTTGAGAACATTTTCTGATCTGATTATGGTGATCACCTCCAACTTGTGCTTCATTTTGTCTCAGCAATTTGCTTTTAATGTTCATTGTTATTATTTGACAGCTCATCTAAATCCCAGAGTAGTTTGTTTACACCCTCATGGTGCAAAAGACAAATCCTAAACAGGATAATAATCAATGAGTAGCAATGAGGGGTTTTTTTTCCTAAAAACTTATGCCTACACTAGTAGAATTCTGTTAGAAATATTGAAAGAAATACATAATAAAGTGCATTTTATAGTTTAGAGGTACAAGTTTTATTCTAAAACACCAAAATATGACCTAGATGTTTTTCCAGTCTTCATGAGTAATGTGTTGGTACGGTGGTTGAATGTTATTTGTCATTGGCTATTCCAAACCACAAGTCTACATGGCATTTGAAGAGCAATATCCAGCATGACCGCTGTAATTGCAGCTCCTAGTTACTGGGGAAGAATCACAGTTCTACACTTAGAAAAGTTATCTCATCTGCCTTCATTACAGATTGATCTTCGCTCTCTATTATTGATGCAGCTGACAAGGCAATCACATTAAGTCTGCTCTGAAGAAGCTAACACAATGGAGCTTTCAGACACAAATTTGTAAGTGTCCTGACTTGTCAATTTTCCCATTACAAATCTTTTTTGGCAAGGGATAAGAGGAAGTGGCTAGTTATAATCTAGCCATGAAAATTTAATTATTGGCTAAAATCTGCTGAATTTAGAAATGGGATTTGATCATAAAACTGCATGTGTGAGAGAGACTGAAACCAGGAGATACTTGACATCTAGAGTGTACTGTTTTCTCTTGTTAATAATGCAGGTAATTATTGGAATATAAGACTAAACACACATTTCCTGCAAGGGTAAGGAATACAGAAAGAACATCTGAGATACATCAATAAGGCTTCATCTCTTCCATGCCCATATAAATAATTGAAATTTGGCTTAAAATTAATCAAAATCAGTAGTTACACAACAAAGTATTCCATACCTTTCCGTAATTGTCACTTGTGCAAATGTTGTGCCAGTCCTGCAAAAACTCAGAGACATGTCGAGTTTTACCATACTGTCTCTGTGTGCTGGCAGGTACACAAGAAGCCAACCTTGCCAGCCAGGTGTCCGAATGCAAGCCCTGTCCTTGAGGAATGCAGGACCTTACCCATAACCCTTACTTTTTCAAAGCCTTTGTGGTGATTTCAAACTATGATTAAAACTGACAAGGCAATTGATGCAGGAAAATAAGTCCCCTCAAGCTACCAGGCAGCTTTCGTGTAACTGTTAGTCTTTGGTAAATTCTTATAAGCAGGGGATACAAAACTATTTTGTGCTGGAGAGTCTGAGCCATTTGAAGCCAGGATTAAGGCCATATTACAGGCTGCTGATCGTTAATGCAAATGCCTGAGTTAGGAATTCTGGACACAGCCCTGGGCACAGACATTAGTATTCACAGCAAGGACTTCACGAACAGAGCTGCACACTAATAACAATAATAACAATAATAAAATCACTCTGCAGACTGCAGCTGCTCAATATAGGTCAGGTTTCCATTTTAATTTGGATCATCATCTTTCCAAGTCAAATTGACTAATAGTAGGGTACCTTATCCAAGAGCTATGTGGTCGAATCAAGGATCAATTTAAAATACGTTCAAAGAGATTGATTCTTCTAATTCATGGACAGTAGAAGCTTTAAGCTCTGCTAGCATAGCCCAGTCATGACCAAAGCATCATTCAGACCCAAAGACACACAGACAATATCCAAAGGATGTAGATTAACAGAAATGAGTTTTTATTAACTCACCTGGAAACATAAGCCAGAAGTAAAACACACGGAGATCACCCTTCACTGGATATTTCACTGTGTCAGCCAGGCTTACACTTCCCTTGCCCCCCAGGTTTCTCAGGGTGATGTCTTCAGGTCTGTGGATATCTCATCCCAAATACACCTGCATCTAAAACAAGAATGGAGCACTCTGTGAACTCAGGAGCACTCAGGATTCAGTCATTCAAGTTTCTCTCACATATCTGGTTTTCAAATATAATACAAAACTCTATTTTAAAATTCACACGTAGAAGTGATCTGACACACTTCTGAAATGCACTCAGCAAATAGTTGTGGAGGACTGAAAAGAGGGGTGCAAGAGCAGAACAAATACACACACAGCATACTAACAGCATCAATTGCTTAGGTAAGATTTGTGCCCACTGAAGTGCATCAAAAAGCCTCTGCTCCATAGGCCTCACGAGAAGATAGATATCATAAGACATAAATACACTAAAAGACATATAGGTGCTTATTCTCTCTCTTGATAGCCAACAGCTGTCTGCCTCTCCAGGCTCTAAGGGTTGTCATCCTCCTTTTCCCACTTGTTTCTTGTTTAGCCCCTTCATGAAAAAAAAAAAAAAGGAAAAAAAGATTAAAAAAAATGTTCAAACATTAAATATATGGATTTCCAATGTTCTTTGATTGGAAAATGCAGTGTAGCTAAACCAGCACATGGACTACACTTGGATTCCTGAGCCATTCAATGTTCTTACATGCCCTGCAGGTAACAAGCTTTACTCCCACTTGCTGGATTTTATGCTGAAATGTAACCTTCCTCCAAAAGGGAACCGGTCCTGCTTTTCTTCAGATGTTTTTTTGTTTATTGGTTTTAATGTTCATAATTTTCAGTTATTTCAAACAAAGGAGAACTCAGGAAAACTGTTCTGCTAAATTTACACATTCAGATTTGGGAATCTGGACAGGCCTTTTCCTTTTCATTGCTACTTTTGCCACACCATTACTTTTAACTGGTGATATTAGTAGTGCAGGCATGCAGCTCAGTGCTGCTGCTTGCTCTTGCTGATGTCAACACCGAAATTCCTTGGAGTCAAGTCAGTCTATTGCAGGCTCATGTTTTTCAAAACCATTGTAACTTGAAAATTCCCTTTTAAAATCTCGAAATTACTTTTCAGATTTTTACCAACATCATAATTCATAAGCTGCTTCCAGAGAAAAAAAATATATTGAGAATTGAAATACTGAACATTAAAGCTCATAGTTACTCTAGCAGAATATTGTGAGATTCCATTGCCAGTCCTCCCATGGTAATGATAATCTATTTCTGTATATTTTTCATAAAACATTATGGTTTGAGTGACCTCTGTGTGCCACTTAACCCCAGCAAATCTGTACATTATCCAGTTTTAGGTCAGGCAAACCCAGCAGCCCAGGGATTCTCAAGCCAATTAATTCTGTTATCCATAGATATGGTAAAATAAAGTAGTCTGTAAGTAGTACCTCCCCACTTACAGGAAGTAGAAAGAATAATCTAAAGGTATTGTTCACTGTCTTTCCTGAAGAACAATTTTACATGCATTAGAAGGTCTAATAGAGATAAGGCAAAGGGGAATGGCTTTAAACTAAAGAGGGGAAATTTAGGTTAGACATTAGGAAGAAATTCTTTACTCAGTGTGGTGTGGTGCTGGAGAAAATGGATGTCCCATCTCTGAAGGCATCCAAGATCAGGTTGCATGGGACCACAATCTGATCTAGTGGGTGATAACTGTCCATGAAAGTGGAGGTGAAATTAGACAATCTTTAAGGTCCCTTCCAACCTAAGCCATTCTATGATTTCATACTATCAAATCAGTCTAAAAGATCTACTGCCTTTACAAAATTATTTTTCATAATCAACTCCAGCTACCATGGATGTCTGAATGCTCTTATAGCAACTGAAGGAACAATACCTCATCAGCTTGTAAGCATGAGGGGTTTTAAGAGGATATTTAATTAGGAGTTAAGGATGTATAGAAAGGATTCCTAAACAAGATTTAGTAGTTGCACTCTTAGCTTTGAAAGACATGGAGCATCTCCTGCAGCTAGCATTCTGCCTTGGGCTCCTGGTACTGTCCCAGGAAAGCCAGCTGCTGACTTCTGCAAATGTATCATAAATCCAAATCTATGACCTCTATTTCTTAGGGATTTTGAGTTCTTACTCTATATCTATTTGGTTTATTCAACATGAAACAAATTCATGTTTTCCAGTATTTTCATTCTTTCCTCACAGGATCTGCCTCTTTGTTTTGATATATGTTTCTGAGTGAGTTAAATATATTGTTTGGTGTGAAATGCTTATTTAAAAATCCAACACAGTTAATGTTTGATAATACAACCAATAGTCAGTAATTCACTTATCTGGGATTTTTCTTTTTACTTTGTTTATTTTTCCACTTCAATATACTTCGCAAATTACTTTTTATAATTAAGATAAAGTAGTGATTGCAGAAATGACACAGAAGAAAGTGTTTCTGTGAATGTGGGCAGAGCAAATCAGATTGCATAAAACACAATGTTTGAACAAGACAGTTTAGCAGTCAAGCCAATAGTGCCACAAGAGGTGATGTTATTCCAAACCCACAAAAGCTTTAAAAGCATCTTGTGCATCTGAAATAGACGTTAAAGACTAAAGCTCTACTATGTGACATCTGCAAAACAGCTTTAAGATGTCTGTTATCTAGAAAAGTGACTTTGTTGCAGCAATGCAGCTAGGGAATGAAGAAGGAATATTCTTCTGAGGTATTTATCATGGAAATTACTTACTTGTAACTCTTGGACAATATATCATATACCATCTATCAGACATAATTTTACATGGTTTTTATCTAAAGAACATTTCTTGATGTCTAAATATACTGTGTGATTAAATAAAATCATCCAATTGACTAAAATCTTCTCAGAGACTCTGTCTCTCTCACTGCAAATAAATGGGATGATACAAATACAGTCACTGAAGTTGTACCCCTACATACAGAGACAGCCAGGAGATATTCTGTATGTGGGGAACACACTTATGTGTTTCTCATGACTGTGAGGTTCTTACAAAGCACCTTTCCCAGCCATGTCTTCCACCTATTTTACCCTCTGACTTCTGGCCTGGACTCTGACCTCCTGTTTCCTGAGCTGAAAGTGGTTTTCTGAAAATGCATTTCTTTCCCAAGCGAGGCTTGCCTGAGACTTGAGCCCCATGTATTTCCACGTCTTCTTTTCTGTGGCACTCCTTAAATAACAGCAGTGATACTCCTCTTGTGAATATTTCAGCACAGTGGGGATTATCATTCTGGATTTATGGCAAAACCAGGCATAGGAGGGGTCTAAGTGGGATCAGCCTCTGGAGATAAAAGAAAGCTCTCTGTAAGAGGAAAAAAAGTAAAGTAAAATGGATAAGCTCTGTGCTGTGATCTAATAGAATTTGCAGGGACTATGCTGCTTTCAGTAGTTTTCATTTGATGAAGCCTTTGCTTATATAATATGTATCAAAATGTTCAAAATAAATCTACAGAACACTAAGCCAAGGGTGGCTTCTAATGGCTGATATTCTACACCCTGAGAAAGTAAAGTATTACCCAGCAAAACAAACAAGACAACCATTTTATGAAACAGAGCACAGTAGTTTCCTCTAATGCAGGAATCATGGATTAAATTTCCTGGCTCGCTATACCCAGGAGGTCAGAAAAGATGTTCATAATGGCCTCTTCTTGCTTAGAAATCTATGAAAACAACCAATTGGTCTGTCAAGTTCAGGCTGCATTCTGCTCTGTTACATTCCAGTTTGAACTCTTAATCCCATCCATCTCTTAAACAAAGTTAATATCTTCCTAAATTCTTCCTCAGAGATTCTGAAATCGGTGGGTACAGCTTGTGTCTAAGTCCTCTTTATTCCAAAAAGGTGGATGTAAGGAGTATATAAATTTCAAATACATATTCATTGTTTTGAGTTCCCTACTCATTTATGCTCCAATTATGTGAGAAGAATTATAGTCATTCATTTTGTAGGGTAAGTGCAACCCGTTGTCAAGCACAACCCACAGTCGAGCACACTAAGCATAACTTGCAGTTAAAAAAGTTTATTTTTAAAATGCAACAAATTAATTAATGTGCAGTCTTGCACACAGCATCTAATGTCATGAAAAGAAATCCAATTTCCAGCATAAGAGAAAAATCATGAAATGTTCTATAAATATTTCACCTTCTTAACCCAGGAACTGTTGCAACTTTCATAGTGTCAGTGCAGTTGGGAAATGCATTTCCTTTCACTGGAAGAAGGAAAAGGAGTTAAATAATGTGTAAAGGGGAAAAATAAGGGAGGAGATCTCGATTGTCTTTCTTTGTGAACAACAGAGGATTATAAATAACACTGACATCATTTTATCTTTTCCTCCATTCCTTGTAGTTCCCTCTCTGTCCCATAGGAAAGATTTGTTGCAGGGCAATGCTGACATCCATCCTTTGTTCAAAGTGAATAGAAATTCCTCTCTCCAGCCTGAGCAAAAAGCCCTTCATTTCAAATAACTTTAGTACTTGCAAAATCACAGTGCAAACCACTGGTGACAGCCAACATTAGAGCAGAGATCATCTGCTGAACAGAACATGTACCCTAGGGCAGCAGGCCCCTGGAAGCGCTCCTGATAACCCTGGATATGCAAGCCTCAATTAATTTGCTTCCTTTCACACTAGAGCAGAGGGTGGGACAGCTCTCATGCTCCCCCCATGTAATGCTTGTGCAAACATGAGGCAACACACAGCAAGTGGAGGTATTTGGGGACCAGCTTCTGCTAAATATATTTACTCTTTCTCTCTACTAGCATACATTATTTCTGATAGGGAAAAGTACTTTTTTAATATTATTATAAATCATATTTATTTCTTCCTTTACCTGTCATGCCCTGCTACTGCATTCAAATGGAAGCAGAGCTGCTAATTATGTGCCACAATAAAGATGATAATGAATGCTGTCATTAAGTATTCCTTTATGTCTGATGAACTAATAAATAATTTCTTCCTCAGTCATTATAAAATCATTTTGCATAAGGACCCCTGACGCACTCCTGCTAGGGCTCCACTTACAAGCCCCTCCAGGGAAGAACTTATTATGTATTTTTAACTATCTCTGGGACATGATGTACGTTTCACAATTCAAATACATGTGCACATTTTTCCCATTACCAATGGCATTATGCACAGAGGCCTTTATCTGGCTACAGGTTTGCTTGTATTTTTGTGTCACTCGTTTGCTTTTCCCCTAAATTGAAACTAATATTACAAATCCCCTGTAAGAGAATAAGAGTATGTGCTTCCATTAAAATACTTTTTCTCTCTGCAAGAGGGAAGATAGTGCAGCTAAAGCGCTGACTCCAGTATGAAATCAATTCTATCTGCTGTGAATAAGTAAAATGCAAAATATAAACATGAATGCTCTTCTGCTATTATAATGCTATTATAAACATTGGATTTTTGTATCACAAGTATTAGCTTATCAGTATTATTTCCAGAAAACTTTTTGGCAACCATAACAACTTGTTCCTTCAAAGAAACATTGAACTGCAGTACAAGTAGAGCAACTTAAATAGTAGTGTTACAAATGAATCGTGTCTGGAGCCCTAGGAGCCACTTTCCATACTTCTTACTCAAGCCATTGTAGTTTAAGTGGCTCTCAGAACTGAGGACTGAGTAAGCTAAGCAGAAAATCCGTGATGATAACAGTGGTGATTATATTTATTCACATTTGGGTAGCAGGCAAGATCCCAGGTTGTGCACTAGGAAACAGGAATGCAAATCACTGCATAACCTATGGATATTTAATTAGGCTTTACATAACCTATGGATATTTAATTAGGCGTTATCCCTAGAGCATGCACAGTATCTGAAATAGCTAAGGGCAGATCTTTTGCTATTCACAAGCATCATACCTAAATACCCTGCTCTCCAGCATAGTTCCTAATGCTGCAGCTAGTTCATGCCCATTTTGTCCTGTGTTCCACAACAGAAACCAACTCATTTTAGTCATGAAATTGCAATTGAGAAAGGTCAGCTTGTCCATTATCACGGGAGAAGCATCCACCACCTGCCTTTCTAGGTATTCCCTGTACTGCTTGCAATACTTTCTAGGGAGAGTGTTAATTTTTAATTACATTACTTTTAATAAATCAAATGTAATTTGAAGAACACTTTCATCACTGACATTCCAAGATACATTATTCAGCTTAGGATGAGGAGGGAGGGAAGACTGTGGATATCCATTCATCATTTCATCTGTTTTACCTGTAAGGAAAGCACCTCGATGCTACTGAAGTCACTGAGAATCTGTACAGTGACCCCACTACAAACACAATCAGGCAAAATCTGTGGGTTGTGGCAATGAGAGCACTGCTGAGAATGTGGTTGTTGGCAGGCAATGGGGTGGAGCATGTGCCTCCACATATAATAGCAGCCTGCACCAAGCTGGAATGTTACACAGACACTGAATAAAAACAAAAGCTCACAATTACAACCCAGTGCTTTTATCACTTCCAAGAGTGCTAGCAGAATACTTCAAAGAAGAAAAGAAGTAAAATAACCAAAAGAAAGAGCTGCAAAGAGCTCCTCAGTTGATGCTGACTTTTAGAAATGCAATATTTATTCAACAATCCTCACAAGTAAAATCAATTTAACAGACATTTTTTTAACTACATTTCAATTCCCACTCAGTGTTATCTGTACCTATATTTTGTTCCTTGCGTTTCAATAATTTAACGATGCTCAGTCTTGCCTTGGGCACAAGAACCTATGGAACTTGGAGATACTTTCTATTAGAGATTCCTTGCCAGAGGCCTTTCTTAAGTTTGCAAAGGTCATGCTTCCCACTATCCAGTTCCATCATGCAGAATTTACGCTCAAACTTTTAACTATGAACCAAATGCTAGAGCTAGAAAGTGCATGAAATGTCACGAGATAGCCCATAAATACAGACACCTCACTATCAGAGAACAGGAGCATGGCCATTAGGGAAGACAAGTGGAAGGATGCTGGAGAACAGACCTCACAGGAGTGATTTAATCAATGTCCCAAATAAAAATAAGAAAAAAAATGTATCTTACTAGATTATAGCAGATTTCATCAACATTTAAGACATTTTGCTGTCTGGTCAAGTGTTTGTCTTCCAACCAAGAATACAAGGTACTTACATACTTCAAGACCCATTAGCACCCACCTCAGGGACTGGAGCTGGATACTAAGCCAACCTCTCTGACCAGTCTTGTTGAATATATCTCTTCCCCACACAGGAGCACCAGAGGCTGAGTGAAAAGATGAGCTCTTGCGAGGGTTAAAATCACTCTCACATTGAGAGCTTATTAAGCATCAGCACTATTTGACAGACTTGTGTACCAATTCTGGAAAAAAAAAAAAAAAAAAGAGAAAAAGCTAACAGCTGTGCAAGACTTTTTTATCTCTTGTAGCTACCCACACTCTGGATCAAGTGAACAAAAAATTGTGCTAGGCTTTTGGACAGCAAAATGAGCAGCACATAAATCAGACAAGCAGGTTGCATAGGCAAGACAATTTACGTTTATATACAACTGAAGGAATCAAAACATTTTGACCGTTGGCAAGTCCCTCTAAATATGGATGATATGTGTCTAATCAAAACTTCTGTCATACTTCCGTAGTATTTTGAATATTTGTTCATAGTACTTCTATCATTGCATCACGTTGTCTCATTACTGCATTACAATGTTGAACTGGGACTTCTGCAGTAATGCGCACTGCAAATGAATTCTCTGTTAAGAAATTTCTCTCTAAAATAATATATACAGGTCTTAGATTCTCATATTTGATCAGTAGGTATCATTCTCCTTTTACAGCTACCTCACCACAAATTTGACCATTTTTTGTAAGCTCAAATGTAGCTCAGGCCTAATGAACAACTTCAGTTGTTCATATGGTATATAGTGCAGTCATATATATCTATATCTGTACCTGCAGTCTTTGAAAACCATGTGTGTTAGCAAGACAATCAAACATACTTGTGTCTAAGTGCTTAGCTTTATGAAATTATTATTATTATTATTATTATTATTATTATTATTATTATTATTATTATTATTATTATTATTATTATTATTATTATTTGCCCATGCATGATGGGGCCTTCAGACAAAGTTTCTGCTCTAC
The DNA here is from genome assembly GCF_038088225.1 of Cyrtonyx montezumae. Lineage (NCBI taxonomy): Eukaryota > Metazoa > Chordata > Aves > Galliformes > Odontophoridae > Cyrtonyx > Cyrtonyx montezumae. Next base: position 20,635,499 of record NW_027072056.1, read on the forward strand.
TTGGTATCATTCTGTGGATTATTTTTTAGCATTTACAAAATAATTAAAATTAAAATGCTGTATTCAAGTTTCTCCAGCATAAATTAATGCCTTAATATGTGTCTCTTTAGATAAGTATATTGAGAAAGTTAATGATCACCAAGCCTGGCTAGTGGAACACTGGAAGATGAAAAAAATTGGAAAAAAAACTTTTTTTATAGGAAAACTGTTTTGTTTGTCACTTTCCTACTTTAAATTGTAGCAAAGCATCAAAAACAAATTTGCTGTTAAAAATGGAAAAAAAAATAGATAAATTTTTACATCTTGTTGATGGTACAACGATGTCTGACTGAAGCTGAGTTCTCCCAGCTGTTGTCAGCCAACCCTGAAGTCAGAATGGAGGGAAGAACGAGGAGTATGGGACTCCCCAATGGATGCCAATGACACATGGGAACTGAGTTTCTGGTCCCTCATGTTGCAGAAAAGAGAAAAAAAGCCAGGAGCAGAGGAATTTTGCCTCCTCTGATGACTTTCAAAGGATTTTCATGAAACGATGAGCATGACTTTCTTTTAACATCGTATCATCTGTTCTTCACAAGATCAGATTTTTAAATGCTTTAAATGATGCAAGTAAGTGCTGGTAAGAATTGCTGAGGCGCCGTTGAAGTCAATGGGGCTCTGCCAATTACAATAGTGGAACAGCAGCTTCTTTGAGAAGCTAAAGCCATGAAATCAGTAGAGCCTACCAGCTAAGAGTGCTTATGGGGAAATTACTGGAACACTTTGTCTGTAAATTATTAATAAACAATAAGTACTTGAATTACTCGCCCAAACAAATCATATATACATTAAGAAATAGTTTCTGTAACAAGGTTTAAATAGAATGTTTCATGATTGAAAGGAGCTTAATTAACAGGTAAAATTACATAATAGAAAGCAAGTACTTTCTAGTTGTTAGGCAGTATCTACAGTAGCACAACTCTAATTATCGTGCACATTCACTGTATATTGATGAACTGCAGGGTTCAAGTCTAGATAGTGATAGAATTAATTCTAAATTTTAATATAAAAGTTTATATTCCATTTTAACAAAAAAATAGGTTACAATATGTCACATGGAATTGATTAAAGTGTTCTTTATATAAGTCACTGAAAAACACCAGTGACTTATAAAAGCTGTTAAGGTAAAGAAAGGGTATAAACTTATGTGACTGGAGTCATCATCATATAGTGGAAAAGAATAGTTGAATGGATGGAGAAATATTAGTAATTATAAGAACTTAAAAATATATATTCTTTTTAAAAAGTTATTAAAGTGTATTTTTGTATATTAATGTATTATTGCTACTCATTTAAGATTTTCATTCTATATTAGAACACATGTTTTTTGTAAATGGAAATAAGAGAGTGCTCCAATATCTCAGTGCTACATCATAAAAAACTGCTTTATGATAATTGCAGGATTACACACTGGACCACTAACATCTTTCAAACCATGGAAACAGCTTCTGTTCTGTTTTTCTCAGTCCATCTCTTGTTGCCAAGAGTTCAACTCTTGAAAATTCAACCAAACAAATGCGCAGACAGGAAAATAAACAACAGAAGACAAAAACAAACAGAAAATTGGGTCTGGAGAAAGACATCTTCCAATTACTTTCACCATAGCGTGTGAGAAATACATATAATTAGGTTTTATTTCTTTTTATCCATGCTTCTGAAAGAGTTACAGCTTTGTGGGATTACATAAATGACAGTCATTGTTTACAGCTTGCATTGCTATAAAAGATTTTTTAACAAAGATGAAGATTATCACTGCCATGCTCTGCTCCCATTACAGGCATGTTTGGAGTGCACAGGGGAGACAGATGTGCTCTAAGGCACCAACAGGATGGCTTAGCTGCATTTCATACCACTTAATCACAGATTATAAATAGCAGGGGCTGAGAAATAACTCTTTTCCTACTCCTAAACGTGGTATTTATTTCTAACGTTTTTTTCTTTGGAGGACGTTGCTGATTTAGCATACTTATTGAGACAAAGGGATGAGTTTTATCCTATTTTTAATTGGGTCATATCAAACTTTGATGGGAGTTATGTGTTCATGGATTTTTACTACAGAACAATTAATTAAATTTGCCATTTCCATCCTGTTACTGAACTCACTAAGCATTATTAATATCTCAGCAACCATACATACGGAAGTACACACAAATACTGGAGATATATATTTCTACTCCCCATTTAATTTCTGTAGTATTGGCTGAATGCAAGCATTCATAAACACAACAGAGGGACGATATGGTGCTGCAGGCTCTGGTATTACCTAGTGCAACCAATTGTACACATGAAGAATGTCCATAAGTGCTAAAAACACATGTATGGAATTGTCCTCTTGTAATCTTCATTTGGGGTATATGAAAATGTAACTGCATTTGACACAAAATAATGAATTGCAGCAGCTTTTCTGTACAGTTTAAATGTTCTAAGCACTTTACAGATTTTAGAGTGCCTTACTACAAAATTTACTTCAGCATTTGGGGAAGATTTAAACTGCTAACATTTAAGTTCAGTCAGGTTGCAAAGACTTAGGAACACACGCAGTGTCTTGTGAATGCCAATAAGTGGTCAGAACAATGATTTTGAAAATGGATAACATTCTTTTTGAGAAAAGATTAGTTCTATATCATCAGTGATTGGCTTCTTCAGTGTGCGTGCTTGTTGGGAATAGTTTGCCTGATTTGTTTTTGACAATCTATCCAAACTCCCTTTTGATCCAGATGAAAATCTCATATTTATTTTCAAGTCTTAAACAATAATTAGAGAGATTCTCTTATTTTTCTAACATACACGGTCTATTTCCCTTTTAAACCCTGAGTTTTTCCTTTGCATTCATTTCTATTAAACAAATGTTTGTAATCTTAACCTACAGAAATTTGAAAAGAAATAGGAATGTTACTAGCTGTTATTATCAAATACACAACAGCAGTTTGACATCAAACTGCAAAGAAAAGAGTGGATTGAAATGTCCATTCACACTGCTGTGCTGTAAAACAAAAGCATACAATATTCTTTCTTGCAAAACCAAAATGACAAATAAGGAATAGCATTTAAATAAATAGTAGGATGCACACACTTCATTCATTTTCATTTGAATGGGGATAATTACTACCTTTTTATCTTTTTTTTTTTTAAGATATAAATGTCACTCCACTGAGAAATGATTTCTGATCTCTGGTATAATCTCACTATAAGTCCTAATCAGAGAGGATTATTACTGCAAATGGAATGTGCTGGGGTTTTGATATATCCAACCTTCAATGTTTAATGCCAAGTCTAAAAATATGGTTGGATCTAAAAGCATTAAATACTGGTAAGTTACCTCTTCCTGTGTCTCCATTCTTCTCAATATACACAAGCTTAAAGTGACACAGTTTTGCAATCAGGAGTGATACTTTGTTTCAAATGCCACATTGATCAGCGCAGTGAAGGGAAATTAAATGATTTTTTCAGTTTCCAGTGGAAAATATGCTAAACATGGGGTCAAGCTCCAGCCTATGATAACTCATCACACTGAATGGACTTCAAACAATACCAACAGGATGAAATAACTCAGGATACACTGCAGGTAAATAATATCTTCCTGCATATGCTCTGTAAATCTCTATTCTCTGCTTCTAGGAAAATGGTAGGCACTAAAAAGCCAATTGACAGTTTATCAGAATTCTGCACGAATTGGCCAGATAACAATCTTATGTGCAAAGAATTGCTCTATCAAGAACTTGGTAGAGAGGTCTACGAGCATGGACTTTTAAAACTTATTAGTATATTAAAGAAGCATTTCTGCTCTATATTAAAGCTATAACAGAATTACCTATTCAGATCAATACATTAAATGGGATGCTCATAGTTTGCTCTTTATGAACAATAATGTTTTTAAGATTTCTGTTTTTAGCTGTTCAGGAATCCTAGAAAATCCTAGGCTATTAAGATTTCATTTTAGTATTATATAATTAGATATTACGTTCTAATTACCCAACAATACTAATTGCCCAACGGTAGTGAATTACTACAGGAGAACCATGCAACTTTCACTAATTAAACACTGAGAAACAGATGCAAGATTAAACAGTGTATTTAAAATCTAAAGAAAGCATGGAAATTTCAAGTGAAAAAGAACACTGAGAATGCAAAGAAGTTACATATAGCTCAAGGAAGTCTACACTTGTCATTTCCCTTGCTCTAAAGGATGACATGTTCATTAACAGCTGTTCTATTTAAATATATAGATATATGCCTTTATTATTATTATTATTAAACATGTTTCAAGCAGTTACTTAATATTCATGATACTTTCTTTTTCTTTTTTTTAATTTATTTTCCACTTCACCTGCAGCTACTTAAATACAGTAACTGTAATTTACAAAGCAGTGGGTGTTAGCCATCAGCAGACACAACAAAAGCGTGAGTTATTCAGTCAGTAAGAAGCTAGAAAATTCAAAGAAATGAGTGGCAATTCTACTTTCAGAACTTTCATATCCATGGTATCTCTGGAAAAAGAGGCTCTTCCAGCTGACACTTTGCATCTGATTTTAAAACTCGGAACCAGCTAACTCAAATTTAACTTGAACAATGAAATAACAAGTGGGGGTGTGGGGTGCAGAGCTCTGAGCTGCAACTGGAAAGCAGTAGTAGCTTCGTAAATGGGATAAAATGAAATAATCCAAAGCTGAGTGTCTAACATTGTGCTGTGATTCACAAGAGCCTTTCTTTTCTCCTAATTCAATTATTTCCAGAAAATATTTCCTTGCTGACTAAGTGCACGTCCTGCTAAAAGAAGTATACTGGTAACAAATGAGTATTTATGCATAATTTTTATACATAAATTGTCTTCAGTTAACCTGGAGCAAAATGGAATTATAATAGACAATCAGCATATTCATAGAGAAGGAAGCTGTGTATTTTTTAGATAACCTTAAGTGTCAAATTACAGAGCAAAAAATGCTGTATGCTAAAATAAAAAGTCTTAATATAAGTCTCTTTTGTGGGACTGATATTAATTGTGAGCACTATTTCTTCCTCTTAGTCTTGAGATGCACTTGGGAAATGCAATGACTGAACATTTGCCTAGTTCTTGTAACTAGAAGAACTTCCTATTACTCTTGCTCCAGAGGACTTTAAACACTTAACAGGACTATCCAGTTAATAGGATGGTTCCAAATCCTGCCAACACCAACAAAAACAGTGTCATGTGGGAATAGACTCATTAATACAACAAACAAGAAGAAATCAATGTGTGACACATGAGTCTACCTCTGACGAAAAGTCATGGAATTATGTAACTAAATCAGAGTTCAGTTCAGGAGAGCCAGTATGTCCCAGTAAATGCTCGCACATTAACTCTTGCTATAAATGCAGCTGTCACACTCAATGGACATTTAACCGAGCAGAAATCCCCAAATAAATTGGTACCCACCCTGCATGCTGCTTGACCTCTCCAATGTCTAATGGCTGACCTTTGAAGCATGCCAGAATTTACCAGAAATACTCAACCAACATTTTTATGATGCTGTTATGGGAATTATCTCCAATAAAAATTTATGTTCTATATACAGATATATGAAGCTTTTCTGTATAAGTTGTACCTGCCCCAAGTATACAGCTCATAACGTCCCATCTTCTGTTGTTGTACCACACACATATAGTGCTCACCAAAAGTACAATATAGTTAAATAATTGTAAAAGATTTTTTTTTTACTAGCGTACCATTAGCGTTCCATTGCAGAATTAGAGAGAATGGAAATAACCAACAGTGGCTTAGAGAATGAAGAACAAAGGCACACTCTCCTTTCATAAGGAAATGTTTGGAATAATACCCTACCTTTACATTTAAAATTTTGCATGGTTAATATTATTTATTTAGTGAGTTCTCCTGTACTTTTCTTGAATAGGAAACATGGATGGAGAATTTCCAGCTTGGGTTGGTTTGCTTTACCAGTAATATTTGTATAATCAAATTGAGAAGACAACTGAGGTCTCTTAAGGCACTTCCAGCATGATTCTGTAGAGAATTTTGAATGTGCAACACCTACACCTTCAGCTATGCTTCTGATACACAAATCGCATACCTTATAGACATAAACTAGAGATGACCCAAACATGACGCTTCACATTAGTTTTGTATGGAAAGTTCACTGACAAGTTCTTTTTTATTTTTATTTTTTTTAATTCTTACACTGGTTAGAATTTCTCAGTGTCCCAAAACACCGAGCTGCCCTTCACTGCGGTGCTGTGTTGTACACATCAGCCACCAAGCTGATTTAATGCATTCAAGTGCAAACAAACAAGCAGAATCGTGTTTTTGCAGATTTCAGTCTTTGAGTAATGCCCGTGGCTTGCTGAAAATCCTTTTTTATTGAAAATTGAATATGTCAGCTCAGTCATTGCTTTAATTTGTTTTGAAAGATTTATTAGAGTTTGATAGTTTTTCTTTTGCTTGAGTTTTATGTATTTTCCTGATAAAATTAAAATCATTGGAGCTTCAACTAGAGCAAAGAACTTCATCAATGTGTCAGTAACTGAGCATGATTTTAATAAAGCACTTTGGAGAAGTTTCTCGTGGAAACAATTTTGAAGCTCTGTGGGAGGCACAAAGAATTCCTGGGTACAGAGAGTTAGAAACAATAATACTAACCATGCATGGAGCTGATCTTTAGCATTTCTTGCTTACTAGAGTACAGAATTTGAGTTCTAAAGGTTTGCTTTGCTTTAATACCACAGAAAAATAGCCCTGTCCTTTGTTTCTTATGTACCTACAGGTACACACACAGAATGTTCATGTTAACCTTGAAAACATTTGAAATAATATTTTAATGCTCATCTGTGCGTGTCTCGAGAGCCTGGGAAACACTTTTGAGCTGCTAATTGCACACAGTTGAAGCTGCAGTGGCACAATATTGAATAAAACCAGTCCTGACCACAGCACACAGGTGGTCTACAGGGCCATCACTGGCAACTGCAGGAGGTCCCAGGGCCACCAAGCTGGTGGCACTGGCACCAATTGTGACTTCCACTCTTCATTATCCCAAAAGGATTTTTGCCATCTTTGTGATTCTTCGTCACCTCTGCAGAGCTCTGAATCTCCTTCCTGAACAGTGGATCAGCATCACACTGAAATAAGCTTCATGGGAAAGGATGGCATGGTTGAGGAGAAGGTTCACACACTGTGGATCTTGAAGCTGTTGCAAACACATCATGAGAGTTCATTCAAGAGTTTAAGTGCTTGAAAAGCACTTATCCTAACAGAGCAACAGTTATGGCAGGAGTGGCAGAGAGCACTAGAGAGATAGACTTAAACATAATGCAGAGTATTTAAAATGGAAAAAACTCTCACAAGGACAGATAATAATATGTAGTGCACATATTGACTTCACAGCCTCAATTGCTCTGACTACACCCAGTGTGGAAATGAAACACTATTGCCAAAACACAACCAACTATAATTTCTGCATTTCCAAGCTTCCCTGTGAAGATTCGGCCAAAATTAATATCCACCAAGGCAGCAAACCTAAATGCTAAGAAATTCAAAGTAATACATGAAGGAGAAAGAAGTCTGGCCTCCCAAGCTCCTGTATGGATTTTAAAACTAATTCTAGCATCTCAGGAAAATGATGAGGATCATTTCTAGCACTTAAGAGCAGCACTCTATTCAACATGTAGCATCAGCTGAAACAGTAAACAAAACATTAGGATAACATTAAGATAAAAGAATGGGATGGAGAATAGAATAGAAAAGATTATAATGTCACTACAGAAATCACCGATTTACTCTCCTATTGGAAACCCGGTTCTCAGTACCTGTCATCATCTCAGAAAGCATCCTACTGAGTTTGATGGCTTTCAGAAAGAGGTAATAAGCATGTCTAGGGACATGCAACACTTTTCTTGTGAAGTAAAATTGAAATGATTGAGTTTCCTTACCTTGGAGAGGAGATAAATGAAGATGACATAATTAAAATATACAGACTTACATATGACAGAGGTCCATTTGCATCCAGTTCTCTAGGTCTGTGATCACTGATCTTATAATTCTAAGTCTGTAATATTACAATTTGGTCGTAGCATGTGGAAGTGACAGGTTATTAACTGGGGAAAACATTTCTTCCAATACAGTATGTAATGAGGCAGACAAAGTCATCCTCACTGAGTCAAAGGACAGGTGCTGAACAGAACTATACATTACATTCTTTTTCAGATAACGAAGGCAGACAAAGTTAAAATACGGATTTTAAAAAAGAAATTCAGATATTGGAAATAATTAATTTATAACCAGGTATTTTCTTGACTACAATTTACGCTGTCTTGCTGAGCGCTGGAAATTGCTTGAAGGGGTTTATCTGCTTTCCCTGTGTCACCTGGGACACGGTCTGAGACAAAATACTGGATAGACAAACGCTCAAATCAGTCCTCTGCCAATATGTACACTTACACAGGCCTTCACTTCTGCTTACAGATTTAGAAACTATTATTTATATATCCAGTTCACTATTTAAAGCTGTTACTTTCTGAAGAAGTCCATGTATGCCAGAAATATCAGTCACTCTGTGGCTACCCTGAACCGTGGCATGCTAACGTGTGAAGAGCAAGGGCTGCTGGCAGCAGTAGCCGTGGGAGACACAGTAAACAGACAAAAATATCTGTAAAGAAGCAATGGGAACCAGCTCCACTAAATTTAAATTCACAAAATTTAAGTTATGTGTCCTGGAAATACTTAGTCTACAAAGCACTTTTCTCCTTTTTTAGTGTAGCTCTTCATTCCAGCCAGCCAAACATTCTTCTGTATGTGGGACCTCTGTCACAACAGCAGTTCATCCCTAATGCTTTCAGCCTTCCTAATTCTCTTCAATGAGTTCACATCCTAATTCTCTCTCCATCAACAATGTGTTCCCATTGCTTTTTAAGTAAAAGTAAACCCTTATGAAGGTATCATATACTGGCCTTCAATAGCAAATAAAAAGGGGATTTAATATTAATCATTATTAATATGAACTTTCCATTATCATAAGTTAGGGCTTATTGCAGCTAATCTAAAAGAGGGTTAAAATAAAGCTGCTTGAGTTGGCTGGCATGCAGTCTCACCTTGGCAGATCTTTAACCCAGCTTTGCATCTCTCTTGGGAACGTTTCCATTAACCCAGTGATTAATGCCACCCAGGCAGCATCCTCTCGCCTTGATCCTGCCAATGCAGCGACAGTAATACTACTAAAGAACATTCCACAACAACCCAGCCTTCTTGTAGCTGCCAAGAAACCTACTTTGGGGGGCACACTGACCACTTCAAAGGTATTAATAGAAGAAGCAACTCCCATGCAAATAGCTAATTAGCATCCTTTGCAGCACTCATTTCCTATTTTAAGTTGCCAAGTACTCATTTCCATTTTGTGCAATTACATACCTACTTATGTGTTACATAAAATTAAATCAATGGCTTTGTGGTTTAAACACTGTTGATGTTACTAGTGCATCATGAATATGCAAGCTGGGATTCACAAGGTGCAATCTGGCTTAGAGCTGGGAGCTCAGAGCAGTGGTGGAAAGTAACTTCAGTTACACCTCACCACTGATACCCTCTGTAAGACGATGGATGGCTTTATTCTCAGTTTCTTTTGAAGTCATGTTTCTCAGCAACTCATACACAGTTTTCTTTTGCCTTTGTTTACATAGAATCATCCAGATATCTTCTAACAACTTTTCTCAAGCAAGTCATTATATACCTATTATCTTAATATTTTCACTATGCTCTTTTTACACAAACCTTAACTTGATCATTTTACTCCAACAATCTTCATTATTAACATATGCATCATCACTTGTGGTTATTGTGATAAATTAAGATGCATCTCATGAATATAATAGTTTTAGAAGTCTGTATTTTAATTACAGGAAAGAAGTTCACATTAGTCTTAGCTCACTCAATAAACAATGTATATTCAAATATTTATAGTAAAGCACTCGTCCAAATTTCCTGAAATCCATTACCTATGCTACCATCTAAAAAGACATTAGATATTAATCCAAATAGCCAAATCACCTCAGCTTGCCTAGAAATGAGTTGGACACTTCTGCAGGCATCTGCTAAATTGAGTGACAGAGCTCACAAATTACATACACAAGTGGCAGCGCTAGACTTCAAGTAATAAATGTGACTTATTTGACTTCGAACAGAAAGAATGAGTTCAAAAACAGGCCTTAGGATTACAAAGAATACAGAAGAGCTCCTGGGTCAGCTTTGTTCTTCAGGTAACCCAGATTTATGTGAAATCCCATTCCACTGAGCTCCAGGAAAGTTCCGTCTCCAAAAACAGTCTTCACTTTTGAGCTCTTTCTGTACCATTTAGTATGGATCTGCATCAAAATCCTACAGTCAGGCCACCTTTTGTGCACCCTTCCACGTATGAAATTAAGCATGGATTCCTGGAACATAATTTATGGGATACGGTTTTCTATGAGATATGCAAATCTGAAGATGAAAGAGCAAATGCAATTTCATTTTCCATTCCTTTTTAAATACTACCAAAACCTGAAGCAAAAATCCTTCAAGAACTCCTACAACAGAAAATACCAAGAGTCTAGATGTTATGACCTTTCTGAGAAAAAACGAACAAGGAGGAGGAAGGAGAATATCAGAAAGAGAGACTAACATCAGATGATGAAAAATGGAAAGTCATTGGTTTGGTGCATAGATGATAAATTCCTCACACTGAAGAAGTTTAGAATCAAACAGAGATAGAAATGAATGAGAAAAATAACCTCAACCATTGAGTTTTGAAATTGTTTCCATCAGCCCAAAATACATATATATATTTAATTCTGTGTGGAACTATTCATTACCATTTAAATCCTTAAATGTTGTAATAAGAAACACCAACAGATTTTGAATGTATATGACAATCAAAATGTGACTTTGTTTCCAAAATAAAAATAATCTTTTGAGAGACACTGAATTAAAACATTTTCCAAAAACAGATCATCTGCACTGCATATAGACACCAAAAACTCAAAAACCTCCCATCTGCCAGCTGCCATGAAGGAACTGCAGAGCTGGGCTGCAGGAGAGCTGGAGGGGCACACTGGTGGGACCAAGGGAGGTTTCACAATTCCCAGTCTCAGGGATGAATAACCATTTCCATCCCAGCTGCTACTCTGGGCATGAGGATTAAGGGAGCATGGCAGTACTCCAGATAAACTTACTGGGAAAATTAAGGGCTCCTTTCATCAATATTTGATTTATTTTTCTGTATTTAACTTGGATTCAGTTCTGCTAATTTTGCTATATATACTCACAGCTCTTGACTTAAGCAGTGTGTGCCATATGTGCAGATGCCAAAAAAAAAAAAAATAAAAAGAAAATCCTTTTCAATCCTCAAATGACAAAAAACAGTGGTGCAAGACTGCACTAAACACTAGACTAGATATTGTTGGTTTGGGGTTTTTTTGGCTTTAGTTTCTCAAAGAGGAAAACACAATTATGAACTTGGAACAAATTTCCAAAACTCAGGCAACATCCTCATAAACAACAAGAGACACCAAGGAGACCTCAACTAATTTTCTTTTCTTTCCTCTTTTTTTTGGCTATGATCTCTCTCCCAGAATTAAAGCTATTCTTTCAATAAACTATGTCAGTTGCAAATACTAAATCTATTGTGTGAGTGATACTTCTTTCATCATAGGGACCGCTCAAGAACCACGCCAAACGACCCTTGCATTGCTGGCAAAGTCAGTGTCAGCTTGAATTACGAGTAACATAAATCTGAGTTACACAACTTTTATCCCCTCGAAGCTGATCCAAGTTGTGCACTGAATTATTTGGCAACATTTCTGTTTGCAGATCAGACTCTGTGGATTTGATGCGGTTTTCTGTCCACTCTGTCATTTTGTACTGTTCTTTCATCTCTTCTCAGCCTGTTTTTAGGAAGAAGAAGTGATTGGGAGGACCCTCAACGTCTCATCCCAATTTTTTGTCCAGGTAAACACCTCATGGAAGTTTTTCTTGGCTGGAGAGGGAAGGATGAGTAGTGAAAAAAAGGAAATATCCAGAGTAATATTGGGTGGGTTAAATGGGTCAACCTAGCACTCCATGTGCAGTCATTTCTACTAAAGGACAGTACCATTTTCTTGAAAATGAACTCACCACATTAAGCCTTCAGTGTTCAAATATGTATTCATATACAAGAGAAGTTTCAGTGTAGCAATGTCACGACATTAACCTGGCTTAAATATCTGTGATACTGTCATTTTAGTTGGCAATTAAAATAATTTACACTATGGAGCTTATTTTCTTTCTGAAAATCAATTCCCCTGGTCCGTATATGTTCTTGAGGTAAAAAAGATGAAATCTATTCCAAAATACTCTTATAGAAGAAAATCATTTAGCTGCTGGCTGGCTTAAACAGCCTGCTGTGAGGTCAATTCTTTGAGATAGGCAATGTACTGATGTCTTCACAGTTTCTTTCTTTAAGCACTATTCTTCACAGGCCCTCACATTACCACTAAAATAGATTTTAATTCAACTACTCAGAGAATGACTGCCTCCAAGTATTCAGGTTTGCTTTTAAGAAAATAATTGTTCTTATATAATTTGCAAAATAGGAAAATACTGAAACGTAACATATTCTAAAGCACACACAAACAGAAAAGAACAACAAAAAAAACCACATAGGAAAAAAAATCTACCAGAGAGCAATCCACTGGAAACTTCGCCTCTACATTTGTACAATTCAGTTGAATTTCTCAGGCTTTTTCCTCCCCAAACTGAAGCCTCACAGCTCGTCCAGTTTCTTCTCCTAAAGCTGCTCCACACCCTCAGTCATTTTGTTTTCCTTCCTTGGTAACTTATTGAACTTCATCATGTCCTTCCTGAGATGTGGGAATCAAAACAGCATGCGCTGATCAAGCTGTGAGCACAGCAAGACTGTACATAGTGACAAATGACATTCTCTGCCTTATTCTCACTGTCTTTTTCTGCTTTAGCTTCATGTAAAGGTCAAGTTTTATGTAATATAACTAGGACATACCAGAATCTTTCAGCAGATTCCTGTTATCTACACAAGTTCAATTCTTACACCCCTCCAAAATGAATCTTCAGAAATACTACAGAATGTGCCATTTAGCTGAAAAGATTGTGGCAGATTTACCTGTATCATACTGCTTAGTTATAATCTTCTAAAACAGGAGCATTACTGAAGAAAAGAAAGAATATAATGTAGATGCGTGGAAATTACAGCAGATGTGCATCTGGTGTCCACCTCCACCTGATGCTGAACAGCCCTCACCCAGTGGCAGCAGCACAGAGGCCATACTCAGGGAGATCCTCTACTCATGTGGATGCCCAGAATTATTTTTTTTACTATAAATTTTAACATTTTTAGAGTTTAGCCAGAATTAAAGTATGCTTGCCGACAGAGAAATAAAAATAACTCATATTCTCCTCTCTACCTTCCATTCTACTTTTGCTTTTACAAGATAGCATTGATTCACGATCTCACTCTATTGTCTTGAAAGAGGAGAAAGAGACAGTATTTTTAATATGGTTTAATCATTAATTGCAAACAATGAAAGTCATAATTATGTAATCATCAAAAAGCCTCAGCATATGTTTGGAAATACAGACCAATAATCCATCCGTGCCTTATCTGAAGTTTGAATCCTTACCTAGATAATATTTGAAATGAGTTTAAGTATGAATTCGAGCTTGAATTCCTTCAATTTTATTCTCTGCTGTTGTCCTCTGGGATATGGGCTAAATGCTAAGTGCAATAGGGGCAAATATTCAGGCTACAGGGATATGTGGGGATGGAGGTTTACATGGAAATTAAGGAAGCACAAAGCATATTATCTTGTTCGCTAAGTGTTTTGCCCAACTTTTTCTCATTATTGCCCCTTCTAAGCACCTGAGCTAAAGCTGCTATTCTCCAGCAGGCCAGAAGAAAAGCATCCACTGTATGTTTTCTTCAGAGGGAGGACACAGTGACTTAAACTGTAGCAGTGTCCTGTAAAATAATGGAATGACAGTTTTTCTAATTCATATTGGAAATGGATGAAATATTGCAAATGAATTTCCAATTTATATGACTTGCACAGATTTTAAGTAACCAGGAATCCTAAATACTTCTTGTTTGCTCTTCACTTTTGGCCCCAAAACAGATAGAAAATGATTGGCATTTCTTTTTATGTCAGGGACCCTTGCTGGCCTCCAAGCCTTCTGAACCCCTCTGCCAAGGAAGCACGTGGGAGCTTTTGTTCACTTTAGTGGTGGCAAAAGCCCTGGCACAAAGAAACCCAAAAATTTTATTCTTTTTTTTTTTTTTTAATTTAAATCTGATCTGCTTTTGAATAAATGTTCCTTACCTTTGCCTTTACCACATTTCTGTTTGATATAACAACCATTATGAGCTGATTTTACAGCAAATAATCCATCAAAAGCAACATGCACATTATTCAGTCCACCATAATATATTATATGCCTATCTGCATTGCAGGTGGCAACGCTGGAAAAGAGTTGCTGCAACACTATTCATCCTCTTAGGCTCGGATGGAAAGACTTTCAGATGGTGGGTAAAGAAGGGGGAATGGGAAGGAGAGGAAGGAAGTAAATCAGGTGCACAATTTGACCTCTGCACATCAGAACAGAGAGAAATAACCTGCACACCCCTGCAGGGTTAATAAAGCTCCTTTCTTGGAAGCTGTTATGACAGACAGTTCTCAAAGCAGACCGGTCCCCAATCAATAAATAAAACAAGGGGCAAAAATTTTAGCTGTGCACTCAGTAGCTGATTTAGAAGAAGATGTTCTAAATTAATTAATACATCACATTTTAGTCTAGTGGATGGTTGCATTTGGTACAGTGAAAAAGATCATTGCTTTCCACCCACTGATCTCTTTGTAATCTTTAATAAGCAACTACAATTTAAAAGCACCTAGTTCAACAAGTGTACGATGAGTGGCTGTATCTGCATCACAGAGATAGCACACCTTCACTAAGGAGAAATAAGGGTGATTGCCCATCACTCCACAGCACATTAGTAAGAAGGAAATAGAGCATGCATGTAATCCTCCAGAGTGCTGGTATTTTATTTGAGGAGATTTACTCCATGCTCTGTTTCTTCCATCCTAGGAGACAGTTATTTTAATTTGAGAGATTTGTGCCCAACACTTTCTCTCCCTATTAGGATTTACTGCCTTTAATTTGGAAAAAATACCAACCCAAAACAACACAAAATAACACAATTTTTCTGTATCCTGTTTGCCTTTTGTGAATCCAGGACAGCTGAAGTAGCACCCTCCAATTCCTCTAAAAGCAGTCAGAAGATTTGTACTGTAAAAGTAAAAGTAAAAAAAAGTACAAAAGATACTGATCAGAAGATCTGTACTGTAAAAGTACAGATCAGTAGTGCTGTTGCTAACAAATCTTGCTTCACAGTTAAAAGATTGAAAGAAGAGAGCTCTACATTGTGAGTGTGAGAGCAAAATACTCTAATCACCTGCTTACTTGTGTACTGAAAGGCAGTTTGTGTGAATGATGCCCCTGGTCTATTATGTACCTTCTTTAAGGTACTTAAGGAGAAATCCTGAGTATTACTGAGAAGCACTCGTTTTATCCTTAAGATCACAAATCATTTTCCCTAACCTTCTTCCTCCACGCTCTAGAAGACTTACAAATTTTATTAACTTTAATGCCCTAAGTTGTCTCAGATTTGGGTTGGTTTTTTTTCCTTGCTTTTATTTCAGCAATTTCATTAAATGGTGGATCATACCCAGGAGATCACAGCTAATTACGTACAACTACTGCTACAGAAGCATTAGTTGTTCTTCATTTTAATTCTTCACAAAAGAAGAATTAAATACAGTGGTTTTTTGTTTCCAGAATTTTGTTGGGGACATGTTGTAAGGAGCCAGATACGGGCAACTTCAACCTGAGAATTTACTCTCATTCACGGTCAGAGATAAAACATGTTACACTGCTAGTATTTTTTGTATCCATGATTGATTTAAATTATGCTTTGCACAGACTTATTATATCATATTGTTTATCTGTAATCAGATGTCCAGCTCAAGCCTTCCTATATAGACATTCACATTTTTTCTTGTGCCTCTAGTGCTGTTCATGGAATATAAGCACCACCCAAAGCATGCAGTATTAGCTACAGATGAAGGATATTTATTTTCTATTCAGTACACAGTGCATGCATATACACACGAAGCTTTCCTCTTCAGAGACCATTTCCCACTCTACCATGAAGATTAAGCATAGCATGTACTATCTGACACTTGAGAAAGCAAACACAGGCAAATACGAGTCCATTCAGCCAAGAGTTCTCTCTGAAGAGATGATCAACCATATTTTGTTTGGTCTCACAAGATTACTTATATCTAGAAAATTAAAGGATTGAGCCTGATGGACATCAACCCATCTTACTCCTCTGATTTTCAACCTTCTTTCATCCAGACTGGTGTAAAAGTATATTTACGTGCTGAGCCACTCTAGTTCTGTTCTATCAGCCTCGTAAAGCTCAGACACAGTGCAGCTGGCACACTGACACACTAAACTTGATGGAAATTTCTATCCTGATTTCAAACACTGATGTTTTAGGTCATACTTAACAAATTCATTCTGTAATGAATTCTTCTTCCTGGTCATATTTTGCTGTGAGGTTTTTACATATATACAAAATCCACAGAATATACTTCAGCATTTCCTTTCTTTTCCTTCCTACCCCTGAATTCCACCAATGAAAGTCTTGATGCTATCATTTTCTACTTAAATCAGATTTTCCAGTGATGACGGTAGTTTGATATTTGTCTTCCAGCACGTGTTAATCTTGATCAATAATGTATAGATTCCTGAGGAGGAATGATGTCCCTAAAGCTTAATTTCAGTGTTCTGCACATTATGAAAGAGTATGAAATAACACTGAAGCACCTGCTACACATAACTTAGCATCAGACTGCACTAATATATCTTTTTATGTTCCTAGTCATGTAACCCCTTTACTCATCTTAAAAGATGGCTGCAAGAGGCACAAAAAAACCTAAAAGTGTCCTAAAACATCCAGAACTGGAAGAACATCTATCTGCTAATGATGTTTTTCTTATATTTCAAGCAGCAGCAGCCCCTCTGCACTCATGCTAAAGGAATTTGCTGGTTTAATGCTACAGCTCAAAGTCAAGCAGCAGACAGTAGCACTTCTCACACCAGGACAGCAACGCAAGACTTTGAATTATGAGAGGAACCTGAGCAATGCTGATTTTTTGCCTCAGCTCTTACTGCTCAACTGCTGGAAAGGAGCTGAGAACACTGCATATGGAGCATCCTTAGAGATACTTCTGCCAGTAACCATGGGTGCAGGACTTTCAATTACTCAAATACTAAGCTAAAACACCAAATACTAAACTACAAGGTTCAATCTATTTTCACCAAAGACATTTTTCTAGCTCATCCTGGATAGAAATATACATTCTGTACTTCTAGTGTTCTTTGTAATATTTTCAACGATAACATACATTATTAAAAATTGAAAAAGCAAAGCCTGACTTCCTTATAATTTGATATTCTGTTTTCATATAGTGGGAGCAGATGTGCAAATGTTTGTTTACTCAGTTCTTGATAGTAGGCATTTGCTAGCAGATGCATGAAATTAATTTCTGCCCTGGTATTAAAATTATTTCCTTGATTTAAATGTCTCTTTGATAAAGAAACAGTATCATAAAGTGGTTTAGCTGATGAAGCAGCACAAGTAGAAATAATGCATGCTATTTTAAGAAACAATGTTTGCTATTCTAGGATTGCTATTTCTATTTGCTCAGATCGCATAGCGTGTCTTTCAGGAAAACAAATAATTATTTGTAAAGTCTTCCTTCCAAACATTTTCCTTCTGAATGTTTTTCCAAGAGCATGCATACATACAGTTAACTGTAAGAAAAGTGAGTTTGGAGCCCTTCTGTGTCTCAGAACTGCACAGGCTCTACAACTTCAGCTAGCACCACACAGAATTAAGCTCTACAGGAGCCAATTCAAAGCACTCATGGGACAGGAAGGCAGAGGGTTCTCTAGGGCAAACTTATAGAGATGAGACAGAAACTGAAGACCTCAAGGTTCTCTTACATTTCTGAATATTACATATAAACCTCTAAGGTCTATAAGTCTTGATATTTCCTAACCATAAGAAGGAGTTAGGATCAGCGAAACATGTTCCTTCCAGAAGAGGAGACCATGAAAGAGTGCAGAAAAATTTCTGGTTCAGTCAGGAGTACCACAAAAAATCCATGTAGTATCAGTTAGAGACAAGAGGTTGCACAGAGGACTGATGCACACAACCCTCCTGCATCACACAGCTCTGCACAGTGTTGGACACTTCTGCACAGCACAAGAGGTTTTCTGGGGCAGGTATCCCAGGCAGACAGCCAGTCCAAAATTGACATAAGGCTCAGCATAAAAAGTATGGAGAAGTTCCATTTTCAAAACCATTTTCAGGAAAGAAAAAAAGTAATAATCCTAAGAATGGTCTGCTGTCTGTCACAATCCCTTACACTCTGGCAAAAACTGTCATAAGTGGCTTGAATAAGTGGGAACTGCAGAACTGGAGGAAAGGTAACATAAGTGGTAAAATAGCCTAAACTACACTGTTGAACTTGTTACCTTATTTTTGCATGGCCTATACATCTATGTTTTGGCATATGGATCGTATATCCATTACAGCTTCATTTCATTTTCACATAAAACTTACAGCTAAATCATTTGCTTAGTTTCAGACAACAAAACTGTATTAAACCATCAGTGAAAAGAATATTCTGTCAGAGTCACTCTCTGTGGAAACATCACCTATAAATCTATAGATTATAACTAATCTGCCAGGAAGTTAATGAAGTTGATGTATGAGTTTGTGTCATTTACGAACTCTACCTACTGAGTAAGAACATCATAAAATGCAGTGGGCTTAAGACTGATGGGCTTTTTCACAAAGTCTGCCAGTGCTTTTCTATGCCTTGGACTTTTTATAGAGGTGGCAAGAATATCCATATTAAAAAAAAAAAAAAGAAGAAAAAGTAGTAAAGGAAAGTTAACTTGTTTCTTTCCTGCATTATGCAATCCTTCTATAATGCTTCGTTAGTTTCCAGCTTCATACTAGCATCACTGCAGGGTTACATAAATACAATAATAAAACCACAAACCACAGCCATACGCTTTTCCTTCCATGGGAAGATCCCACAGCACCTCACAAACATTAATTAATTAAGCCCTGCAGCACAACATTCCTCACCAGAACACGATTTATCCACGCATATCTCTCTGCTAAAGGGTCTGTAGCTGGGTCACTGTGGGCACTGTTCCATGATGGCCCAGGGAATAAATAAATAAATAATCATCTAAAAAGACACGCACAGCATCATGTTGACTGCATTGCTCATGCAGACATGACCTGGGAAGGCAGCAGCCCCACCATGCACGTTGCTATTCAGCTCACAGCATTATGTCTTGGAAGCAACAGGTGTTTGGGTTCCCTTCTGACCCCAACCCTATGACCACAGTTATCAGTGCCCTCAATTAACTATGAGATTTATGGCTCCTGTGAGTCACAGGAAGCAGGATGAAGGTACTGCTAGTGCTTCCAAAAGAAGTCTCAGGGCTGTTCAGTTGGCTGAAATAAAGCCCAAGTGCCTGAAGTGCTGCTTGTCGGCAGCTGCTGCCATGCTCAATCTGTGACATGAGTGGTGGGAAAGGGCAGACATCAATGTGCCCCCAGTGTGTAAGAGAAATGTCCAGTTATGGACTGTGGGGGCAGCCAGGAGCTTGGCCTCACTATGGTTTTTGGCATATGCTGCCCCAGTGTCCCCAGACCGTGTAGAGGCAGCCTTCATCTTGACCTGAATCCAATCTCTGTGACAACAGGTGTAGGAAAAGCTGACTTGAGGTCTGTTGTAAACACATTAGAAATTATCAGCTGAAATTTTATCTCAGATGAATATCTCCGGTGCTTAGCAACACCTTATATTAAAATTCTGTTTTAAAATAGTGTTAATTAAGCAATTAAGGATGGCAAGGCTTATTTTATGGCATCATTTACTCATAGTTAGATTGTGCTGTAAGGTTAACTGCACGAGGCATGTTTTATGGCCTCGTGAACTGCTGTCTTCCTTTACTCATAGCTTTTATTATGATTATAATGAAACCTTTTTATGTATTTTAAATTATTTTTGATAACAAAGTGGTTGTCTAATTTGCCACATTACCATAAGACACTGTCAACTGCAGTTTAGATACAGTTAGAAGATCCTTTTGCACTACATTAAACGACAGCACGCTAAATAGAAGTAAAAAAAATAGCAGCAACATTCATTGCAAAGAAACATAAAGGATTGAACATGCATAAAATATTGTGCTGCAACATGGAAAAGGAGCCTATGTACAGCAGAAAAGGTATTGTTTATAAGACTGCATGATACAGAGCCATTTGGGGAGAACTACTTGGATATGCATCAACATTACAGATATTTATGAGAAAATGCTATAATTTTCAAGAGCAGTGCTACCAAATTAGCAATCCTATTTCTTATTATGAGTTTTCTACTGAAGAACCAAAGCAAAAACTTATAGACCTACAAGCAAAATTATCATCATACTCATGTCATCAGATGAAACAGGCTGAAACTCTATCTTATTTGTTTCTCTTAATTTTAAATTCTTTTAGAAAAACAAGAACATACTAATCAAGAAAACATTCAAGCAGGAGTCCTTCTTTAACTAGAACATTAGTAATCTTGTAACAGGATTTAAAGAATAATATGCACTTATTTAAATTTTGCCCTAGCAAATGAGTCCTTGAGAAGACGTCTCCTTGATCAACAATGACATAACAGTGATTTCTTGAGACAAATTATATGTCAACACAGATTTTACATCTAGGTCTTCACCAATCACGGATCCATCTGTTTCTGTTGCATTTGCCTTCTGCCTGCAAAATATTTAGCTGAACCAGGGGGAAATCCCCTACTGAAAACCTTCTCTCTCTCTTTTTTTCTATTTCACTAACAAGCATCTTGCATTTCTCTTTAAATTGCTAAACTTATGGTGAATTTAATTTCTCAGCTGAGGACACTTCTGGTGTATCAGATGATAAGAGGTTCGATCCCCATAGGTCATTGCACCACTTGTAAAGCCATGCTGAATTTGTATTGATACTTGGTAGATCTTTGTGCAGCAAATTTAGTGAGCTGCACTGAAGTAAGGCAGAAACAGTAAGGCAAACATCTGGATATATGAGTCAGAAGGATAAAAATGTATTAGGTGAGCTTACATGAACTTCTAAAATTTGGCATAAACAAAATAGACAACAGCATTTAATCCCAGATACTGAGTGCTATATACGCATGAGAATTGTGCAAATGCACTTCCCAGGAAACTGCATTTTCCCTTGTGGTTGTGCTAACTGTCCAGCTCTCAGCAGAACCAAGGCTCATTGTGACTCCATCTCTGCTTAATATGTCTGAGGAGGATGCAATGATACCCTTCTGGGAACAGCAATCCCAATTCACATTCCCTTTTTCACGCTAATTACTCTAATTGACGGGATTGTACGTACATGGCACGCATTCTGCTATAGCTGGCATGTAAAGCTCACAAATACTTCCCCAGGAACAATATCCAAAGAAACCTACTGCAAATCAAATTGCTAGGAAGGTCACAGTTGCATTAAACTCATCTCTCCCTCTTTCCTAAACAAATTATGTTTTCTGAAACAAATCTGTTAGCAGATAGCAAATAAAGAATCGCAAGGGGACAGTGAATCTGTTTTGTGGCAGACAAAATCCTTCAACAGATGTCATTGTTGCTAATACGGTACCAAGCTTTTCAGCTTCTTCTTTTCTGGCTTCCATAATAGCAACCAGAAAATTAGTGATTATTCATACATCCAACTTGTATATACATTCATATAATCATAGAAAACCATAGAAACTATGCTCCTTAATACAACACCTAAATGTTTCTTGAACACCTCCAGGAACCACCTTCCTGGGCAGCCCATTCCACCTTCCTGGGCAGCCCATTCCAATGCCTTTACCAGCATCTGACCAAAAGAAAGTCCCCTAAATTAAACAGGATAGTTATTGGAGAGAACCCTATTTTCATTTTGAGTCAAAACCCTGCCCACCTTCCTCAGGCAGGAGTAGATGGCCATCAGTGATCTGCAGCAGAATAAAAAAACAGACAAAACCTCATGGAAGTCAATGGGGCTCCATGTGATTTTCCAGCACTGCACTGCCAGTTCTTAAGATGTTTCAACTTTATCCTGAAATTGCTGTAAAATCATTTTCATTATGTTACTGAGGTGACTCACAGCATCCAGCACATATGAGTTTATCCTTATGTTGAATGTCTGAGCACCAGTCAATGCAGATCCATTGTATGCTCATTCTAGAGAAGGACAAATGGCAACCTTCTAATTCTTGTAACTGCAACAAACATGTCAAACATCCTGAAAAATATGTTGTGTGCAGTGAGTTCACCCGAGCGGTGGATTTATCTATACTGTGATCTGAATCACTTAACCAGGAGGCAGAAATAATTCTTGGTGATCCTTTCAGATGTTTATAGCAACCAGGCTGGGTGCAGAGTATATTCTGCTAAAACTGACACTGCTGATGAGACCCTTTTTGCTGTCACTGACCTTTACAGTGCTGCCCCAATTGGCTGTTGTGCTGGTTCCCTTGATCATACCTGGCAGCACCAGTTTAACAAAATGATGTCCTAAATAAAATCCAAATTTAACCATGACAATCCTGCAAATAGATGCTTTGCCCTTGTTTTAGGCATGTCACTTCATTAGATTACAAATATCAGAATTCAAAGGTCACAGAGAAAACTCAAATGCCCTCTTTAAGAGTGCTACAAGGGCTAAGCCAGCATACTGCTAAATAGAAATATGAGAGCAATCTGAACAAATTTCAAACTGAACTTCACCAAGCGTAAAGCATCCTCATATTTACAAGATCAAGTACAACAAGGTCTTCACACTTTGAAAGAACAAGATCCATACATTCTTTATATAGCACAGATCAATGTTTCATGGCTAGATAATGGTCCAATAACTTTGTCTCCTGAAGGACTGCTGAGGATTGAATGAACACAATTAAGTGAGAAATATAAGTACTTACAGGAAGAGTTTAAAATGGATTAAATCATAAACTATACATAATGGGTGTATGCAAACACACTTGAGGTCACATTAGCTTTCTTCTTGGAAATCTATTATATGTAGTCAGTGAAAGCAGTGAATTAAATTTATGGAAAGATAAAAGACCACACAGACATTTCAAAAGGCAGCACAATCAAACGAAACTACTTCATTTCAGAGCAGGAACTCTCAACACCAACTAGAAAGTACAACAGACCAAATCCAAAATTACCACTTGTTTCCTGCAAAGTGATGTACGAAGTGGATCTCTCTGAACGGACTTCAGAACAATCTGTCCCCGGCCTCATCTCTCACCTGTGTCCTTGCAAAAAGCAGCAATAAATTGGGAATAATTGCATAAAGTAGCAAACCAGACATGTATTTTCAATTTAGATGTTCTCTGCTCTCCTCTGATCAAGAGTTGATTTTGCTTGACTTAAATAAAATATTCATGAAATTTCAACATACAGTTTCTTCGAATATGAATGGCTATAACCTAATAAACTTAGGCTTATCAACTTCCTTCTTACATGCATCTCTTCATTACAGTTTCTTTATATCACCTAGGCTGTCTCATTTTGAAAGAGGACAAGGATGGAATACCCTGGTTCTTAAATTAATAACAGCAATGAAACGTTACAAGCTATTTCCTGCAGAAATAAATGAGACAACAGTATTCTTTGTTAGATAAAATATTTTCAGTCTAATTTAAAGTTTTTGGTCCATCCAGCATTAATGAGAGGAATAAAATGTGATGAACATCGGTATTGTGACCTTGGCATTTATAAAACAAAATTTTCTCAGTAGGTTGATTAGGCTGCTCTGAGCAAATCAGTCTTCATTGTAACTCCAAAATAAAGGAGCAAATAAAATTCTAAAAAATTACTACAGGAGTAGCTTCAGCTCGGACAACATAAGTTGTTCTTCAGCATTTTAAGATGACAGTTTTCTCAAGCAGAAAAGTGTTTAGAGAATACGAGAAAGACGGCTGGTCATAGCTACTGCCATTACAATGGTTGTTTCAAATCCAGCCTACAAATGATTTTGCATCCCGTCCCAAATCCTGGAAAGGGAGAAAGCAGCCCATGAACAGTCAGCAGAAAGAGCTTGCAGCCTCTCACTCAAACCAGCTTCTATAGTTTTCTATACTGTAAATGATTGTCTTAACTGTACAGGGTTTTTAATCATATTTACTTCAACCAAAATCCATCAAGAAGCAGATGGAGTGGATGTGATTTACTGCTACAGCACGTGACATCAAGAATATTATGATATTTCTCATTGGGCACCATTATTTTTCTCTCATTTCATGTCAACAAAACCTTTATCTGGGCTTTTTCTAAGATGTTGAAAAAATGTGAACTACAAGGGCTCCAAGGTAGTGTGCAGGTGTTGTTTTTATTAGTCATAATCACGTTATCCTCATGTGTGATATTACCTTTTTTCACAATAACCACCTTGAATCTCAAATACTAAAACAAATGTTACCCATCCAGCTAACAGCACACAGCTGACTAGGAAATCTCTGATGTAAAGGCAATGAAGTCAGACGGGAGAGACATACAACACTAAAAAAAAGAGAAGTGCAACTCACTGCCGTTCTTTTTGCCATTGGATTAATAAACAGTCATTGAAGAACTCTCACAAATAATAAAAAGAATCTCAATTACTAGGACGAAGGCACGTTTTACAAATTAACTTTTCAAACTGAAGCAGTAATAGAACACTGATATACATTTTTAAAGAGTCAAGGGATGCAGTTAAAATTGACTTGGAGATATACATTTCAACTCTTGCAAACATGAGCTGGATAACTCTTCTCCAGCAAGAGGTGGGACCTGACCCTTCAGAAAACTTTGCATTATGCACTGAATTTCATTCCCAGCTGTAACTCTCACTTGAGAAGAGCTCTCATGTACCATTTTGACTTCCACAGAATTCCACTAGAATGCACACTCAACAATTAAACATACTTACAGGCTTTATACGCTTAGAGTGTTTTAGAAAAATGGTAAATAAGCAGCTCTGAATTGCTGAAGAGGCAGAAGAAGCCATTCAATTTATGCCAGACTTTCTTTTAGACAATATGCTGAATGAAAAAAAAAAAAGAATAAAACTGGAAACTGAACCAAAGCAAAGCTGACAATATACTCGCAGAAATTACTTCAACTTAATAATATTACAAGTCTGGAGTTGTAAAAGCTTACAAAAGTATTTTCTTAGGGGCTTGTTGTTTTTAACAGCAGCTACACTTCAGTAATCATACCACCACTTGCTCTTACCAGAAAACAGTTGCCTACATGTGATCACATGCTGCTTCAATTCTACAGATCAAAATCAGATATAATACCATTTGGAATCGTTGCTTTAACTACCAGTACAGCCTGAAAGATTTGAGAACAACAAATGCAAAAATGAAAATTAAAAAAAAAAATTAAGATAAAATTAATATAAATTAATAAATTAAAATATAAATTTATAAATTAAAATCAGATATCAGATAAAATCAGATAAATTAATTTGCTGATATTTTATTCTTTTTTTTTTAAATTGGTTGCAGAAACATGCTGCATGTATTTCAGCAAGCTATTCAACTTTACATGTTCAGACAACAAACTTCAAGACTGAACTTCTGATCACACACCAGCAAAATCCTTTCATGCAAGGGCTTGCACTCAATCTAATTTTTACTTCATAAGTAAATTACTGAATGTGGCTTCAAATTTCCCAAATTTCTCCATTCCTCTTTTTATTCACAGAAAATATCATGCATTTCAATTAGATCTTGCCTGACATGCACACATACTGACTTATTGTTTCTCTTTTGAGGAACAAGCTAGTTTGCCATTGAACAATTACTGGAAGGAAAATCAATGGCCTACATTTGATTATTGGGTTTCTCTTGCCAGAAATGTCAGAACACGTTGTGCCAGTGTAATTGCACTTTCTAATCCAGCGAGTAGCTTGAGAAAGTCTCTCTTTTTTAACAAGTTAAATAAGTAAATGAATACAGTCATATGTATCATAGAAGAAATCAAAGAAGTTTTCTTCTTTCTTGTTTGTGGCACTCCAGCTTGGCAGAAAATCTGCCATTTTTGGAGGCCTTGAACCATTTTTTCTCATAACATTTTTCTATTAAAAAAAAAAACACAACTCTCTACTACAAAATTTTTCGCCAAAAAAACCCAGGGATGATTCTAATCTTCTAGTGCATTCAGTATGACTCCTCCATATTGAAACTACCCCAGATCTTACAATGTAAGGAAGCCATCCCAAAAGGACATTTTTGACATGGCAGTGCAGGCATGCTACCTTGAGAATTCAATCAAAGGTGGCCAGAGAGAAAAGAGAAGAAAAGAAGAGCATAAAGAAGATGAACAGAGAGAGCCAACTTGCCTTTTCCCCCCATCATTAGTTTCCTACAAAAAATTTAGATGCGGAATATAGAATAATGTTGGAAGACATCAGTAAAGGGTTTGTAACCTGAGAATAACGACAACAACAGTAATAATAATAAAAAGAGGATCATAGTTGGAATGACAGAAACAAGTCATCAGAAATAAATCATTCTGTCTCTTGCATTCAACATCTGCAGAAAAAGCATAAAGTTTCATGGAACAAAAGAGAGCCCTTCCAATCTACATGGTTACTTTGGTTACTTCCAGAATCTTGTCCGCTTGAATATGTTTTTTAAACTCTAATCTGATTTTCTAGTTGGCTTCTCAAACTACTTCTAGTCCAACCCCTTTGCAAATTTTATCACTTGTCTTTTTCTCAGGACTGCCTCGAGCTAGATGGCTGCAGCATCTTCTCTACCCATGGACACAGGAACCTGGAAAGCTACTCCATCTCTGGGCATTGCAATGCAGCCTCACCACTGGCCAGCAGCTCCCCTGCCTGCAAACAAAATCTATGCTTTGTTTTAATTATTTGCTTTCTGGGGAAAAACGTTCCACTTGCTGAAAAGAAAGAGTCCTATAATGCAAGCCAGCTTAATGACTATGGTTGCAGCACACTGTGATGTAAATTGGAGAAACTGTGCTCAGCAACATGCTAGGTTAGTAGCAGTGAGTTATTTTACATGGCTTTTTTAAGCTGGATACATTTACACCCTTTAGGGGATAATCTGATTTATTTGCAAGACTTTTTATGATCAAGTTCTCTTGTGGAAATTAATTTTTCAGTCATAATATGTGTATTTTCATAGCAGTTTTTCTCAAATTGCTTCAACTGTAATTGCACTATTTACAGCCTGCTTTCAAAGTGAAGTAAACTGGATCTCACTTAATATTAAACAAAGTTTGCATTAGTAAAAAACTATTTTTTCTCTAAATATTGACTTCTCTTCCACGCTCCCTGATTTTAGATCACTGACTACTAAGATGTTGCTATTCATTCACATATTTATATATGGATAACACTTGCAAACAGAAGCTTGGAAGCATGGTTTTACCAACATTAAAATGACAGGTTGGTCTTAAATTTCCCCTCAAACCTCAAAACTATTTTTGTCCAAATTATCTGGTCCAAAATCCCCACAAAGGCTATTTGAAACAGCATTCACTCAGCAAGATTATTAAACAAAAGAGAGATTTGAAAGAAGCTAAAATCTACCAGCTTTGAGATCTGGAACAGATTACAGAGGATATTTTAATGTACCCAGAAAAAGCCTTTGGCAATCTATTAATCTAAATCAGATCAATCTAAACTCTTTTTGATGCCAAGACTAAAGTTCCACTATAGGTTATCTCCAGATAGCAGACCAGCTCCTCAGTTCCTGCTTGCAACAGACCACAAGCAGGGCTGAGTAATTTCAATGCAATGCATGACACGGCCACGTGCAGCTCTGCTCCTCAGGTGGTTCCCAGCCATAGCAGTGGGCAGCACCGAGCAGGGTTTGGGAAGGCAATTAAGAGCTCTCCAGCTCATGAAAAGCCCCGAGGTGTCATAGTGGGAAACATAGATTAGTAAACTGGTGAAAGTAAGTGTGATTACAGTAGGGTTGGACAAAACTTCGATTGATTTTGCTTTCCAATAGGAATTGGGGAAAAGGATGGTTTAGAGATACTGATTTCCACAAGAAAAGATGAATATTTAATTGAAAAATGGATTTCAGGGTTGCAGCTTTTATCAAAAGATATTAGTTTCCATGGAGAGCAAAATGCAGAGCTTTTCCTACAACTCTAAACAAATGCACAGGAAGAGAATATTTAGTAATACATTTGTAATCAATAGACTGTTTCCATTAAGTTTATTTCTTCACATGTGGTTAAGACACACTGAATTTTTTTTTTTTTACTTCAAATTAGGTAAGCAAAGTGTCTGAAACCCAGTGAATGGTAATGGGAACCCAAGGAACAGTAATCGGAAGGTAGAGTATAAAAAGAGTAATCTTGACATCGCCAATATTCGTTATTTTTTCTGGAATCCCTAATTGCTTTTCTCCCAAATTTTATTTTCATAATTTTGATCAATCTGATATGATAGCAAAGCCAGCTAGACAAATTAGGGAACTCTGAATAGGGCAAAATTAAATAAGACCACGGAAACGTAGAAATCCAAAAAGCCCATGTCTTCAAGTGTAAGACACTCTACTGCCAACCAAGATAGCAATATGTTAAGAAATGTCACAATATTAGTACATTCTTGGCTCCAACTTCAGAAAAACATGGCAGGCACAAGAACTTATGTCACTGTCATAAAACAAATAGTACACATTTATATAATTCCCCTTCCTCACTGAAGAGATGAGCAAGTGTCGCTCAGCTATCGTTGCATTTCATCTACATGTCTTGATTCACAGCAGGAACTTGTACAGAGAAGTCATAAAGGTTCTGTAATTCATTATGTTGTCATTATCGTTTGTAATCTTCCTGTAATTAGGTATCAGTGGGTTTCCTTGGAGAACATATGATTGAGCCTTAAATTGCAGCACATTCTCAGCAGCATATGATTGCAACTGGAGTGTTTGCTCTGTAGTGTTTCTCGAGTGTATACTTAATATATCAAGTTTTTTCTCTGTGTGCAAGCCTGTCTGCTGAGGAATGTGTGCTTATTGCTGCATACACATTTCACTTCTGAGGGGTCTGTGGTTATTGTTTGAGTTGGATCCCCTCATTGCATGAAACAGTATAAGCAATGCACTCACAAGTATAACTATATATAATATTCTTAAAAGTTTTATGATGGCAATTGTTTATTTCCTATAGAGTAATATACACTAAGCAGTTTCTATAATAATTTGGTATCAATATTTTGCTTTTTGATTCATCTGACAATCTTCCAAAAAACTGGCTTTAAAATGACTCAGTACACACCACTATTAATCTTCCTTTCCAGCTTATCATCAGACAGTTTTGTTTCCTCAGAGAAATAGTGATAGAGTAATACAATTAGTCTTGTACTTCCTGCTACATCAGCGCTCAGTTCTATTAAAATGTGAATATATTTGTTCATATCTCCATGCAAAATACGTATCCAAAGTTTCCATTGTGAGACAATGAGCAACCAACTGAGTTACGTATGTCCCCCTATGCATATTTATTCATATATGCACACACAGACTATGGCACCAGGAGCTTAGCACCAAAAACTCTTAATTACCCGAGTATTTAAATTTAATAATTTTAGCTTGATATCATTCTTCCACTTACAATCAAACTCTTTATCTAGTTACCTCGTAATCAAAGTTTCCAGTGAAGTCATGTTCTTGCATTCATATCATTGGTTTCAGACACTTGTGATAAAGTTTTAAAAATAACTTTAAAAGTCTTTTAAAATTCAAATGAGAATAAGAGATACATCTCATTACCCGTGACTGCTATTGACAGAAACAATATGGCATCACGGGGCTCCTATCTCCAATCTATAATCGGATTCTGAGCCACTGGAGTAAATGGAAATCTGTTTATCAAATGAGAGCTTATGACTACTCTTGTCAACTGTCTCATAAGATATCTATTAAAGAATTAAATTCATAAGATTCTGAATTTTAAATGCTCTTAACCACTTTTGTTACTTACTGCTTTTTTAATTGTTGAAAATGTTGCTATATTGAAAATGTTGCAGTATAATGCTGAAAGGATCTAGATGCTGAAGTCAGAAAGTTTCCTTATGATTTTCTAAGTTTTACTTATTTACTGGGTCACAAAGAAGAACCCCAAAGAGATACTCACACAGAAGAAATAAGGAAAAAAAAAGTCAAAGCCTTGTATAACATTTATAGAAATCATTCTCTTGAGATATTGGTCTTGCAAATCCTGGAAGACAAAAGAAAACAGAGCTTGCAGCACAAAGAGGTGACAGCAAATTTTAAGCCTTTTTCATATGTTCACTGTGAACAGAAGTAGATATTGACAACTAAAGAGCATACTTGAAGAAATATGGGTTAAATGCAATCCTCATCTCACAAGCAGAGCTCTCATCTCCACTTCCACAAAGCAGAGCCTTAGAAGTATTTATCAACATAATGCTGAGCTCCCTCAGGTCTCTTCTCCTTGGCAAAATGCTGTGGTTTTGTGTACCCTGATATACTATGATGTCTGTCTAGCTGTTATCTTTCTATCTCCAAGGAAGCTGCATTTTCATGATGGGGGCTGTAATTTTATTAGGCGTACAGTTTTTAGTTTCTCTCTTGCATCCTCAATACCCCTCACTATTTATTTGGTAGCACACTGTGCACAGTCAATTTCTTGGAGGGACAATGTTATAAAATAGGACAATATCCAATAGTTGCACCAACCAGTTCATTGGCTATTTGGTGAAACAACTTCTGGAGAAATATCTCTCATTGTTCTATAGTTTAACTATTAAAACAGCATAAAGATCACCAGTTTATGTGGATAAACTCCAAAAGTAATGCCTCATATTTATTTCCATGGAAACTGCAATAGATGCAAAGAGCCCAAAGACATTAATTGATAGATAAAATTCTCAGCTACAAAACACTTTTTCAACATAGTCCCTGCCATTCACTGTACATTTTCACCAGTGATGAACAAGAATGTGCATGCCGTGCTTGTAAGCATTTGCAGCAGCAGAGGTGAACACCTACCAGCTACTAAGCCAGGAAGGAGCAAGCTTCACACACCAAAAATCTGCAACAAACACACAGGGCTCTGTGGCTCACTAAAAGAGGGCTTTTCAGGACATCATCCAAAGAAATCAATAGGGCTAATCAAGCAAACTAAAAGGGTAAACCTTTTTTCCTTTGTATTCACTGTTGCTGTTTGACATATCCACACCTTTTTTCAGGAATGAAATGCCAGCACATGGGGACTATACGCTGCTTGGAGTTCACTGCTCTCTGCGTGCTTATGCTACAATGCTCTAAGCTCTGAAATGATAAAAATTTCCCTTTGTGCAACAGAAAACCATGTTCTAGCAGACCTATTAAAACAATATTTATTATCAGCCATAGCAAACAAGCAGCTATTTTTTTTCCTCAGGGGTTTGGGCCTTCATAATCTATGAAGACTTCCTTGAAGCGACCACTCATGCGGAGTGTGAGCATTCATGGTTTCTCCTCTCTTTTTGGCGACCTGCTTCTATCTACCATTGGACTGTCTAGAATTTCCCACAAGAAGCCAGACAGCCTATATTTCTATTTTCAAGCCTTAATACTATAGGAGAGCAATATCCTAAATTAACAAGAAGAACTTTCTAAAGTTGTTCAGGCCCCTGTGCACATTGCAGTGGATGCTTTGCAAGGATAAACACACTATGAGCTTTGTCTATGAATTGAAACTTATTTTTACCTAACTCATGAAAAATAACCAACTTTAAGAAAACATCTTTCCCCCATTAACTGAAGCCATTCAGAGACTACATTGGTTTAGTCCAAATTGCTTCTGATGCAAGCTGTACTTCTCTAATGAGATAATGAGATATACCACTATGAATTGCTATGCCCCTGAGGAGTCTCATTAAAATTTGGAAATAGCACTATTATTAACAACAACTTTTTTTTTTTGTCCTGTGAATACATTTGTACATTATTTAGCAGGGTTACAGCAAACAGAGTAGTATCCATTCTTGCTTGCTGAAATGTTTTTCCCAATTTTCTAGCTGCCTTCGTTTTGCAGTCTCCAGTGCAGGAGCTGCAAACATGTTGGGCTCTGCTGAACTGCTGAAACTCCCCTGCCACAGCTTTTCAGCCCTTCTCTGTAGCACATGGAGAACACACTTCATACCCCATCATTTCAGAGTGGTCATTTGTTTGCTCTCCATGCCTCTTGTAGGAGAGCTTTGGATAATCAAAACAACTTTTTAATTAGATCATTACATGGATACATTATTTCTGCAGCTCCCAGTAAATGAGAATGAGTCAGAAAAATATAGAGCTGGTGTGTGAAGATACAGAATTGGTTTAACATGTTAAGGAGGTGGCCCAGACAGGAAAGATGGCAAGTGGGGAAGCCAGCAGTTGACTTTCGCTCTATATTATGCACACATATTCACACACATATATGTGTACAGGTGCTGCTGAAGTTTTTGCAGGTCCATTGCTCTGGCAGCTTGAGAAATAACCACAAATTCAATCATGAAGACAGGCTGCAGCATGGTAATAGTGGACAGCAAAACAACAGCAGACATGACAGAAACTAATTCATCACATGCACAACTCTGCTTGCTGCACATTCTCATTGTGTTAGTGGTCTGCTTGCTTGCATTAAAGTGGCTTGTAATCAAAATAAGGAAACAAAATAGTTATAGCTGTAAAATAGAAAAAATCTATTTCAGATAAAAATTACATTTCCAGTAAACTTGAACTGGGATTAAAAAATTCATCTTTGAGATTCTAGCCTTCTTTCCATATGCTCAGCTTAAGCCAGCCTATATGATTTCCCATTTCCTAACAATCCATGGCAAATATGGAGGGTAAAAAGCAATATTTCTGAACTCTTCAGGAGAAAGCCTGCACTCTCTTTTATTTCCTTTTGCTGAAAAACAATATATCAGCTTTGGAACACTGATTTTTCTTACTTCAAAATTCATACTTACTGCTTGTCTCCCAAAATAAAACATATAAATAATTTTTTCTTTTTTTTCTCCCTGAAATATAACAAGGAACAAATGTTGTCAAGATAGAAATGCCTTTCATGTGTGATTGCTTTGGGACGTTTCTGAAGTTAACTTGAACTCAGACTGCCAATTTACATGGATAAATCCATGGCTATGTCTTGCTTTGCTACACAGCATAGCTTCCTCTTTGGGTAAGCAAGGTGCACAGAGGCTAACTTTAAATGTCCACATATTCTGCTCCAGTACCTTTAAGTGCATATAAACATGACTGGGGAAAAGAAGTGCTGGGGGGACTACACAGTATCATAGATTCATCCACATACACACAAATACAGATAAAGTATTCTGGACTGAAAACATCTCTCTGATGAAGAAGCAATTCAGTATGTCTTTCAGAAACCTCATGGGGGTAGAGGAGGTTTGAAATGTGTCCTACATTTTACACAAAGACTGACATTTTTTTTCCCTCTTACAACACTTACATTTTCTGAAGAAAAAAAAAAGGCATTACATTTTTTACTGAAATATGAAAACTAAACAACACTGCACCACATTAGAGTGAGATGCATCAAAAAAAAAAAAAAGACAGCATTAACATAATTAAAAATAAAAATAAGCATCCTTCTCATTTTTGTTTATTAAGCCAAAATGTAATTATCAGAGACATGCTGTACTAGATGTTGCCTTTGCTAACGACGAGCCCAGCATTGCAAACAGGCTGCTTCCTCACCACATATGCATATTTATGTGCCCATTTGTAAACATTTTATTTAGTCGATTCTCAGTCATCAGTTTCTAAGAATTTTAAACACAGTTTAATTAAATTCCATGGACTTGCAAACAATTACCCTGCACTTATTTCAGAATATTCTCAGCAGTCAAACGTTCAGTGTGTTATTACAATTTTTGGTAATCACGAAGTGTAATTTAATTAGGAGTTAAGATACTGGAGCTATAACTCATCTCAGAGAAAGTAAAGTGTTAAGTACAGCAGTAAATTAACTTAGGCCAAGCTGAAGAGAGCAGCATAGCTTGTTACCATGTGGGGAGCTCTCCACTCCTACTACTACACAGAATAACCAGAGCTGGCTTAGAGTCACTGTGGCTTTGCAGGGAAGGCCAGCACTCAGCACTCTTGTGTGGTTGAAGATCTCATTAAACAACTTTAGGACAAGACAAGTGAACGCACAAGAAAAGAATGTTAAGACAGAAAAAGGCTCCCAGTGTTCTTGCTCAGCATCCTCTCTGTGTAGCAAAAGAGAGGCTCCGAAAATAATCTAGTTAGGCAAAATGTAGTGAAATCTGAACACTAGATAAGCAGACCAGAAGACAGAATGTAAATGGAAATATATTCAAGGATTGAAATCAAGGATTGTGAGAAAGATCATGTCATGTAACGTCATCAACAAGGCTGAATGCCCAGTAACTTTTTTTACTTGCTGAAAATGTGTGATGCTGACAGGAGAGAGAATCCCTCCATGATCTGGGGCTCTTGA
Source organism: Cyrtonyx montezumae (assembly GCF_038088225.1). Lineage (NCBI taxonomy): Eukaryota > Metazoa > Chordata > Aves > Galliformes > Odontophoridae > Cyrtonyx > Cyrtonyx montezumae. The sequence continues at coordinate 20,670,222 of NW_027072056.1, forward strand.
CCCACCCAGGGGCACCTCCAGGCAGCGTTATTCACTGCAACTGGTGAAAAACAGTGATCGTTTTCCTGGTATTAAATGTTTTCCCTCTGTCTTCCAGCAATCTGCTTACATATATCAACACTTCTGCTGTTGGATGTGGGTACTAAAGTCAGTTTATGCTAAATTCAAGGTTTTCTCAAATAATAGTATAACATCACCTGAACTTCTCACCTCTTTAGCTCCACTTGTCAATCAGATTGACTCCAGTAGCAAAAATATTCATCATTTTAAGAATAATTCTTTGGATAATAAATGTTTCTGAACTGGGCCTATGCTGTTGCCACTCAGGAATTGATTTGAAGTAGCTCTGCAAATTACGTTTGAAGATTTTAGAACCTGAATGCACGCTGAAAGCTTGGATGTTCAAGAGAAGTACAATGCACGTGTCTGAAAGATCAGACAGCTGACGAATGGGAACACAACAACTCCTTTTCAAAAGAGGAAGATGTAAAACTCAGACTTAGGAGACCAAAGAGAATGCCCAAATGGAGCAAATTACTATGCAAGCAAAGAGTATAAGCATTAAAATCAATCTTTTCAGCAAAGTCAGCAGAGAGATCTCTCAATAGAAGTGTGATGTGATAAGGAATTGTGTTTTTCCATGAACAATACAGCCTTCAGAGATACAGGAGACAGATCAGTAGAAGAGAAGATAAGGGTAAAGACTGAAGCAAAGCTAAAAATTTAAAGAAAACCGTTATCAGGATTTAACCACCCAGGAAATCATAAAGTAGAACTTACTTTTAATCACCTCAGCTTATAACTAAAATAACGGATTTTTTTTTAAAACCTAAGTAGTTTTTTAAAAGTGGTATTCATGTCACTTCTTTCAGTCTCTCTGTGTCTCTGCATAGAAGTCCAGAAACATCAAACCCTGGTGACCTGTTTGCTCCTGGCAATCTTTCGAGACTCTTTACAGTTATGCATGTTAAACATACTGGGCAGTGCTTGATAAGATATAAATCAACACATTTCCATATCACTAAGCTGTGACTTTCTCTAATAGAAGGTCAGATGTTTCCTCTTGCAGCTCCTGCTTTTACATGCATTTCTGCTGGACTCTGCAGATATCACCTCTCTTGTGGTGAATACACCTTCAGATGTTTAATTTTGTGAGTCCAGAAAGGTTTCCTGGATATTACTACTGAAGGTTTTACATTGAACTGAGTTTCTTAACAGACCAAGGGCACTCTTCTATTGAGCACAGAAGCGACAGCCTCTTACGTACCTGATCCAAAACCACACTAAAAAAGATTAAGATCATAAGACCCAGCATTTCAGAGTTAAGAAAACATCATACGGTTCACTATAGCTCTGCAGCCCTTGATACACAAATTTTGACTTATTTTCTTCCTGCAAGTTATCTCCAGTGAGTGAGTGGTTAATGAATTACATCTTCCTTTGAGCTTTCATGCACACAGTCCAGTTTCATGTTGAATACAAAGTTATTAAGTCATCTAGGTAGTTTCCTAGTGCCTAAAAACCAAAATAGCTATGTGAGAAACAACAGTATTCATACAACGATATTTCCTCTTCCCTTTCCTGACTCCCAGGTGAGATGCTGGAGCTAAAATTACAGCCTGAATTCCTGTACTCTTGCTGACTAATTTAGGTATTGTGTTATAAGGCACTGTAATGCACCATCGATTGTAACACAATTGCTATTAAGAACTCCATGATAAAACAGTACTAGTTATAATCATATATTCTTGTTGCTTATGTTTTCTTACAGTAAAAAAGTAAGACTTTGCAAGCATTTGTAAGAATTACCAACAAATAAGAATACAGAGAGTATTGTTGAGACAACTCTGAACTGAGCTACAGTTCTTGCTTGCCTACATTCAACAAGAAAGTTTGATGCCATCTGTTCTGAACTGGAACGTCATAAAGATGGTCATGCAACAAAGGGAGAGCCAGCACTGGGTCAGTAGGTAGTGAAAAATAGATCTGGGAGTTGTCAGCAAAAATGTAACACTGAAACCTGTGAGCATGAATAATAGTGCCCTAAAGAAGCATATAGGTACCCAACAGAACAGAAAGCAAAATATCAGTATGGCTCTATGAGCAATTTGGGACACTCTAGAAATGTAAGGACAAATATCATATTGTCAGAAAAAGAACCTGAAGAAGGACAGTATATAACAGACTTAATATAAAAATTCAGAAAACACACCAATCTCATTGCCCGGAGCAGTAAATGAAGTAGAAGGAAATATAAAGTGCAATTCACAGACACGGTATATTGAACTGGATAAGGGACATAACCTAAAGAAAATATTTAGAAAGGTTTGTCATCTCTGAACAAAGGAAGAGTCAGATACAAATAAGACACATACTTCTAATATATATTATTTTGTTTTGCATTTTTGAGGCTATATAACAGTTAGTGAATTTCCCCTACAGATTTGTAAGAGAGATATGCTGTAATATGCATGAAGGAAAACAAGAAAATGTCACATTATTCACTCAGAGAAAAAATAAAGCTTGTTGCTTGGCCCACCGTAGAGTGTTTGGAGCAACAATGCACTGTTTTCATACTCCTGAAAATGAGCGTACTAGACTTTGAGAGAGAAGACAAGCTAGAAGTTTATGATGCTTAACTCAAGTGCTAGAGATCAGATTTGGTTAGAATTACAATAAGCACTGGCCATATTTCCCGTCAGATGTTTTGAAGATATATCTGCACAGAGCAAACTGCAAAATGTAAATTTTCCTAAGCGTACATCAGAAATGAGACAAGAAAAAAGAAATAAAATCAAACAAACAAAAACCCCAAGTAGTTCTGGATAATGTAATCTACCTGCTGGACTCAGCTCATGCCTTCAGGAGTAACTCTTCTATTCACTTTATCTTCCTACTCAGATCTTTCAGTTTTCAATAGAGCCTAACTGCTCTAGGTTTACTTGAGCTCTCCTATCTTCTCCCAACAGGGATGGAACTGTGCCCTCTCCACTGAGACAGAAGTGTCAGTGTGCTAGACCTCTCGTGGTCCAGCATGGTCCATCTCATCTTAGTATAACAAAAGCCTTGTCAAAGCATTTTACACGAGAATAGGATATTTAACGAACAAGAGAGAAATGGGTAAATGAGCATCACAGTAGAGAATTCCAGCAGAAGAGTAGCCAAGGAGATAACAGAAATCTGAAACTCAATGTGGTGATTTTGCTAAATGAATCTAAGTGCCCCTGAATATTATAAGGTGCTAAATGATTAGAGAATAGACACTGACCACATCACCAAAGATTGGTAAATAAATATGAACAACTCCAAGCAATTCCCTAGCAGATTTCAGCTATATAATACGTATATATATATATATAATACAATACCCAGCCTGCCTACTGGATAATAATTACAGGACAATTAGAAGGAAAAAGACAATAAAGCACAATAGTGACATAAAATGTCTTTTAACAAAGAAAATAATAACCTTATGAAAACAGTAGAATAGAAAACTTAATTATCAGGAATCTGCCGCAAGACATAAGCTGAAACAAGCATCTAAAAGCCCATCTTGCTCTCCTGCATGGCTCACTCTGCCACCGTATCTGAGCATCTCAAATCTCTCCATGCATCTATTCTTACAACACTGCTTTGAAATGGGGTAATATTGCTATTCTTTTTAAAGAACAGAGAACTGAAGAATATCATGCTAAGGCCACACTCCCCAGAGGAGTCTGTGTCTTACTTTGATTGACTCAGCCCAGATGTTCAGCTGAAAGTCAAAAGCAATCTGTGAGCAAACAGGGAGCTGGATCTGAGACCAAGGCTTACCTTTTTTTAACTGAACAAATCATCACAGAATAAAAAAATAAATAAAAATAAAAAGAAAAGAAAAGAAAACCTCTTTCCCTAGAGGGTAACAGTGCTACACATGGGGAAAGCAGGGTGGTAAGGCAGCGTTGTCCTTTCATCAAATTCCTATCATTAATATTTCCCCAAGTTACTACTCTTTCTATAAACAAGGGATAGATAAAAAGAAACATTTCAATCTACAACAGTGGCTGGACTGGAGGCAACAAGATACAAAAGTGGCTCCAGGGGCACGCAGTAATCAAGATAAAGACAAAACACAATCACAAAACACCATAGCAAATGCATCTAAAGCCCACTGCTGAATCAAACGTGCTGTTAAGAATTAAACAAAAGAAGAAGAAAAAAAACCCTCGTCAGCAATAACACTAAAGCCAAATAAAAGCAGCTGGGCTGCCCTCAATCCCATTGAGTAATTTTACACACTCCTGCATGGTGGCATCTTCTCCTGGAAGCATAATTCTCACACCCGTGGAGCTGCTGCACTGGGGCACCATAGCTCTCACGTGCAGCAGCCATAAATACATGGTATATACACACCAGTGGCAACCACCAATAAATTAGTGTCATGGGCTGTCCTACCCGCTGGCATCAATATCTCTTATGATTTAGATCTGCTTACCAGCTGCATCATCTCTCATTTGTTGTTAAGGCATTAAACCAACTATCGCATTATTTCCCATCAGCACTCTCCCCTATCTCCAATGTGCTTGGGGGATGCTTTGCTCTGATTGTAAATGATAACAGCCTGGCCTTTGCAGTCTTCTGGCCATGGCTGCTTTCACTCTCCCTGCACAGAGAACTTGCTGCACAGTTGGCACACAGAAAAAAAAATGACATCGCAGGAAGCATACAAACAAAGAACTAAAACCCACAAATATATCCGGAGAAATGGCACAAAACACAATCAACTGACAGTCAGTGCCCATCAGCTTGAAACAAAGAAAAAGCAGTTGTGTTTAACAGGAGTGCTCAGGAGGAAATATCACTAGTGCTCCAGTACACGTTGCAATAATCTCCCAGCTTCCACTGAAGACCAGAACGCTGAGAGTTGCCAACATGTTTTAAAGCATGTGCAATGAGAAAAAAACTCATGTAGCAGCACAATATTGAATCTCACTGGAGTGACAGGTGGACACCAGAGGGTCTCAGAGCATCTGCAGTTAACAGCTTCTGTGAGATGACAGCAAGGAGGACAACAGCTAGCACTTCCCAGTCCTGCTTCCTAAAGCACGTGCAGCCAAACTTATTTTATATGACTACAGCAACCAACAATGGAAGTGGACATGACTTACTGTGTACTGTGAATCAGAAGGTGATTTTATGCATTTGTGTGTCAAATGAAAAAAGGATTGACTCATCAGGAGTCAGTTAATAACGTGTTCTGATGTGTGTGTAGGTATGCCTAGGTGTATGTTGAACTACTTCCACTGACAACAGGTAAGATATATGAAAGACTGGGATATGTATGCTTTTCTGGGAAATGTTATATTTCAAATTCTTACCACAAATAGAAAAATAAATTCCTATTCTTTGCTGTTCTTCCACATAAGTCAGGAAAGAAAAACACAAGGTACTTCATAAGTTTGCTTCAGCAGAAAGCAGAATCAGCCTCTCTTACTCATGGAGGGACGAAGTAGAACAACACGTAACATAATTTCCCCCCCTCACATACTTATGTTCTTATTATTTCCACATACGATTGACACAGATGTGATGTTAAGCAGACAGCTATTGGCCAGAGGACAGATCTATCTGCCCTGGGTGCACTTAGAGAAGCAAAAGCTTGTAGCACAGTGTTCTGGCCACGGCTTTGCTGCAAGTACGGCCTGGCTGGCTGAGCTAAGTGGCACAGCCTGAATGGGGAGGAAGCATAAAATTCATCCACAGACCGCAGTCCATTAGCAGAGGGAAAACAACATGCTGACAACACAGGTTCCAAGTTGACCCTCTCAGAATTGGGTTACACTGGTCTTTCCTGTGCAAAATGAAGAGCTTCCTGTGCTTCCCGCTAGGAACAGCATAAAAGGTCTCTAAAAAACACAGCTCCTGCAGGAGGGCAGCCCAGATAAAAGACACCCAGGGTCAGCTACTGGACTGCAAGGAGCTGCTGCAGAGTTCTCTGGGATTTCAGGGAAAGCCCACAGTGTCTTTCCTTTCCTATGATTTGGATGGAATGTTGGAAAAGTTTGATTCAGAGCTATAATCTGGAGACAGAAACAGCCATGGATAAATCTGGGTGATAAATGGTTAAAGCAGTAGCTTAGTCTGGCTATAAGAAAAATTCCAAATGTTTCTTCTGATAAACCAAGAACATTCATTGCATTAGCACAGCTCTTGCAGTGCAAACCTCACCTCCTTTAGTCACTACTCCAGTGAATCAGATATAATCTATTCGTGTCCATTAGCCTGGGATCCCTGGCAAGATTACAGCAGCTCTTCCTACACCTTACTCTTTCCTCATCTGTTGGCACACTCTAGAAATGGATAAGGAATCACCCAAAGGGTGTGAACTGGAACTAGGAGGGACCCTCCATACGTTGGCACGTTGCAGTTCAACAGCTATTTTTGTACACTACCCTCCTTCTGGAGACTGACATAGTGCTTATGGCACCCTGCATAAGGGTGCTTAGGAGTACTCCTGGAGTTATCTTGTATAAGATGTTCCCAAAGGGACACACTGAGATGTGTCAAGTGCTTTGAGTATGCACTGAGTACTTCCATCTGATGAAGAGTCTTCAGCTGTCAGCAAATTCATCTGCTCCAAAACTGCCTGCCCAGGATGTTCTTCCTCTATAGATCACTGGGATCCTACTTCTGAGGTCTAGCACATACCCAACACAAGAGTGAGTGGGATTAACAGGGTTCTGTTCAAGGAGGCAGGTCTCAGAAGGGCTCCACCATGAGCACTCTAAGTATGGACAGAGAAACTTTAGATTTGCAAGATTTGCTCTGTCTGATAAAGAAATGTAAATCTTTACAAAAGGTCAGAGAAGGAGTTCTACTTATGACTCTCAGCTTTCAGAAGAGGAAGTCTGGAGTTCTGATTCAGATCTCTTTTTGTTCTGAGGGGCTATTTGACTGGGATATAGAGAATTCATTGAGGGGAAAAAAAACAAAGAAATCATTAGGAAAGTAATGCAGAGAGAAAGATAGCAGCTCAGAGAAGTCTCTTTGGAAAACCTATTTGACAGAGAAAAAAAGCCGGGATGTTCGCATAAATAAATAAATAAATATAAAGCAAAGAAAAACACTATTAAATCCAGAGCCAGAAAAAGGAACATCTACAGGAAATGAAATTGTTGTTGGATTAAGTTCCCTTTTCTTCAGAAAGGAGCTCTTGAAAATAGGCTTTGCATGGAAAAGAAAATAAGTGCAGAATCATATACTGAATATACAGCGGATTTAACAGCAGTGGTAAAGGGGAAGTAGCGTGTTCTGTAAGAAATGCATTTCTGCCCATGAGAAAGAAGAAAGACTGAGATGTTTTCCCTACCCTTGTTGAAAGGTATTACTTTCTAGATACAGCTGCAGGTCCTTTAGGAGACAAATTCTTGGATGATATCAGAACATCTGTTAAGATAAAACCAATCCCAACATATTTAACACATTTAATGGTTTACTTCAGACCAAAGTTAACTGCTCATACTACCAGGGTCCTGCTATTCTAATCCAAAGCTCTCCATTGCTACATCTAATTTCCTACTGCTATTTGTCTTCTAATGACTCTGATGCTACCAACAATTGAGAGAGAGCAGCAGACTTCTCTGCAGCACTGTAGAGTAACATAACTGCATGAAAATCCATGATTTTTTTTCTGGATTTATACTGCTGCAAAGCAGAATGAGTTCTTACCCCAGATGTGGGAAGAGACATGGAAGTATCTGCTACTTTTTTTTTTTTTTTAAGTAAACTTTAACTTAAAGCAAGGGGAAACAGTAGATGATTTCTCTCAGTTGTATTAACTGCAATACAGGAACTAAAGAAGAGGAAGAAAGAAGAAACTGTATTAAAGAAAAGAAGGCTGTAAAAAGCTGGCTGCCATCCCAGGTGATCTTCTGCTCCAGATTTAGTGACCGCAATGAGAACTGTGATCGTTTTAATTTGCTAGCACTACTTTACTTATCTATTTTCATGGATTTTATAATAACAAGGAACCAGAAGCACACTAATCACTGTAGCAGTTTAAACTTCTGATCAATGGTAAATTCAAACTGAATTTATCAAAGAGAACATTCCCTCTGCTTGTCTTATATCAACCTTGAATTATTTCTTAACAGTTTGCATCTCCTTATCAGATTTTATACACTGCATAAATATTCATAAACATAATAAACACTAATTATAGAAATCACAGACCAGAGGAAGCTACCAAGGACTTTTAAGTGAACTGCAAACCAGAATGAAATCTCTATCACTCTGCGTGGACTGCAGCAGTCAGAGCTCCCTTCCTCCACCATAGTTACCCACGCATACATCTCTAAGCATGGATCACCATGAAGGAAAGAGTTATTGCCTCTTCAAAGCGATATCCTACAGGATAATTTTGTTTTTCATGCTCCCACATCACAGAAAACTCAAAGGGGAATACCTTTTTCAGAGTTCCGTATCCCAGCACAGTGCAAAGACTTGATTGTAAAGACAGTTTGCATTTACATATTTTATACATCTTCATGCATGTGATGAGAGATTTCTTAAAAGTAATTTTTAGTCTCTCTCCGCTCAATAAACTGAATTAAGTATGAAGTCAGCTTGTAAGAACACAACCTTGATCACCAGGCAGTTTAGATTTGAGAAGTTTTAAAATCTGATGTATTTCTTCTCAAAATCAGCACGTACATTTTTACAGCTCCCGTGTGATTGCAGTAGATGGCTCTCCCTGACAATCCTTAATTTAAGTATTTTGATGTGATACTTCCTATAGGTTTTAAGATAAAAAAACTTGTCCTTGAGTTGCATTTTAAAGGTGATCACTACTCAGTCCTACAAAATCAACATATTCATTATTCTTACAGGAAACCAGTTATTAGGTGATGTAAAGTTAACAGTGTTTCCTCAGTTTTCCAGCTGAATTCAAATCTGCTCTGGAGTGATTTGTAGCATACCATATTATTTCTAACTGCTGCCTGTTTTACCAGACATTATTAGCTTGGAAACCATGCATACACTCTTAGAAGGTCAGAGAAGGATAAAAAACTGACAGTAAGAGGCTTGAGTAAATGAAAGTAAATACATCAAACAATCTATTTAACAGAGGCACCACATGAGTCAGTAATGTCACCTCTTCTCTGCACAGTAAGTCAAATCTAGACAGGAAAACACTGATTTTTGAAAGTCAAGGGCAACAAGTGTCATGTAGATGAAAGTAAAGGGAAATGAAGAAAAACAAAGCAAAAAGGGAACTGACAGCTGTTACAGCAAATTATGGAACATGGCTGCAATATGCAGAACGCTCTCATCTGCAGCACCTTCACTTTGGGAATCCCAGTACTTCTGTCTGGGAAATAAAAACACCTGCAGTAATAATTCCCAAAGCTATTCACTAAAGTTATCTGCTTGGAAAGGCGTATTACAGACAATATGTGAATAACCTCCACTTCCCGTAACACAGCTCCCCTTTGAGGCTTTGCCAACACTGAGGTGGACTCAAATATCCTCTGCTCATAAATGTACAAAAGAAAATAGAGCTTGTTTACTTCTGAGCTGTTCCCATAAAGGCTAGAACTTCCAATCTCTATATATCAACAGTGGAAGGTAAACGTCTCTGAAATCCAACCCATAGCCAAGCCATCTTAAGCCAGTCCAGCAGGCCAGGTGTCTTTTGTCCATTAGAGTTCTTAGCAGGTGAGAGCTGGTGCCCTTCCATTCTTCTATAAACCAGGCAACATTTGTTAAAACAGCCATGGAAGATGTGGTACTACTAAAAAAAATTTTAGCTCATGTTCTGTCTTCTACTTGATTCAGCCTACAGAATGTTTGTAGTTTTGATCACACTGTGAGTTAAAAGCTGCAGGGGAAGGAGGTATATCAGCATGGACAACATGTTGTGAATTGTATAGCTGGACTGGACCTCAGATTGTTATCACAGCTCTACAAGCAGTAGCAAATAACCATAATCTTCACTCAGAATACTTTCCCGCAATTCAGGAATTGTTTGGATTTTCCTGCAAGTAGCCTTCAATTTGCAATAACAATTCTTACGGTGAACTCAGGCACCAACTAAGTAATACAAAAATGGAGGCTTGATTACTCATATGCAGTTAATCAGCATAGAAAGATCAGTCTTGCATTTTCCCAGAGTCAAATTGTAAATGACTTTTTATGTAAAGAAAATGCAAGTCTTTACTATACAGTGAACTTCTTATTGAAATAAATGACGATACGATGTCAAATAGCTCCCTTAGACTTTTTTCTACTATTTTGAACACTATAGTTGAGTCCACTGTAAAAGATACACCACAAAACTCGTATCACTCTTCCGTCATCAACAAGTCCTTTTCATCAATGCTTATTGCAAAAAGATAGGAAAAAAGAAGAACTTAACTGCTCTTTCAGTAACAAAACTTTTCAAACTCAGGCTTAAACTAAGATATGACACAATGAAAAAAAAAGTCCATTGAAGTCCCACTTCACTTTGAAAAGTAAAAAACAAACAAAAATCTAGACTGTGTAATTTCTGTTGGCAAATACTTGTATTTATTTCATTCTTAATACATAAGAAGGGATTTATTTGCTATATTTGAATTTGATTTCAGAACATTAAAAGCAGAGTACACTGAATAATTTAAGCTTTAATGTATTTCCCTGAATGGAACATGCTCTCATGAGAGGCAAGTAAAAGAATTGGTTTACATTACACAAATGGACAGTAGTGAAAAAAGATTTCCCTAAACACAACACGTCAATACAATTTACAATCTTTGGCTTTAAATAAGCTACTATAAATCTGTTTTTTGTATTTTGGATAATGTAAAAATCTTGTAGCTGAACCATAATGCCATTTAATTCTTATGCCTGAATAATCTGGATCATTGGAAGACAACAAGAAGCATCCAACATATGGGTAGAAAAAAGGAAGAAGATTTCAAATTAATCGAAGTTAGGAAAGAATAATAAGCTAATTCTTTTCAAAGTTCTGATACTTTGAAGGAAACTGGATGTAGTACAAAGCAGTTTCATTCTCTCCAAGTTCAATCAACAGCATTAGCATGAGTACTTAAGTATAGTAGCAGTATTTCAGAAATGAAGACAGTATTCAGCAACTCTGGTCCTCACCATACGCCAATGGAAGACAATTTACAAATGCAAAGGCCTATTAATCCTAAATTGCACCAAAGCTTTTCTTCTGTAGTTTTCACTCAGTACTTGAAATGCATCAGTGCAAGATATGAATTTTACGTGAAAGGCCTAGAGAGACTGTAAAGAAGATTCAGTCAATAAAATAAAATTATTTTCCCTGATTAGCAAGTCAGATGTTTGGTAAAGCTGTCATGATGGAAGAGAGAGAGCTAAAAATCATCAGCAGCTTTCCCCTTGTGGAATCAGTGATTTAATTTGCTAAATGCCAGAATTCAGACATGAGTCAGATCTGATACTTCTAACATGCAAGTCAGGATGAATCCAGATGCTTTAATTCCTAAATCAAATCATGCTAATCAATGTATGAGATACTACTACAAAATATATGGTTACAAATGACACAAGAGCACTAGTTCATTTATGGCTTGCATAGCTCTTTGAACAATGAGTTGAAAGACAACAGCAACCTAGCTGACACAAAAATATGACATTGCCCGAGACACTATTGGAGTCCAACCAACTGAGGAGCAAGTAGTCAAAGACAGCACAAATTGATGAGCTCAAGATCAGATGTCCTGAGGTTCCCTGCAGGACATCTGTTTGGAAAGGCTGATGGAAATGTCATTCCCCTAATTATAATAAAATGATTCTTTTGAAAGGTATTGAGAAAGGGCAGAAAGGTAGGGATTTTTTTCAGCACACACTGATAACCATCCACAGCCTGGATTCTTGCCAGTAAAAGTAAACGAAGGAGGTGCTAAATTGTATTTGTATCCAGAAAACATTCTTGCTCTGTGATCTGCCCCAGGATGAGCCAACACATACCAATTAATGCAGAATCAGAAAGGCAACGCTGAATTTCATAACATAGGAACATAAGAAGCAAGTTTAAAATTACAAAACAATAAAATCCTTACAGGAGTAAATACCATGGAACCTATCAGTTGCGGGTGTGTTTAGGGATGGTTGAAAGAAACATTATTACTCATCAGCTGAGTATCTAAAGACTTTAAACTGTAGCAGATAGGTACATGGTCTGCACAGACGCTTTGGTGAATCCTACAAGTGCCTTGTTCAATTACTTATTGTATGAAAATCTCTAGGATACTCGAGCCTCAAAGTATTACAGTATAATTTCTTCCAGGGATTAACAGTATCTTGCAAATATTGATAAAAACTGCAAAGAGAAAATACAGCAAAGACCAGCAATTATTAGAAGAAAAGGCAGAAGATTGTTTTGAGCAGTCAACAAGTTGTTCTATTCCATTCCATATAACTGCCACTGGAAAACTCATAATATCCTGAGGTTAACAGAGGAGTCACTCAAGGTCCTTTTCACTCCTATCATGAGAACTCTGTTTTCTTCCAGCTAAACCAAAAGGACATAAATTCTCAGGGGAAATTCTCTCTCATCTTTTTTTTTCTTCCTTCTATTTTTAATTTTTTCTTTCCAGTAGCTTTTGGTATTGTTTCATGAAAAACCCATTATTCTCCAAGTCTAAAAACTGTAAAGAAAATCTTGCCACCTTCTGATACATCATTAATGACAGTGGTTGTTCTGATGCAAAGTGGAAAATCTAAGAGCCTTTTCTTTTTTAAAATTGATGAAATATAGATACACAGAGAATAGCAACAACGGAAACTCAGGAATAAAACTACTGTCAAGTGTGTTTGCTATTTTAGTGTTATGATTCCCATTCTAAGATTTTGGGGATGCAAGAACTCATCAGGGTCTCTGACTGTGCCTGAAACAGGAAATTATTTTTATTTCACTGCTTTCAAGGCGGTGAGAATAATATCATGCTTTTCTTTCTGGTCATGTCTAGATCTTCACCAAAAACTTATATTTCAAGGTAAATTCTGGCCAAGAATCAAGGACAAATTCAGAGCTGGCTACTCTAATTAAAATGCACCAGTTACAGTCAGCACTTCATTAATATGGTTAAGTTGCCATCAGTAGTGGTTCCGTGCACAAGTTTCCTAGCTATTTTGATACTGGAATATGCAGTAGCTTTTCTGTCAGTTTTCTTTTTTAGAAGCAGGCCATAAAAGACAAGTAACACTTGTGTGATTCGAATGCAGATATGCAGCCATTAAGTACAAATTGGTGGCATTACATCAAACCAGGGCTTTTTCTTATGTCACAGTACAAATAGCATGATACAATAAGATACACCAAAAAATTTATGACATGCAGTCTATCTATCTTGCTCATGGAACATCTAAATTTCATAACTTAATATGAAACTTGTAAATTAAAATGCTATAAATGCAAATTTATTCTACAAGCAATGATCTGTCTGCAGCCGTCTAACTCATTTCTTCTAGAAGGCTGTCATCCAAATAAGAAACAATCTCTCTTACTATAAAAAATGTATTCAAGACACATAATAGCAGCCAAAACTCTCATATACAAACTATTTCGTCAGAAGTTTTGCTGTAATACGTAACAAAAGGACTGTGCTTAAAAAGTGGCACTTTCCATTACATCATTAGCCTTATTCAGACTATTCAGTTATGCACTAGGATGCAGTTTTCATAGTTTTGGAGAAAGAATAATGAATATATTTACCTAAAGCACAAATAGAACTTCATATTAAGTCATATTAAGGCAGTAGTTCCCAAGAGAGTAGTCAATGTCTACGAGTAGTTCATGTTCTTTTTCAGAAACATCCACTACTGGTTATTAATTTTTAATCTTAATTTTATACATATTTACAATCCTAATCTGTTGTGTTTCTAAATACATGATGCCACATACCGGCTCTGAGCTCTGATTAGCTACCCTCTCCTCCCTGCTGGGCTCCTCTGTTCTGCAGCATTCAAGCTGTTTGCCAGCCACAAACTGCTTCGTTCCTTCCTCCCGCAGCACAGACGAAACTGGCCTAACAATTACATGAAAGCAGAAGAGAGAATAAATTTCTGAAATTGATGAAGAAAAACAAGTGCACAGGCATCATAAAGCAGAGAGAAAAGGCACACTTCTAACAGGCATGAGTCTCACCCTCTTCTCTCACCACTTTAACATTTTCACTGTTTGAAAACTGGATGAAAAGGTCTTTTAACAGCGTCTGCAGGTATATGTTTTTCAACCCTGTTCAGTAGCCATAAACTCAAGAGCTGATCAAGAGATTTCAGAAGGCTGTCACATTCACTTCAATGCTGTATCACAGTTGCGTATTCCTTCTGTGCCTGATATTCAAGCCAAAAATGGGCTTTCACTCTGCTTTACACCCAGTGACCAGCAGCCCAAATTGTGATCTCTGTTCACGTCTCCTACAGGCAAATATATATATTTGATCAGATGTATCCATACTTGTGATAGCACCAAATTCTGTTTCACAGCACAACACAGTGTTAAACCACATTTTAGATGCTCTTGTACCTTCTCCTGAGATTAGAATACTCCAAAACAACCCTTAAAATATCTTTTATTCCGACCAGGGCATCATCTCCTGCTCTGTTCTCTCATACTTCAAACTTCTCTTGATAAATAACAAAAGACCCATGTTTATTGCCAACTCTGGTGTGAACTGATGGTCTGTGTGCCCATCTTCCAGGATAGAAAGGCGTAGATTTTATTCTCTGCTTGCTTCCACTTGTACCTTGAGGTACTCAGAACATATTGTCTCAAGGTGAGCGCAGAGCTGATGCTGGTCCCTTCATTTTTACTGTTGACTAGACTTGAAATAGATTTGCCCCCCATCATAAATAAATGCAGGATCTTTACTGTATTTTTACTTTTGACTGAGAGGACTACCCTGAAGGAAGGAAAAACAAATTCCAGACATTTTCACTCTGGAAACAGTGCCTTTCTATGCTTCATATCAATGAGGCTTTCAAATTCACAGTAGCACCCAACAAAGCTAAAGTAAACCAAGCATTACATACATCTAGCATTTATTTTTTATATTAATAAATAGCACCAATTGTGAAAAACAGCAGCTCCACCATCAACCACATAAAAGAACACTTGTCACAAAAGCCTGCATGCCCTCAACTGCCACAGGCTGTGCTGCAGTTCATTTTAGCAAAGCATTTACCTATAAATCTTTTCATTACTCATGTTGGCCTAGAAATGGTTATGACAGAGGCCCAGGACACGACCTAACTGAAATTTGGAAAGCTATTCGGATGAAAATGTAAGAAGCAGATTTTCTGTTGTTGCACAGACTAAATGAGATCAGCAGTGATGAATTCTCCCTCAGAAACAGCAGAAAAGGGAGCTAAAACAAGAGTAACTGAACCTGCAGAGAAAACATGCCAAAGCACAGTGAAATGGGAAATAAAGCATGATTCAGATCACCAGTACTTAACCTCTCCTGGGGAGGAAAGCACAGGAAAAATAGACTTTAAAAAGTAGGATCAGATGAAAAGTGATTTGAATGTGCTGTGTTGAACACAGCAATAGCTGCTGATACCAAGTAGTTCCTGGGCTTTGATTTGGGAGAGCTAACATCAGTGGGCACCTCCAGCATCTTCTCCAGTTGTGTCATCTCCAGATACATAGCATTAGCCACCATTAGCAGTGAAGAGCTCCTAGACCCAGGCCTTAATGACTTACATAGCCAGATAGATAAAAAAAAAAAAACGCTCTCCCTCATCCATCACTGATTTCTTTTTCCTCACAGAGAATACATGTTGTCAAGGCTAAGGAGCTTCAGTCATCAGTCTACAACATCCAAGCTATTCCACGTTTAACTGTTACTATCTATCAGTCATCCAACTTTTAAGTTTCAACAGAACTCCATATAATTGACCTTACTAAATGCAGGTGCATGAATCAGGGTTTGAAAAATCAAAGGAGCAAGATGTGTAATTCTTCACTCCAGATGAAGCATTCCTGATAAAGGGATGCTTCAAGTCTTGAGAGAAATTACCACTATCAGTAAGTAATACAGTCATTTTGTTCCTCTATTAGTTTTTACAAAGCATATGTTAGTATTCTGAATATATTTGTGAGCATGACTTAATCTCAGTTTCCATTAAAAGTTCCTAATCAAGTCCAAATTTCAGTACAGCAGTTCAAACACACATCCTTTGAATCCATTATTTGTTCTCTCAAATTATCACGCAAACCCATCAACAAGTGTCATTTCATTTATATACTTGAGAGTATGTTGCAGTCTATTCTAGGTTTTGTTTGTTTTAAATACACAATGCAAAATTGTTCAAAAAACATTTCAGTAGTCATTCATTAAATGGTGAGCAGCTTCATTTTGAAAGTGAGTTTTATAGCTTAATATTACATTGGACAGCAAAGATAGATTAGCTTGAAATTTATTCTGTAATTAATCCCCTGGAGAGAACCCTATTTGCATGCAAAATGGAGTCTTAATTAATGGCCAAATATATTTAAATTGATATATCAGCTATTCACAGACAATTGTAGCTTCATACTTTGTTGAAATCCAACCCAGCATTGAGTAGCTTCTATACAATATAAAACAAATGTACAGACAGCTCTTCTATAAGTAACAAATTATGTTTTATTTGGATTTTGGTAACTCACTGTAGAGTATAGAGATGAATCTTAGTTATAAGATCAGCTATACAAGAAGATAATTA
Source organism: Cyrtonyx montezumae (assembly GCF_038088225.1). Lineage (NCBI taxonomy): Eukaryota > Metazoa > Chordata > Aves > Galliformes > Odontophoridae > Cyrtonyx > Cyrtonyx montezumae. Next base: position 20,686,941 of record NW_027072056.1, read on the forward strand.
TTAGTTTATTATTACAAGGAAAACACCAATGGATTTTCCTGAATTACCAACTTAAATGGATTCTGAATACCTCCGATTTACCATCTTATTATTTTTACTAACGGCCTTCCTACAAAAAATATCTCATGTTAATAATAAATGTTAAAAAAAAACCCACAAGTTAATAGAAAATAAATATCATGGAGGTGGATGTAGACTGCTTACTAATGAGGCTACTAAATACACATGAATCTTCCCATGCTGTGTCTCATACCAAGTCTAGCTTGGTGGGTATGTCCTGAAAAAGTCTGTCAGGTAAGGAACCTTCCACGTAAGACTCTGTTAATGAAAGGTGTTAATAAACTTAACACCACTGCGTCCTCAGGAGACCAAGCATTAGGGTGCATTCATATTTTACTTAGTCTTTCTTTAAGAAAAGTGGCTTGCATTCTAACACAGTAACTATATTTGTGTACGTAGGAATACAGACTTCTAGTAAAGAAAGAGGTATGAGGGGACAACTACTTCATCTACTTGGAAAATCCCAAACTTAAGTTTTATTTTAAAGAGAACTACTGCACAAATCCTATCACTTTGATTAGTCGTGGTCTATAACAGATGGATAACTGTCTCTTTGGATAACTAAAAATATTGATTTGATTATAATATTTGAGAAAAGACTAACAGTGAAGTCAAATGTGAAAGTGGGTAGAACAGTCTGATGTGTCAAGTAATGAGAACGGCTGGCTAGAAGGGAAAGACAATGTGGAGGTTCAGGCAAATTTTATACAGTGTCATCCTTCAATCAACTTTTCATACGTAGGTATTATATAAAATCTGAATTATTGCAACATGCATGCCCATCTTTTGAGTGATATTGATGCATTTGGTGTTTATCATGTAACACAAAGCATCAGATTAAAAACTTACTTTCAAATTAAAGCAGAAAATTACTTGACACTGCCTTAGTGTTTATACAGTGAGATCACGTGTTCAGAATCAAGCTTATGGCTACTGATGAGCACATAAGTCAAATCACTGAAGCAGATAAAAGGTCAGTTTGAAAAAATCACATTCCTCATTACATCTTCAAGAGCAATGTGTTCCCAAGGTTACTGTATTTTTACAAAAATCTGTGCAAGTTTTCATGTCCAGTGCGTGTTTTCTCCTGCGCCATGTACCAGATGACATTAGAGATGCTACAGAAATTGTCCCTGGGTGGCACCTACCAGTTTGCAGGCAGGGACTTGAAAAGGAGGTAGAAAAATTAGCCATATCTCCTTATTCCGATGTTTTATTTCTTGAAATACTGCAGTATGAATAAGCCCTCTGAAATATAAGAGGTATGAAACAATCAAAATAGTAACACATACAATTATTTCTAAAGAATTTTCTAAGGTCTCATCAGTCAGTTGAAAGAAAATAATCTTGCTTTATAGTTTGAATTTGATTAAAATTTGAAAAGAAGAATCCTGAAAACATCTATTCAATTCTCTTTTTTCCATGAGGATTCCCACTGCAGAGAGCACGTTGCACTACATATCAGTGAAGACTGAAATGAGCACAAACCCCATAAATATTTATATCTTATCTTGTTAGGCACCACACAAAACCCCACCATGCTGCAAAGTCCGACAGTAATGGTAGTAGTAAAATATAAATCAAGACCTGTGTTTAACCAGTAACTGTGAAAACTAGATTTGTTACCAGCATAATTCAACAGCTACATGAAATAAATGCAGCAGAAGTCAATGCTGTATGCACAGATCCCCCAGCCGTGATGAGTTGGTACACGCTGAGGGTTCAGTCCTTCATCAGTGACGAGCACTGATGAATTCACTTGGCTCCAGGCAATGAATGTGATATAATCTCTAACAAATGAGAATCAAGAAATGTCTCTCAAAATGAAAAGAAGCCCAAACATCAAGACTCCCATGTATGTGTTCTATTAGCTGCTACTTTTATTTCCAAAGTATACCAGTCTAACTTCATCAGATATGTTGTCCAAACTGCCATGAAGAAAGTGATATCCAGAGCACCTGGGAGCCCAAATGACCCTGGCTGAACATGACTGGTATTTTGAAGTTTTCTTTGAAGTCCAAAAGAGTTATCATACAGTGAATCACAGAGCTTAAACTGAGGTAGGTGTCCAGACTTACGAAGTTCCTTTCATTTTTTCTAACATCACTTGTTTGTTTCTTTCCCGAATATTTTTCTACCCAAGAATGGGCATGGCACCTTGTGGGCTTGATTTTCATTGAACACATTATTAGTGATTTCATGAATTTGAACATATGCTGGAAAAAAATCAGCTCCTTTCAGGACAAGTGCCTTTTCTTTCAGTGAAGGAAAAGCATTAGGAAAAGAAAACAAAAGTAAGGTCTCTATAGACAGCACAGGCTGCTATTACAGACAGCATCTTCTGCAGCACGCTACAGATTCCATTCAAAGAGTGACACCTGCTTTCATCAGACATCAGAGTCCAATATATTTAAAGAGGTAGAGCACAGGAACTAAATTATAAGTTATACAGTTAAATATTTCACAGAGCTTCCATACTTCTCTTTCGTCAACAGAAGATAGGTGGCTTTCCAGAGAATATTCATTCAGTCTGTCACTTGAAATGTCTCTCTTTAAAAATTAACACAAATACTTAACTTTCAAAGATGTTAGCATGTCATTACTTGTCACATAAATTGTAGAGTTAGATACTTGCAGAGGTGTATTTGAAGACTGCTGCTGAGCAACTTTCAACGTTCATGAATAAGATATAGGACCTTTCATATTTCAGTAGATATACGCATACTTTCTATAGTTATGAAAGGAAGGTACGCAATGTCTATTTCTAAAGTAAATGTTCACTTTGAACTGAACTTTAAAACGAATTGTGTTGAGGCAAAAGCCCTCGGTCTCAATCCAGAGGCCCTTACCCACAGACATCTTTTCATACCAATCGGCTGAATGAATAAATTCTATTTTGTGAAAGTGTGTGTTGAAAGGTAGTTATGAGTATCTGGAGGCAGAAGCAAGCCATCTCTACCTGTACTGAATCAACTGACAGCTAAAAGTGTTAGAGATGGGTAGGAGATTCAAATGTTCCATTTTGCTCATTTATTTTTACTGTAACATCAACTACAGAATTGCGATATGCTGGCAGGTTGACATTGCACTGGACTGACCTTAATTTGTTCATAGTAATGCACTTTGCACCAGACCTTCCTCCCACTCCACACGGAGTCATTTCCCATCTTACATGTCAAGAAACAACCCCAATGGGAGCAGGCTCTCTGCAGTACTGCCCAGCTACCCTAACACCCAACCCGCCTGCTGCAGAACTTCCACATCCTTCCCTGCTCCAGGGTTAGCTTTTATTTGTTTGATATCTCTGCATTTATGAGCTAGCAGACAGCCACCCTTCCCAGTTCCAACTTTTGCTAAATGAGAAAACTCCCCACAGTTGCAGCGGTGTTTCCACACGCATAGCTGTTGGGTTCAATTACCTAAGGAAACTGGCATTTCTAGTCTCATGCTGAAATTGCTACTAGAATTTTGAAATCTATAAAAACATTACCTAAGGAGAGGAGAATCAGCAGGATCCAAACCCTATACCAGAGATAAATCACAGAACAGAAATTCCAGAAGAATTTGGGAGAGATTCTGGAAAGAAAAAGCAACAGGATTTTCAGAAATGTTTCCATTTTAGTTTTCAAGCACCTCCTGCTGCTTCCCCCTCAAATCTTAGGCATCCAGGAGTGACTGCAAACTGACCTCTGCCACATGACTCCATTTCCCAGGAGGAGAACATCCCTGGTTTTGCCTCTAGGCTCTTCATTCAAAACCTTCTTGTTTTTTGTCTCTTGCTTGTGAACCTTCCAACAAGCCCTTGGTAACCTTAAATTAGATTCTAGAGCACAGAGCTAGGCAGCAAGTTTTCCTCAAGGGACCTCTGCCCTGACAATTGCGTAGTTAAACAAGAGCAGAGCTGCAGGAATGCAATTATTCACAAGAAAAGTGTTTTAAGGCAAAGGGATATGAACACATTTCAGTTTGATACAATTAAATAACTTGACAATTTTGAATTTGAATTGTGAATCATCCTTGCACGGTCCTCTGAGTTGAATTCTCTTTTATTCAAGTGGGATTCATTAAAGGCAAGTGACTCATTAGGTATGGTCCAGCTTTCAGGCAGGAGAAGAAAGTGAAAATTCCCCACTGCAGCTTATGTTGTCAGGATCAAAAGGAAGAGTCTGCTTTAGAGGTGAGCGGTACACTAAAGAGAATTTTTTTATGCAATTAAGTGGATAATAAATTGCTACTGATCTGTGAAGATGCAAGAGACTAATTTCTATTATAATAATTGACAATTGTTATAAATTAAAACTAGTTTATAGTCTTACCTATCCAATAAAGGCTTGAAATTGACAGAAGATACTACTCACTAATTTACATACAGGGAAATGTGCATTTATTTGCCAGGTTTACCAGTGCAATACACCTTTCTGATCCACATTCCATCTATTTTATTCCCCCCAAAAGCATATTGCTCAATTCTATCTTAATTTCCTCCCTTCCATAATAAAGTATGTAGCCCTGTAGACTGTGTTGGAAGCACACTCAACATGCCATCTGCACAAAGACCTTCCTGGTTCAAGGCTGAGACTTCATCCTCACAACATTCACAGTTTCCTGCCTCCTGAAGGCAGTAATGCAACAGTTCACAGCCATGGAAACGAACACAGCACCATCAATGAGCAAGACACTGCTCTTCACCCAGCTGCAATAGTGCACTGCCCATTCTCCCATCAGTCAACAAACATGGCAAAGACTCTATGCCAGAGTAGCTAAGTTATGACACACTTTGTGCTTTGTTAAAAATACCCATGATTAAGGTGAGCTCTCGAACACAAAGAGACAAACAGCCCCCAGCTCCATTCTTAATTCTAGTCCATGCAAACTAACTGCTGTTTGTACTTTCTGAACATCACACAGGACCATAAGTTTACTTTGAGAATGATATAGTCTATCTGCCAAGATGTTGGAGGACACAGATGAAAACTATGGAAAAATATAGAAAGGATATAGAAATAGAAAAAGTACTGTGGGGTAAGAAATGGTACAAAGCAACTTGGATAAGAAGGTTTTTGGCGTGTGTGTGTTAAAGGGGTTGCATAGAAGCTATAAATTCATTTCTCTTGAAGTCAATGACAAAAGAATATTTTTCAGGCCTGAATTCAACAGTAACAGCACAAACCGACTGCTACTGCACAGTAATTTCATTAAACTAATACATCTATTTCTCCAAACCTGCTTACTTCTTTGAAGAGTCGTATTGATCATCCAGAGGAGATTAAAAGCAGTTGGACATAAGTGACAAAATATAATGTGAGACATTTAAAAGTTGAGTTTGTTGCCAAAGTACAACATGAGATACAGGAGAGACTTTATTCCATTGCCTACACACACGTACCTAGTGCCTTGACAATCTCAATTGGGGACCAGGTCTCATTTCTGAAGGCAGCAGGGCTTCTGTAAGTGCTAACAGATATGTAGCCCAGCATGGATATTTTGGTTAAGTCAAACAGTACTAGATGCTTATATGCATCTAAATTAAATGCTCTCAGCATCTGTAATCACAAGAGTTCCCTTGAATTAGGAACAGGTACACTGATTCTTCTCATTTTTGTCTCATAGACAAAAACACAAAGTACAAACAAAATGTAATTGCTTGCAGCCTATCGCTACTAGGCCTTCAGTATCCTTCTTTTGTACAGTTTTAAATTAACAGTCAAGACCTAACCCAATAAAATACCTGAAGTTTCTGGCAGAAGGAATGAATGACAACACTGAAAATACAATTGCCAATCAACAGATCTTCTGGAATAAGTATTCATTTTTAATAAATATGGGAACTGAAGCATGCGGTTGTCAGACTAATACACAAGTCTCTATTAAATTGTACATGGGAACAGTCCTTAGAGCAGATTAAAACAAATTCTAAGTGCATATATTTCACATATTCTGCTTTGTGGCTGAAACACCCTCCATGAACATACAATTTGGCTATTCACATCTAATGCAGCTGGTAAAGTGGAAAAGCAGGATCACTGGGTTGATCATATCGCAACACATGGAGATTTTCTTATACAGAAAAGAACAGTACTCCAATCAGTACAAAGTGGTATTTTCCTTAATGCTTTTTAAAATAGCACAGAATGTGTAATCCCGTTGTGTATCAACACAAGGAAATAGATTCCTCTTTCAGTTAAGAATGTCAAAATAGTGTAAAAACAAATTCCATATCAATGCACGAAAATTCAAAACAAATTTTTTTTACCTGCAAAAACATCTTTTTGTTAGACTTCTAGTGGCATGCCAAACAGATCTAAGAAGTCCATTTTCCACAGGCAATCTCTCATCCGCTTGCTAAGCCCTCCAGCTGCCAATACTTAGATCTTTGACTTATTTCTTTGCTCTTAAGAGACAGCAGCCAGCTGGTCAAAATTGAATATCCCTCCCAGCTGGCCAATGTGAATGCAAGTACCTGGTACCCAGCTGGACACAGAGCTTCAGGCTTCAGCCAGGAAGCAATATGCTGCCTTTCCCTGAGCTAGTGGACCAGCCAGCAAAAACCAAGGAGGAAGTCATGAGATAGAAGTGAAAAGATGTTTCATCCTACAAAATCAAAAGGCACTGCTGCTCACTTGGGTTACGTACTTCTGTGTACCAACAGCTTTCAGCCAATCTATCTGTGCTCCAGTACCTTTCGAGTCTACATCACGCATGGAGCTAAGCAAGGCAAGCTAGAAGCTATAGGCAAGAAACCCAAAATGCTGTGAAAGTCATCTCTTCAGGCTTGGAGATGCCTGCTCAGTCTGAAATAAAATGGCTCATATTCCACGTGAAATTCTAATTAACACAACAAAATCTGTCTCAGTTTCATCAGTACACACCTCAGTCTCAAACTGGATTGAAGACAGAACCCTAAAGGTTGCTTGATGATCAGAATTATGGTTTCAGACACATTCCATTTAGACAGAAAATTTAGTCAATATTGCAAACTGACACTTGTAACTTGTGTGCATCTGCTCGTGAATGCACTCTGCTCCCAAATGAAATGTATGGTTTCAAGTTGTGCTCAATTTTCTTGAGCTATGAGGGGTGGGGAAGGAGAGGGAAAGAGGTATTTGACACATTTTCAGGACAGTCTTTAATAGGTGCATGCTGAGTAGGAATTACTGAACTGATTAATGGAAAACAGAGAGTGAAGTGCATCTCCTGACAATTTTAGGTGGGATTTTTTAATTTAATTAAACCAGTTCCAGATGCATCAAAATCTGGATACATGTAGAAACACACTTTGGGTTTGTCTTTTTTCATTAGAAAATTTATGACTTTGGGAGGCTTTATTTTCTGGTCTCATTATGACCATCTCAAACTGTCAAAGAAAATCAGGCAGGAAGGGCTTTACACAAGTCATCCTCTGGTGCTACAGTCAAAAGGAAAACAGTTTTTTGCTACTTCCATGGCTGCAGTTCTGTCCCTATTATTCATCCCTCTCTCCATAACACAAGTTTTCACTGTTTGCATGACATCAAAGATTTTTTTTTATGACAACAGAAGAGTTTGTCAACACTTGCGAAGAAATCAAGGACTACGTGCAGCTGTGTAAGGAAATGCAGAACTTTGCTCTATACCAGGTACAACAGTATGAAGGCAGGGCAGACCACAGAGAAGACAAGGAAAGAAAAGAGAACCATCTCAGAAGAAGCCTGACCTTCAAATATCAGTTGCCCTCAACAGAATTTAGCAGGCAGCATAGGGAAGATGAGACTTCAACAACTGCTTTGACCAAATCCATCAGGTTGCTGGAAGCCCTGCAGGAGGATCAGAAGGCAGCCAGGACAAGCACAGACCTCTGATGTCCTATGACCGCATTCAGCATGTTACTCTAAGTCAAACAAATAAGGAAGAATAGAACTCAAGCTGTACTCAGTGTACCATAACTGTACAAGAACAATCTGTTCATCTGTGGGATACAAAACACCTTGATGTTCTATGCTACATCTGATCTCCCCAGCAGCTGCCTTGCAGGTGTGGAATTGCACGTGGAATGTCAGCAAGAAGTTGGATGCAGAATGGAGACGTAGATCCTCTAAGGCTCACAAAAATTACTTGCACTCATTCGAAACCAACAAGAGAAAGTACTCTCTATCATGATAAAAACCTGTGAATCATGGGGAAATCTTCTTTAAAACAGAAGATTACTTGAAACAATAAGATGCCGGCATTAGCATAACTTCTCTTGTGGCAACAGAGTGCCATCAAATGTGTCAGCTACAGCCACACAGACAGAAAGAGAGAATTGAAATACATCGCTGAGCTGTTTTAAAGTAGAACACACAACAGGATTCAAATATGAACAGCTCCATCCATTGCTGCTTCTGCCAGTCTCACATCTCAGTGTTGTCAGAAGGCTTTTCTTTACAGTTGATTTGCATGCAGCAAAGGTGCACACCTTGGGAAGGGGAGTATAGAAAGGCAACCAGCCAAAGATATGCACCCTCCATAGGAAATATTGTCCGCTGCTTCTAACTTCACCCCCAGGGAAAAAAAAAAGAAAAGGAACATATGTCACTGTGTTTATAGTGAAAGTCCAAATTTGTCCATTTGAAAGTCCATTTCACACTACAGTGCAGTTTAACAGCGCCTATTCAGTTGCCAGGCATTCAGGCACCCTCCTTACATCCTTGTAGACAGATATATACTTTTAAAAAAAACAAAGAAACCTAAATATTTCAAAGGCTGTAAAGTTTTAATGTCCCAAAATGATTACTCTATCCCAGCTGTTGATGCTTTTTTAGTAACATCCCTAGAATTTACCAAACACTTTGTCATTAAAATGTCTCAATATACACCTGCAAACAGGCTCCTGATAATTAGCTATACATAGCAACCAGTGTATTAAAATGAAAGATTTTGATTAAACAATTGCATTCCGACCCTTGGGAAATGAAATTGCAGCACAAACAACAGGAGAAAACTAAAGATAAAATCATTACCAGCAGCCCCTTTCACAGATGGGTCCCTCTACTTTACAGGTTTCTGTAAAATGATTTGGAGACGCTCAGTATTTACTCCTCTCCCATCCACCCCTCCCTGCTCACCTTGGCTCAGACATAGGTCCAAGTTCAGAGTGTACCAGACAATTTCTGACAGGCACTCACAATCTACTTTGGTGGGGCTCTTCGAGGGCTGTTACCTCTTCTCTTCAGATCATTCCAGAAAAGCCAGTGAAGATTGTGTCATGCTTCTATTAACAACTCATTTTAGTGCAAATATTTAGCACCAAACATGCAATTCTGTAAACATTGTACATCAGAAAATACAGTGCTACATTTTGACTTGATATAACATGGTGGCTCTGCTGAGCTGCTATTTAGATTCCAGCCTCTTGTCATGAATTAACTTTTCAAGGAGGTATTAATGGCCTGGCCTCTTGATTTTTCACTTTTCAGCTCTGTTGCCTCTCAGCCTTATAAGCCTATTACTAGATTGCTTCACAACCTATTTACCTCTGAAGCCTAAAATTCCCAACTGTCAGACAGAAAAGACATTCAGTAATTAATTTAATCCCAGAAAAGACATCTGTCAAGGCAAAGGGCAGAGCATGTTCAATATTCATCCTCTAGTATTTTCAGAAACATAGCATTTGATGAAGAATATGCCAGGTACAGCTGTTTAGGGTTTCTTCTCACTTCCTAGAAATTTTTTTTTGTTTTGTTTTGTTTCTCTAAAAGGGGAATACATTGTTTGTTACATTGCTATACAGATGAGACCATAGCCTAAATTATCTTATTGTGTTTTTACTTCTCCTTGCTGTCACTATTTTGCAATGAATCAAAAAAGCCATAGGCTTTTTTAAGTTCTCTACTTTAAAAGTAATTCCACCAAACCAATAGCAGCCATCAGAAGAAAACAGAGCCACTCCCACTGGGTGTTGTAGCACTGAATGGAATTTTACTGAACAAAGCTGGAAAAACACGGAAATTAAATACAACTGTCCTTGACAGCACACACCAGCATTGCATACTTGGAATTCTTTAATTTATGTCTTCCCACGATCTGTTACAGACCAGAAAATGGTGAGCCAACCTCTCCTTCTGATGCATTTGAAGGGCAAAGCACAAAGGAATGCATTGTGGACAGCATAAACACAAACTACAGTCAGTATTTGCTTTAAACTATTTATCTGTATTGGAAAAAAAAAAACTTTCGGTCACATACATTCTTAAGAGACTTTGGGATATCGTATTTGGTTATCTCATCTTTTTCTTAAGTGAGACAGCCTGATAAATGTCCTGCTTCTTGACATGCAACCTTCGTGCATGTGACACTGCCAGGGGTTAGGGCTATGCATGTATCACCTCCAGCATACGCTGCACCAATTGAAGGCAAAATCCCTGAGTAGCTGACAGGATCTGCCCTCCTCACAGGGGGCTGCTCTTTCAGGTGAGGACATCCACCATCCATCACCTCCGCTTTTTCCTCTGCACCTGTCGACAAATTCAACCTTCTGCCCGCCTGCTTCAGTGACAAATTGAGTGGCTACAGGCATTTTGGAAAGCACACAGGATCTGCAGAGTCTTCAGAGTAGAGCAGAATCTTTTGAGCAACTGAACTTTTGGATGCCAGGCTAAATTCAGTAATGGAAGTTTTCTTGCTACGTAATTGATATCACCCTTCATTTAAATAACACAGAAAAAGCAGGTACTGGAATGAGCAGGATAGCTAAATTTTGTTCTCAAAGCTGTTTTTATTTGTGTAACAAGCGTCATTACCTACTTATCCAGTTAATCTCATTTTTACAATCACTGTTTCTACTAGTGTACCCTACCCCTACAAATACTATCCCAGAAAATAAAAGGCATTTTTCTACCTCAGATACCTGAAAAGAAGTGCAATTCAGAGTCAAAAGCTTCTTCTTCACCTTTGCCATAACCACTGGAGTTTTCCCAGCAAAGTCAATGCTGTTCTGCCCAGTGTCTCCATGCATATGAATTGTGCAATACTTGAGGATGGATGAAACCTTTGGTGGTTGACCTGTCACCCTAGCTGTTCACTGTCCTGGCAGTTTGGAGCTCAGGCCTTGTCCAGGCAGGACCTGAGTACTTCCACATTGCCTTCAAACACATCAGATGGCTCATGCTCCTATGAGAAGAGAGGCTGCCATGACAACCTGTTCTGGCCTTTAAAGGTTTTATTCATTTTCTGCTCTTTACCTGTAGACAACTTCAGGAAATATCCCCCCCTTACTTGTCTCCCTCTCTTTTTTGGTCAATAGCTCTCCACTGCACTTTGAGAAATGACAAATACAGTCTTGAAACCAAAAGCATCACCAGAAAAGTATATTTCCATGTGTCCTAACTAAGTCAGTGCTTCTTTATGGTCACAAAGCAAAGAATTCCATCAGCTCTTTTAAACATAGCTATTCAAAGATTAGCTGTGTTAGATATGCTAAGCATCACTTCAAATGCAACATTCCTTTTCATCAATGCAATTTCAACACCAAAATCAGCTGTCAACACTTCACACCAGGAGATCTCTGGTCTGGTACCTGTGCTCATTGCCCCACAAGGATCCTCAGTGGCTCAAGACTGCTGGCACAGTGAGGCCCATGATGAGCAAGATAAAGTGAGACTATGTTAATCAGTGGTTTCATAGAAGATGATTTGATGATTATTTGCCACTGCAAATAATCCAGGTGTCTGGAATGGTATCCCTCCATAAATGTTCCATATGCAACACTCTGTGTTATCTGCATACGCATGTGCACAAGCATTCATGGGTACACACATGAAGATAAATTGTACGGTGGTCTCAATTATTCTCTTTTGGCCAAAATTCAAATGTGTTTTGGCATCTAAAGGGCTAAAAGATATGGAAAATTGAGAGAAAATAGCATTCCTTTGATCACCATGAGTAGCAGTTTTAATAGCCTCCCTTATTTTCATAAAATGAGACCAATTATTTTCTCAGATAACTTTCATCATAATCTAAAGAAGTTAATAAATTCCTACTTGCCAGAAAAATCATCCATTTATCAACCACACACTTACCATGGTTCTGGAAGGACTGTCTGACTATTTTCGTTTGAATCTATGATTTTTATTTGCAATGACCATCATTTGTTTTAAGCATTTTTCTTCAAGGCAATTATTTCAGTTTGATACTGCATGTTAAATGCTAGCATTCAACAGATCCTTTCTAAACTGGTAATTTATGCTGCTATATTGAGTATATAACCTGCACAGAGCTGAACAAGGGAGCAGTTTACATTGATTCTCAAAGTTTGGGATTCTGTTAATAGGCGACTACAGAGCAAATAAAAGTCAAATGCCTTAAAATGTACATATTCAGGAACTCACAGAAATCTTCAAGAGCCTGGATTTAAAAAAATGTAATCTTACAGGCTCTGTGCATCATGACCTTAGCAAAGACAGGAAGAGTTGAGCAAACAAGACCATACGTTTACAGGATAAAGTTCATAAAGAGGTGAGAATCACTCAATTATAAGAATTTTCTAGAAAGCATCTTAACAAGAGATTTATATATGATGACCTCTGAAAGTTTTTGTGCATTAGTTTCTTCCCACTTTTAAATCCTGCACTGAAGTTCATGGGGAACAAGCAGCATGCACCACTACATCTACATTCAGAAAGCATCTGTGTCATGAACTTGAGATGATACTTCAGCAAGACACATTCAGCTCTGATTCAGTTTGAAGATTTTCTGCCTGTACTAGTGAATCTGCACAGGACATAGCCAGCGTGAATATAAATATTTCTTTTATCAGTCCATGGTGTGGAAGCAGAGCTGGAGCTGGGTGAGTTTAGGAAAAGTAAATTGGGTATAATTAGCATTAGAAATAATGTTAGGCAAAGTTAGCATCAGGCAATTATCTTTTTAACAGCTGCTAAGTAGTGTTAATTGGCTGCTGTGGACTACAGTTTTACAGGTTTTACACTGCAATATATACAGCAATTAAGTAAAATGTAAGAAATAATGGAAGTGTCAAAAACATGATTTTCGAATGAGGGACTTGAATTAAGACTTCAGCCTAATGTTGTAAAACCAATCTGATTTTGCCAGCTGAGCTACATTGACACTAAATGCTCTCCTGGTATGTCACACATCACAGAATATCCAACGACGGCCTGTATCTCATGCATACATCAGCTCTACTGATTCATGATATTTGTATGGAAATTCATGAACACACTTGCCAGAATCTTGGCTACCTCTAAGATTCAGCAAAGGTACATCAAAGAAAGAGTTAGCAAGCATCACTAGATTACTTTTGCCATGCCAGAAATGTGAGATTTGTTGCAAGCCCAAAACAGTTTTCCCAAGCCCCACACTTCTATTTAAACAGATATTTCAACATTAGTTTCAAGACCATGTGATAGTTACAAAACAAATAAGTACACAAATCAAGCTGGATTCTGTCTGTTTGAAACTGTAAAATAAATATCTTTATAAAGACAGAAATTGTGCTGAAGGTAAGGAAATCTTCCACAAATAAAAAGGAGCGGGGGTGGCTTAATTCTACAATTGCATTTCTGGGATTCACTTAAGGTAATTTCAACACAATCATCATTTCTCATCATTTCCCTTGTCATTCAGACATACAGAGTAAATAAATCCCTCTAAAGCCCAAATGAAATAATATACACAAATAATATCATTCTACTTCAAAAATCATGCCACTATTAAATTAATATTTTATTTTGTGGGCTTTATGATTTATTTGTGCAGTAAATTGTACCACTCTATTCAAACACATTAACTCCAATAAGCCCTACTGAAAACTATCAATCTCCTTACCGACATAGCGATAACCACGAGAGATAGTGTTCAAAAAACTAAGATAGGGTCTCCTTTAAAAACTGAGTTTGACCTACTTTGAGATTTTTATCTGTTCTTGAGATAGCCAAAGGTCATACTGATTACTCTAAATTCAAATGGAAATATTTATCTGTATATTCTCCATAAGCATTTGTCCTGGAATATAACGTAAATACTAGAAAAGAAGTCTGTATATAATCACTGATATTATTAAAGCCAACAGGAAACAACATTGACAACTTCACTATAGACTGTCACTATAGATTGGTGAAGTACAAGGAGGGGCTTTCAAGCTCAAGTTAGCAAGTTAAGAGACTTGCCAAAAAGAAATAAATAGATGTCCAAAGATGAGCTTTGCTGTGACATTTTCTAATCATATGTTATTCCTCCCTGTGCTAAGTCACTACTCCCTTGGAAATATGTGTAGGAGATATCCCAAAGAATTGCTCCACTTTGGTTATTGATGTCAGCCAATTTCTTTCTGCACGGCCAAAAGCAACAGAATTAGTAGTAATTCTAAGTGGGTCAGATGAGGGCAAACAAAGCAATGGTAAGAAATGTATATTCATCTTTGGCTCATGTCCGATTCATTGTGGAATGACATGATTTAATGTACTTTGAATTTTGAAGCGTGGTGTCTAGACAATATAACCTGACCCAGTTTACTACACCTTTACATATAATACAATAACAACTACTGTAGCCATTAAATCACCTTTTTGCAGAGCAAATTCACTGTAATGATGGGATTGGCCTATGACTGATGTCATACACAGCAGGAATTCCTCACAAAGACACTTTTAATATCCAACACATTGTATTGTAAATAAGTCTTCAGAGCCTGACTAATTTGGGCAGGTTGCCATTTGAGAGAAGCACTCCATTTTGTTCCTCCGTAGCCGTATTTCTCCTCACATTTTGCTTTCAATCCATTTCTAAAAAAGGCTTTCCATCACCTAGAGATCCACACAGACTTCTTCACCTCTGCTGGTCATTTTAGCAACCCTTCAATAAGGTTTCATAGAGATGAATGATTTGCGAAAAGGAAATGTTTTATTCATGTCTGAAAATGACCCAGGTGAAACCTAAAATAATAATTCACTCCTCTCTGTTTTTTTAAGTAAAAAGGCTACATCTTGGATTTAAAAGTAACAGCTTTCATAAACTGCTAGTGACACATGATATTCTCTGGGATCTCTTCATATCTTATTTACGTGTAAGAGTTGGACTTGAATAAGCTTCTCCAGTAAAAAAAAAAAGTCAATGCATACTGATCCTATGAGGTACACAAATGGCATCTGCCATCTGATTCAAGCAGGGACCTCCAGAATTCAAACCAGAAGTTCTTAAAAGCATCTAGAAGATCTTGTTTCCATTTAGTAAGGTAGGCAAGATGCTGGAGTATGTGACAACACCTCACTTCTAAATATTAACAAGGCATTGAAGCAGCACTATACTACAGCTACACGACAGTACCAACAGCTCTTCCCCCTGCTATTGTTTTCTGATAAATGCTCTCACCATGCTCAAGAACAATGTAGGAAAAAAATAAAAGTATTTCCCAAATTATCAGTGGAGGAACTTAACAAGATTTCTCAAAACTACCTTCACTTTAGTAACAAAGTTTCTTAGACTTCATGTGCATGATAAACAAATCCTTTCCTAATCCCCCCAAATATAGAAATTTGCCTTTTTGACATGTTTTTAAGGTGGCATGATCCAAATTGAAGATAATACTCTAGATAATGACAGAAATTATTTCTAATTTCCTCTATTTGGTGGTATTTTGTTTGATATTCTCTTTTCCAAGCTCATTTTAAAACTTCTCTTCCAAGTTTTTCTCTCATTAATTATAACTAAACTAGATAAAACATTAATACAAAATTCTATAAGATTCGGATTCAAATTTTCCAGTATCCCCAGAGAAAGCCAAGAAAGGAATTTAAATTCAAACCAAAATCCAAGTGATTGAATTTACCAAACAAAATCTGATCTGGGGTTGCTTTGTTTCCCCAAGAAGCTCTTATTAATTCACTAATTATTTTCGTATCAGAAAGCAAAATAGGTGAACATGAACAGAGTACTTTCCTGAAACTACTTTTTTAACCTACTTTAAATTTTGTCTTAGTAAATGACAATTTTGTCATCATTTATTAAGTCAGTACTCAGAGCCAAGCATTTAAAGATGCAACTGTATTAGTAAAATGGAGTTAAGTATGTGGAAAATAAATCTCTCTCCTTCCAATTCTTCCCTAAAGCAACCCACAATGTCAATATAGCTTTTCTTCCAGGACTATTCCTAATGAGCTGCACTTTTCCACATTCCTGGTGGTAGTGCTATGGGGAAGCTCAGACCTAGGGAAAAATTGCAGTAGCGTAGGAATAACTCAAAGTTGAGCTTAATCATTGTTGCACGTACGTATACATTTATGAAAGGTGCCGAGCAGTTTCTTCCATCATCTCTAATTATTATTATTGATAAAGTTACTCATTATAACAAAGAAAAGACCA
Source organism: Cyrtonyx montezumae (assembly GCF_038088225.1). NCBI lineage: Eukaryota > Metazoa > Chordata > Aves > Galliformes > Odontophoridae > Cyrtonyx > Cyrtonyx montezumae. The sequence continues at coordinate 20,703,336 of NW_027072056.1, forward strand.
GTAGTCAATTTTCCAGCTTCTTTGAAGTAGAATAATTATCACAAGATTGATTTCATTGTGAAATCCAAAAAGCCCACAGAAGCTCTACTATTTATAGAAACACATCCATAATCTCCTGACAGGATGTCTATCTAGTATGATTTTCCTCAGAGAGAAAAACAAACAAACAAAAAAAGACAGATCTAGCACATAATTCAATCATATCAGTCTCTCTGAAAGTGATCTCCTCAGAAATATTCCCTCGCTCAAAAAACCCTCTAATAAACAGTTCAGTAATTTCAGTAGTTCATAAGCAGACATTTTCCTGCCTCTTTATAGGGTACTGACTCACTTCAGCTTTGGGTGGCAACTATTAAGAAATGTAAAGAACTGGGTATGCTGCATAAAACACAAGCTAAATGACAGCAAGTGAAGTTTATCAGGTGAACAGAAAGCCCAGTGTTGAAGTCAAAACTTAATAGGGATGAGAAGAAAATTCTGTTATTCAAGAAGACTGGTAAAAATTGAATGAAAGAGGTTACGCTATCCTTCCTCAAAATTTTTAGCAATTAGGGCAATGTAACATCAAATTAGATACAGATACATCCCAGGATGGCACACACAACACAGTTTGTAAAGGTTTGGTGGGTAAGGACAAAGTCTAGGGAAGACTCATCTGCTCTGCAGCCACAACATGATGCAGAAACAGAAATTGAGGTCAATAAAACCCAACTACTTTCATTTCTTCAATGAACTTAATAAGATTATCGCTTTACTTACACTTACAGAGTAAGTGTTAATCTACCATACGTTTTCTTATTTTTACTTAGTCTTTTTTGTAGCTACTGTCGCAAGTTTAAAGCAGGTATTAATTTCAAGGTTAGGTTTCCCAAGGCAGAAAAAAAAAAGCATAAAATTAATGGATAAACCAGCAATAACTTTGAAGTATGCCAGTAACAAGTACCCAGCTCCTTAAACAATAGCAGACAGAAGACAATGTTGCTTTTCATTAAGAACCTCCTGAGCTCCACTGTGCATGGAAAGCACAGAGTATCCATGTGAAATAACACAGGGATAAAGACCAGAGTATTTGCTACCCTCATTGTGTATATACAGGGTTAGTTCAGAAATGGAGAATTTCAGTCTAAGGAACCTGCAGAGGATTTTCTAGTTTCAAAGACACATGACATGGAACAGAGGCAACCACAGAAATATCCTCAACTTGAAAAAGTCAGGTCTTAGGGTTAAACGGAGACAAGTTATAAAGCTGCTTTCGAAATGCTCAGATATACTGGAAGGCATTTTCCTTAAACAAACACATGGATTATCCCCAAATAAGTACACACCTCTACACCGGGGCAGACAGATAAGGGAGATGAAGCAGAAGCTGTCTTGAATGCTTGCTCCTGGGCAGATGGGAGCAGTGCTGCTCAAAGTGAGCACACCGTGGGCCCCACTCCACATTGCTCAGCACCGTAGGAACCCCTGTACACCTACAGCATATCCACAGTGGGGTTCAAACAGGTGGCAAACGAAAGGCTTGCCAGAAAATCCTGCAAGGAGCCACAGACAGAGATGCCCATGGCCATGGGGAGTCACAGTGCGACTAGCAGGGGAGTGTCATCCATAAAACCTGGGGACCACACTCCAGATAGAAGGAAAGAGCTCTGTTTTCTAAGCTTGAAATTTTGACAACTGAGAATACTTGCAAAAGGTATCAAACACCATCTACTTTGAAGCTTCAGGGTTCAAATATCATGCTCAGAGCGTAACCACTCACTCTGTCAGAGGCATTTCAGCTGGGAACAAAAGGGGCAAGGAGGAAGATAATGGCCTCAGGTTGCCCTAGGGAAGGTTCAGGTTGGATATTAGGCAAACTCTTCTGATTGAGTGGCAATGCACTGGCACGAGCTGCCCAGGGAGTTGTGGATTCCTCATTCCTGGAGACATTCCAGAAATGTGGAGATGTGACACTGAGGAACATGGTCAGTGGGCATGGTGGAGGCGGGGTGGAGTTGGGCTGAGTGATCTTAGAGGTCTTTTCCAACCTTTATGATTCAATGAAGCAGGTGGATAGCCAGCATTCAGTACAGAGATTCAGCCCCTTGAGCACAACCTTCCCAACAGCACACCTCTAGATCAGAGCTACAAATTCAAGCAGAACCTATCCACCTCCCACCTTTACCTGCCCAAAACCGAGTGGGGCAGAGATGTGAGGGTTGGTTTTAGACTGAGCAACTGATTGAGCCCATGGATAACAGCTGTCCTCATTCAATCAAATCTGTCAGCAGAAAGCTTTCTTGAAGGCAACTTTGATTCTGTGAACTTCATTACTTTTGCTGCTCCTCTGATATGTAAACAGAACACTGCAAGGAGTAATGCTTCAAGCATGTGGTAGAAAACACGAGGAAGCAAAAATTTATTTCTCTGGGAACTTAATATTGACTGTTAATAAGCATTAATATTAATAGTCCATCTGAGTTGTTGTGTGCTGTCGGGTATGAAGACTAAGTAAAAATGAACATACAAATGCTTTAGGGGTTTGGCAAAGGATGCGTTCAGAAATGAACTTATATAAATAATTATTTCAAAAGGATCATTACAAATCTTATCATGAGGATATTACGTATTGTGGAAAAATAATTTGTGTTTTAATAACTTCAAGGAACAGACAAAAATTGAGAAGCACAAAAACCATTAAAATCAAATAAATATATAAAAAAATTAACTTGATTTATTTCAACTCAATGTGTCTCACTGCTAACCAGTAAATGTCTTGGAAAATTAAAGTAATTGCAGGAATCAGACTTAGAAGGGAATTTAAATTCAATCTCTTATAACCAGAATATTAATAGCAAGAAATTCTTGAGCCATAGTTAAGTTTATTTCATGCCATTAAACACTGGCACTTACTTTATCTGACATTTAATTCTGTTCAGGCAGGGGCAGCTCAGTAACTCAGACGATAAATGCAACTGTAAATACCTAAGAAGTAGAATTTACCTTAAGTCACTGAAGTCTTGTTAGCTTACATGAAATTTAGGAAAATTGCCAATAAAATGATGAAAAACAGGAAATCAGTTTTCATTCAATATCATAATGCCTAATAACACCCGTGTACCAGGTGGAAAAAAATAAAAAGGGCTCATAACATTCACATCTGCAAAATAAGGGTTATCTGGATTCATGGAGCTTGGCATGGTTACACACACAAGACTGACTTGATGAGAGTATCTGGCTCATCAGGCTGATACTAGGGGGAGGGAAAATCACGTGTGCTGTTTGCTGTGGGATGGAAAAATACCTCAGATGTGATTCTATATGAGTTTAGGTCTGAGAGTCCTTCCCTCTGAACAGTAGACTTAATTTGATGGCAAACTGTGCTCAGAATTCAGTGATTATTTAGTAGTTACCTTTTACTTACTTTGATTTCTTAATGAACTGAAAAATCTTTAAACTCAAAGGTCTTTAGATCCCTGATGAGCTGTTAAAGATATTTCTGAGCTAATTCCATCACCTCAACCAAAGATACTGAAATATAAATGGATAAGATAATACCTATAGATCACACTTTGTCACAAAGCCCAGCAAGCCCAAGATACCTACCTCGCTCAAAATCTGTTCCTGTGAGACCTTTGCACATCAAGATTTTCTAGCTTCCAAAGAGCAGCTCTGCCTTAGGCATATTTGATAAATAAACAATTTTGACAGCAATGTCAAGACAATGACAAAACCTAATAAATGACATTCGAGATGCTGGTGCCCTGTTTCTAAACAAGCACAGGACCAGCAGGAGCATCCCACACCCTGCGCACTGACGCACAGTGATCTCTTCTCAAGCATATGACGACTCACTGCCACACCACCCACCCAATGTGTCTTTGATGCGCTGTCATACAATAATGAAGTATCACCAACCACCGTGGAGATATAGAAAAAATTAAAATAAAATTAATCGATTTCAGGGCTTCTGATGCCGTGAAATTGTCCTTTGTCATAACATTTGCAGAATTCTGAGTGCTGCTTTGTTACAAATAGAGGCTTTCTTGCTTCAGGAACCATGCAGTCGCATGTGGAAGCATTTGCTTTCCTCTGGCATGCTCACCAAGCAAGACTTCTTTCAAAGTAACTCATGCAAGCAGAAATTTTACCAGGAGAAAAAAACAAAATACTGATGAGACCTCCATGGTTTGGGGGGACAAGTGTTGGAGTTGTGGCTTCCCATCAGCCTCCAGAAAGGGCTGGCAGAGCATTGCCTATAGACTTTTAGGAGGGAAGAGGGTTGCTCAGGGTAGGGGGATGACAGGAATGGATAACTCAAGTCCACAGCACCAGAGCTATGTTAGCAAGCTTTCATGTAGAATAATGCTTAGGAGTCCTACAGTTGTAATTTTATATATTGCTAAGTGGAATAATGAAAAAGAGTAAGCATGTTTTAAAAAGCCTAAATAGCTATTTAATTGCTGTCTAAGCAACTGCTGCACCATTTATGTCCTTAAAATGACAGTAATTGTATCCAGACTTGACACGTAAGCTCTAAGAAAGGCTCTTGCAAATTGTTGGCATACAAGGAGAGTGTAAATGGCAATTATTTGAGCTCTGTAAAATATGAAATAAAAATTTCTTGGAAAATATAATATATATATAAGTGCTTCTTCAATTAAGAGAGTATCAGCATCTTGGTAAAGCTTTTGTTTTCAGGGAAGTATATGGTTACTAAGCTGCAAAATGTTGCTCCAGGCTGGACTGTAATCAAATAAATTCACAATTCAAGCAACAGAATTTGTAGATATAGTTCAAAACAAAACAAAAAAAAAGAAAAGAAAAAAGAAAAATTGAATCATCTTTAACTTGCATAAAATGGAAATACATTTCAGCACAGTTATTCGGCAATCATGGAGCAGGCTTATAAACGAGAGCAGTTTCTAGAAAAGCTAAATATTTACCTACACACCTCATACATCCTTAATGAGGAACAACAGCAGTGCTGTTTTATTGGATAGTGTCCATAGTTTACAAAAGGCTGACAAACCTTTTCCACATTCATTTGTGTCATTACTGGATCCAAAACATTCCACAAAAGGAACCTCAACTGAGAACATATGATCTAAAATGATCAATTAGAGTCTCACTCTTTCTACTACCTTTATTACTATGCTACCACATTTTATATTCCATATACAAACCATGGGGTTGACACAAATGACATAACTACAAATTAATGTTCAACGTCCCAGTAAAAAGAGAGCTGTTTTGAATCTAGATTGCAAAAGGTAAGACTTATTCCACAGTAAATAAAACTTCATTGGAAGTAATTCATTTCTTGGAAGTACTTTGTAAACCATTATAGGAATAATGGAGATCCCAAGAACAAATATTTGTCTTGTCACAAACCCAGTAACAAGTAAGAAATCAGATCTTAGCAAGGCAAAACCCTCAGTGATAAAATGGTACCATTCCACTGCAGTGGACAAAAATATTATGCTCTAATCCTAGGTAAGACAGTTTTAACACTGCTTTTGAGCTCAGAAAAACTGAAAGATAATCCAAACTAACTAACAATATGAGGTTAAGTGAGATTATTTTGAACTGCATTAACAACAAGGCTTCTCGGACATTCATAATTAAGCTAAACTGAGTAAACAATGTTATTTCTATGGTGAATCTAAGAACACTTGAATTTTAATTGTTTGGTTGTCTGCAAATTTAATTGCATTTAAATTAATCCAGTTTAAAAATCCACTTGCGTTATTTCTTCTAGTGGTGTTCACCAGTCTAAGGAAACATGACAAATCCTTTGGAACACTGCTGTATCACAGTAACCATATTGCTTCTGAAGTGTTAATGTCCACAGCAGCAAAAGTGAGATACAGCTCAACCTCCTTCAGATTTCTCAGTTTCACCATCACTGATAACATGCACATATTAAAATTATATCCAACAATATGAATTTCATGGTGTAGTATATCAAGTGGTCCCCACAAAATCCTCTGTCTCCCTTCTACTGGAGGACAGTAACAGATATACTTATGTATAACCTTTGTTAAAACAGCATTACAACTGTAATCAGCTGTTAATTAGGTTTCCCTTGAATTCAACCTAATTGAAAACAAAGCAGCCATCTATCTGCTTCCTTGCTCAGACCGACAGAAACTCACTGCAGAACTCCCATTTATAGCTTTATGCCTTTCTAATTATTTACTGGTATCCAAATGAATATATGAGCTCCTCCCCTCAGTCCTGGTTCACTAACTTTAAATTGCTACACCTTTTCATTACAAAAATGAAAACTCAAGTCAAAACAAGGAAGAGCACATAGGAAAAGTGACAAAGTTGCTCTCTCTCTTCTTGAGGAGCACTGTGCTCTCTTTAAGGCATCATAACTTTGGGGTTATGGAGTGGATGGAGCGAGCCCTGAGAAAAGCTACCAAAACAGCCTGGGAAATACAGCCTATAGAGATGGATGGGGCAAACAGGAGCTCCTGAACCTTGAGAAGAGATGACTGAATGGAAACGTAACCATTTCCAAAAATAAGTGGCAAAACAGGAAGAATAAGCTGTTCCACGTGCAGTACAATATATTTATCTTTTAAAAGAGGAAAAAGAATGAAAAAAAGAAGTGCATTAATATCGGAATAGATTGCCTGAGAGAAGGAAGGATACCAGAATCTATTCCTATAGGCAAGAAAAGCATTTTCCAAGAAGGATGCTTTGGGGAAGAGTAATGGATTACCTAATCTTCCAGTCCTGTTTTTCCAGGACATGATACATTCATATGCTTTGAAGCCATGAGCAGCATTATCAGCAGAAGGTTCATAGCAGACATGACCCAGGCAGCGCCACTTATTGTCTGTGCCAGCGCAGCACAGAAGTCGACAAGGACATATTTGCTTTCCCGCCTGCAGAAGATTACAGGTAGGTAACTTCTACTTCCTAAAAAATTACTTTGCTAAAGGAATTAGAAATTTCAGACAAGTCTATACTCCATGCTCCATTCCTCAGTAGTTTACATATCTGACAAAACATCCTCTGACACAGAAGAGACAAAATGATCACGCAATAAAGAAAACTGAAATCCAACTGAAATGGATTTGGTCATTTCAGATCTCATCAGGTTGGCCCTACAGCCATAGCCCGACCACGCACTGTCACTCCACAGGTACAAATTCACCTCCCAAGCCACAGGAGGATTGATGCACCAGAAGCAGCTCAGCTGCCCTTCGAGAAGTGTATGCTTCCGTTAGAAAAAGCACTCCTAGGGCTGACTAGGAAACCCAACTCTTGGAGTCATGAGAATATCCTGAACAACTCACTGAGGTCTCAGGAAAACAGATTGCCAGAAAAACATATGCTCCTGACAACATCCAGAAAACTGATGGACCCATTCAAACTCAGCTGTTCAGCACTGCTGAAGAACAGTCTTCTCCTGGGTTGAGAAATACTGTGAAGTTTTGGAGGCAGATGGGCAACACTGTTCTTGTCCCCCTGCTGAGACAAACCTTGTGAGCAAAATCTGCCTTCTCCCTCCCTTCACAGATGACTGAATAGCAAATTACAAGAGAGATTCCAACATGTAAAAGCCATAGATTTCCTGCAAGATTGACATACTTGCTGGACCAATGCATTTACAACTTCCTGCAACCTGCTCACATCATCTGTTTGCCACCATCTCTGTCAAGAAAATGGTTATTTCCAAAACAGAGACTCCTACTGCTGAAGGCTTCTTCAATACACTTTCTATCCAAGAAAACAGCCTGCCAGCCAAACACATCTTGAGGGAAAAAAAAACATTCAGTCCAAGAACTTCTGTTTGTCCTTTCATGTAGGAGATAAATGAGTGAGTCATTTGGACTGGTAAAATACTGAGTTGAAATATTAGAAGCCTTTTTTTCCATTCTTTCACGTGGACCGATGCCCAATTGTACTACAGATAGTGTGCAGAGCCAGTTATCATTCATAAAAAAATTCATAAGAAATGTGTGATTCCTGGATGAGAAAGCAACAACACAATTATTTATAGCACAACTGAGTTCCCCCAAAATAAATAAAAATAGCTACCTTAACATAGAATATTTTTTGTTTAACTATTCTTATTGATTCTTAACGTTGGCTGTGTGCAAAGGTTACGCTTAAGAGAGCAGTGCTGCAGCACTGACACAGGAGCAGGTACTTGAATGGACAGACAAACATTAAAAATCCAGAACTTTCCTAGAAAATGTTATTGCTGCTTGTTCCTCAGCTACTGATAAGGAATTGTCGTTTCTCCAAACACCTTTAATTATTACAGATCAAGCAGCAAAAAAATCTGCAGCCAGGAGGTGAATGCTTTGGAAACATGTAAGCTGATGAAAATGGGTTTCCAGAAAAACCCACAGGGTTAATTAATGGGTTTGTTAGTGTTCCTGCTGGAACACACCAACAGACAATTTTAGTCTTAGCAAGTAATTTTGTTTGTTCTGAGTTTTATTTCTCGTGCTTTTCGCTTTAAAAGGGGGAAAAGATAAGTGTTTTCTATATATAGGCCTTACACTTTGCCATTGATCTGGACACACAATTAGTAATGTCAAAAATTCAACATAATTTTACTCTGGACAGCAAAGAACTAACACAGCTTGTTAGTCTGATGCTAAAAATATAATTGAAGGCTGTTTCTAACTAAGTTAAAGTAAAAAGTTACCGGTGGAAAATCTGTTGCAAAACAAGTCTATCAGGTTGGGTGCACAAAGAAGTAATTTGCTTTCTGACTTACCATTAGCTTACTGGAAGGAATCCAATGCAGCAACTTCAAAAGGCTGTTACCAACTCACTGTTGAAAAATGATTGCAAAATGGATTTGATTTACATTTTATAAAGATCTTATTGAATGAAATGCATCTAGAAACTCTACTTATTTTCCCTCTGTCATTTGAAAGTATTCTCATGGTTGGGAATATTCTGATCTGGTCTTCTCCTTTCCTTTGTCAGCAGCAGGGATCTTAGTGCTTAACTGAAGCAATTAGGAAGCTGCAGATACTCTGCATGTAAACTATTTTATTCAATTTGGAGTCAAAACTGCATAATTTTATGGTTTCTGTTTGTTATTGCCAAGGCAGGCTGAAGCAGAGAAATCCAAACAGAACTTTTTTCTGAGCTTCCTTGCATAAAATTCACCTGCTTCCTCTGCCCAGTCCCAGGTGTCTTAATCTTTACATGATCTCTGCACTTCGCTGAATCAAAATAATTGCTCTTAGAAGAAAGAGGTAGGTTTGTGGTATATTTGAATATCTTAGACTGCTTGTAGAGGACTTACAACTTTGTCCCCATGTGGGTATGAGTGGTCTGTGTCTCCCTGAAGGATGTGTAGGCAGCAGTGATTTCTCTGCCCTTCCTGGGGCTTAGACCCACTCCCTGGAGTCAATATGTAGCAGCTGGTGTAGGTACTGGTGTGAGGACTAAGGAACATGGTACATCCACCAATTTCTTCACTGCAGCAAAACCCAGACTGGTTTTGTTCAACTCAACATGGACTCTTAAAGATTTCCATCCATGATGAAAAAAATCAGGAGAAAGCACTACAGATGCCCTCCATACCTTCACAGTTCAGCTCTGCTCATGTCAGCCTCATTATAGACCGACGTATTTTATTCCTACACCCACCCACCCTCCCAGGCAATTTGCAGACCAACTGAGAACAGCCACCTAAATCCACTTGGCCAAACCAGAAAAGTTGGAAACCAAAGCAAACTACTAAGTCACACAAATTAAGGCAGCTGGCAGATTTTTAATAAGAGTAGAAATTCAGACTTCCTGAACGCAAGCACCTGGATAACTGTGTCTGTGGTTACTGCTAGGTGCCATCACTCAGCCTGGGGATGGGAAAATGCCAACACAGGCACTCCTCAAGTCACCTGCATGCTCGGCTGCCTCCTAACAGAGCTGCTTTGCAAGAACCCCTCACAGATGAGTCTTCTTCATTCATAATGTATTTCCAGCTAACCTAAAAAATAGACTGGGAATTTATTATTATTTCAACTACACTACAGGAAAGGTGACCAAAAAAAATTAATACATTTCACAGAAGCTGAGGGGAAACACAACAAGCCACTGAAAGTAAACTGGAAAGTCAGTGAACAGAGTTATCTAACTGTTCTGAGATATAATGTTACGGTTTTAAAAGTTTTTTGTTTAAATATGCACTGCAACCAATTTAACTCAAGGGAACTGAGATTTTTTCTAATATTTCTATTGAAGATGGCAACCAAGGAACATCCAGAGGAACTGGCACACGATGTAGGAAACTCAGAAGCTTAAGTTGTTGAAGGCTACACTAAGTTTTACTATCAGCTGCATTATTAAAAGGAAAAAAGAACGAATTTTCATTTTAATTGAGGTACTGGCTATTGATAATTCATATGTATTCATATTATAGAAATGTATTCTCTGCATACACATTTACACTGCACACAGCCAGCCTACAACACTGAGGGCCTTTTTCTACACTATTACATTTGTCTCAGTATTTGCTAAAACAGAAGAGATTGCAGATGACCTAAATGTGTCCTTTGTATAGTGCAGCTGAGAGAAGACTATACTCAGTATGGAAAACAACTTTAAAATAGCTTTTTACCATATGGAGATCATTAACTTCCTGTCGGATGCATTAATCTGCATTGCTACAGAATGCTTTTAGATGTTCTTTCCCTCTAAAACTTTCTTGTCCCTTTCTCCTGTGTCCCTCTGGGAAGGCAGGGCTTGGAGATCTGAGGGGAAAAGGAGAGCAGCACTCACCCCAGAGGTGCTGAGCACACCTGGAGCTGGGAGGTAACACAGGACAGGCTGAAATGCCATCGCTGCCTTACAGTAGGTAAGAAATAGAATTATTTTCTTTTTAAAAACTAGCTCTATTCCAGGCATTTCTTGAACTTATTGGTAACATTAACACTTCATGTCTACGTTCACCTATGTCAGGTGTACCAGCACCCAATGAACTACAACATGAGCTTTCTTTTCTGAAAGAGTGGTCAGGCACTGGAATGGCCTGCCTAGGGAGGTGGTTGAGGCACCATCCCTAGCGCTGTTCAAGAAGCGTTTAGATGAGGTGCTAAAGGACTTAATTTAGTAGTTGGGTAGAGATAGTGATAGGAGGATGGTTGGACTAGATGATCTTATAGGTCCTTTCCAACCTTATGAACTTATGAGCTGCAGTTACGATATGCAGCTTCTCTAAAGGACTACTGAGATTTTTGTTTGAGCTTCCCAGGAGTGCTCCAGCAAATGAGGAGGAAGAGAGACCATGTATCTCATGTTTTTGTTTCAGACACTGTGTTCACTACTCACACAGTTCCCCTAGCCCCAAATCACCTGGTGTGCCTTTTCCTCAGTATGATATATTGGTGACATGCTTCTCTAGATACACTGTATTTACACTTCGCATTTTTTCCTGCTTGCTGGAATATCAGTTTGAGACCAGAATGCTTACTATTTCCTCAGAACATCCCTCTCTACTGATTTCATCGTACAAGGTAGTGCTCCAAATATCTCAGCTTCTGCACATGTTGCAAAGAAAACTAAAGACAGCCTCCAATGTCTTATGTGGCACATATCACCAACAGAACAGCCATTTTCACCTTCTCCCAGAGAGAAGGAAGCCTCCATGATGCTACAAAACTTCCCATTCAGTGTTGAATTAGGAGAATCAGATAACAGTCAGCAGCAAGGGGCAATGCTTTTAAATCTTGTAAAATAAGAAGAGGTCTGCCTCTTCCACGCAGAGGCAGTAGATGCCTGAAGATTACAGGAAGGCCATAGCCCTTGGCTAGGAGGCAAGGAGTAGGAGGTGAATTTGTGAGGACAAGAAATGCAGATATTTACCATGAACCTGTGCTCTGTGTAGAGCTGCAAGGCAAAGTAGTCAGGAGTTTCCACATCAAATGCTGACAAAACCAACTTTTCAGATCTGCATTTCTATTTCTACTGTAACTACCATAATTTGCTTTAGCACAGAAATGATTTTAAGAGATTTTTATATAAATGCTATTAGGCAAAATCTCCATCCTTAGAGGTGCTCAGTCACAGATGCTCAGCTGTGAAAATTAAGTTAATGCAGCAGCTTTTCATAAAAGAAATGCCTCCTCAAATATAATCCAAATAAATTACAATCTTGCTGATAGTTACAGCTTCAGAGAACACACAGAGCCAAGCAGACTGCTTCCAACCACAACGATCCCCCACTACCATTCCTTTGTAGCACCAATTGTCTCACAATTTCCCTTAAGAGACCAATATAATGATATAAATACTATCCAAGCATGGTTTTCCACCAGAACTATTGAATATTATGTTTTTATAAGAAATGATTCTTTTAGTTCAATTAAAACCTTTCACTTCTACAGCTGTTTCAGCCAGATTCCATTCCTTGCTGCCTGTCATCTTTTCATTGAAGCCATGATTTATAGCTGCAGCCGAGCCAGTGAGTACCAGAATGACCTGCATGGCATTTCTGCTATTAGGTTCTATGCTCCTGGGCCTGCAGATACTGTCGGAGGGTTTTGATATACACAGTGCTCACTGAACATTTGGCTATTAGCAGGGAGTTATTTTCTATACTGTTTTACTGCTTGGACTATGCATTTATTCCTTCAAGCACAACTTAAACGCAAGGGAAGGGGGGAAACTTAAAAGTACTACTATGACTTGAGTTTACATATATATATTTTTTAAAAACTCTTCTACTATGCTACTCCCATTCTTTATTAATCACAACATCTCTTCTGTGTAAGCTGAATTGTTGACAACCCTACTCCTTTCTATGTGTGGACTTTGTCTTGCTAACTCTCTATTGATTTAGTACTTTATATCTCCTTTATATGAACCTTAGTGAGGTCATTCATATAATTCCACCACCGTTTATAATTTTTTTATACTCATCACTGATATGCCATCTGTTCCTTATATACATTGAAGAGGAACATATTTCTAATTTGCTTCAATGAGATCAGTTTTATTCCGCTCACTCACCATGTACGTCAATCTAGGCTAAATTATTTGAGTGAAGTCACCCATATTCTCTCCACTCACATTTCAGTGATGTGCCTTTGTCAGCGTGGCTTTGCTGAGGCCAGTAGTTTTCCTTTCAATCTGTATTTACTATAGCAAACTATTATGAAAAGGATCAAAGGACTCCAACCACACTCCTACAAACTCATGTAATTAGTATGTTTTACTGTTATTTTGAGTAAGATGAAGCCTTGACTGTTCTGCCTAATAAAAGCTAGTTGCCCTAGAGGGCAATCTAGAGTGAGTTTTAAGCCATATTTATTAATTTGGGTGTGAAAGAATTCAATCCCAGAAATGCTAAAGGAATTTAAGAAGCTTCTTCCCAACTATCTGAGGCTCAAAACAGCCACGGTCTGGAAATTCTGGGTGATCTAACGTGATCCTACAGGCACTTGTGGAGGAGCCAGACTGAGAACAGCTCTGCACTCAGCAACATGTTGAAAGTATTAAAAAATGGGAGAATACTGATGATGGCAAGCACACATCCAATTAGCATGTTTAAGATTACAGTAGATTTCTCAGAGAAGAGTTGAGCTTTGCTTCATGTACCTATCACAGCATCCATCATCTCCTGGGTAAGATGGGTCAGCCCCAGGTTCATTACCACTGAGTTTTACTTCTGAAGGAGAGAGCTGCATGCTTTCCTCTGGCAGAGAGTGAGAAACAGATCCTGGCACCTCTCTTCACAAAACACTCTGACCAAAGCATTTCCAAAAAGTTGTTTAAAGACTTGAAGAATTCTGGCAGAGCTTTGGGTTGACTTTCATGAGATGCCATCAAAAGTTTCCTTTGACCTTTTAAAGTAGTTTCCAATGTTTCTCTTAGAGTTTTATTTATGAGTAGTTTTTCCCTAAAAATATCATTTTCTAAGCAAGAAACAAGTTTCAGGGAAAGTATTTCAAATGTTTCAGCCAGTGTTTGTTCTGTGGATCAGTGCCAAAAATGCCAGCAGAAGGAAATAGCTATCCCAGTGCTCACACTGCTGTACAGAGGGGTTTATTTATTTATTTATTAATGAATCCAGATGGGCTTGTTGCAAAGGAAGTAAACACACACAGTATTTAGCTGCAGTGCTGGGGCATCCCATGACTAGCAATCAGCTGTACATGAAAACAGGTTATTTATCCTTGAAAAGATATAAATGAATACACACTGCAATAAAAGGCAGCCTCACCTGCCATCTGCAGCAAGCTTCCTCCAGGCAGCCTGCATGGCTCAGACTTGACAGCAATGCCTGCACAACACAAACCCCAGTTCTGAACAGCTTTTAAGATCCAATTCCCCATGTCTTCTAAAAAGCACACTCAGTGCAAGATTGACACAAGCCATTATAAATCTTCCATTTAAAAAGTCCCAGTAGCTCAAGAACTTAAGGCATATTGCATTTCCCTCAACTGCAGAAAGAAAAGAACCATCTTCTATCTTAGCATTCAAAATCTATTCCCACAGAGAAAACAACTTATTAGTAAACAACTAACATTTCCCACAGTGAAAACAATTTATTCCCCACAGAGAAAACAACTTATGAGCAGAAAGCACACTGGAAAGGCAATCTGGATTCTGCGGAGCAGCTGCTCATCAATAACGCTACTTTCAAAACATGCATTATAACAACCTCTATTAGGGCACGCATAGGATGGTGTGTTACACCAAATGCCTGTGTAAGACACAAAGACACAGTAACAGAGTGAAAATACATTAAGCCTTCTAATATACTATGCATAATCCTGACACACCTGAAAGAAGGGATTTAGAAATTGGGAAGTGAAGCCTAACATCTTCCTCTTCAACAATCCCCACACAGAATAGACCCATTAAGTCACAATCTCCATTTTTTATTCCACCAAAATGGAATAAAGGCAGTTCTTAGAGCACGACGAGACAAGAAACGTATCAGAAGGCAAAACAGAAAGAGGGAAAATTAAAGACATCTTTTAACCACAAGTTCACTTTTAAGCAGTACAAGATTGAACGTGAGTCCTAGTAAAGCAAATAATAAAGATAAACTTTCCCTGGTCTTTTTTCAGCTCAGATGCCTAGAAGTCAAAGTTAGAAACATTTCTCCTTGGAAAAACAAAAACAAGCAAAAAAAAAAAAACCCAAAACACACAAAATCAAATCTAATAGCAATTAAATTTGTATTGTTCGAGACAAGAACTTGGCTCCCCGGAGCATATAACCTACACACAGCACTTCTTAAGTCACAGTTTTAGGGAGTTTAACCTCCACCAAGGCGAGCCAAGGTTTGTGTGCTTGTGCAGTGTGATCATGGAAGTTTACGGAACTATTCATCATTCCATTCCATCTTGTCCAGAATCACTGATTGTTTCTTGAAGCAGAACAGTCTCAAGAAAAGGTCCACACACTTCAAACTAGATAAATCGAGCTTTGAATGCACTGATACCTTTACTAACAGCACTCAAGATAGATCAGTAATGCTTCTGCATATCTAGTGTCTTTTCAAAACTTCAGGAGTAGCAGCCTCTTTACTCTTACTTTTCTTTCTCTTTGTGGCAGAGGGGAAGGACAAGGTTCCCTCCTTACATCCTTAGTTTTGGTAACTTTTGTACAATTGGCTTTCTAATGCCCAAAAGCTGCAACAGACTTGGCAAAGTTGGCTCTTTTTTCATGTTTCTGTATTTCATCTTTCTGATTCATTACTCTGATTTCCCTAGAGAACTCATCCCAGTCACAGACAAAGTATAGATGAGGCCTTCAGAATTTTACCCAAGATTGAACTCTCCTCAATGAGACAACAACAACACAAAAGCATTGGTATTCCTCAAACAGGAAAAAATGACAGCACTCACATAATTCTCATGTTGGGGAACACATATAGAGAAGTAGAGGTTTGCCAAGTAGCCAAAACTGTTTTTCTTTCCAGAAGCTTATGCCTTCCCAGACCACCCAGCACATGGACAACTGATCTGCACGAGACATTTTCTTCCAAGGCCTGAGCAGGCCCAGATCTCACATTCCTCCTCAGCATAGAAAAGTGTGTCACTAAAGCCAACCTCTTCCTGGGCCATGCAAATAGATTGCAGGCTTTGACCTAGTAATGAGGCAGAAAAAAATGGGTGTGAGAAGACATTCTCATTCAGCAGTATGATTTATTTCACGTTGGCAACTCAGACAGCTCCTGTGCTTCCTCCAACCTGTTCACTTGATGGATGGTGCCCCAGCATGAGCGGGCAGAGAAGCTGCAGAGGTGATGGCAGCCTGCCCTCAACTCCTGTTTGCTTAGTGAACCAGAGGGACCTGCACAGCCTGCAAGTGCAGAATGAGGAGGACTGGCTCCAGGAAGGAAAGAAATCCAGGAAACAGTCAGCTTGTAATGCAAGGCTCCCTCCCAGGTGTGAATCTACAGGAGACTGACTTTCCATCGCTTAACAATTGATACTGGGTGTGAGCAGAATCAGACCTTTTACAGTTTTATTGTTTTCCCATTACGTTTCATGTTCTCAAGGCTCAGCTTTGTTATGAGGAATCTATGATTGGGTCATCACACAGGCACAGCTCCCATTAGTGTCAGAAGGAGTTACTGTACTGCTGCTTACTGAGAGGAGAGCAGACTCCCCTGTGGCAGGACTTCTTTCAAAGAAAAACTACACAGGAACACTCAAGCAAAAACACTTGAAGTTTTAGAAGCCTTCAGGCAATGATTATAGCTCTACTGGCCCTTCAGAGGGGCATAAAGGGCCCCATTAAGCAAAGTAATATTAGCACTCGATACCTGGCAGTAACTCACTGGTGTTCTATTTCAAACAAGAGCATAAGCAGGTGGTTACTTTGCTAATCTGCTCTCTCTCTCTTGCCATCCTGGTCAATAAATTATTGCTTTCAAATATCAAGATCTTCATTCCCACCCACATAGATCCAGGAGTTTCCACCACACTCTAAGAGCTTTTATCACTGCAGCAGGACCAAGTTGTCTAGCTCTGAGTATGCACGTGGACAGCGAGACGCTCCACTGGCTAAGTGTTTCACTTAACCCTGGACAACTTGCAGCAGTGAAAGATATTCCTTCTGAGCACTCCTGCTGCACAGTGCATGGGATGGACCTGCTCTCCCCACGGTTGAAGCTGGGCAGCATGTACAGAGAGGTGAGTGGAGAGATCAAGACTTCAGTAATAGGGGTATCAGGTAAAATCCCCTTTTCTCAATGATGTGAGCTCAGTGAACAAGTAAATGCTGCACTCGCTGCCAATGGAGAGGTTGTGGCAGCACTTTTTTTTCTAGACTATGAGACTGACTTCTTACTGAAGCATTTTCACAGTGATGATTGCTGTTTTCTCCTGGAATATGAATGGCTCTGAAGTGATGGGTTAAAATACAAAAATTCAACCAAAATTTTACAATAAAAATTTACTCTGCCCTGAAGAACTTTGTTTCTCTCTTTCTCTGAGGAAGTGTAAAAAACAAATCATGACAAAAAAATTCAACAGGTTCATCTAATGAACTCATTGGTAGCACTTATTTATCCTTAATTTCCATTACCAAAGTGCTTTTCCTTCTGTCCACAGAACGACAATATCTTTTTCCCCACCAAAGCACAAAAGCATCAATCTCTGTCACAACCAGACTGGCAAGTACTATTTTGGCTAATTACACTGCTGGTATCCACACATGTTCTCTGCTTTGTTAACTTCTGCTCCTAGCACTGCGCTTATAAGGTGAGTAAGAGTTGCAATGAAAGGATAAGGTGTTGCAGACTCACTACACTTTGCCTGTTTATTGTCCTGGTGAAGGTCAGGTCTGCAAATAAAGTGATGAGAGTAGGAAAAAAAAACCTTAAGAACTTGCTCTCAGGGTTTATGAAAGATCTGCCAGGGAATGTAGATATGTTTGTACAACTTTTGACTACTTAGACCAGAGTCCATAAACTCAATGTTCACACTCCCACGTGCCTGGAGCAAAATCCCATTTCTAAGCTCCATCCAGTGGTGGTTGGAGGCAATCTGACACAAGGAGATTGGAGGCATGTTCTTGAACAGGAGATACCGAGTGCTCACAGACAGGAGACATGAAAAGAAGGCAAAACGGAAAAACTAAAACAACAGAATGTAACATGCGTAATCTCAAAGATGATACTCAAAAATAGTATAGATGATGGTATATTTGAATAGGTCTACATATAGATGGTACACAAATAATACAAAAAAGAAGATGACTCACCTTAAAGATGACAAATGCTCCCCATAGACTCCATGTAGGAGGGATCTCCAAGAAGAGATCCTTTCCTAGTGGTGGTCAGCCCTTAAAATGGAGTTTTGGTAGTGGTGCATCCAGGCTCCACCCCTTCCTCCACCTGTATATCACCTCCACCTGTGCCCCCATGGCTGACTCAGTGCTCACCTCAGGTGACCAATCAGTGGCTCAGGCCGTAATTCAGCAGTTCCCATACACACAAGTATATATATAAGAAGTATCAAGAGAAATGGCTTTTAGCTCTGACAACTGCATGCACTTTATCAAGCAATCATTGCCCCACAACCGTTTGAGTGTTTTGTGCGTCCCCAGACCTGTGATAAAAAAGCAGAACATAAATGAAGCAGAGAATATTGCCAGAGTTCAAATTCACTTGTAAAAATCCAGACAGGTTTTGCTATCCAAAGACACAAGGAAGCCTATGTTCTGATTTGTATATTACAATGCAAACAGATCGCAAACAAGTTTCTAATCACTTTGCGTTTCAAAAGAAACCTTAGTTAATTAAAGTTGGCAGGATTTCTGAAAGAAATGCAGCAGTTACATTCAACCAGTATTTGCTGCAGTCACACACACACAAAGCACATTTGTTATTCTGTAAGTATGCCTCTTGAAGCGGACCATGAACATTTTGGCAAGTGACATAAAGCAAGAGGAGGTTGCTGAGATGGATGCACTGTATGCAAACCCTGTGTTACACAGGGCTAGGGTTTGCAAGAATGCAGCTACAGACCCACAGGTTGGTTTCAAGAAGGAAAACATCAAGATCGTGACTTTCACAAAGCATAATTGCTGTACAGTTCTGAAATTCAGGCTGTTTTGCTGCAATGACTCACAAAGTTCCTTCACCACACTATTTCCCCAACTGGGGCTACAAATCTCAGAGTCCATCTAGGATACCCCAGAGCTCCTTTCCACCAGCAAGGGACCTTGAGTTACTGAAAGTCAGTAGGTTATAAGACATCACTTCAAATCCTCCTTTCACTTACATGGCACCTACAGGAGCCCAGAGAGCCAATTTCGGGCATGTATTTGCATATCATCATTCGAAACATTCCCTACACATTTTTGTATTAAATGAAAAATTGTTTTTAAAAGTGTATAACTGACAGTGTCTAGTGCTTCAAAAGGGAGAAGAATGAGTATTTTCCCTTTATTCTTGAATTTCAGCTTTGGCCATTGACAGAGCTTTAGTTGGTATATGCAGATCTGAATTACAAATGTGGTTAACTATTAACATTTAAATTACTTCTTTTTAAGAAGTATTTTCCATAGCAACTTACACAGTAAAATTACTGCATTACAGATCAACTCAAGCCTGTTTAGTAACTATCAGTTGCAGAGGAATTTCCTGCCCTATTGTTACTGCATTAGTTTCTTCAGCTGATTTTAGCCACTTTCACTGCTGCAACATCCCCATTCATTTAGCAAATGGAGCTAGAGGAGTTTTGCTCACAGCCAACAAAATCCGAGTCTGTCTTTCTTGCATGCATCCTCTCACAGTGGGACTGAGCAAATCAGCAAGCAGATCCTACATCTTTCCTAACTAAGCTGTTCATCTTCACACTCAGTGCCATCAATTCTTAAGCAACGCATGAGAACCACCAGTGGTCTTCAACTTCCTGGATATTTGATTCTGTTTCCTAGTCATTAAATTCCAGAAATCCCTTTGTCGTTTCTCAAAATGCATAAATGAGGCAGAAAAGGAGGAATACCTGACATTACTGTGAAGGTAAATGTTCCAAGTATGTATTCTACTACCCAACTAATGTAAAACTCTCTTATTAATCTAGAATATAATCAGAAGCTGGGTAAGATATGGAACTTTGTTGGCATTCTTGATGCATGCTTTTTGATAAATGTTATTGAAATAGTTTAATTACTTTTTGTGTTAACTATTCACTATTGAAAGGACTAGACTTCTTTATGTCATCTCAGAGCTCAAATATGAGATGTAATTGACATTCCTCCTGATCAAAAGAATCGAATTGCTTCTGTGTTGTATTCGAAAGAAGATTTTTCATAACAGAGCATCTCAAAAGACTAATTACCATAATATAATCAGGACTTTAGAGGAATGGGATCAAATGCACCTTTGCACATTATAGCGTTGAAGTGATGTTAATCATCTTGCAATGGCTACACTGCATTTTATGCCACTCAGATTTAAGAAAAAAAAAGTATTTATATATCATGATTGAACAAAGCCATTCACTCAGTTCTTGAAGCATTGTTCAAATATTCAAAGCAGCTGTTTGTCCTTGGACACATTTAAAGAAATTGGGACTTTTTGTTCAAACCAAGTGCCTGTTGACTAAACATATATCTCAGGCTGTCAAGAAGCCTGTATATTGTGCTTGAGAGAGCAACAGGTGCCTTTAATGCTAGCAGTGAAAATAACAGAGGTGGATTCTTTCACATAGAGAGGATTTACATTGTGCCTAGAGGGGGAGAGTCACAAATACTGCCGTGTTTGCCTCCGAAGAACTTCAACATTTTGTAGGGCTTAAAGCCTTCAGGCTCTGCTCACAAGAGCTGGGATCATTCTGAGGAAGCAGAAATGAAACTAGTGGCTTTATAAGAATAAATAGATTATTGGAATAGAGAAGAGGAGAAGCTGAAGTAATCCTTAATGGGAATGCAGAAAAACCAACAAATTCATAAGGAATAATAGAATCACGTCAGTGCACAGAAGTAGTTCAAGAAAAACAGTGAAAACTTGTGGCAGGAAGATCAACTTCAACCCTACCTAACAAAGACTGAGTATATTGGTCTCCTTGTGCAGCTTTCTGTGATACAGATAGCATCAATCTCCCAGCAGGAGAGTACAGACTTCAGGTGCCACTAGGACACAGCCGGTATCAGGTATTCACCAGGACACAGCCCAGGCTGCATTGCCAGCACTGCCACAAGCCCCTCCCCCCCAACACACACACGCCTTCCAGGTTTTTGTGGAGCTTTAAATATCCTTGGAGCATGCCTGAGCAAACCTCAATACACAATGTCTGGTTTGAAAGGTGGATGGCTGACTGCTTCCCCTACTTTGGAGGGCACCAACACAAGCAGAAAGTCATCTTAATCATTTCACCATTCTAATTATGCAAACAAATTAGGGTAGAACTAGGAAACCCTGACAGCAGAAAGCATCTAGGATCCAATGGAGAGAGAGATGGACATGAGAGCTAGTACTGAAGGTCTGGAACTGTCCCCATAACAAAGCACTAAAGCACTTGGAGCTGACAATGAGAGGGCAATGAGATAAGAGCTGACACCAGATAGAAAACAAAGAGAAAGTCATCAGAAATAAAAATAAATAAAGCTTTATCTTCATGCAGTAGGAAGAAAGTGGATCACTGAAAGGATACAAAATTGATGGGGCTGTCAGTGCTAGAGACAATGGCAACAACCTCAGCAGCTTCAAAAAGGACTAGAAGACAGAGAGATAAGGGATGAGAGACTGGATGAAGTCACAACATTTAAGATAGCTGATAAGATTTTGAGGGTTTTTTTTTCTTTTTTTAAGAAAGATTTTCAGAAATATTGCATAACTGGAATTGATAAGGACAACAGTGAAGAACAAAGTCTTGAAGATAACTACAAGAAGATAGGCTTAAAAGGACAGTCACTGAACTAGTTACTACATAATCAATATTTCCTCTTGATGGTTATGAAACTGCAAAGTCACAGCAAAAAACTGATATTTCCTCTGAAGTTTAATATGTTCAAAGAGAAAAAATTCCTGAACTCCTTTGAAAAATCCAAGACTAACTGATGATATCCATTTGTTCTAGTTAAGGTATGCAAATATATAAGTATTCATGACTGAACTCGGAACCTTTCAACGACTTCTTCCTCAAATTAATCTATTAAAAGTGTTCATATTGCAACTCTGCCTGTCATATACAAGTACCATCTCAAGAAGCTACACAAGAAAATGAAATTTGAAAATGTTGTTTCACTATTCTGGAATAAATTTAGAGATAATGAAATAGCTACTGCGCTGTTCCACTTGAAACTTAATTCCAGTATAATTCAAAAAGCACAGCACTGATTACCCATGCCATTTATGGAAAAAAAATAAATAAAAGAGGTGTTTCAACATCAGTAAGACCAAAAACAACATCTCTATTCCTACTGAATGCAGAGGAAGAGATGTATCTCAATTAATAAAGACTCTTGGGTTTCCAGACATTGCAGCTTCATACATTAAAAAAATACTAATAATACTTTGACTTTAAATGTGCTTGTGCCACATAACAGACACAAAGGCTAGAGACTCACAAATGTTCTGGCCCACGTGGCTGTCATTCACTGCAAGCAACCAGCAATATGCTGGCAGAATCGTTTTCTGATGATACATCCATAATGTAGCTGAATTCACTTTGAAATAGGATCCTTGTATCAAATTCCTCAAGCAGAAGCCTAAGGGGATATCTGTTTGGAAAGCCGTGCACTGTATTTTAAATTTAAGAAAATATTTTAATGCACAGAAAGCCACCTCCCAGCCAACAGGAGATTGTGTTGTACTGCTTTTAACCTGAGGCTCACAAAAACCTTTCCACTGTGAAGAGGAGAGAAAAGTCTCCCATGCTCTACAGCAACCCCTTGGGTGACTCCAGAGAGTAAAGATCTGGAATGCAGAAAGGGCGAAATTGAAAAGAACTCAAGATCATCTCATCCCACTTTCTGCTGGAAGCACTGCCTTGGATTAGATATTCAGAAACACAACCAGCCAAATCTTACACATTTCCAGCAAGGGACAATTCTCTACTTCTCTGGACAAGATATTCTAACATTTAATAGCTCTCATGATTTTGTCTCCCTAATTCTTTTCCTTATAAGGGCACAGAATCTTTGAAGCAGATTGTGCTGGTTGGCTCTGATCCTGACACAGCACATCCTTAAGCGGAGGTAATACTTCATCTTCTCTCCTATTACTTCTAGGCACCAGAATACTGGACTGCTTGAGACTTTTCTTCTTCAGGCCAATAAAATCCCTCAAACTTTGCTTGATGTTTCAAGCAAAACTCTACTCATTTGGTTGCCCTTTATGCAACTTCTCTCTCTTCAGTGGAAGGGGACTGAAACTGCATCACTGCAACACATGCCAAGAAAGATGATCACGTCTCTCTGGATGCTGTAACATTCACATTTCCAGAGGCACAAAGAAACTGTAGGACAGGGTTATGCTACTGCAGACAGTAACAAAGTATTTCAGGTTGTTTCACGTCTTTCATATGTGAACCTGAGCAATGCTTGTTATTGACTGTTCAGGCAAAGAGACCATTATCCTCAACTGTATAAAAAGTCTCTGAGAACTAAAGTTTTAACAAGCTATTCAAGGATCTTAACTTGGCTCAGGATTTTAAGACCAGATACTATAAACAGTCACAGTGCAAACACCATCGGTAAATGTTAGCTCTCCCCCTGCTCACAGTAGCTTTGCAAATCTGCCTCAGTTCTGATGTCAAAAGTAGAAAACCAAAAATATTGCAGAGAGTAAGGATAAAACCTGAGCAGCAAAATCTTGAGTGGCAGCTCATGCGACTATAATGACATCAAATAGTATTTGTCTGGTGATAATACTAAAACAAACACTCCTAATAGCAATGTTTGATGCTTCATAGTGGACAAGGGATTCCCTTTCCATCTCCACAAACAAACCCAGTAATTAGATTTCTGCCTTTTGCTTGAATTGCTGTGCTGTTGAGTATATCTGCTTTCTGATAGGGTCCTATCCACTTTAGTGCAGCAGTATAGACAGGATCTCAGCACTACTGAATAAGCAAATAAATAAAGTGTCTCCATTTGTACTGGATTTTTATCTTCAGTTATATTTAATGGTTTATATGTGCTGTGTCATGAGTATGCTGAAAGTGACTGTCTAAGGGCTTCTTAAAAAAATCCACCTGTCCTTCAGGTCAAGGCTTTTCAAATAGAAAATAAATGTTCATTCAGTAGAAATTTGCTTTGCCAGTTAAAAATTTAGCTAGTCAGCCTCAGGACTGTACGTTGGCCAGCTGTTAATTTGTACCCAATACAATTAATCTGAAAGCAGTTTAAAAAAAAACAGGGAAAAATAATCAAGTCATCAAGTATTAAGAACAGCTACGTTCTCGATGCTGGGTCACGAACAAGGAGGAAACCATCTCTACCCACAAACAACCCAAGCAAGTGGTCTGCTGCAAGCTGCACAGTATAACTGAGTCCCTTTACTGCCTCTCTGTCCCACTCTGCCTTGGCCATCAGGCATAGCTGAACCTTTGCCACGTTCTACATTCCCAGTCAATTTCAACTGACACCAAATCCCTACCTGACACTGGGGGAATGTGACAAACTTAGCAGTGAGCGACCAGAGAAGCAGACATCAGCTAAAACCCTGCAGAGCAGCACAAAGGTTTAAGTGAAAGAGCAACCTGCAGACGTGGGTCACCTAGTAGGAGGGTGGCCTTGTTCATTAGTGCCACATCAGGCATAGTCCTGGAGTCCAGCCAAGCCACAGTAACCCCTTAAAGAAAGTCCATCCACTAAAAAATAAAATACATCAAGAATTGTGCTTTAACAGTGTACAAGGAGAAATAAAGGACAATTGAGTATAAGTGTTGGCGTGGAGGAGACGTAGTACTAGCCCACTTAAAGCTCACATCTGTATCACTGTGTACCAGAGCAGAAGCAACTCCCATTTAGCTCCCTCTGCAACTCTCAGCAGATGGAAGAAAATGACAAATAAATACAGACTGATCTAGAGTATAACCCACAACAATACATCACACAAAGAACTATTCAGAAGGGAGAAAAGAATGTGACCAGATTATGACCTTACCAAGGAGCTGAAGGCTTCCAAGAATCCAGACCTTATGTACATGCACACACACTTTGTATACACAACAAAAACCCCCAAATCAAAACATGTATGTTTTCTGCACATAGAGAGAAGCAACATCACTTCTTCAGGGGCCTGCCAGCTCTGCTAATCATTATTTGTTATTTTGCATTAAGATTTCCAGGCCAAGCAAGGGAAATACAGGGAAACATCTGTAGGCTGCATTTCTCAAGATAGGTGGGAAACTGCAGCTCAGATGTGTGGGAGTTCACTGAACCCTCACCTCTGCAGCTTCACCCAAAGCTCTGGGGTGAAAAAGGAGAACAGGGCCCGACACTGACAACCCTGAACCAAACACATGCAGATCAGCTGCCCTACAACAACACAGAGTATCCATTCCAACTAGGTAAGACTAAATCAGAGAACAAAAGAGGCAGGGAGCTGGATGAAACCAAGAAACATGAGCCTCATTATGACAGTAGGTTATCAGCAAAGTCAGAAAAAGTTCAGCTGGTTTCCATACCAGACAAGTCCACAGAGACAGTACAAACACATTGGCAACAAGGGCACACACACTGGAAGAAGGCTGTACATACTGGTGTGACAAATAAACTCATTAGAGAAACAAATTACACACCGCCAGCAGAATACCATCCACCTTACAAGCCTTCAGTGCTGCAGGTTTTAAGACCAACCCACTTCATATGTTGAGAGTATTTGAGCTTGAATAATTGGCCCCCAAATAATCCTTTTGTTTCTAGATTGATAGAATCGCTTGTACCTCACCCAAGAAGTACCAGAAGATTAAGTTGGTAATGAGATTGTACCTTTCTCCATTCCCATTAGTTTGTCAGGACAAATAATTGATGTGCCATTTTCTGTTTCTGCCATGAGAATGGATTAGCATTGTGGTATTTCACTTCTGAAGAAGCAGGGTGGTTTTTGCTCGTGTGTATATCAATGGCTTTTGTCGTTGATTTTGGGTGAGTTTTGTTTGGTAGGTTTTTTATTTTGCCACAATACATTACTATTCTCTCTAAATTTGCACACTCTCCCTTTTTATGCTATTCCAAAGTCCTCTCCTACCAAAGAATAAGCAGGATTCCTATTAAAATCTTCAGGATTCACAGCTCTTGCTCTGCAGATGCATTCAAGAATATTCCTTCACAAAGACTTGCCTTTATGCAAAAACAAAGCGTTGATCAGCATTTCAATTCCTCCTCAAACCACACAGAAATCCACATACGTATGGCCTCATGTCCCAAGGGCACTGTACATTATTAACACCCCAAACCTCAAAGCTCTTTCAGTCAGAAATTCATTCTGAATCACATCTGTCTCTTTCACCCCTCGAAACACATGGTTTGGTACA
Source organism: Cyrtonyx montezumae (assembly GCF_038088225.1). Taxonomy (NCBI): domain Eukaryota; kingdom Metazoa; phylum Chordata; class Aves; order Galliformes; family Odontophoridae; genus Cyrtonyx; species Cyrtonyx montezumae. Next base: position 20,729,753 of record NW_027072056.1, read on the forward strand.
TCAGCTTCCTGCACCATGACATGAAGGACAAGCATCTTATAACATACACAGTGTACTGCCACAGGGAGATACAGGCATTTCTTACCTCTGCTTTATTTCTTTCCATGCCATACTAACAAGACACAGTGCCATCAGACTGCAGCTGAGTTAATGACACGGGCAGTCTGGCTTAAAGGTAGAAAAACAGTTCTGATAAAATGTAAGATTCCACAGCCTCCTTTGAAATAGTTCATATAATATGAATGAATTATGAATAAGTAACTCTTCATAGCCAGCATGCCAACAAAGAATAAGAGTTTTTGTAAAATAGGCATTCCTGTGTGTCATTTACAGCTTCATAGTCCTCAAGCACACACAGCCATCCTAAATTCATGATTTATTTGGCATATCAAGAGATCATAGTCATCTGGTATATTAATATATTAATATTTCATATGAATGTACAGAAAGCTGTATAAAACACAACTGTACCAGAAGTTATATACATTTAATCTTGTCAGCCCTCACGCCACCTATGCCATTACACACTATAACACAGTTGTACAGTAACTTGAAGTATTTCCATATTGAAGTTATAAGTAAATTCAAGTTGAAGATCCTTTGCAGACCTTTTTTTTTCTCTCCCCCTGAACATATACTCTGCTAAAAGGTTAGGTGACAGGTCCTTTTTCTGTAACTGATAATAAACAAGAGTCCCTTATCTCAGTCTAGTACTTGCTTTGTGTATTCCTCTCCTAATTATATTTTCAACACTCTGTTCCTTTAGGTACTTCCTTAACTTTTGCAGTCTATAGAAACTACCACTCTGATTCAGCTTTTGTGTAACTTAAATGTCTGGAAGTAACCACTCAAGTTCCAGGATGAGTAAATTGGCCTAAATCAAATCATCAAAAATAACATTCAGTAATTAAAAAAAAAAAAATCACAATAGAGTTGAAAAAAGGCTGGCAGGTTTCTTTACTGTCTGGGACTTGCATTTTGCTTTTATCTGAAGAGTTACAGCTGAATTTTATCTGCATAAATGCTTAAAGAGAAATTTCCTTTTTTTTTTCCCCACTGGGAAGTACTTTCTGCCTCCACCTCTCTCCAGACTGCTCAGTTGCTTGAATTCATACATCTATCCTGCATTTTCTTAGAGAAAGTGATAAGTAGACCCAACGGTAAGTATCTGTACTGTGTTTTTCCATTCCAGCTGAGAGCTGGCTGAAGGTCAAAGCATAAATTACATTTACTACAATACATTTTGATGGGCTGAATCAATACCCATGATCAAGTACATCGTGCAGGCTCCCAGCAAGGACAGATCTCCACTCCTGTCATGAATTCTTTCCACCTTTAAATCATAGCTATCTCCATTTTTCCACTGTCAGAATAACCCTGTTTTCTGACAATATGGCAAAACACATTCTACAAGAAATGACATTGCTCTCCTCATCCAGTTTAATAAATTCCTTCAGGATTTTTCCACAGGTAATAGGAAAAAAAGTAGAAACCTATAGAAAGGGTATGAAATTCAAATATCAGAAGTGTCTAATATGCTAGCAGAGCTATGAAGAGATCTAGTTTCCCTCATGTTGCTTCTTTGTTAAAATGTGCTACTAATTGCACAAGAGACCTCCTGGGATGGAATCTCAATACTGCTTGGGGTATCTATCAGTCTAAAACAACATGCAGCAATCACAAACCATCTTATACTTGAACAACACGTAGTTTAAAAAAAAAGAGAAATAAATGTATTTCCTTTTCCAACTCTTAAGATACATCATTCAAAACAATTAGACTTAAATGCACTCAATTTTCCAAAACTATATACAGAAGGGAATTCTAAGTTTTAGCAGAGATGGCATGCATACTCCAAGCTTTCTTCCATTCATTTAGAGTAGGATTTTAGTTGTTGGTTTTTCAGGACATCCTGGTAGTAAACTCTCAGTGTCAAAAGTTTTTAAGTCACATCTGCAGACTGCAGTTTCCATTTACATTTGTCTACCAGGGGGACGTACCAGAGACTGGTAGTAAGAGATTTAAAATGACTCAAAATCCGCTCATTCCAAACAGAGCACAAAATTTTATTCACACACAAAAAAAAAATAATAACAGCAAAAAATAGAAAAACCACCACAGCCACACACACATAAGTAATAGAATATTTCAGTTAAACTATTCAGTTCAAATTTTCAGGTGAGAGGCACCTATGAAGTTCAAGGTCAACTGATGACTACTTCAAAAACAGTTATGTGCTACTTCCAGAGGCAGAGCCCAGCACCTCCCTCTGCTTCTCCTCCCTCAAGGAGATGCAAAGGGGAATTAAATCACACCTCAGCCTCCTTTCCTCCAGTCTGGCTGCCCAAGTGTCCTCAGACTCTCCTCAAATCACATTCCTATACGACCAGCTGGTGATCATTTACTAGCCACACATATGTAAATGACCCATTTTAGTCCTTTTGAGCTCTACCATTGAGCCAGCTCATCATTCAGCATTGCACGTGTCTGTTCACAGCACAGTTAGGCAATTTATCCAGAAGGATACTATAAGAGACATCCAAAGCCTTACTAAAATCCAGGAAGATTACATCACTTTTCCTTCAACCACTAAGTGGATGACCTTACTGTAGAAGGACGTGTAATTATAAACACAGGACTTTCCCTTCATGAATCCGTGCTGACTATGCCTGATAATAGCTTTGATCATTAGACTCTTTTCACTTGCACCCACAATCATTTTATCCATAACTTTTCAGCCAAATCTCAGAACCTGGAAATGTCTGAAGTCAAACCCACAGATTCTGGCACAGACAGTCTTGGATCCAGGCACTGGTAGCCAGGACTCATCTGTTTCTTCACATATCCCTGCCAAACAGTGGGAGCACTGAGGAAAACACTACCTACCTCTGCTTCTGAATCCTTGAGCCATCTTCTCAGGGTGTTGCTCTTGCTACAGAGGTTTGGTTGACCTGACTTTGGTGGGAGAACTAGCTCAAATTCCTCTTCTTCAAACCTTGTACATCCCTCACCTACCAAACCCTGAGCCTCACATCTATACAGTCATCTGCAGATACTACTCAGTAGTTGCTATGATAAGGTGGCATGTGCTAGAAAGGGCAGAGCACAGCTCCACGGACCTACCACCTTCTTGGACTCCCAGATGGTTCTCAGTCTCCGCACATCCTCTTGAGTAAGACAGACCCCACATATACAGAATATTTCTGAAACTGAAGCAGGTAAGATATGTAAGCACATATATATATAGACCACATTTAAGTGTTCTCCTGACTGCATAGATCATTTGAAGACTGCTTGCAGCATTTATGCATAATTAAACCAAAGTCAGACATGCGATTAAAAGATTATGATTAAAGGTTTGACACTTCATTTATCAACAGCAACTGATTCCATAACTGCTTGTGCAGATATGCTGTTCTCCAAAGGCTCTCTTGTGATGCTAGCCAGCCCAGCAGCATGAACACAGTATACATTCTGATATATAATTTACATATATAACTTACAGAAACATAGTCTTTCCTAGCAATTGGAATGGGGTATGAAGAAATCACTGGTATCACTTCAATTCAGGCAAAGTACATTTTTTTCCCCAAAGTGAGTAAAGCTCATTACCTTCTTGCCTAAGAGTCACCCTTGTGAAGGAGTCGTGTATATCATCCAGCACTGGGATGTGCAGAGGATACTAGGAATTTGAAAGTTTCAGAATAGAACTAAAAATTAGTAATGAGTAGTGATTTCCTATAGTTTAATATTTCAGTTTTAATACAAAGGCATTGAAAGGCAGAAAATTAACGCTGGGAAAGTGAAAACTAAAGAGTTCAGAGGAATTTTGTTTGTGATGCCTGTAGTCTCATCTCAAAAACACCACTTTCAGGTGATGAAATTCAGGCATCTCCAAAGATGCAAAAAGTTGTTCTTTCAAGGGCTGTACGATTGTATTGATTAGAGCAGAGATTGACTCTGGATTCCTCTTCCTCAGTTCGGAAATGACTGTATTGATGACCATGACAATAAGTTCTTACATAGCCTTGTACCTGCACACAACACAAGGATAGTGGCAAGGCAGTAAGCCACAAGATTAAAGAGAAAAAAAGAAGTAAAAGAGAAAAAGTACTTAACCCTTCACTCTGTGTTTAAAAATAACAATAAGTAAAAGAAAGAAGAGGCTCAGAAGAATTAAGTAGACAGATTAACTACAGGAGAGAGAATCTGTGGTTACAGATGAAAAGACATGCATTATTTTAGGACAATCTTTTTTTACCTTTTCATTTATTTATTCACAATAATATGAGATCAGGAAGAGCTTCCAGAGCAAAGAACCAGTTGACTTGGCAATGCTAACAAGGAAGCTTAGAGGGCACCTCTCAAAAAATGAGCAGTTTTCCACCCTATACAACCAAAATTCATTGCAGAGGTAGAAGCCAATTCAGAAACAGACAGAATGGCTTTAAATTCCTCTGGAGACTTTAAAATCATGAAAAAAAAAATGCTTGGAAGTTGGTTTTATTTGCTTTTCATAAGTACAGTAACAAACTGCCCTGCTCCATGGAACAGCCTTTCTGTGCTGCATTCGGAAGGGTAAAGGGAGAACAAGAAACACCAGCAGTCTCATTTAGCATTGAATTTGTCCAGAATTGTTAGCAAAGCAGACTTGCTCAGTTTCCTAGGTTTGCCTTACGGTTGCAATGCATAGCTATACTTTATCCTGAACAAATATCTAATCTCCTGCAAGTTACAGCATGGCAACAAACACTATACAGTTCATATTTTTAGGACCTTTAGTACTTTTCAGTGGAGCAAGCTGAGGATCAATCAGCTGGCATTAGTAAAACAGAGTTTTTAAAAGAAATAAATCAATAATACATAAATTATGAAAAATGCAATATTGATTTGCAATTGTCATTTCATTAGTCCCATAGAGAAAAGGTAGCTAGATCAGAGAGTTGATCCCAGCAAATGCAAGAGGAACTTTCTCTGCACCTTCCGAGTCCCCATGGCAAAAATCAGCAGAAGGGACAATCCTCATCTCCTCAATCCTCATTCTCCCAACTTCCCTTCAGATAAAAGCAAAGGTCTTCATCTTATGAAAACAGCACTTCAGACTCCTTAGTGATGTATTAGTTTTGAGACATAAAATCGTGAAGTTCATCGTATCTCAGATCTTGGTAAGTCACCTACTGATAAGTACAGCACAATGCTCTGTTTTGCTGCAGCTTTTTGTTTTAAGAAAGAAAAACAATGTCAAACTTGTGTAGCTTGTGGAGCCTACATTACTGTCGCCCTAGGGCTGCAGTAACCTTGTATGCTTTTCTCACTGAACACATTTCAAAGGTGAGGGTGTTTTTTTTTACTGTCAGAAATAATCCATATTTTATACCCCACAGTGAGGAAAGCCCCGAGGCTCACCTCTCAGGTGTTTAACCATATCAAAGAAAGGTCCACCAGCACATAGAGGCCAAAGGACTTAATAATTCACAACTTGCATTGCGAAACAAAAGCAGTTACTCAAAATTCTCCCCAAGTAAAACACTTGCACCTTAGAGAAGTGAAAAGAACAGCTTTAAAAATAAAGGATCAGCTATGAGATGATGCAATTGACCCAAAGAGGGGTGCGATGTTAGAAAACCTCAGCGCTGTGATTGGGGTCTATGGAATTTAGATCTAGAGATCTGGTGACTCTGTAGATGAGCAAATGCACTGTGGGAGGACTCAGGTTGGTGGGAAGGAAAAAAGAATTAAAGAGAATTTCAACTTGGGAACGGAAACTGGGCAAGAGAAGTCTTATCAAATCCTATCTAACAAGGGTTTGTTTGCTTTCACTTTCCCAAAGATTTATGTGCATCTTTCAAAGATTAATTGGAGTTCAATATTTAAATTCCCTAAGGAGATCAAGTATGCCAAGAAACATGGGCAGTCAAGCTATCCTGTAATAACACACTGCCCATAGTCTCACTTGAATTGCAACAGCTCGGTAGACTTGAGTTACTCTGTGAAATATCTGTGGTTTGTCACTCCTTTCAGTGATGACACAAATACAACTTCTCAGAGATTGCTGTGGCTGTTAAAAAATGAAAATTGCTTGGGCTGAAGCAGATGTTTTCTGATTGTTTCACAATGAAGGCATACATTGGTCCCATTGTTAAAATATCCCAAGTATTCTCAAATCTAGTGATTGTGCTAGACCAGAACAGTCATAGCTGATCTTCCAGCCACATACTAAACATGGATTACTCTGCAACTAGAACAGTTGTCTCTCCTGCATGACAGCAGCAAGCTTAACTCCTTCCTGACACAGCAGCACATCCACTGATGTGTGCTTGTGTGGTGTTGAGCCATTCACAGGGCCATATTTTGCTGAAGAAACTGAGAATCTTCAGTGTTCATACAGCTAGGCGGTGTGAGCTACGGTGGCTTAAATGCCACACAGCACTGTGGGCATTTGTCAGTTTGTCAGCGCTGGGAAAACGATAAGTACTGGCATGCAATGATACCCCATCAAACAGTAAATTCTTGAAGTTAAAAATGAAAAAGATTTATCCAGATGTGCTGAGGACATAAATCTACCAAAACTGTCCTGAGCCTCCGATGAGCGTGCTCTGCACAGCTTCCATTTGTGTTTCCTTAGGCAGCTCTGCCCAATAAAAGAAGGGTCAGGGACACACGGGATGACCCAAGGCACTGGTGGAGCAGCAGCCAGAGGTGCTGAGCAATCCTGCCTTAGCTGCCAGCCAGCTCTTCACCCTGTAGGCATAGCAAGAGGGCAAATGCACCCAGGCAACTGAGCAGCATCCATCATTGCACTTCTACTTGATAAACAGTTAGTCCAGAATGAATTAAATTATTCGTTACAAGACAGAGTAGCCTATTGTAATTACATTCCTTCAGGGAACTGTGAAATTCAAACCTACAGCAACAAACCTACAGAGCTCAGGTGTCTGACACTCGCTGTCACCTTTCTTCACATTTCCTGAACATTAGTCATCTTATCTATACAGGAGGGGTTAAAAAGCAGTGCCTTGAGGACCCTGCATACGAACTGCTGCATCAGAGCTAGGTATTACAGTAGGAGTTATTAAATAAAATGTAACAAGGTCTGCCCCATCTCCTAAGGAAGATTTCAGTTCACCTAGGAATTTAAAAGAAGTAATTCCAGTTAAATCTCCCATTTTCTATTTCTGTCACGTGTTTTTCATCCTGTGTTTCCTCTGTGGAAGCTTGCCAGTGAATTCCACCATCCCCTCCTTTTTCCTGAACTATAAAGTCAGATGTCTTTCATCATGCAGAAGTCACTCTGATCCCCTGGGTTCTTTGCACCAGAATTTGGAGTGATGAATGCTTCTGCCTCACCCCCAGCACTCTCAGCTGTTTGTCTTTAGGGTCTGCAAGAATGAGCAACTGGAAGAAATAATACAATACAACGCTGGGGGGAAAAAATGTGTATGCTTGTATAAAAGTAAAAAATCTAACATAAAAGCAGCATTGATAGCAGCAATCCTGCTCAGTAAAAGAGCTGCTGATAGGAATTACATACTAGACGACACAGCTTCAAACAAGGACATAAATTACTTATGTTACTTCACTTGATTCTTTGAGAAACATTTAAATTTAGAGTAAAAAAAACAGTACAGGATTTTGCTGTTGAGAAATAATATCATTAATTGCAATCTACAGCACATTCACTCAACAGAGCTTTGCTGCAAACTACCTTATAATAAATAATATATCACTCTACAGCTCGCATACATTCAGCTCGGGTTACTAGAAGAGTTTGCTTTGCTGTTGGAAAGGCTGTGAAGAAACAAGTGCTAGGTTAAGTTTGGGATGATATATACAGCAGCTGGTTTTGGTAAGATTACAGGCACTTTCCCTTTCAACAGTGCATTTTTAGCCTCATTATACCTCTATACACCTTTCATGTCCCTTGCAGATGGAGATTCAAACAAGGTAAAATGCATTTGAGCAAGTTTTCACCTCTTTTTCCAGCTCTAGAACTGACTGACGATTCAAATAGAATGTACCTCACTTCTTTTCCTGCCAGCTCCCATTTCAAGCTGTTTACCCCAACAATCACTGTATGAATATCTATTCTTAAGCTGGAAATTGAGAAGTGATGCACAGTTTCAACACATGTTTCTCATAGAGACAAACTGGAAAGCCTGACTGCACCAGTAATTTCTGTGTCTCAGAAGTTTGATTTTTCCTGGACTTTCCACCATCACAACAGACTAAGTTAAAACAGCCAGTTCTTTTTCCTTTTATTCTTCCACGTAAAAAATATTCATCATATTCATGAAAAGCAATCCTGTCTGTATTGTAGATTTTAAAGAAAGTGCCCTGCCAGATCTGCCTTCTAACATCCCATTTAGACTTATTTATTTGTACTAAAAAAAGTGGTCTATTGAAATATTTCATTTGCAGCGATCCCTCGTTACAGGCGCAACTGTTCAGGCTTTAAGAATGAGCTATGACAATTGCTTAAGGGATGAGCCTCATGACCTCCTAACATGAATCCTTCTGAAAGAGTTTAGCACCTGAAAAATGAATATCTCCTGGAATTTTATTGCCACTTATGCTCCGTACAAGATCTACTACCACTGAAGCTGCATGATGGCTGTGTAGTTATGCAGATATGTATTGGAATGAACATTAGTTATACTCCCATAATCAGAATAAAGCATCCCAGTCCTTGCTGAAAGCAGTAATCTTCCCAAGTTCCACTGAAGTACGGAAGAGAGGTATGGAAAAAACAACTCTTATTTTTCATCAGCTTCACTCAGAGAAAGCAAAGCTGTGTGCCATGTATTGTGATGGATGCACACAGAGCCTCCTTTTCTGTTGGAATGCACATCTTATGGAGAAAGTCATGGAATAGGAAAGTCATTTAATTAAACTGTCTTTATTCAAGATTTTTTGTGTAATGACTAACTAATAACAGCATGCATCACTGCTCCAGCCATACTTAGAGACATACACCGCTTCTGCTGAATGTACTGGGAGTGAAAGTTTCTGCGTTTCCCAAAGCTCTGTCAAACAAATTAAAATTTTAATTAATATTCTTTTTCATTATTTCCTTTCTTTCTTCATTCCCCCCACCAATGATTATGGGACTGAAAGTAAAACAACAGTACCAATTTCATTGCGAGCTACGAGCTGAATGCCAAACAAAAGTAACTGGTAAGCCCAGCAGCCTGACTCAAAGTTGCCACATCAATGGCCAGATGTAAGAACAATGCTTAAACCAACATGCCTGACCTCACTTGTGGGACTTCGCACCCATATGAAACAATATCTTGATGACAGAATTAGATGTTAACATTTAAAAACCAGCTACATAAGAATAAAGAAATGAAATGATTTATTGCAGCTGAATATCCCCAGTACATCCAGTTGAGCAAGCCTTTTAAGCTGCCAAGAATATAATGAAATCTCTCATTAAAAGAATATTCTTGCTGACCAGGTATGGGGGCAGCAGCAAGAGGGGCAAGGAGTTCTGCCAACACACGCTAGACAAAAGTGGAATTTGACACTTGCCTAAAATTAAAGTTTTAATAAAAAATGCATACAGATATTTCAGCTTGTGTACAAAGCTGAGTGAATGGATCACTCCTAGAATCACAGTTTCTCAAAGTATTTCAGTGCATGAACACGTAAATGTTAAATAACTGATACCTACAGAACCAGAAGTAGGATGAAAGAGTCCAGTCCCTATTTTGACACTTCAGTTTGGCTTCTTTTCTGTTCAACATGATAACTAATGGCTTATCAATACAGTCAAAGCAAGGTAAAATTAGAGGTGAAATAGAAAAAGTGGATCTCAGCTGGCCAGTCCACTTGCATAACATGAAGAACTAGGTGTTTTGTTCAAGAACGTTATGCTATTAAGAACCCAAGTCATAAATTCACAGTGAACATTTGAACACACGTGGGATCCATCATCATAACTTTTAAAAACTCCCCCTACTACCTATAACATTCACAGGAAGCTGACTGCTGGAGCAGAAAGAAAAGCCTCAAATTCTTCCTGCAGGAACTGTTTGTTCCTCTGCAAGCACATTGTAATTTGAAGCTATTTATTCAGAATTCTTTTAATGGCTTGCTTGTGTTTTCTTGTCACTTTACTCTTCTATGAAAGATGCATTTCCTTATTTTCTAGGGAATTTTGATTAACTAGCTATCTTAAAAGAAGTCACGCTTCAGAGAAGCATCATGTTTACACAAATAGGTTTGATTTTAGTTCTTTATATTGTAAAGTGGATTTTGTTGCATTTCAGTTAATCTGGGACTTTGTTTGCTTTTTTATTAAACAATGCTAGGCTTTTCTTCAAAAGGTGATAAAACTACCCAAGCCTGTTACAAGTCCCACTGATACTGCAGCAATACTTTTCAAAGATTTTGTTGATACAGCTGCCTACAGTGGAGGCAATATACAATGACTGTTCAGAGCTCTTAGTAGCATCTGAAATTGAGTATGTCATGCTGTTTGCATGGAGTGAAAGCACAGTAACAGTCAAAATCCAGAAGTCTTCTGTTGTCAGTTGCTTTTCCCATGACATTTAAGCTCAGGATTATCTTAAGTTGCCAAAAATGTATCCAGTAGAGTGGAGATAATAAAATATCCATGAAGTAAGGCCTGAATCAAAGATTTATGTTTGCTTTTGAATCACATTAGAGGAGTGGCAGACATTTGATGAAATTGGGATTTGTCATGTTCCTTGCAATAACGCACCAACTCCTTTATTGTCTTTAAACTGAAGAAACTCATATATCATCAATCAATCCCCTTAACTCAAAGGAGCAATGTTCACTGGCACACAGATCAATACTCCTTTCATTACCCTACCTGTTACTCTCGAAGACAATTAGCCATGAACTCCACATCTGTCCCATCACAGCATCTCAATTAGGGGACAGCAAGTGCAGTTGTCTGATAAATTGTTCATGCCTTGCTCTTTGAAGCGGTTTGAATCCAAAACTCAAGAAGCAACATCAAGACTATTGGAAGAATAGTTGAAGACTGTTATGGGTAACATTAATTCAGTTAAAGATTGTTCTATGATAGCCTTTATACACCAGAGTTAAAGGACAAGGTCTCAGCTCACTGCAGTTGCCATTACTCTCATTGCATAAGTGCTATGCCCTGGGCCCCTGCATTTGACCTCATTGTAATCACCACATATTTAGCAGGAAGAAGAGTAAGCAAGACACAGCACTTCCTGTGGACTTGTTTTTATTCTTTTTTTCTTCATTCCCCCCCCCCCCCCCCCCCCCGCTTTCTTTCCTCACAAAGCTGCTACTTGATGCAGAAGCAATAGGGACAAGTTAGCACTGCAGGACCACCCCATGGGGGCACTGGCAGCACTTCTCCCATGCACCCAGGTTTGCAAAGGGGAGAGGGTTCACTTAGCAGCAGTCCCTAGAGAGGTGACAAGAGCACCTGCTTGAGTTTAAAGGCACAGATCAAAAACCAGCAGAACTCCCCTTTGCAATAAGAGAATATCTGCGTTTGCCACCGAAGACAGAGAGAGGGAGCTTGGCTGCTGTCAGGGGAAGCCTTCCAAGCACTGGTTCTGTTTTTGCTCATACATTTAATTATAAAAACGTACACGAGCTGCCACTGAAGCCTCTTTGCTACAGTTGGGATGACAAATTTGATAACAGCCACATGGGATATGGAACCAAAACTGAAAGCTGCTGTTGCTTGTCAAATATTGTATATTTTTGCCATCTACATTTAAAAAACAAACAAAACAAAAAAACATAGAGAGTGCTGTGATTTTTTGGTATTATATTTAGAGCATGTATTTGCTGTTGTCTTTCCTTGCACACCCAGCTGAATGCCTCCGGGTTGACACCCGCATCATCTGTGCCCACTCCCTGCCCAGCCAGAGCACGCCACAGGCGGCTCCTCGGAGCTCAGTGTCAGTTCAGCTCCTGTGTCCCTTTCACCCAGGTTTTCCCGCAGCGAGCTGCCTGTCACTGCTCAGTTACTTCTGCGTCTCTGCAAATTAACTCCGCGTTTGGCACCGCTCGGTGTCTCTGAGCCCGATCCTGAACAGCGCATCCCTACACACTGCCTGCCACCTAGTGCTGGAAGAAGCGAGAGCATGCCTCCCTGACATCTCTCCAGCTCTACTTCCAGCTTTCCTCTTCACCAGGCTTCCAAAGGAAACCCTCGTGGGTCCAAGAAAATATTTTGCTGTTGGCTCATATATTGAACCCATAAATAAAAGAAGCAAACCAAGCACAGGCAGCATCGCCTTCAGGCACCCAAGTCCCATCACTCATTAGAAATGAATGGATGCCCAGGATTTAAAAATAAGAAAGGGAGTTAAAAAAAGAAATCACAGCAATTATTTTCCTGCATATCAACCTGATGAACATTAAGGAATAAATAGAATGAAACACTGGAGGCCGCCCTCAGGTCTCATGCTCTGCACACATCACAACACAGCAGTAGTAGTCACGGTACTCTTGGGTAGCACTGAAAGGTGAAATAAGACTCCTCGAGGCCATGAAGATGTGCAGAATTATACATGTATGTATTTTCACATAGCTGACAATTCCTTTAATCTGTATATAATACTTTGGATTTTTTTCAGAAGGGGTTGGCTGAAACTTGCAGTTCTCTCAAAGGAAGACTCAAGCCCCCTGCATTAACATGACTGCAAACAATTCTGATAAACCCCACCAGCAGTTTAGAGACTCTATATTATTCTCCAGAAGAAGCTGAACTACTCTGCATTTTCCTGTGTACCAACAAGGACTATCTTGCTCACATGACTGGGAATCAAGTTGTGGATGAGAATCTAAGGGCTAGCCATAAACTAAGCTGACAGCTTCTACACGTGAGCAACCTGTTTCTTAAACTGTACAGATTTCAGCCTCTAGCAGAAAGATAAACATCTCCATAATGCTTTAGGAAATTAAATACAACTTCCACGTGGACTATTCTCAACAGAATTTCTTTTCTTTCTTTGACCTGTCTTCCCTGATGTGAGATTCTACATCCTTATCAGTGAGGTCACTTTAACTACAGGAGCTAAATGCAGCACAAACTTCTGCTCATTCCTGCTAGCTTCCACCAAGGAAAGCTATCCCACAAGACATTTGACTTCCCAGGATACCTGAGACTTGGGAGTGAAAGTTAACTTCTCACTTCGATAGAAAAAACTTCTGATTATTACAGACAGAGAAATGAAAGCATGAGATAGAAATCTCTGTCACCAACATGCAGGAACTGATACTTGCTGTTCTTCACAGTCATTTGGATTCCCTTTCTCTCTTTTGCATTTTAGCCAGGCTTTCAACATCAACATTTTTTTTCTTCTTTTGGGATGAAATAATAAATTGAATCTGATAAATTAATTGTCAAAGAACACTTCATTAAAAAGAGTACCTAGCACACAGCTCTTCACTGTCTAAAAACACTTGTCCCAGAACAACATTGAAAGCACAAATTCTGCTTATTTTCAACACCTTAAAGAACACTTCACACATTACTAAAGAAGAGGCTTTTTCTTAAGGATCTCAGTATCAAGGAAAGAAAAAAAACATCATAAAAGGCATTACCTTAATCAGCAGAAGTGCTCCAGCAAAGCACAATTCCTCCACTACCCTCTACAAAAGCCAAAGCAAAAACTGAGCTGCCTTATCATCCTAAAGTCATCCCCACAGCTGGTCCTAATGACTGATCCACACTTCTGGCCCTGCAAGACACACCTGGATTGGGTTAGCCTAATGCATTTCTCTTTCTTGCATACTGTCCTAATTCCTTCATACATTTTGGAAATCTCACTTGTATTAAGTTGTTATGTCCAAAAGTCCTCTGTATGTACTCTAGATCAGTAATGTGACACCACACAAAAGGTTGCCATCTTCTGAGGGTTGCTCATTCAGTAGAGCTTTCAGGTAGATCTTCCAGGTTCCTAAAATCACAGTTAGCTGCAATGAAGGGTATCCCCTTGCAATTTTTTCTACTAAATTTGGCATGAAGCAGCTCTTGTCAGAACTTCCAAAGCCGTGTGTTGGCCAAGTCAACTCATAAACCCAACTCATGTTGTAGATTTAACCTCACATGAAATAGCATAATTTTTTTCCTGTACAAAATGGTATTGCACTAAACTTCCTCCCAGTGATAAATTTGTTGAAGTCTTGCAGTCTTCAAGACAAACATTTCAAATCCCTAGATCCTAATGCTTCACGAAGCCCAAATCAGAGTTTTATCACAGCCCATTTGCCTTTTCCAGATAATATTGTGTGATAATGTTTATGATTACGCCAAGACTGTTCCCATGAATGATTCACAGTCATTCACAGTTTCCAGGTGACATTTGTTAAGCAGTTCTGATTGGAAGACCAGATAATGAAAATTCCAGCAGAAACGAAAGTAGTAAAATATCCTTCACCATTCCTATGGGATATTGCTGGGTAAATTTCTGAATCTAGCATGATACCTCCATTTTATTTTTTATAGCGTTCATGGCAACTCAGAGACATTTTATCAGATATCTACCACAGACTGGCCAAGAGCAGCAGCTCTGCCCAGCACTACCAAGCAGGGTCTAGCAGAAGCTTTTAAAATGAAACCTTCTACCCAGCTATGGTCATCATGAGCCTCCATGGGGTTACCCGCACTCAGCTAAAGTTGGAAATCTCTTGAAGGCTCCAAGTATTTCACAGAATTACTGAACTGTAGGGGTTGGAAGGGACCTCTAGAAATTATCTTGTCCAAACCCCTTGCCCAAGCAGCTCCCTAGACCAGGTTGCATAGGTAGGCATCCAGGCAGGTCTTGAATAAAGCTATAAGACAGAGGCAAGAAGTAATGCTTTCAAACCTTGAATGATGATCATCCAAAAGCTTTGTTTGAAATTGTATAGATGCAGAAACAGGCAACAATTTGTTATACTACCTACAGATTCACAGATCAATTTGTCAGTTCCCAGTGTACCAACCTGTTAGTATGCTCTAAAACATGTGGAATTTTATGTGTGTTTGCATCTTAACCAGTGTTTTTCACCCCCTAGGGAGCAATTATTTTGTTGTTTGCTGACTGCAAAGCATTTCTTCAAACATGAACTCTGCAGAATTTATAAGATTGGACTGCAGCTACCCTGGTCTATGTCATATGATACTTCTAATCTAAAGCACCCTCATCAGCCTAGTGCCTGATCCAAACTTCCATAGTCGGAGTGTGGCAGATATGGGTACATTGATTTGTGAACTGATTTTTCTAAGGCTCTTCTCCAGTTTTCTCTAGGTAGAGTTACTTAAAATCTGAAAGGATAGATTTCCTCATGGCAAGATCAGACATTACCTGCCATTTTTAATGTAAATGTAGTATTAGATTTTATTGTAGGATATTTCAAGTACTCTCAAAAAATGACCAGATATGTATATTTTGTAGTGCTTCATTGCTCAGCTGAGTAACTGGGGTTTCTTAGTATTGCTTGGGGCTGTCTGGTGCTGCAGAGCTTGATCTAGGAAAGCTGCATGGAAAGAAAGGCTTTGTCACAGCACCAGGTGCCATGGGCACAACTGTTGATGTGTTTTCTTCTCCAGTTTTTCATCAATTAATTCTAAAATTCAAAAATAGAGTGCTGAAAAAATTAACTCTGAATCTCACTCTCAGTCATTGCAAGCAGTTTCACTGCTTACTCTTCACTGGAAGCAAAAATCAGTCTGCAAAGCTGAAATCTATAAAAGGAAAATATACCAAGCATTTTTAAAGTCAGTAGCCTCCCTACTTCTCACACAAATAGATGAAAAAAGAGAAATAATAAAAAAAAACCTAAACACAAACGCCACGACATAGAGCATCCTGTACATATACAGTTCCAAGTGCACAATACATATTGAAACATTAATTATATACAATTCCACTAATTAATATCAATGAAAAAAATATACCTCATTAAGATTAAAATAGCTTTGCAGAAGTCAGAAATAAATGCCAACACATATGCATTCAAGCCTTTGTTCTTTTTTCTTTCTTAGGCTGTTTTTCTTTTTTTTTTTCAATGAACAGAAGACAGAAGAGTTGGGGAAGAGGAAAAAATCAAGTAAACATAATCAAGTAAACATTATTTCTCATTTCTAAGAAACACTGTACTTCAAAATATCCCCCTTGCTTTTATTCTAATTAGGCTGTAATTAGAATAGTTATTGTCATGACTATGAGTTTATTTTTATTGCAACCTAAAATTATACATGTCATTTTTATTTTCTTTGAACGCCTCTGGGAAGTTCTGAAAGCCAGAAAATTCAGTGTAGGAAATGGGTGGCAGTCTTTCTGGCAGTGCCTTGCCATCCTTTGTGAGAGGAAATAAAACAGCATCCCTCAAGAGCACAGAAGGGAAAAGTGGTTCAGAGTGATATCTTCTCAGACTTCTTGGGGAGTACTGGTGGACTTGCTCATTTCTTGGAGAATATTCAGAATATAAGTGACCAAAGCCCTGAGCATCCAGATGCAATGCCAAAACCAGTCCTGGCTTGAGCATAAGATTTGGTCAGATGTCATCCATAGGTCCCTTCCAACAGAAGCTTATCTATGAACCTGTGAGCAGTTCACAATGTGATTAAGACATTTCTTTATTACTTCCAGTTGTGTATTTTAAAATTATTTTATTGGTATATCTGTAATAATCAGATTGTTTAGCTGAAGAAAGTAATGTCTATGCTCCTTTTTCTCCCAAGTTAATATTTTGACATAGCCCCAGTACTTTCAGTAAAGGAACAGTGGCAAGTCAAAGATTACCATAGTCAGTACAACCTTTACACAAAATCAGTATATCAAAATGTAAACTATGCCTGTGCTAAGTAAATGTTAATGAGTAGTATCTGGAAAGGTTAAATATAAATACACATAATTACATCTTGCTAGTGACAAAAATTATTAGTTTCTTTCTTCCTCAGAAGGCATTGCTGCAAAATTTTAAACTGAAATAAAAATATATATCTAATCCTGCAATCATAATAGGACTTGGGGAGCTACAATTATATCAATCGGTCAGAAATAAGTTGAATAAGTATCACTGCTAATGTTGTCCATCATTTCTATATTCCTCTCTTCCAGAAAAATGCATAGAGATTAGTCAGAAACCTGCTCAGAAAACTGGAATTTAAAAATTGTTTTGAGAAATCACTTCATTTTTTATTTTAAAACATACAAGTTTACAAAGAACAAGTCTATGTTTTCATTCATAGGCAGAAGAGAAGAAGTGTGTTTTGTTAAAGGAATTATTTAAATCATCTATATTGCCTTTGATTGAAGGGGAAGAATTCATTTTTCTCCCTGAAGGAAAAAAACTAATATGCTAACTGCAGTAAAACAGAGCCATTCCAAAATGACATTTGCAATTAAAAAGAGAAAATATTTAATGAAGCTTGTGAATACTTTGCAGTGGCAAAATGGCTTTTAGCCTTTAGAAGATTTCCATTTTAATATAATTTACTCAAAGTACCAATGCAGTCTTTTTTACCAGACGTAAGGAGAATGCTTGTTAAACTCTACAATAAAGGTGGGCTGACCAAAGTGGTGTTTAACAGTGCTGTAGGTTGACAGCAGATTGGAGGAAGAAAAATGTTATTCACTGCAGTCCACTTGTAGCAATCTACTGACACCTACAGGTATCCTTAAACAGTCCCAAACCATCTTTTCCAGTACAAAATCAAAATGTTGTTTGCTACCTAAAATTTCTTGATAGGTTTTACTAGCATATAGTTTCAAAAGAGATACAGGATGCTTTTATAATAAGAAGATTTATAGTATTTATGCAATGCAGGGTTGTCTGAATGCTTAAATTATGGTCAGGTTTTTTTGTTTTTTTGTTTTGGTAAAACACAAAATTAGTGCATTTTCACACTTTGACAGCTTCTGCGTTTCCAGCAGTCCCAGTGGATGGGATGTTTCAGCTTCACCTCAAGACACAAATCTTGGAGGGAAAAAAGCACAACAAAGGAGGAAATTCAGTCACTACAAATCTATTTAACTTCAAGACGAGTACATTTGGCAATTTCTCTTTTCTAGAATGGAGGGTAGTGGAACAGATACACGAGACCAGATGGAACCAATATGACAGAGATAGAATACCCACTGAAGTATTTATTCTGAAGGGGTAGCAAAAATGCAAAACCTCACCAATATCCGTTTCTTTTTGTTCTCTTCTCTATTTTGGTAACACTGTAAACCATTGTCAATCACATTTCTTTAACTATATATGTTCTGATTAGCTTTCTAATGGTTTTAAGAGATGGAAACCATTAATTCCGATTATAGTCTTAAAGCATTCAGTAACTCTTCCTTTAATCTTGATGGCATTGCCTTAATGAAACAAAGGTCATTACAACACAGTCTATCTCAGTGGTTGTGAGGTTGCCCTGCTCAGTGCTGTGTCAGTGACCTGATGATTTTGGGGTTGAGTACCCCTTGGTGCCACCTGGTTGTCAGTGGTGGCAAGTTGGTAATATGGCAGCGTGGCAGTATGCTGCAACACAACAGTGGAGATCAAATCCGTATTACCAGTGGACTGTAAAAAATATCGCAATCACTTGACAAAGGAAATGTAAAGACCAAGTGCCAGAAAGCATGGTCTGGTTTATTGCCACAAACTCAGCTAAGCAAAGTGGATGGGATGTGATTTGGTGGTGGGGAAGCTGGTGGAACTGCCTCGTCCCCTCACATCTGCTCCCACACCAAAAATTCTCCAGACATACACAGTAAAACAACTCGAATTTTCTGAAGAATGTTAGTCCAGTAATAAAAGACCATTTCTATGTTGACCTTTCAGTAGAAGGTAACTTATTTATAGAAAAGTTACTCTGCAGTTTTAGTAGAGCTGGGCAAGAAATAGATTTCTCCTGCTGATATCTGTTGTCCTAAATGCTTTGTGTCCCAAATTAGTATTAAAAATAAAAACCCAGCAATTTCTTGACAACTGATAATCAATAATCAGGTTTGTACTGAGCCAACTAAAATGTTTTCTTCCATTACCTTCCAAATACTCAGATTCAGTGTAGACCATTTTGGTTTTTGTCTTAATTAGCACACAGTGCTTATCTTACACAACAACAATAAAAAAGCTTGCTTACAACTAAGAAAAAGTTTTCATTGAATTCATTAACACGTTCCAAAAATAAATACGTCATTGAGAAGATTTAAAATTATTTTTAGTACTTTTTTTAAACCTGAACATCAGTCAAAATTGACTTTTATTTTACCCATTCACCTGGTGGCAGAGTCCAAGCCAACAACTGGTGAGTCCCCATGCAACGCATCCATCACACTCAGCTCCTGCCCACTGCCAGCTGTGTGCCGCCAGCAGTGAGCTGACTCTGACGTTTGCTCTGACACATTTACATGCTTAAGTCAAGCAGTGGGTAAAGACATCATCGGATCCTAAAATATGCACCATTCTCATGATAATTTTTGAGTCAGATATTCAAAATGTTAAGCAAGTTCTTGTATTTATATAATTTCTATCGTGATTTTACATTGTGCATAATGCTAGCAGTAATTTGAAAGGTCACAATACATTCCACAGAATCACATTAATTTCTTTAAAATGTTTCTTATTCTAAAGCCTGTTTAAGTTTTCTTCTTTAAAACTGCAATTAAAGCTTTCAGGGAAAGTCTTTCTTACTCTATATTATTCAAAGCCTACTCTCTCTTCTCATTGCCCACACAGCCTCCCACGTGCAGACCTGACTTACAGCCTGGTCCCTTATACCTGTGTAAGACACTCTGCTGTGATGTCTCCTCTGAACATGGGCCCAATATATTATAAAGGGATTTGCCAACTCAAATGTCATTACGAATTACTGATTGTGTCCTGTGTAACACGAATTCATCTCCTGCTTCTCCTGGTTGCTTAACCAGGAAGTAGAATGAGGCTCATTGGAGGCATGGGGCAGAACCCATTGTCATTTCTAATTTCAAGCCCCAGGTCACCACCTGCACAGGGCAGCATCACTTGCTGGCACTGGAACAGCCTGGTTAATGCATTTAATGAACTGGAAAGATTGTGTCATACAAGTAGCATCACTAGTGAAGATAAATTTTTTAAACTGCAAAATGAGCTGTGCTCTGCTCCGTTTTATATTCTCTGTAATGGTCCGAACAGCTGCTTCAAGTGTTGGGAGTTACTGTACCACAGCAAAGATGGAAAACAATGCAGCCTGAAAGTATCCTACATCAACCAGCATGACAAGTCAGTATTTCTTTTTATAGCAGGCCTCTATGGAACAACAAGCTTCTCAAACTTATTCCCTTATTTGATCAAGTAGGTGGCCTACGAATGTACATTCATCAATAATTTCCTTCATTTTTATGAAGTTCTGTCTGCCATGGGGAACTGGGTGTCAGGAGTGGAGGGAGGAAAATCTTTTTTTCCTTTTAACTATTCCTCTAGATTGCTTTGTAGATGCCATATTGGAGCTTCATGTTTTCCATCTGGTTTCTGAAACTTTTCCCTTCCTGAAGAATATGCTACAAAAGCTTTAAGTTGTGCCTTTTAATTGTGTGTGCTTGACTGAAGGCTGACTTATCCTATGGGGGTATCTGCTGCCTTTTTCTTCTATTTTGGGCTTTGTCATTTTCTGTATCCAAAATGTTTATCAGAATGAAAAAGTTGAATGGCATCTACTACCAGCATATCTAATGAAGCTGAGGATACATGGGACAATTTGCTAAGTCAGTAACATGCCAGAGGCTTTATTTTGCTCATTTTAAATAATTCATATGTGAACTTATTCGTTTAAGTTTTAAACTTAATGTGTCTATGAATCTATGAATCTATAAATGATCACTCAGTATCTATTCCAATCCAAAACAATTCTCTCACCACTTCAGAAAGAATCTGAAAAACCATCCCCTCAACCTCAGTTCCCCAGTAAAGGCAGTTATTTACTTTAGCTCTTACAAAGTGTGTTTGTAAAATCAGTCCCCTCCCTAAATGTTCTTTATACAATCCTGGTAAGTGAATTAAAGCAAAGTTCTCTACAATAACTGAATTCAGGGTACCAGATGGCTGTCTAAAATAGCACATATTTCAGCCTCCTGTGTAGTAGCCAAGTTGATTTAAACCAACTAGAAGTGAGGTATGCTTTAATCAGGTCAGCCGACAGTTATTAGATCAAACTTGATTGAAATACAGAAATATAGCGAAAATAAATCTGCTGCAAATCCAACATTTTTCTCCTACAAGGACCCAATGGATACAATTCTTAAGATATTAAAATTATTCTGGTTTGAGGAATAAGATTTAGTAGAGCATGTCATGTTTTTGTTTTACAGTCTAGCCTACTCTGTGACTTCATTTTAGTGTAAAAAATACTGCTAAAAGAAGTACTGTGAAATGAAGAGGAGAAGGAGAAAATGGGCTTCCTTGCATCAGTCTTGTAGAAGTGTTCTAAGTAGAAATAAAATACTACGAAGACAAAATAACTGAATCTTGTACTTGACTTGCACAGCTGTAAATGATATGAAAGCCAAAAGGGGAGATTTTGTGTAGCAAATACAACATAATTATTTCTGGAGTTTGAGCTGCCTATATTATCATACATTTTCACCATTCTTTTCATAAAAATCTACTTGCTAAATATAGAGGTAACTTACAAGTGAATTTATTGTGCCACCTGAGATACTCCTGTCAGTGTCTTTTAATTTTGATATTCTTCATGGCTCTGAACCATGGAATAACAGCTGGGCTTTATCCTCCAGGTAGTGAAGGAGATCTCCATGGTGCTCTCTCTTATTTTGCAGATGTTGTGTACAAAGCTGTTTCAAAAATAGATTTTCCATCCTGAGGGACCATTCCAGAATGCTAAGATTTATTTTCATCTCAAAATTAGGATGAAAAGGGACATTTCAGAATTATTTTGAGGAAAACATATTCAGGAGTAGATGGAGATCAATTTGGAAATAACAGATGAAACCAATCAGAATGGGATGTTTAAATATTTTTCACATTAAATAAAGCAAACAAACCAACCAGACAGAACTGAAGCCATTCAGATGACCTGAGACTCTGGACTTGCTGTACCCTAGTCCCAAAGAGATTTGTGTCTGTCCCGGTAAGCTCCATCCCCGGGAAATACTTGTGCTTTCTATAACTTTCTTTAACTTAGTTCCTAGATGGCTTGAACCAAATGAATCTGACAGGGAGGCTGTATTCAACTGATAGTTATTGCCACCTTGACCCTCTGCTTTTGGCCTTATCAAATCTTTTCTCTGAGTATGGTATAGAAGGACCTGCAATATTCATAAATACAAGTAAAAAGAAAAACATAAATCATGGCAATTCACCAGGAACTGCTGGATTATAGATCTAATTAGATCCTATTCTTCCAGCCCTGTACAGATCAGAAAAATGTATATCCAGAAAGGACATACACTGTGGTTATATATATATATATATTTCATCTTATAGAGCAAATAAGAACACAGGGAGGCTGTATAAGATTCGTTCATTAGTGTTAGAGATGAATCTGCTTTTTCTCTTGAAGCATATAAGACTTAAAAAATATATATATTACTGCTTTGATTTGACTTTGCTACTGTGGCATGCCCTTATTAAAAAGATGTTCAAAGGATAAGCTTGTGCTGCAGATTGCCATTAAACCACACTTCCAAACTTCTTTGTCTAGACAGAACAGAAAAAAAATGATGAAACAGCGATATGCAGAATTGATCAATAGCACACTTGTATTTCTTTCTTTCTCTCAGCCCCCAGCTCTTGTAGGGCATTTCACAGCTCCTCGCCTGGTACACTGCAACCAAGCACGAGACTCTGGTACAATAGAGCTCAGCTGAACCAAACACCAAATAGAGCTGAGCACTGAGCACGTGAAAACCATGGCACCAGTGACTGGCATTTGTGTAGTAAAAATGTGCAAAATCTAAAAAAGCATGACTGCTTTGGAAACCCCTACATTTTTCCCTCCAATTCTTATAATGAAATGATGCCATTTTGTGCTCAGATCTGTGATAGCAGCAGCAAGCGTCCAAGTACTCCTTCTTGTTTTTGTCTATTTACTTCTCTTTCCATTTTAAGCCGTACTTGTATTTGCCATTTGTAGCATTCCAGCCACTTGTGAGTCAAAGGGAGCTGAAAACTGCAGCCCAAAATGAACCAAATGCTTCAAGTGGGTCCTAATCATTAGCCTACATTGAACTTCAGACTATTCATATGCAGAAAAGATAACAAAATCAAAGCTTCATATAGTATTGCTTAATTAATGTCATAAGCAGCAGCAATTACTGGGCTGTTGTTTCTACGAATAAGCTTAGTCTGGTTAGAAAACAGGAATAATAACTTTACTTATTACACAGTATATTTAAAACATCGTCTCTGATGGAACTTTATTTTAGACCATTTAGAAAGCTGTTCCCAAGACTTTGGAGAGGGGAAAAGACAGATAAATCAATCGTTTCTTATTCTGACACAAATGACAAGTAACTACCTAGAAATGTTCAGCAAGGCCATTTTGTGGTGGTTGTTTTTGTTCTTTTCCACCCCTATTCTTATTAGTATAATAAATAAGATAAACGAACAAACACACAACCAAAATCAACAGGAGTATTTGTTACTATTTTTATGTCTCTGCATAAGTATGATTCCCAGGTTCTAAACAGTGTAATTTCAGGTTAGTAACACTGGAAAAACAAGAAGTATCTTTTGGACTGTTTAGTCTAAATCAGAAACAGTCCTGTAATATAGTGAACTGCTTTTCCTGTCAAGGCCGAAAATAAAATCTAATGATATTAGTTCTCCATAACAGTTTTCAAACCAGCATTATTTAGAAAAAGTATCTGCTGACAACAGTAGATAAATCTGTGCAGTGTAAATACTGAATATTATACATCCAGAACACATCAGAGTGAAGAAGGA
This sequence comes from Cyrtonyx montezumae, assembly GCF_038088225.1. Taxonomy (NCBI): domain Eukaryota; kingdom Metazoa; phylum Chordata; class Aves; order Galliformes; family Odontophoridae; genus Cyrtonyx; species Cyrtonyx montezumae. Next base: position 20,753,639 of record NW_027072056.1, read on the forward strand.
CTTGTTGCATGTTATTGCTTCTCATAGGATAATAATTAATATTAGTTGCAGATCATCCCTTCATTTTCAGGACTAAGCCAGGACTAAATTAAGGAGGTCAGAGCTAGTTCACTGGGGCTGAGAATCAGGAGACTTTGAATTCCCTGACATCAGTTTCACCCTGGCCAGTGAAAGGAGCCAGCACAAGACCTGTGCAAAGCTTAAGACACTTCAGTCCATAAATTAGGTCTGAGATGGCATTAGACTTGTGGCAGTTCAACCCAAGGGTTCCTTTCACTCACAGGGTGATTTTGAAGATATTTCTGTTAAATGGTTTGGTTTTTTTAGGCTGTTTTTGTAGCATTAAAATAACTGATAATCGCTATTTTTTTTTCCCCAAAATTACCAAGAGTTTGCTGCTGCCAGTATACAGATGTTAAGTCCTTTTGCTAAAATGATAGTGAGTTTTATGGTAAAATGTTTGGGTAAATCATTCTGTTCAACAACTTTTTTTAAATTAGTGTCCATTTCTTCTATTCAATTTTTAATAGCAAAAGATGAAAGCTCTGAAAACGATCCCCAGACTCAGATCCACAGGCCTTCTAGAGGTACATTCCTTTGAAAAGAATCTTTGGCAGCTGTAGGGCTTCTTTTACTTACTGTAAGCTGCATTGCTTACAGAGTATTTCAACACCAAGGATTTGCATGCATACACACATGTAAATAAATCATCTGTATCAACAAACCGGCCTAGCAAGCATTTAGTAGCTTTTCTGTTCTTCCCAAAATGGCTACTCATTTCTTCACATATTTCAGAAAAATAACACTTTCATTTTTCGTGGACGGGTTATAATTCATATACATTACTGTGCTGAGAACCATTTTTTTCTTATGGATAAATTGAGGGTATTGCTATGACTGTGTGGCAGATACAAAGGAACACACACAGAAAATTGATATACGTATAACATTCTACTTCTGTTTTTTAATACAATTAATATTTATAAATTCCCCTAGATGCAATTGCTTTGAGGTCGAAAGGTCAATATTGGTGCTGTGCAATAATAAAGTCATTTATCAAATACTGGGTGGGTGGCACTCATTGCTCCTATTTACTACCTAGATCCTTCTTGTAAAAAATAAAAGAATATTTTTAGAATATTAAATGGTTTTAATATTTAAAAGAGGTTGCATTTTGTATCAAATGTAGCACTACAGAGTAATACGCATTGGGTTTACCTAGCCCCACCACAGCAGGAAATTCTTAAAATGCTCTGCTTTTCCCATGGATAAGGATTTCTATGTATTCTTTTCAAGGAAGTAATTTTCACTCTTAATCAAATTAATTTCAAGGTAAAGTAAGATGAAATCACACCTATGTACTGCCACGCCACTTAATAATATTGTGCCTTGTACCCGATAAAGTTATGATTCACTTTTTGGAAAAACGGAAGTTGTCACAAAAGATTTCTCTACTCCAAAATGTGATTATTTTATTTCTTAAAAATACACAAGTAGAGCAATTGTCTAAAGAAATCAATGTGATACTGGGGTCTAGAAATGATCAATTACACGCAAAATTTAGTCAAGCAGAAACAAAAAGAAAACAGTAGGACATCAGCGCACAAACTTAATTGCTTAGATTTCTTAAATTTCCGAAGTGAAAGGTAATACATTAAGGAACCTAATTAGATATTGATTTAAATAAATTTAGCCTCCTGGTGACTAAACAGTGTTTACTAAGGTTTCTGAAGTAAATTAAAAGGAAGAAGGGAAAAAAAAAAACAATTTTGTAACCTGGTTATAAGCAGGCCAAACCTAAACAGAAGTCAACAGGGACCCAGGATTCAGAGTGAGATGTTAAATGTCCAAGCTAAAGGGCAATTATGAATTACATGCTTTCATAGTATAAAAGCCCAAGACTTACAAAACCATAATAATCCCCTGAGATTCTGGAAACGAACGCAAAAAAGCACTGAAACAATGCCATGGAGCTAGGAATTGCAATTTCCTGGAAACAAGTAACTCTTCTACGGTTGTTTTCTGCAGAAATATGCACTGGTACTATAGCCCCCACGCCCCACAAGTCCCTACCCAGAGACATTATTGGGTTTAAAAGAATTTTTCCCCTTTTGGTGTACATCAGCAAGCATGCAGGAGGCAAATCAAGGAATGAAATTATTACTCTCTGCATCAGTGAGACCCCATCTACACTACTGTGTCCAGCTCTGGCCCATAGAATGTCAAGAGATGTGGCATGCAAAAGCCAATCCTTGTCATCTCTATTCCCTCACTTCACAAAGTGCTGAGCAACCTTGGTCTAATTTTGTGTCAGTATGGGGTACGGGATTTTTGGGCTCATGGCTCTCCAAGCCCCTTTCTACTGTGAAATTTATCAGGAAGGATTCTGTCCATCCAGAGGGAAAACTTGCCTAGCAACTCAGTAAAAAGCAGGACTGAATCCCTCTTAATTCTTTCAATGAGTAAAAGAAAATATTAGAGGAAAAAAACAACCTTGGAAACCTTTTAACTAAGTCTCTCATTTCTCAGTCTCCAGAGCCTAGTACTCTCTTTGTCAGTTTTGTTACATATTTTATGCTTTATCTCTAATGTGTGGTTAGACTGTGCCCTATACTTTGCATGCTTCTTTGATGGTAGGATGGTTCAACGTTCTAACAAGCTTCCCATAAAATAAAACAACCATTATACTTTATTTGTTGCAGAATCATTTTACAGAGGTATTCAATTGTGGATGGGGAAGTTATTGTAAATCACTATCACCAAACCAACATGAATTGCTGCCAACAAATTGAAGTGACAGTTGTTAAAGAGACAGCAATCGTTTGTGCCAATCAATTCTTGGTGCACAGGTTTTGTCTGCTGCAGCCTTAACAGCACTGAAGTGGTAGTTTCCTCAATGAAGAGGTGCCTCAAACCTCCTTCTTACTTAAAGTCTATTTTATTTGATACCTGAAATACTGCAGCTAAAACATACTAGCCAAAAGAAGAAAGTTTATATGCGGACAATAGCATAATTGAGAAGATGTTGTTTATGCAACCATTAGCATTGCTCCATACAGCACTTGGTGCCAATCCTTAGTTTAAATATGCAATTTAGAAAGCCAATAAAGAACTTGCAGATATTTCATATTTTCTCCCCTCTTCTCTACATCACCACATGTAGTTTCTCAGAAGTTATTTCAGATGGAATTGCAAAGAGAACGTTACCCGCATTTGTAGGCAGAATGCACAACATATTGTCACATTAATCATAAGATCAGAGAGGGTAATAGAAGCTCTGAATTGACTTTCAGCATTTGCTACTGTTGATCTTCTCTGTAGATTTACTATCGAAGTGCTAATAGTATTAGTTTTCTCTGATTTAAAGGTTCCCTACAGATCCTAGACAATGTTTTGGTTTTATTGACATTGTTCTCTGAACTACAACTCATTAAATTAGCTAGAAGTTTGTTTTAGATTAATTACAAAATGAGGAGCTTGACATTCCCCATCTGGAGCAGAGTTTTCAGTGGGCTCCTGCTGAGGGATGAGCTATTTGATTCATAAAAAGGTACTTCATTTACAAAAACAGCTGCAAGTTTCACCAGGGGAGGTTCAGGTTGGATATTAGGAAGAACTTCTCCAAAAGAGCAGTCAGGCGAAGGAACAGGCTGCCCAGGGAGGTGGAGGAGTCACCATCCCTGGAGGTGTTCAAGAGTTATTTAGAGGTAGTACTAAGAAAAATGGTTTGCTGGGCAGCATTGGCGATACATGAACAATTGGACTAGAGGATCTTAGAGCTCTTTTCCAATCTTAGTGACTGTGTGATGCTATATCATTTTAAGCTCCAGGTTTTCCCATTACAGCTGTTACCGTAAGAGCTAAAGTACAGTCCTGAATTACATCAAAGGAAGGGGAACTGCAAGTTTGGGTAGCAATATCATGGTTCCGTGGCTAAACATCTGAGAAGCAAGGCAATCTTACCTCTTAATTTTCCATTCCTTCCTCGACCCTATTAAATACAACTGCTTAAAAATAATAATTTGAAAGACCCCAAACGCTGTAGGTGGCTGAGAGTTATAGCCAGTGACCCTCCATGTTAATGTGATTACTGATTATTATTTCAACATAGTCCCCAAAACAGAAAGTATCAAAACACATCAGAATCCTTTTTCATATGATCTGCATTAAAAGAATCCAATCTCAAACCAGTATTATTCCTAGGCTAAAACACTTCAGAGAAGATTTATGGGAGTACAGGCATTGTGAGGCATGTAAACCAGGTGTACTTTCAAACTTTAATGAGGGCAGTGGCTCAGGAATGTAGTTCTGTGAATACTGAATCATGTTGTGTATACGAAACCTCCTATTTGAGTCCCCTTCACAGCACGATCTCGGTACTTTTTTCTAGATGCCAACTTGCTAATGCCCCTGCTGCTCCTAAACACGCTATCTCCTAGAATTAGCTCTTACTCCCCTCCCAATAACTCAAAATGAACAGGTAAAAGTTAATATTTTATGCTATCCTCTTATCATGGAGATTAAAGCCTTTAAAGGAATATGTTCATCCTATCCCTTCACGTTAATAGAACAATTGTATTTTCTCTTAATGGATTTTCCCAGAATCAGAAATTTCAAGGCCATCAGAAGAACTACACTCCTCTGTGCCACAAAGCAGGATTCTATTTCCCCAATTCCTTTATCTATCACAATAATTCATGCTGAAATTAGATCATACATTTTAGGAAGAAATTCAATCTCATTTCAAAAATCTCATTGATGGGACATGAACCAGATTCATTAGTAACCTGTTCCAGTGCTTAATCACCCTTGTTAAGAATACAAGTAAGACATTGTCTGATTCCCCTTTGACTTTTCCTGCATTTGATTTTCTTCCATTTCTCTCAGAGTTTTCTGACAGTGTCTCCCACATTCTCTCATAAACATCCCTGCTGTTCTAGAACAGGCTGCCTTAGGTTTAGCCCCCAGGACAGTTACATCTCAATTCAGGGTCTCCTGTTGTTTGCCTAGAGTGAAAATGATCTGCATGAATACCAAATCCTAAAGAAAAGACAAAGGACAAGTAGAAGTGACATAGAGACTTAGTAAATGCATATTTTTTAAAGTTACATGGCTTCCTATCCAGTAACTGAGCAACTTGGCTTGCATCAAAGCTATTTTAGGACAAAAGTCTAGCATTTAAAGTTCAGGTCCAGAATGTTTGCTTATATCAATAATTTATTATTACAGCCAAAAGTACAGTGCTGCAGTACAAGCGAGGTGCTTGATTGCCCAATCTATAGTCCTATCAGATAAGATAAGATCGCTATCAGTCAGAATTTATGCAGGGATATAGGACAACATTTCTCTAAGTATTACAGTATTTTCCAGCCTTACTCTGTCTTACCACCACCACAACGTTTACTTCTAAAAGAACAAAGTACCTGGCACTGCAGACTGCCTCCAGTTTCATTCAAACCAGCAGAGTTCTGAAGATTTATAACCTGCTGATTCAGGTGGATAAGACAGATTTCTGTTCCTGCTGAAGCTATGTCATGAATGTTGGATTATTAATCCCTCCCAAGGAGCACGTTTGCTCAAGTATGGGTGAATACTTGCAAACAGTCCCAAACCTTTTAAGATGCTACCTGGGGGATAGGCAGACTACATGTTGTTGTATGTATTTGTATCTCCACAACTCCTACATGTAGTTTCCATGGGAAAAATTGCAGAATGCCTACGCATGACAATTTTTAGTGCAGCAGGCCTCTAAACCTATCATCTCACAAAAGTGTCCTTTTATAGACTTGTCAATCAGTGTATAATTAGCTAAATTTACAGGCAGAGCAGATGGGAATTTTGGAAATGTTTCTTTTACTAAATGCATGAAGAGAAAAAAAAGAACCATGACTTGGGGATTTAATATATGTATGTATTCTTATTGTGATATTGAATTAAGCTCGAAAAATACATGCAATACGGAATTCAGTAAAACATACCAAATATTAATTAAAACAAACAAACACTTTCCCTGATAATCACAAGAGAAAGCAAATGAAGTACTTTGCTGTGGAAAGTAAATATCAAGTTTACTCTACTGACTACAGTAGCTGAGTAGCCATCCTCCTTAAAGAACCAGGGCTCCTAGGCTCTGCAACTCACAAATGTGACTGGGAAAATTCAAGAACGTTCAAGGAAACAGCACTCCCAGGCAGACCTTAAAGAGGAGCATAGAATTCCCTTTACCTAGCTGTGCTGATCGTTATCTGCCTCAGCAGAAGGGGAATATTTTCTTCGTATCAGAATAACCTGTACACACGTTTGCTTGTGTTTGTTGGGATACAGGATGTTACACCTTCATATTTGCTTTTTCAAGATGTTCAGATTTCCAGAACAAGAAGCTGAAGCAGGAAAGAGATAAAGTTGCAGAAGGAGATGGATCTTGCTAACATTCTTATTTCCATCCATAGGGCATCTGAGAAATTGTAATACCCTGACAATGGCTTGCAGAAATATCCCACATTTCAGGATCTCTACTACAATCCATGCATTGACCCTCCCTCTTCCTAGGTTGCTGCTAATTCTCTAGTTCACGGATAAAGTGAGATTTTAAAACTGCCATTTATATACCAATTCCAACTTACTTACTATGATGCTGCAAGTTATATAGAATACTCTCTCAAACGCGATGACAGAGTAATTTGCATAATACTTACATAATATTTGCTAAGCTACTGAATCACTTAGTGATGGAATCTGTGTAACTTTGGCCTCAAGAAGGGTAATCACCTAGCATATGCACACATTCAGAGGTCACACTTGTTATACCCAAGCTTTGGGCAAGGGATTTCTGCAGCCCCTTCATGATCTTGCCACTGTTTAACAGCACTCAGCTACTGAACATTCCTGATTACATACGAAAGATTATATACATAATTTGAGTATCATTACTATTTTATGCATATGGTAATCCAATCGAATAATACATTTAATGACCGCTTATGTTTTTTCATATGCTGCTTTATAGTTATATTTTTTCCCTGCTGAAGCCCTGGGGCAGACTGAATTTTCATGATAATAGTGAGATAAAAGAAGGTAGAAAATGTGACATTTTTTTCCTCTTAGCACACTTCCTATATACTGCACGTTAGCTTTATGACAGTTCAGTTTAGAGACAGAAGAGAAACTGAAATGTTATTTTAGAAATGAATAAAATGAATAATAGCTCTGAGATGAAAAGTGTACCAATATTCACTGTTTTGGAAAAAAATAATACTTTCAGTTAAATTAAAATAAAAAGCTTTTTTTTTTTCCAATTAAATTTCTGAATACATAATGGACACTCATTCTTGTAAATTAGAAGCAAAGCTCCTGGCTGCGATCACTTTCCTCTGCCACTGACCACAAAGACTGAAGCTTTCAGATGAGGAGCTGAAGTTCATGCTGCCAAGACAAGTGTTTCCATGAGCTACACCACAAATTTTGCAGCAGTAATAATTATACATCACCAAATACTTCACAATGCAGTATGTTTAACTAGTATTTGAGATTTTCTTTTGAAATCACAGCTGACCCTTGCTACTCAGGCATTATGTTTGTTATTTGCACTATTTTATGTGGTGACCACCTCCCCTCCCAACTAACAGCAGTGGGAGCAGCAAGGTAAGGTCCTTTATTAGTATGGATTACCATAAAAATAAGTGGATTTAATATGATTAGTGCCTGAATTTGATTTATTACATTCAAGAGGAAATGAAGGGCAAAGGATACAACTTCACTCATTATGGATATTCAAATAAACACTAATAAGATCCCAGCTAGTAAGGCATTGAAGTGTTAGAACACACAAACTGATGAACATTCAGCTGTTTCTCCTTAAGGTACAAAGGATAAATGAATTATATCTTGGCAGGCAGATTGACTACAGGGTCCTTGGAGATGAGTAGAAATAGATGGAAGAGACTTACCTTGGCTTTTGGGAATATCAAAGCCATGACAGTGGGATTAATTTTAATATCAGTATAGTCAAGTAAGTCATAGCAAAAAGCCCCCCAAAACATAATTAAAAATATTAGGAACATAGGACCTCCCAGCTTATTAAGTTCTGTCTCTTTTTACTGCGTGCAGATTTCTGATGCAATTCCTTCTAAAAGATATCCATCAGCTTAAATCTTAAAACAGAAGTGAAATTTTAACACACTAGGTAATTCTTAAAAAGAGAGAGATAACAGCATATTCTTTCTTACAACCAATATCCCTTCTTGAAATAAATTGAATCAGGTTTAAACAGTATATCCATGAACTTACCTCGGGAGTTGAATACAATGAAATGTAAGGGAGAGAGAAAGTTCCTAATTCAATAACGTATTACAAACCTTCAGGTCTTTTTCCAACAAGCAGAGTAGAAAGGTAGAATAAAGAGGGGGGGTGAGGAGAGGGGATTGGGGTTATGGCAACAGATTTAACAGAAAAACACAGCTTGTTAAAACTACTGAGTTTATTATCAGAAGCACACTGTCTGTGCTTTAAGTCTGAACTCCTGAGTTGCCCTTTTAGACTAGGTTAGGGGCCCGAAGCATCTCCCTTATGAAGAAAGGCTGAAAGAACTGGGACTGTTCAGCCTAGAGAAGAGAAAACTGAGAGGTGATCTTATCAATGCTTACACATATAAACTGCATTGGAGTCACATAGATGGGATCAGGCTCTTTTCAGTGGTGCCAAGTGACAGGACAAGGGGCAATGGACAGTAGCACAGAAGTCCCATCTCAACATGAGGAAAAACTTTTTACTGTGACCATGACAGAACTGCACCAAGTTGCCCAGAGAGTTTGGGTAGTCTCCTTCTCAGGAGGCATTCAAAACCTACCTGGATGCTTTCCTGTGCAACCTCCTAAAGGGAACCTGCTGTAGAAAGTTGGTTGGACTTGATGTCCTTCTAAACCCTATGATTCTGTGAGGTGTGACTAAAATTTGTATTGCACATCACTGGAATCCAGGTGCCTCTCTACAATTAAATACTTACCTATGGATTAATGGTAGTTATTTCACCTGATTGTGTAAGAATAAACAGTAACTACATGTGGTATTAGCAAGAGAGTAATCCCATCGCTGTGAGTTACTGGCATGGATGGTGTTTGCCCATTCCTGAATTCAGAAAGGGTGGTTAGTAAAAGTAGAAAGACAAAGTAAAGATATAAAGGCTCCTCTCTATCTGTTAGCAAGTCTTCCACAGTGATTCACTACTGATAGCAGACTAAACTGCACCTTGCTGATGCATCATGTTCAATATGACTTTTTGATCTATTGCTGTTCCCACAGTTTTATACCTGGATTATCGAATTTTTAACAGTTTTGTCAACATTTCTCTAAAGAAATCTATCCGCAACATAGGTTTCATAGGTTTTGCTGGTGGACTGGAGAAATAGAGGTGGAAATTTCCAATTACAGCGTTCCACCTATGGCATCTGGTTTTCCCTTACAAGGTTCCTGTGGAGTCCTGCTTCTCCTCAGATCTGTCACGTTAGTACATACCGTCCTTCCACTTCAGTGATGCTTTGACAGCATGTCAGTGTGGGATCCTCTCAAATCTGCATCAAAGCAGAAGTGGGTACATTTCTAAGTACGAGACACCATTATTAAAGAGTTCTCTGTGTTCCAGATGAAACCAGCGCTTGAGATGCAAAGCTAACAGTAATACACTCTGTCATCTCTCATATCCCACAGCCAGCTCTGTCTAGCCTAAGTAGTAACACAAAAAACACGTGATATAGTCTACTCGTGGCGTTAGCAAACAGTTGATTTTGCACAATCACAGGAAAAAAAGAAACAACAATATCTCCATTCTCTCACTTCTCTGTCAACTCAGTAACTAAATTTCAGTTCAGTATCAGCATAGTACCCTGTTGGTTTCTGATGATTAAAAGATTACTTCAAGTTATAACTGACATAATTCTTTTTGCAAGAACAGAATATGGTACTGAAGTCTGCAGTGTTTTTAGATTGTGTGTCAGACACACTGACTGCAGTGTCAAGAGAGGGTTCTCAGAAGCAATGCTTTGCTGCAACTGTACTCCCTCTTACAGATAAAGAAATACAGTTTTTCATAATAGCTTTTGTTTATAGAAGTGTCTTTGGATTTTTCAGGTAAAATGATATACACCAGACTTCTTCACAAATGTGCATGTGCATTTGTGAGTAAAATCAGATTTTAAAGGAACAAAAAATGGTAGAAAACTGAAAAATAGAGCATAAAGAGGTCTTTGAGATAACTGTGGGTTTTTTTGCTTGTTTGTTTGTTTTTGTTTTTTGACATAGCAATGTAATATGTACTCATCCACGACCACACAGACTGTTCTTTGTTCCTCTCAGATTTAAACTTTGGGGAATCAGCGCCAAGATTTTTCCAGCTTGGAGCACAACTCCTAAGGTAATGAAATTCATTTTTATCTGTCAGCTTTTATTTTTGCTAATGAAGTCTGCAAACATGTTTAACTAAATAGCTGAGTAGGAATTCTCCAGATGCACAAGGATTATTGGACTTGATCTAAAGCCTGGTACAATATCAGCACTAAGGTAGACCTGCCATTGGCCTTGTCTCCTTGACACGTGTTTGAGATTTCCTGTTCATGGACCAAGCCCAAAAAGCATGGTTTTTGCAAAGAGGATTTCCTACTCTTCTGTGAAAATGAAAAGGGAGAAAAAATGACTGCCAATATATTGTTGTCACATTGCTTGACAAGTTCCAATACCACATGCAAAGTTCTGTGTGTTTGGCACATGCCATTCTCCACCACAGTGGGACCAACACAACAGTTGGTTTCTGCCAGCACCCACAATTCAACTGCAACATCAAGGACAGCAATGCATGGCACAAAGGTGGCAGGTTCACAGCTATTCCAGCATGACCAGATGCTTAATCCTTTTAAACAACAGTCACTTCTGAAAGAGCCATTCGTGATTCATTTGGGATCATTAGCATAATAAAGTCATACAAAGAAGAACAGTAATTCAAGAGGAGTTGAGGAAGGGATTGAATATTACAGTTTTAGCAGGAAACCTTAAGGCTACCAAAACGTTTCATGAAATCACCAAGGATGAAATCCATATTTCTCTACTGAGTCAAACAAAACTTGACAATGCCAATGAACTTTCAGAGAAATGACAGACAAATTACAGCATGCGTGTGCTAAGCCACGTTGAAACCTTCATTTCTAAAAGGCATTCTGTCAGGAACTGTAAATATTGCAGACTAACACCAAAAGATTGTTTGCCTATTCTGTATGGCATGTACTTTCCGCTCAGACTGTTTATAGACTGTGCAGATTATTCAATATATTGTGAATTAAATTTATTTTCTTTTGACCTGGAAACAAGTGAAGAGTGCTGAGGCATTTCTGGTCTCTGTTGTTTGTCTGTGAAGATCTTCACCAACAGATTATTCCTGTCCAGAATACTCCATAATATCTCTAAGATTTTACAAGTTTGAAGATTAGCTTTGTTTTGTGGGTTTTATTTATTTTTGCTTTTCTATGTTCATTTTTATCAGTACTTCTTTGAAAGACACATAAAAATGAAGTCCATCCTCAACTACTCAGAAAACCACCTTTTACCATACATATTACAGTGAAGATAAATAATGTAAAGCACTAAAGGCTGAGCCTCCAAAAGCCATTTAATGGTCTATGTTGACCATTCTGCCATTCTGAAGGGCCAGCAGCTGGCATTGCCGTGCTGCAGCACATCAAGGTCAAGCTTCAAAGTAACCAGGTCTAAGAGATCCAATACAACTCACTTCAGATAATAGTAATAGCATCATTAACAATATTTTTTCACACTATTATTTCTAGGTTTAAACAGCCACATGCCTAACATCTAAGTCTGTATCTATTACTCATGTTGCACAGTGTCTTATTCATATGTCTAGCTTCTGTCAGACCAAATAAGAATATTCGAAAGAAAAACCCTGTTTCATATGCACAAAGACCAGGGAACTGAGTTCACAGTACTTCATCAAATATTTGTACTGGATGACTGACTCAGCAACATTCAGGTTTGGCAAGGGCTCATCAGAAAGTGAATTGCCTACCTTTGCATGGAAAAGCTTTACAGATTCACTGTTTCCTTGTGGAAGTGAGAAACTTAGATGAAAAAAATAAGTAGTTTCCATTAAAATCTCCTCAACTGGAGGAGTAAAAGCTTATGTCTTTCTGCAAGAGGGGAAAATCATATCAAGACCACATATTTTGTTGTTGCTGTTTTGATAGCAAGAAACCTTCACTTAATCACTGACCCAATTTTCAAGATGTTTCTAAAAGCTCTAGTTTGGGCTTCTCTTGTCTTTTTCCTCCTTTCACCATATGCTGTTCTGACATGCTGATATATCATGAAGCAAGGTTGTCAGATCCTCTCTCTAGAGTATTTTTCACTAAATACCACACACACACAAGAAAAACAATCGCACTGTTCCATTTATCTTATAAACAGATAAATATTAAATATTACAATCAAGACAGAAGGCTTCCAGTGGAGACCTTGAAGATGTCATCATTTAGTGTTATGGCGTGCTGGGTTATTTACAGTACTAATTTGAAAGCTGATATAAGGCCAGTTCAAATTTTGGCCTGACAGAGGAGAAGTAAAACATCTGCAGGAAGCACATTTCTGCTACACTGTGCTTGAAGTGGGATTTAATGGGTGCAATTCTGTGGCCTGTGTTATGCAGGAGATCAGACAAGATGATCATAGTGCTGCCATCTGGCCTTAAAAATCTATGAATCTACATTTAAATTCTCACTTGAACTTAGGTAACCTCTCTCTAAGCCCATCTGCATGTTGAATATTCTCTTCAGAAAGCAGATGCTATAGCAAGCAAAATATATTACACCAGCCTCAATTGGTTTTATTTTACATAGCCAGTGACATTGTGTTTTGGCAATTAAAAAAAAAAAAAGGAAAAAAATTATCATACAAAAAAGGGAAAAAAAAACCAACAAGTGGTAACAGCCAAAAAAACCCCAAATGAATGACCCTGTGAAATCTTTAACAGAGATATTCTCGAGGGTTGTAGAGGAACTGTAGAAGCCTGATCCAAAATTAATTGAAGTAATATTACTTGCCTTGCATTAAGAAGCCACCAGTAGAGGAAGAGAAAAGGAAGAGAAAAAGGGCAGAAGTTTCTGCTGGTATAATACATTTATTCTATTGTTGGGTTTGAGATGGGGTTAGGTTGTTCTTAGGGTGTTTTTTTTTTGTTTGTTTGCATTGTTTTTGTCTCTCATACTATGGATCTAAGGTTCCTCACAGCTGGATTTTGGTTCCTATGAAAACATGTTTGTACGATAAAATGTGAATTATTTCAGGTGAAGTTACTTGGGGAAATATATTCATTAAGACACTGCATCCTGCCGATGTGAAAAAAAAAGAAACAAACCAAAAGCAACCAACACACAAATAATAAGACATGGCAGGAAGGAGATCTGAAGAGAAGTAATAAAATGAACATTTTAGGCACAATCTATTATATTTTTCTTATTATACTGTGTCCACACTTATTCTCAGCACTGTCCAGTTTAATTGTCCCCTGAAGAAACAGTTCTGTAGATACATCCACAGGGAGCAAAATTCTGTCAGTGACAACCATATTAATTTCTCTGTTGGAAGCATGGACGTGGCTTAAAAACCCTGAACAATGTATTTTTAGGACTTTGGACTGCCTCTCTTTCTGGTAACTTTTGCCCTCAATGCTCTGAAGATGAAGAGCCCCAGTAGCACAACACCTATTTAGAAACACACCAGCAACAGCAGCTCTGCTAACTTTGTCTCTCTTCTGCTGAATTAGTAGAGTGATTAGTGTTCTTCTAATGGATAATGAGGCCTTGCCTTAAGATTTAGCAAGATATCTAAATCATATATATATGTAAGTAAAGAATCAGTTCCAGATTCAGGTTGAAATGTGCATTGCCTCAAAATCCAGCACAGCCAGGATCAACCCATCACTCTTCAGTGCAAGCTGGAGAACAAAGCCCGAGCTTTGTGTGGGAGAAAAGCGGTATTTTCTTTTATATCTGTGACTATGGCAACAAAACCTATATGAGATTCTATATGCACCTATGCCTAAAAACATCTGTGGAGAACACAGCAATGTCAAAATATACCTTATTGCAGCCAAGGGACTCCCTTCACATTTTTATGCTTCTCCCTCACACAATGTATTCTTTTTTCTTTTGAAAAGAAACAGATGTTATGTATCTACATATGATTCATAAGAGGTAAGGAAGAATATGGATTTATTGTTAAAAAGTACATCTCAGGTGGCCTTTCAAAAATTAACCATTTCCCCTCCATGCTGCCATGCCCAATGCTGCCACACAGCAGAAGAACTGAGAGTATACCTAGCAGTTCATGTTGTAGAAATGGGAGTTTTTCAAGTACAGCTGTAGACTCCAGGAATAAAGGTATTTATTGTTTTATTGTTATGATTTATTGTTCTATGCCATTAACACTAGACAGATTTTTACTTCAGAGAGGCTGAGAGCAGCATTTTCATGCATGACTATCTGCAGGAGAACATAACGTAAAACATTTTAGATCATATTAGAACGCTTTTGTTGTGGCATAACTCTGCACTAAAAGTGAGGAAATTTCTGATTTAGGACTGCTTGTTCAACTCATTGCATCCCTCTGTGCAAGGGCATGGTGAGGTAAGCTCTGTAGTGGAAGGTCCACAGAGGGCTATTAGACACAGCAATGGAGCTGCCACTTTCAGGTCAGTAAGCCCTTAAACGGTGGATTACTGCAAGCCAGGAGAGGATATCCAGAAGAATTGCATCTCAGTGTTACAATGCAGCCCTAGGTTCCTGCTTCCAGTCACCACCAGAGGTAAGACACAATGGGACAATGACCTAACTGCTGTTCCCAAACCACTTTCCCTGCCACAGTCTGCTGCACTAGGTGACAGAGGTCTCACTGCTCCTCTGGCTCATTTTGGATTAAGAGCTTGGATTACTCTATGAAAAAATACCAAGGCAGAAGAGAGTACACTGTGCCCACACACAGCATCCTTTTTTTTTTTTTTTCCCATTTGCTTACCACTCCACTAAACTGGAGTGAAAACATCTGAAAAATGTATCCACTATGTTGTGCATATACTTCTCCATGTTATATGTAAATATCATTTTAGCTAAAAATGCCTTCTGCTCAATTCCACCCCAAACTCAACTCCAACTCAATGCAGAAGGGAATCCAAGAGTTGGAGAATCTGCCACTTCTATTCAACTGCCCCCAAATTAAGGTGTCCTTCTTAAACAAAGCAACCTTTTTGCTTTCTGCAGAAAGTACTCTGGGCAAGAGCTGCCTCAGCCATTTTGACAAAAGTCACCATTAAGAAATTTAATGACTTATCCAGCCGTTGAGCACCCCATGCATCTTATGCCTTCCTGTGACCTGGAAAGCCTCAAGATCTGGAAAAACTAAACTACTTATCAACAGGAAGCACTAGGAAGAGTTCCTTAGTGAAACCAGATGCTGTGATCATATTTTAAACCTTTCTCTGTGTATGAATATACATACATCCATATATAACACCCTTTCCCTTGATCTTTCCCCATAAATATTAGCATAGAAAACAGCAAGAGAGTTTGTCATGCTGGAGACTTTACTGCTCTGTATATTTCTGCATTAACAAGATATTTTGTCCAGTACACGTATACATCATCAGGTCATGGACATATGTGACTAGTAATATTCAGTGCCATTTCAGATGGCATTAGATTAATTTCCAATAGGTCACACATGTAAACTGAATGCTTTTCATAGCTCTATCTTGTGCTATTTCCTTGCATTTATTCTACTTTAAACTGTTAATTCTACAAAAATATTATTCCTCCCAAAAGTAAAGGATGTATAATCCTTTATACACTCAGCCTTTGTTGAATTGTCCAGTGCAATTTGTGAAGTCAAATATTAAAGTTTAGCTGCACCTGCCACCTCTATTTCTAAAACAGTTCTTATGTTTAAAACAATATCAGTGAGTTCAGGGCACTCTGTAAAATCCCAATTTATGACAAAAATTCTGTTCAGTTGGCACAAACCTATTAACTCAGCTGAAAAGAGTGACAGTAATTGCAGCTGGCTAAGGGTTGATAAGAAAACACTATCTACTAATTTGAAAGGAAATTTACAGACTGGCAAAGCCATGTCAAACAAGAAAACCAGAAGATAGCTGCACTTGGTGTTTTCTAATTCAAGGGGAAAAAAAATAATGAAATAAGTCCCAATACTTGCACCATAATAAGAGAGACCTTTTCAAAGTGATAAGGTTGAAGCCCTTTGTATCTTATTCCATCAATGTCTACTTGCAGAAAAATGAACTTTGTCACAAACCAAAACTAACTCTTACCTCTCATTTAAAAATAAACAGAAATAGAGGACATCGGATCTGACCCAATCACATTGGCATAGAAGTTCATAGGAACTGAAACTCCAGTGTTTAAGACACATGAGATTTATAATTTAAAAAAATACAGAATTTAACTATCCAAATAGAAATATACATCTGTCACTCACATCCAGCCAGCAGCAGAGTCACCAAGTGTCCAACTGTACCCACACCACTGCTGACATTGCTTCACTGCCCAAATTCACAGCCCACAAGGATGAATTGCACAGCCAAGGTTTTATGGTGAGACTTTACAGTATCCAGTCTGGAGTTTAAGCATTTATAATAAAATAAAAATTAAAAACCAATCACATCCCTTTTCTACGTGCTGACAGATAGGCCCAGGCAGCTCAAGGTGCCATCATCACCACCTTGGTGCGGGTGAGCAAGTCTGTGTAGTCTGAGGCTGAGAAGTCCCCTGGAGAAACTCTGTTTTATAGGATTGAATTAAAGCATCTATCACTACTCTACAACAGAATTATCATTATTCTTTTATCTGAGTTTCAAAGAAGTTCGACAGACTGACCTTTCCTCAAGTATTTTTCTCGGATTCTTTCTGATCTGAATTTTCCGCAGAGGAAGAGCTGAAAGAGAAAGAAATATGCTTTACTCTCCTCTTTGTACTGCGAGGACATTGCAAGGTGTATCTGTTTTCTTAGGTTTCTGGAAAGGTCTGAGAGTTTTGCATTACCTAAAATAAAAATAATTGTATCAAAGACACAAAGCCTTGTGCTTCAGCCAAAGGTCAGCTGCTAACTGATCAGGGAAGGAAGAAAACTTTTCCCAGTGAAAAATTCATTCCCCAGCTGTCTGTGATGGGTTTCTCACACCTTGAGAAGCCACTGTACTTCCAGACTGGTTCAGCATGGCAATTCCTGTGTAGGTAGCAGGGTATCTAGTTTTTTTTCCCCTCCAGCAGTCCTACAATTGTTATGTATTTGAATATATGAGGTTTCTGAGATTTATGTACACATGGAGGTATTCAATAGGAAATTATTCCTTTAGTGAATTGATTTTTAAATCCTTAGAAATAGAGCTACATCCTTATGTCACAGGAGGGTAGGGTATGAAACCCTAATTCACGCTTGTGGCATCTTGTTCTATAAGAATTCATTTTGCAGTTGTGAAGAATTTGTTATTCAGAATGAGTAAAGGTAACAAAATCTGGCTCTAGACACAGTAGCACCTTTGCAGCATCACGCTTCTGCCATTAGCCTTGATTTACATTTGCACAAGTTAGGAAACCCTTGGGGCTAGCCATTCTCCCCTCTTCCTTACTTGGGCAGTAGGTTAGAAAGATGCCACAGACATTTAAATCAACCTCCTTTAATTCAGCGTTCTTGAATTTTTGACTTGGTTTCCCCAAATTTTGCATCAGCACACAGTCTGTTTTCTCACATGGATCAGGTTCTTTTTCCCTGAGCACAGGCATTAAGGTCTAGTAACTTCTTGTACAGGGAATTTCCAGGTTTATTCAGCACTATGATTTCCAGTGAGAATTTATTCTCTCAAGGATAAAATATCAGGACAGAGACAGGGTGAGCTCATTCAGACTTGGAATCCAACTAATATCTTATTAATCCAACCCCTAAGGGGCTATTACAGTATATAAATGAAGGAAACCCACACGTATACCCTTTAAATGGCACAGATACCTCTAAAAAAATGAAGTACCCAACAGGTATAGATGTGAATTTTTACATATTAACTAGCAGTGGGAAGAGAAGAAAAATTAAGGAGAGAGAGTTCCAACATATATTTAAAATCCTAAGTGACATTTGTGGATCAATAGGAAAAGAATAGAAAAAAATTGATAACAGTTTCCACAGCTACAACTCAGATGACGAAATGGGAGCTTAAGGGATTTGGATGCAATCATTAATTTTGGTGAGCACTTGGGAAAATAAAACAAAAATCAAAAGATGCCTGATGTTGGCAGTCTGGCTTCTGTGGTACTCCAAGACTGAAGAGCAATGCTCCGCAGCTGCAGCAGCCCAGCACAGCCTGCACCCCATTCTGCCCCACCACTGGGGAGAGGCCCAGTGAAAATAGCTATTGGAGTGTAAAAACTCTTTGGTCATCCCATCATAACTCACATCTTAACTAACCTGCAAATCATGTAGGATCTGGGCGTAGCAGAGCAAGCAGCTGAGAGGGAACCCCAGGACTCGTTCCTCATTTCCCAGACACATCTCTATATATAACTCAGAAAATAAAACCTCCAACACAGCAGTTCCACTCCTGTGCATTTCAATTCAGTGCATGGATCGCAGCCCAAACCAGGGAGGGTGGTCTCCAGCACAAAGGGCGACCACAGGTTTACAAGGAGTCACTTTCAGACCTCCAAGCTGGGCCTAACCCCAGAGAGGACCCCAATAGGGAGCACCACTAGCTTTGGGCCATGCAGTGGCAGACAAACTAGTTTTGAATTGTGTCTAAAATCCACAAAGCACAGCTGGCATTCTATTTTTTCTACAGCTATCAGCAGCAGCGGCCCATTTCAGTAACAAACCCAACTTATTTTCCCCAACCTGACCAGAGAACCTTGTGTCTGCTGAAGGAGTTGAGGGGTCCACAAATAACCAAGCTACAGAGAGAAGAGGGTGAACCAAAGCAATTTCAAACAAGTGACGCAGAGCAATAAAAATCTCTGAGGAAAAAAACAACAATCCTCCAATGCCATGCTAATTCAGAAACCCAGAGGTGCTTACAGCACAGGATACCAATTTCTCTCATAAAATCTTCTGGAAATTTCTAAGTACTATATCTTGCTTACATGAATATGAAAGAGACCCAGCTTACCCTTGACCAGGCACGATACTGAATTTTAATCGCTCAATAAGTGTTTGATGGCTCACAGAGAGAAGAGTTTTTGTCACAAGGTTTGATAAAACATCACCCCTGGGAGAGGCTGTACATAAACTCCTCACAAGAGTTATGCAACTACAGGAGACGGCTTTCATGACAACAAATCTATCCAGCATCAGCAGCTCAACCCAGCACTTAGGAAGGTTATAACTCTGCATAGCAATGATCTGTTCCTCAAAGCAATGTTCTTAGTGAGGTATGCAAAGGCAAGGAGAGATGTGCCCCTCCCACTCCTAAATATTGACTAAAATTACAGTTTTTCAGGAAGAGGACTGAGCGTAAGATTTTTTGACAGCAGTAGGAAACACTTTGCTTCCACAATAATTACCTCCCCCAAATGACAGCTCAGTGTCATTTCATATTTTTATGATGCCATCTGACAGCCTGGGTTTCTAAGGAAACACCAATATTGGGGGAGCTGGAGGGAAAGGAAGAAAAGGACAGAACCTAAAAATAAGAGTCACATGCCTCTATCACACAGTAAACCCGCCTTATAAAATATTGTAAACATCTCCTCCTTGAATGGTAACATTTATAAGAGGCCTGTAAGACTCATGCAGGTGGAATCACTTTGCTCCACACAATATTTCACTGAGAGTTAGATTTATGAAATTGGATACAAAGAAAAGAAAAGAAAAGAAAAGAAAAGAAAAGAAAAGAAAAGAAAAGAAAAGAAAAGAAAAGAAAAGAAAAGAAAAGAAAAGAAAAGAAAAGAAAAGAAAAGAAAAGAAAAGAAAAGAAAAGAAAAGAAAAGAAAAGAAAAGAAAAGAAAAGAAAAGAAAAGAAAAGAAAAGAAAAGAAAGCCTATGTTTGGGGAAAAGAAACAAACAAAAAACAAACAAAAAAATTTACAAACATGCTGACTAGATTATTTTTTATATTAGTCTCAAATGAATGGGATCATTGGCTTTTTTGCACCACTGCAGACTCCAGCGGGACCTTAAGCTTCACACGGAACACGAATAGAGGGAAAGGCTTCAACTATTTTGAGAACAGATGGTTTACATTCCAAAAATGTAGGATTTTATTTACTAACTGAAACCAATGTGGGTAAAGTCAACAATGCTAAATGCGCCCAAAGAAATGCCAGCACAACACAGCAAGGTAAGAGCTTTTTAGGTCAAGCTATTGTTCAGTTAGGATGAAGCAAAAATATACTAGGAGTGATTCTGGAATACTCAAAACCTCTAATTTTTCAAAATGTCATTCTTTCTCCAATATGGCCAGGAAAAAAAATATATAAAAAAAAAAAACAACCAACAACACAAAACCCCTAACATACATTAAACATAGTGGCTCATCCGTGAGGAAATTGGCTGTGCTTTAAAAAGGGACTCAGCCTGGTCTGCCACAGTGCAGAGCACTGCAGACAAATTTAGTACAGAATGACTCTGAGATAAAGATGACTTGAAGCACTTAAGTATTTCACCATCTCCCCTAATTACATAGTCAACCACAACCAGTACACAGTTAAGCAGATGATTTCACTGAATGTGACTACTGGGCTTGAGGCTGCACATAAATATTCAGAGTTTTACTCCCAGTCAGTTGCTAATATACTCCATGTACAGATCAGGAGGGAAATACTTGTGGAATTGAAGTCAGAACGTTTCAATGTGTTTTTCAAAACAGCAGAATTGTTTGGGCTGTAACTCCCACGTTCTGTGCTTTTACCCTTCAGACAGGGATCCAGAGGACACCAACTGAGCAGCACATACACATCCCTAGGAGGGTACAATGATTTTACATGAGAACTCCCGCTGCACCAGGGTTGAGATGGTTCTTACACGTACAGGAGAAACAGACATCCTATAAAAAGGAACTGTAAAATATATGTATGGAAATCATTGTTTCTAGGCACTGTTACTTAAAGAAAGTTCTGTCACTAGCTTGTAATCATATAGAAATCACCAAAAATTACTGGCAAACGAGCATCAGGACTCCATACCTGGTTGCTGAGCAGCCAAGATGTCATCTTCTGCACAGCCCTGAGGCTGAAGCAATAGGAGTGCCCAGGGCTTTCCAATTTGCTTTAATCACTGTCTTCACCTCTTTCAATGCACTGAAAGAGCATTCCAGCATGAAGAAATTCATTTTAAGTGTTCCTGTGGACCACACACTATAAAACACTTCATCTAGTATTGAGGTAGGTTAAACATTTCCAAATTCAAACAGACATTACATTAGCTACTGTGCTGCAGGCGCTTTCCTCCCATTTGTAATATCACCAGCTGCAGCCCAGGGGATGGGCTTTAATTAGCAGCAAACACACACCTGAAATACAAAGCAAGCAACCAAAGACATCTCTCACTTTCTTTTTTTCCTTCTTGTTACAGATGTGACTGTGTCAATTGCTCTTCCTCAGTTTGGTCATTTCTAAGTTTGATTCACAACAAGAAACAACGCACAGTGCCTGACTGGGCAGGTCTCACTGTCCATGCTAACCTTTCCAAATGCTGTATTTTAGTCAAGTGGCTGTTCCCTTCCTCGCAGGGTGCTGAGGCTGCACAGGGAGGAGCAACAATTGCCAGTTAATCTAATTGTGGGGTGCTCTAAAGGTTGCAGAGATGGAATAGCTTGCCATTTGATATATGATTAGTGGGGAGTTAAACTCTTTGTTTGTGTGACAAAATTTTAATAAGGGCAGCAAATGACTCTGAGTAACAATGCAAAATATCTGCATTTTTTTAAGGACTGTCGAATTAAATGGATATGAGAGAATGTGGACATTTTCCTTTCTTTTCTTTCAGTCGAGTTATAAAGCCCTCATTGAATTTACAGGGCAGGTGAATAATCCCCAGCTTTAAAACCAAGTTGCTTTAGAATTAACCAGGAAAGCCCACAGAAGCTCTGCCTTAAGGTGCTGGAAAGCACAACCTAAAGCAACAGATCCTAGGAGGACTTCTAAGGGATTTTAAATCCTCAACATGTACTTATGTATCTTTCCAAAGAGAAACTCTGCTCATTCAGTCACTACAGCAGTATACAAATATGGGTCCACTTTATATCAGATTATTCTGTGAACACCAAATATCACCTAGATGACACCTTCCAACAAGTTAGACTGACAAAGGCAGAAGGAAGACAGAAGTAAATAAGACATAATTGTAGGATCCTATATCTGCAGATTTTGGAGTCCATATTAAGAATTCACTTTCTCCTTCAAACACAGAGGAGCAATGTATAAAACATCATGTTCATTTCTAAATACCGAGTGTTTCTAATTTTTGTGTTTCATTTTAAATGGAAGGAAGGAAGGATAGGAAGGAAGGATAGGAAGGAAGGATAGGAAGGAAGGAAAGGAAGGAAGGAAGGAAAGGAAGGAAAGGAAGGAAAGGAAGGAAAGGAAGGAAGGAAGGAAGGATATTACTTTGAACGTTTTAGAACAAAGGTACATGTGATCCCTTCACATTCTCTCATTTCACTTCCCACTTTCCTAGAAAATGCATTTCTTCTGGTCTCTAAAAATCCCTTCCTCAAACACACACAAAAAAAAGGACTATGTCTCCCACGGTCTTATGGCACATTTCCCAGTGGAACTGTCTCAGCTTAGTCTCAGCTGGCTGTCCACAATGGCTGCAAATTGATTACTTGCAGTGGTCAAGCACTATCATCAGAATGCTGGGAAATGCTTTCATTCAAGTCCTTTAACATTATCTATTTTTTGTTGTTTTGTCTTTTTTCGCTGTAACTCTTGTTGAAATGTTATAGACAATCTTTTATTTATTTATGAGGATCAAAACCAAGGCATTACATTAGGAGAAACCTGCATCCTTTACCTAAGGTAGCAAATGTACAAGTCAATATTTTATTCCGAGAATTTTTCAACCCAGATTGAAGACTAAGATTCTGAGTAAGAGTCTGAGTCTGCCTAAGAGTAAATCAGCAACAGCATAAGTTTAGAAGTTTACAAAATCATCTAAAATTAATTAGGAAAAATGTTACCACAGAATCACAGAAATGTAGGGATTGGAAGGGACCTCTAGAGATCATCTAGACCTGCCAAAACAAGCTCCCTAGACCAGGCTGCACAGGTAGGTGTCCAGGCAGGTCTTGAACGTCTCCAGAGGAGACTCCACCACCTCTATACGTATTCATACAATTATTATTAGTTTAGTAAACACCACTCATTTACCCATATTCATTTGGGTTTGTCACTACATTAATTGTCAAACTCTCACATCACAATGATACAGAATATAAAGCTCTTAAAGACATTCTTAGTTAAAGCTATGAGATAATGTCATTCAAATACAAGCACAAAGGTGCTTGGGTAATTTTAGATGTACATATATTATAGGGATATAACATAGGTTAGTGGGCAAGGTGGTGGTGGCTCAGCAGATGACACTGATGTTCTTAGTGGTCTTTTCCAACCTTAATGATTCTGTGATAATATGAATACTTTAAGATATGCTGAATACTTCGGGTTTGGTTAAAGCAGAAGTCAGCCAGAGATTTTGAAAGAGACAAAAAGTCAGTGTTTATGTCTTGTCCCAGTTTGACTAGTTCTTTTTATGCCACTTGGCAGTATTGCACTTGGGGTGGGGTATGAGTATGTGTTTATGAATTAGGTCACCATCCATGCCATGGATTTCAAAACTGAAAAGGAGTGGACATAGATGGCCCACACAGGCCTAACAAAATTTCTCCTTTTAGCTGTAAAATGTTCCTAACCATTTGTTCATGTTTTATGTAAAACACTAACTTGTCTTTCACTTCTTTTTATTCCCAGTTCTCATAATTTATGTATGCTTAATGTTCTACTCTCAACTTGTGGCTTCATTTCTTACACTGAAAAGCATATTCAGCAAAATCTGTTTTTCCTGAAGCTCTGTTATTATTTATTGTAATTTAAGTTCACTAACCAGCTTCTCTCCTTCTGCGGTGACTTTTAGATCTTAGGTTCAATCCTGTCATTCCCCTTCCTTTTACTGCTGATTATCTGCTTTTATTCTTTTATGTTTGTGCTCCTGACATGGAAGAACTCTTCTTTACCAAGATTTTAGACAGCAGTTTTGCAAGGAAATGGATTTATCTCTCAAAGATGAGTGTCTGCAAACCCACTGTAAAATTGAATGCACCCTTGACTTCTGTGGTAATCTGTTGCCACATGCATCAAGGTCCTGTATTTTGCTATTGGGAATTTAGGCTAAAACTGTTGTGATTTTTTTGTTTTTTTATTTGGATCCTTTGGATCTCAGTAGGTACCCTTCAACATCCAGCAAAGATAATTTTGGCCTATGCAAACCATGTGTGACTCGTGGTCCTATTGCAACTTGAGGCTGGGATTAAGGGTGAATACCCTGTAGAGAACAGCCTGCTCTCTTCAAAGGAAAATACCCACAACCGTGCTCTTGTGAAGTATGTTTATGAGTCCCAGTCACTAGAGCAGAAAGGAGTTAGCAGGGGATTTATTCATATTCAGGAGCATGGAAATCTAAATCTCTCCCATTTTCTCATTGAGCTAGTGGCAGAGTTTACCAGCTGGCCCTTCGGCAGTGTTCTGGTAACACATTAATGGAAAGAAGTTCCTATCCATCAGGGGTTGTCTGTAATCCAAGTCTGAAGCACCAAATTCAAATTTTATGGAGAATTTTGTACCTGGCTATCTTACCCCTTGCACTTAAGTCTAAACATGAATGGAAAGAAGAAATAAAAGATATTTGAATGTGTGCATAACTTTAGCCACAATATCACTGTTCCTTCTGTGACTGTATGAGTTACTAGTTGAATATGGTATGTCAGCCTATATAACCAAGCCCACCATTCCTCTTTATGAAATGTATCACAGTATAAAAAGCATTTTCTCATCACAGCAGACTCACAGCCACATCATTCTATGCCAGCCAGTGAAGAACAACAAATCCATCAGAGAAAATTCTAAGGCACCCTATTATGGGTGAATGCAGACAAAAGATTATACTTTTTAATTTTTCTCTTAGAGGAAAGTAGCCTCTAATCCACTGCTGGAGGGTAAAATATGACTGGAAGAATGCATACTTCTTCAAAGAAACCACTCCAGACCCAAACAATGAGGTATCACTTTCTGTTCCAGTTAAATCTTTTGCCTTGATGCATGTAGAGTTATGGCAGAGAGTTTCAATGGTATTGAGTTTTTTTGATTACATTGGTATTTCTCCCATAGTGTCTTTCATGCTTGACAACTTATTGCTCGTATTGTATTATTAAATGAGTAAATATTAGCAGATAGTTTACTCTCATTACCTCATTAATTATTTAATGGAATATATAAATTAAGCATATCCCTTTGATTTATTTCTTGCCTGGAACAGCTTATTTCAATCTCACTCAGCTCTTGCGGCAGCCTTCCAAGAAATCCAGTGCTCTGCATTGCCTCCCTGAAATGCTTCACCAAATTTTTCTTTTTCTACATTATTTCTTTCTGACAGACTGACTAGCAATTAACATAATATTCTCGGTGAGTATCTAGCTCTCATCAGCAGAACAGCATCTATTCCCTGGGCTGTACTGCAGTGTTTATATTTGTGCACACAAGACTTTGATGGCTGGTTTGAAAACTGGCATATTGAGCAAGAATCCTGTTCTGACTGAAACTCCATATCGTTGAAACTCTGCTTCAGTAGACTGTACAGTATCATCTGTTGAAAGAATTCTACCAAAGGCTTTCTCCAACACCCCAAAAATAACTAATAACCTCTACGTTGATACACCCAACAAGGGCTGTTGGAGTAGAAAACCACCATCAGGAAAATCTTTTGGAAAGACTTGAGGAAGATTGTAATAATGTGCCTCAATGTGCAAATCTCTTATTAAAACTGAACTCATTTCATGAATAGATAACTTTCAGGATCACTCAGAGATAGCTCCGATTCAGTGTTGTTGTGTTGAAGAACTTAATACATATCATGTAGTTACTGTACACAGAGAAGCCTGGATAGCATACCTGGTATACATGGAGTCTTACTGTCTCTGATAGAACATAAATTATTACTTTTGCTTTAATTTTCTACTTGTACTTACTAAATTTCATATGTATATAATTATTTTTTGAGTTAGAGACATGGCTTAACTTGTGAATATGAGTTTGGTTTTAATTCATCCAATAACATGTCTGTGAATGTAGTATACTACAGCAGCCTTAACGTTTTTAAGTGTTCCAGTATAAAGATATTTATTAGGGACTTTATAGACCATCCTTCAAATAAGACAACTTAACAAAATTCTCCCAACCAACAGAAACAATAAACTTCCCAGGTTTCTAACTGACGTATGTTAATATTTAAAGATGATTCTACCTCCCTTCCCTTGATCATTTTAGTAAATTAATATTGAGTTATACAACCTAATGAGGGAAATTAATTTCCTAAAATTACCTTCCGTGAAGGAAACCAGGCATAAGGTGTATAATCAGTGTGATTTTTATTTTTTTCCAGAGGAAAGAGAATCACAGAGAACGGAACATACCGGGATGCTGAGATGGAAAAACACTTTATTTTCTTTCCAAAACAATTTTACATAATAATTCTATTTTTATTTTTCCACTTCCTTTAATCCAATCCATCTTCATTTTGAAGAGGTAAAGCAATTGCACAAATAAAACAGTTTAGCTCCTTAGGTACCTATTTGTTAACAATTAACAATAAATCTACAGATTACTTATGAAGAATTTTTTTCAGGATCATTAAATCATCTCAGATACACTTATTTCAATGGGAGCTTTCCACATACATATCTCAAATGGGATACATTTTCCTCCTTTATTATTAATAACCCTTCTAAAAGTACAGAATTTTCTAGTTTCATTCTAGAAGGCACTTCCAAATCCAGGATTAAGGCATTAATATTGATAGGCAGAATATGACCTTATTGCATTACATTCCTGAAGCATCTTTCTACAGCCAGGAAAAGCAATTCTACTGCTTTGGAGATAAGACAAAAAAGCAGACAGTCTTATATTAAAAAAGGAAAAAGAAGAAAAAAAAAAAACAAAAACTCCCCAAATCCAGTGGTTCATCTTTACCACTGTCTAAGTCTCTGTCTTTATTCCTGATACAGAAAGGTGGAACACTGCAGAGAAGGAGACCTCCTTGCCCACCTTCAGCATCTATTCAGAACTACAGTGTGCATTGAAAGACGATGTTCCCTCCCTCGCATCCAGCTGGTGGGTCCCTCCAACACTGCCGTGCTCTCACATCCTTCCTGAAGGGCTGCATCCTCAGAGGTCGGAGGGTCTCAGAAAGGCACTGCTTTTTTGTGGGCACACACAGATTCCAAGTCATCAGGAGTTGCAGTCACCTTCCCCTGGAACAGTACATGCCATCCTTCTGCAGACCGACTTCGGCACGTTCCTGAAATGGCACGGTGATTGCAACAGCACATTGTGTTAGTTTTACCAGTTAATGAAAGACCTAAGGCAATCTAATTCAAGCTCTTTTCTGGGGAAGCATGCCAGATATATTCCCAGGCCAATTATTGCTTTCACAAAGTGCTCTAAATCTGTCAACAGGCAAATGTGTGAACTACAGTATAATAACCAAGTGGAGAAGGTGACCCAGTTGTTGCAAGAGGGGCACTGCTTCTTGCCATGGGAGCAATGGACGTTGGCTCACAGCATCAGTGTGTGATTAAGTGACACACTTACATACTGAGAGCACTTACCAACAACCATGTACTCTTAAAATAAAACACAAAATCTATACAAGCTATGCAGTTTGATGGTAAATGAATACTTATTCTTACACATCAATATGACAAACAGTTTGCAAGCTATCGTGGGAACACCCAGGAAAGTTCAAATAACTTCTTACTGCTGTGAGTATGATCAAAGGCACTTAATAGATTTTTAGGTACAGAATTAACAGCATCTTGATACACATGATTTGTTTTTCTAAAATACAAGTTGGTAAAGGAAGTTACTGAAATGAAATCAATTTCCTAATAATCAAAGTCTTGCGTCTACCTCAAATATTCAATATTACTGCTGGGTAGAGAAATTTGTAAAAGGGAAAAATGGCAAAGCTTTGCAATGTAGTCTGTGTTTCAATGTCATAAAGGCCAGTACTTGAGAAATCACTCGCTTGTCTTACACTCTTGCCACAGACGAGGTAATTTCTTTTCTCCAGCCGTACGTGCTGTAATTAAAAGGCACATAACATTGCCTTAGCCCCATGAGGGTTGCTGGCATGCACTCAACAAGTGCAAGTGCTTTGGCTGTGCTCAGTTCCTCCGAGAGCCATTGATCTGAGCTAAGCCTGGGCAGCTTCAAATGCTTCTCCAAAAATAGCCATCATCTGTAAGAGCTGAAAGCTATTGTAGCTTGTCAGTGTGCCCAAGCTTTGGCTCCAACAGCATAGAGGGCTGGGTGTTGACCCACCGTGGTCACAGCTTGGCAATGCAGAAGTTGTTCTGAGGCTGCTACCAGCAGAGCAGAACAGTGAGGCAAAGCCCCAGCAAGTGAGTCAGACTTCATGGGCACACTTGAGCATGATGCTGAATTGGTAAAGGAGAAAATTTTATAGCCACGTGAACTAAAATGACAGGATTGATGGTGAATGTCCACCTAATTATAAGAATAAATCATGCCTGGCTCTATAGTTATTAGCTAAGCTAATTCATTATTTGCTTAAAAAAAAACAAACAAAAATACCATTAAAATGTAACCAATAAAACCCTTTATTGGTTGCTGGTCTTATTTTATTTCTAGTCTAAATGTTAACACTGTTAAGAAGTCTTAAAAGAAAAAAAGTCAGAAAATTATCTTAGGAATAATAAACCATCTTTCATCATTTAAGATATCTCATCATATTATCCAATATAGATTTAGTTATCATTTACACAATGAAGTATTACTACTTCTTACAGTGTCCCAGAGGACTTGCAGTTAAATAAAACATTATTTTTCACTTAAAGAAAAAAAAAAAAAGGTGGCTTTAATTAAAGGTAAAAAAACATCTGAAGGCAGTAAGTCTCCCTATATACTTTCCGTTTACATATCAAAGCTGCTGACTATGCCAGCAATGATTTCTACTCCAGACAGAATGCCTTGGGTTTGTTTCCCTGCTGATTCTGCCTTCAGTGTTCCCTGATTGCCGAAGGACGTGGGCAGAAAGCTGGGGGGCTTCTGAGTCAGGCAGAAAGGGACAGGGTAGGCTGAAGGCAGGAGAAAATGACAGAGGGAAGACAAGGAAGTGGTTTCAAATTAAAAGAGGGGAGGTTTAGACTGGATATCAAGAAAAAGGTTGTTTCAGTAAGGGTTGTGAAGCACTGGAACAGGCTGCCCAAGGAGGTGGTGGGTGCCTCATCCTTGGAGTCACCAAAGGGTCTGGATGAGGCTCTGAGCATCTGATCGAGCTATGGAGCTCCCGGTTCCTTGCAGGGTGTTGGACCAGATGGCCTTCAGAGGTCTTTTTCAATCTATTCTATCATTGCATTAAAGCAAATCAAAAGGCAACCAGAAAATTGGACTTTCCTTCCAAACAAGGTCCATGCAGGTTCTCCATTCAGCGTCAATGATAGCAGTGTTCACTGCTAGGGAATCAAGTCTTTGTTTTTTTTTTTTGTAAGGTATTTTTCCCAGTTAAAATGGTAAAATAAACCAAAAGAGACAGAGAAGCAAGCAGAGAAAAAGAAAGATGCATGAATACTAAAGAGCCAAGTTGAGTCGAGTTGCTGAGCAGGAGCTTGGAATAGTTAGGTGGATTTTGATTCAGCTGTCAGTCGTCTGTATGATCCCCTCACTTACAAACGAGCAGAGCTCTTCGATTGCCCACCAGACGATAAATAAGCCGTGCCTCCATTCGAGTTAAAGTCTTAAAACCTGAACTCTTCAGATTTTATTAGTGATTGAATAGCTCCAGGTGTTTCTAAGCAAAAATCAATAGAGAGATTAGCTGCAACAGTCTGCTGAGAGATTACGGGCGAGACTTTGTCAGACGGATAACCAACGGACTCAGGGACAAAGCAATGCCCCTTGTGCTAAGTCTTTACAAGGAGGAATCGCCTCACCTTTGAACCTGCAGCTCCACACCACACAATCTCAAAGGGGATTTCTGTATTACTTCCACGGCAAATGCTCGTGCTGTTAATACACAAAGTACTTCCACGGACAGGAGAGGTTATAGCCTGCCATTCAATTTGATTTAAATATTAATGCTCGTCTTTCATTTGTGTGTCAGTCAGTGGCCCACGTTATGAAGTATAATTCATTCTATATTTTGGAAGTATATTACAGGGTTTGGGGTTTTTTTTTATTTGTTTTTGTTTTATTAATATACTTGTGAACATTTTACAGTAGTACTTCTATTCACTGATGAAATTTTTGAATATTTCTAATGATCTCCTTAATGGATTTTCAGACATCTATTTCCACAAGCAGTTTTAAACATTACTAATTATATTACTTCAGATATTTCCCTTTTATATATTTTGGTGAAGGCTTCAGAGATTTCCCCTCTAAACGGAGATGATCTGATTCTAAAAAACATCAGAGATGGCCATGCTGTATGGTCTGAATGCAACAGCAAGATACTGAAGATAATTATCTGAACGTGTGTCCTAACTTTTGAAATTAAATTTGAAACATGCTCTCAACAACACAAGAAAGGATCAATAACACGCACAGATGAAGACTTTGTGCTGTTTTCCTTTTTCAGGGTCACCTCTGCTATCTCAGTGCTGTTCTGGACCTTGATGCTTTCAGCTGTCTTATGCAGGAGATCGTTGTCCCTCCTCCAGTCGTGGCTGCTGGGTCTGCGAGGCTAGCGGCTGGTAGCAGCAGAAATGAGATTAATTGGGGCTGTCACTCTAATGGCTGGTGGACAAGTGTCCACACAGTAACTGACAATGTCAGCAAGGAAAACAAGGTGGAGGATGGACTGAAATATTTCCTTAATTTGAAAGTACACAGATATTAAAATGGAAGTTTGAGGCATAACCAAAGCAGTAATATCGGGGTAGAATTTACCAGTAGCTCATTCAGTGTGATTAAATTCAAACGGCCATAAAGTAACATTTATTTTAGGAACTGGAATTGTAATTTTTAAACTGATTCCTTCCAAAAATGAATTTTTTTAATTTAATGTAAGTAAGAAAGTCGTCAATCTGCTCTTTCATTTCTCCTAACCCTTATGCACTTTTAAAATAAAACATAGGACATTCGCTGATAATTTATTCAGACTCATAAAACATTTCTTTGCTTGTTAAATGTAACAGAACCAGACCTTTAATTTATCTCTACCAGGAACTACTTCAGGACAGGGAATTTCTAGGAATATTTCCAAAACAGTCTTTCTATTAAATGAAAATTCATATAGCTGCCACAATTTTTGCCCTCAGTGTAAGCCATTTGATTTAATAGTTTCCATTAGCATTACTGTTAGAACTGCTAGGTTAAATTAAGATTTCAAATAAAATTTAACATGTGGTCCATGGAGAAGTATGTGAGGCATCTGGATGAGCCTTCCAGTCCAGCAAGAGAGGCACTGACTCTGTATACAAACACATTAAGCAAGTCTGAAGAGTCACGTGCATTTACTTACATGCTACAACACCTTGAGCTCAGTGTATGAATGGACAACAGCTAAACTGTGATTTGAAGCTGTTGTTTGAAAAAGCCCCAGACATTCTTTTCATTTCTTTTTTTGCAATGATAGATTTCAAATTTACAAGCAGAAAAAATGTTTTGGGGCTGGCTCATGAAGTACATGAATCCATCTTCTGTAGGCACTCAGTTTCACTGCTTGTGTTGTAAATCCTGGATATAAAATTTTTTTTTTCAGGAATCCATCACTGTGAGTGCTATGTACATGGAATTGTCTGAGTCCACAGCTGTAAATACAAATTCAAATGAAGGGGGCATTTCTGTTATCTGGGTCACTCACCCTCCAGGGATCTGGGAACTCCACAAATTAAGTCTGTCTACAAAGCAATGAGCTGTATCAGGGTTACTCTGTTCCCAGCATTTAAAACAGCATCCTAAGGTTTTGTTTAATGGTTGCATCCATCAGTGATGGAAGTCCTTCTGTAGTGTCCCACCTGCTCATTTTATCACCAGAGTGCAGGCACAACAGGCAAGGCAGCTGTGTGCAAAGGTGAGTGTGGTCCCAAAGTTAAATAGTGTTAACCAACTCCTCCGCATGCTAATCATCCCAAAGAGCTTTCGTCCACTTTGTCAGGCATCTAAAAATGAGGAGAACACCTTGGATATCTGTAGGACCACGCTTTGACAGCTAGCAGACACAAAATGATACCAACAATCTTCTTCTGCCCAAGAGCAGCTCATCTGCTCTCTCCTGTCATCCTGGCTCAGCAGAGCAGACTGAGGGCTGGTGCTGGCTCATGGGAATGCCCCTCAGCCCTGCATGAAACAGACGTGCAGCCCAGCTGCAGAAATGCCCATGCAGCACCTCCATGGGTGACATTTCAGACTCCAGAGCTGGGATCTGCTGAACCGTATTGCTCATGGAGAGGCAGCTTAGAAACCACAGCATGACTCTGCATTCCTCATACAGCTTCATCCCCAGTGGCTGTGTGGTTGTTTTCTGCTGTACAAGGCCCTTCCTGTGCTGCAGTGACCTACTTTCATGCTCTGGTTAGAGAAAGTTGAAAAAAAAAAAGAGGGGAAAAAAAGAGCAGAGTAAACCCCACAAACCCCTCAACGACAAAAAAAAAAAAAACAAGTCACTACTTTTTAACTTGTTCTTTAACATTCTTAAGCTCTTATGGAAAATAACTAAGTCTCAAATCCTGTAATTCATCCTTATATACCTGAGGCAATAAAATATGCATTTTTCTATGTTGGATTTTTGCCTCAAATGGCTTTATAATAGTCTTATCCGAATGATGAACATCAAATGCTATTCTTTTTAGCATAAGATACTTTCCACTATTCTAAACAAAGATTTAAGAAACAAAGATTTCATTTTAAGATCTACAGCAAACAGGACTTATATTTGAATATTTACATTTGAATATTAGGGACTTTGAATAATCTGTCTGTGAAAGACAAATAAATCGAGGTTTCAGAACAGTGAGAACATAGTTTTAATCATGTTTTCTGAGAGGGAAAGCATAAACACAAAAATGTAGGTTGTGACTTTGGTTCTCTGAATTGTCATCACAATTGCAGAGTAAGAAGGTGTAGCAGTCTGACAAATACTGGGGCGTTCAAAGAAAACATTAAAAATACCTGAAGGTATTATAAAATACCAGGATAAATTGAAGGCTTATGGCACAGCATACTCCAGAGAATAAAGGAAGATATAATCATCTAGATGAGTCCCACTATCACAGGGCATGTCCCCACTGGGCAATGTCTACAGTGGCAGAGACCTGAGTCAGCAAGCTGAGATTTGGTAGAAAGAAAATTATACTACATGCTACTTGGATTATACTGACTTCAGTACAGAGTCCTGAACTAGCAATAAACTGTTGATCATAAGAGCATTTCTTTGTTTGAATTCAAAATAACCTTGGCTATCCAACAAGACAGTTCAACTACCAAGATGCCAGCACTGCTCTGCAATGTGTCCCACGTGCCACAGATCACAGTAATGTGGAACTTTATCGGTTCTAGAGGCTTTGCAACCGTGTAAGAGAACAATCTGATCTATATAACAGTGCAATGGGAATGCTTTCTATCACAGGACATCTGGATTATCCTTGCAAATTAGCATTTTGTACTGCATTAAAATCAGAGTCATAGGATCATTAATTTGGCAAAGAACTCAGAGATCATCAAGTGCAACCTCAACCCCTCCTACTGTGCCCACTGACCATGTCCCTCAGTCGCATCTCCATAGTTCTTGAACACCTCCAGGGACAGTGAGTCCACAAGTTCCCACCATACTAGTGCTGACCAGGTTAGTGGGGGCTATTTTCTGAGGGCAAATGATACAGAATGTCTTCTCTTCTGTAGCTGGTATTTTATGGCAGTTCTTATTGCATCACCCAAATAATCAGTTATAACAAAATGAAACTGCTGATCTTGCTACCCAGGCAGTCTCCACTATGTAGTCTGGAAATAAAGATATCAGATATCTTACTTCACAGTTTACTAACAAAACCTCAGGTTTCTACATGAGGAAATATTTTAAGGAACAAAGGACAAAGAAAGTATGCAAAACTCCAGATATTTCTATTACTGTCAGTCACAATGAGGGAAGCAGATGTAAAGACATTGACAAATCCTACCTCAGAGAAATCCATTGTGTTCCAGGAGAAATGATACCTAGCAATCAGAAAATTTGTTTGACATTATTCTGTGAAGAAAAGGACATTTACAAAGGGATTCGTAGGAATTAGAACAGAAATCCAAAAATCAAATAGGAGTTGATGACGAGGCTCCAAAGTATAACTTACAAAATGAACCCCCAGTTTAAGTATATTAGAATGCATTATATAAGGACATATGACAGATTATCTATAATCTGTTTAAATACAGTGCCACAAACTCTGTTCATGGACTACAGACATGAGGAATTAGGTATCCTGCAAGCAAAGTTCCCCAGCCCAGAAGCAAACTGCCAATGTAGAAGGCAACAGACTACAGGACAGGAGTACATGGAAACAAGAGAAAACAGGTCAGCAAGATTAGCAAGTGGTTGGATCACATCAGCATCACTTTTTTACATGTAAGTGTTATAGTTAAAAAATGTTTTTCAGAAAGTAGACAGTGAAGTGGCTTTGCATGTGAGCACACAATGGCGTGACTGATTTCATGGCTGAATACCTATTAGCAGTAGATTGGAGCTGTTGTCCTGGGGTGATCATGGTAGGAATGAGACTTGGAAAGTTGAAGGAGAGATAAATACAGGGGTGTAGATGCTGCTAATAGTACTGGAAAGGAAGAAATCTATTTCTGAAACAGCAGAAAAAGGAAAAAACTAGATAAAAATATCAGATGGTATGTTCCAAGAAATAAGCTAGGGGAATCATTGGCAGCAGGTTATTCTAGAGGATAAGGGAGCACTTGTCAAGCTTGGAGAAAAGTAAGTGATTAGGACAAAAGATGTGATGTGCATGTTTCCACTTGTATGTGGAGACGTGTCTTAGATACCTAATATGGAAACTATGCAGCTGAAGCTTGAATATGAGATAGCTTCTGATTTATTCTTTTTCTCTTTTTGTACTGTTTTCATCTTTACTTTTAATTTCTAACCTAAGATTTTTTGACAGTGGATTCTATCATTCACAGACATTTTGCTCAACTATCCTTTCAGGAAATATCTTCAACCTGAACGTGCCCTAAAATCGTTTTAATGCATTTCCAGCATTCCCTGAAAGCACTCAGAACTGGTCCACTGATTTCAATAGTCTTCAGATCAGACCCATGGGACTGCTAGCTAAATGTGTTACATACTCCAGAATGAACAGTTAAAAAGGAAGCGCAGTGAGATTAATATATCTGTAACTGTTGTTTCTACAGTGACTCTTTTCAAGAAAGTGAATATATATGGAGAATTTTGCATCACACATGCAATCATACATGGTCCAAACAATGGAGCTGATGAGCAGCGTTCTTATTAAGTGTGAGGAGCATTTAAAGTACAACTAAAAGAATATTTTTGGGAAGTAGAGTTGCTGTAATAAAACAACACATCTATAGAACTTAGTGGAGGAACTTCTTTCAAGTACTGCTACCTTTCTTCTGGCATTTAGCTCCCAAATCAACCATCTTCCCTATCCAAGTTAGTTTCAAATTCTTTAATCTGATTCATTAACATCTTTCACTCACACTCACACAGCCCCTGGCTCCTATTCTCTGCATGTTTATCACGTGGAGTTCGTATAGTTTCCAATCAATGAGAAAAGAGACAAATCACTAAACCTTTCATTTTCATTGTTGGACTAAGAACTTTAAAATACAGACCTCTCTCCTCATTTACCACACGTGCATGTGATCTGTTGATTAAATGCATTCACATGTAATTAAAGCTTTGCAGTGATCCAACCCCCGAGTTCACCTCTGCTCCAAATTCAGGGAGTTTTAACAGCTTATTGCCCTCAGACTGCAGCAGCTTATTTTCACCTCTCACTGTAGAAGGTTCATTAGGCATCCAGGGAGGAGATTTAACTCAGCCAATTACAACGGCACCACTTCAGAACTGTGGCAAGTGTGTGGGTCTTGGGGGATTTCTGTCACCCCCTCTCGCTACTCAGAAATGGGAACTTTTTTTTATTTATCTATCCTTCTTTGGGGAGAGGAGAGGCAGAAGAACACCCAGCTAATGAGGTGGCAGCAGTGGCATCAGCCTGTGCAGAAAAGCCCACGGGCAACTAGCTGTAGATCTGGAGGACATCATCACTTTCTGCTGCATTTTGCTTCTTAGTCGACGACAGCACAAGAGCCAGCTAAAGAAACTGGTCTTTTCTGTATTATTTAAATACTGCCTTCACATACCCTGAGCAACAGCTCACAGGAGCCCGAGAGCCTGATCTGCAGTCAAAGCCCTGCCTCCCAAGGTGAAGGTAAAACCTGCCTGCTATTCATTACAACCCTGGGTTTAAATCAATCATTTAACTGTTTGTGCTCAGCCCAGATTTTTAAAAATGTGGAAGCCTAAATCTATATGTGCTCAATGCTCAGATGTTTTATTCAAAGGATAAATGCCTTCAATAAATATTCATGCTCCAGTGTACATTCTGAAATATCCCATCTCAGTCAAATGACTGTAAGCATTAGTTTTATGTTATTGATGCTAATTTTTAGCCCCAAGTACAAATCTTAATTGCACTCATGCAATTCCACTATATTTATTCTGCTTACAGAGGGTCAGGAGTGATAAAAATTCAATTACTCTTTCTGATGTGTGACAACAATTTTGTGTCTTTTCATGTTTTCCCACTGGTTCTTCTGAAAGAGACCTCGCCATTATTAGTACTTGGATTACAGGCCTTCATCCTCACATACTATTAAGCATTTGTATTTGGTAGGCAAATTGCACATTCCCTGGATAGTGTCTGGCCAATGGAGGCAGAGTGAGCAGACCACAGCCTTGCCTTCATGAGGGGTTTGTGAAAGGATTCATGGGCTTATTCTTCACCCACCAACCACCAGTATTTCCCCACTAAACCATGTCCCCTAGCACAACCTCTAAATGCTTCTTGAACACTTCCAGGGGCAGTGACTCCACCAGCTTCCTGGAGGGCTCATTTCAGATCCTGACCATTCTTTCAGAGACAATTTTCCTAACATCCAACCTGACCTTCAGTTCAGACAGCACACCCACATGTAATAGATCTTTAGACAACTATCTGCCTAAAAAGCAAAAACAATCCTTAGTGCTTGAATCCTCTTACAAGTAATGCTTTAGCATTGATTCTGCATGCTGTTGAGCACCCATCTCAATTAAACAGCCCTAATAGCCTCACCTGGAGCTATGTGGCTTGCAGGTGGGTTTTCTTACGCATTTGCCCATGGTTGAGGTGGATACAGTCCAAGGTAGTTCCTTCACAGGGAAAACCATAGCTAGATATTAGAAAGAAAGAAAAAAGCCCTGCTGGATTTTTTTCAGACCCACCCACAAGCTTGGTCTGAATACTCACGTGTTTTTGACATGCTTTTACCAACGTTATTCAAAACGAGTCCACATTTTTCTGTTTTGCACAGAAAACATTACCATCTTGGGAAACTCCTGTTTGCAGTGGCAATACATCAAGAGCAGCTTTAATGCAGAGATATAACTATACATGCTGATTACAATTTATGCCAGTCTTCCATCTAGGCATTCCTTTTCACAGCACAGCAACGCTTTTGTTCGTTTGTCTGTGTAAAGCAGGTGCCAAAAATTGGCCCAGAGCAGGGTCAGAAAGCTTCAAGATTTGGAAATACTACTACCTCATAGATGAAAAATAATCAAATCTGACTTTCCAGGTGCAATTCTACCTTTAAGCATGAAGATTGCCCCCAGACAACCAGACCTCATGCTGAAGTGCATGCTCTGGGTTTATAGCTAGCAATCAAGAAAAGACAACTTAAAACCAGCATGGTGATTGCCCTATTCCTTGCTCACACCTATGTAATTGAGGCTGAGCAACACAGGAACATAGTTTGGACTGTGTTGATGGCTATCCTAATACAGATGTTTCTTAAGCCCAATAAATTTGAGTTTGCTAATTCTTGAACTTTTTGACCTGAGTTAACAGTGGATTAAGCACACTTATCCTCAGTGCAGAAACCAGAGCCTGGCTCCATTTCCATTAACAAGCATTGCAGAGTGACATAAGCAGGTCTGTGGGCTGAACCAGCCTGTTCTGTGGCCCAGTGCCTGTACTGCCATTCTGATTTCACCCAGGTCTAACCAGTTCTCATGGACCTCCAGCAGAAGCAAGTGCCTGGAGGGGCTGCTGGACTACTCATCCATAAGTGGATGAATAGCACCCATGCTCCATCTGAAATCAATTCACTTCAACTAGTTTTATCTCAATTTACTTTCCTCCTACAAC
Organism: Cyrtonyx montezumae; assembly: GCF_038088225.1. Taxonomy (NCBI): domain Eukaryota; kingdom Metazoa; phylum Chordata; class Aves; order Galliformes; family Odontophoridae; genus Cyrtonyx; species Cyrtonyx montezumae. Next base: position 20,792,349 of record NW_027072056.1, read on the forward strand.
CAGAACCAAGAATACATACTATTCATACTTGTGCATCAAGTATTTCCAGGGGATCCGCTTTACAGATTGTACAATCAAGCAGTGCAAGGTGACTCAGCTGGCAGGTCACAAATAAGGAGCAGTGCACAAAAAGCAAATGGCTATGGAAAATTTGTTCTGATCAATATAAGCACTTAAAAGTTTACTCAAGACCGTGTGGGGCAGTTGATACAAATAGAAGTAAGGGATGCCACAGAGGTTGCTACTACAAACTTAGAGAGCAATTCTGGCTCCAGTGGCCTCTGCAAAGCCCTGACAATGTGAAGAAGCTCTTCCTTGAGAAAAAGAATACAACGTGGAGCTTGAATGTAAAAAAAATGCATCTTGATTTTGATTCACAATGCAAGTATTGCACTCTCATTGCTTTCCAACAAAGCCACTGTCTGTGTATATGTGAAAGCTGTGACTTAAATATCCAAGGTGAACAAAAGCAAAGTGGAGTATTTACACTGTTGGAGTAACACACACAGTCTGATGAAGAATGTTTAAACTTGAAAGAGAATTTCCTAGCAAGAGCTGCAGATATTTTTTCCTTATTTTGGCTCTGAACTACACAGAGAATGATAGGCATTGCAAGAGAAGGAGGAGCTGTATCGTAAAGAAAACTTACACTCAAGAAAAATAGAAGTGCTTTGTTTTGTATGTGAGTTATTAAGATTAACAAACCCTAGCAGTTTTTTTCTTCCCATTAGTACATTATTTATTTATTTATTTATTATTATTACGAAGAAAACATCATCATCTGAGGCGAACACCAGCTCCTTTCATGAGACCAGATACAAAATGAGCATTAAGCACTTCAAGCAAAAAAGCCAAAGATTTCCCATGGGTTTCCAACCCCACTAATCTCTCTGCCTTTCCTACTCTTTCATATCTTTCATATCTTAGACTTGGTGACAACGGAAAGCTTGCAGGTCTCTGAAGTACTGTCATTAAAATACCAGATTAAAAGGACAAAGCTCAGCATCACCTTGCCCTGAATGGTATCTGATCAGAAGCATCTCTTAAAAATTCAGGCTTGAGAACTGTACTAAAACACATGAGAGAGAAATCTCACTTTTAGTTATTCAGCTTCTTTGGACTTCAGAGATATGCAGTTTCTTCTTTTAGTGGCTTCACACAGCAAAATTTGTGAATTGCTACATTGAAAGTCTCCCCGTCTTCAGTTATCAGGCAACTGGAGATACCAAAAATAAATTATTAGTGAACCTAATTTTACTTATTACCACTGTGTTTTATATTAATACTAGTTAACTCAATATAAATCTCAACAGTCCTAAACGAAAAACCCATTCAGACACTTCTCAGTGCACTTCCTCTCTGCATGACACCCTATCATCCTCCCATGTTAACTTGTGTAGATGTTGATGCTGGAGTCTACAACATATTTTCTGCATGGAGAAAGATGTAACTTTTGTCTAGACTTCCTTTTCTTACTAGCTTATTTTAAAAATTTCTCTTTAACAAGAGTATCTAAAATGGATCTGTAATGAAGCTAAATGACTGGATATTACAGCAGCCTTTGGCAACAGTCAAATTGTATTAGTTCATGACATACCATATAGGATTGAAAGATAAATCATTTGGTGATGTATGGAGTTGCTGGAGGTATGGAAATGCTCCATAAAGGTTGCTTTTGATGAAGAATTAATACAGGAGTAGAACTGAATGTTTCTCTATCTTCTTTGGATTAAAATCTATCCTATATGGAGAAAAAAAGTATGTATACTTATGTAAATAAATATATTTCAAATCACAGTTGGAAACCAGATCCGTGTTCCTATGAGAGAAATTGCTTTAGTGAGAAGTATCTCAAATGAGATTTCAAATACCTCATGTCTCAAAGTTTCTTGTCGTTGCTTATATAATGCACTTACCATATAGAAGAGTTATTCTCTGTACTATATCTGTTGTCATAATCTGGAGATATTTTAGTAGCGTATATCACATTTTCAAAGATATTTTGACTACACGTAGTTATTCGGTGCACTCTGGGGACTTCAGATGTGCTATTTGACACATAAACAGCTATGACGAATGGCCAACCTTTAAAACAAGAGATATACACAAGTAATTGTATTTTCTAAAGCCCTTGCTGATGGACAGTGGGATACAAGAAGTTTTAACAGAACTCTCTGGTACTTGGGAAGATGCAGGCACTTTGGTTTACAGAGATGATGGCAACACTACTAGTAAGGCTTATTATTTTTACTGTTGAGATAGAGAGGATACTTCAGGCTGTCCTGCATCCTCGAGATGCTTTGAAGGTGTCATAGGACTGGTGCAGCTGTTGCATTTAATGTTTGCACTTCGGAAACTCCGCCTTTCTTTTTCTTTTGGTTAGTGGATTGGGAAGCAGCACATGACACAATCTGGGGGAAGCATTAATTTGGCATATCTGGTGGCAGAGCCAGAAATTAATTAAAAGAGTAGATGTGGCACTTAGGTACATGGCTCAGTGAAACATGGTGATGATGGTTTGACAGTTGGACTAGATGATCTTAGAGTTCTTTTCCAACCTTAATGATGCTTTGATTCTATGGAATTACAGTGAAGTAAATGAGCCCTACAGACTTGAAGTGCAGCCTGAAGAAATGTTTAGTAACATATTTAGTTATAAAATTCTTCCCCTCTTCCTACTGCCATGAAGGGCCAGAATTAAGCAAGAAATCTTGATGGCACACTATTTGCACCTGCAGTGCTCCTCCACTTACCAAAGATAAGCATCTGCACCAGCACCAAACTGCAACCCCAGTCTTAGGTAGCTTGGGTGCAATATGTGACATGGGAAGGAGGAGAAAGCTCAAACAATTTTAGAGCTCATTCAGTGAATCTGCAATGATGTGTACTCATTGGTGTCCCAGCAGCTTTTTTGCAACCGGTATTAATCTGTAATCTGTCCCCATGGTACAGGATCAGCAACAGGAGTATATTCAGGAGAGGATTATGGCTCCTGCCTGTGGGGCCCACACACATGCGGGGGGGGGGGTGTTATTTTAATTTGGGGCCACGGAAAAAGGCTGCAGAAAGCCTCCTCGTTACTGCTAATGAGAGCAGGCACGCTCATTGGGCCTTTGGATTGCATTGCACTCCAGAGCCGAATTCACAAAAGAAGGAGAAGGTCAGAGGTAAGTGTTCTGTATGGCAATGGCTGCATTAAATGACCTGGGAAATTCTCCCTCACCATGGAGCACTCATCCTGAAGGAGGTTGGCAGCACTTTCATTCGCTCCGTTCCAGCTCCTGCTCCTCGGTCCTTTGCATAAATGACTCCACTGTTATGTGCTATTACTTTATATTCAATTTACTGGGGAAGGCAGATAAGGTCAGCTACAGTTACATCGTTAACTACCAACAAATTAACATTCTGTGTCCATAAAGATCTGGCAGTGGTGGAAAGGACTAAATTTCTTCAACTTATTTACAAAAACAAAACATAAGTTTCCATTTCAATATCAACTAATAGAGGAAAGAATATCCTTTGATGTTTGCATCAAAAAAACTTTTTCCACTGATATCTTAGGCTGCAATGCACATTTTCTGAAAGCCAATCAATGGGCTTTATTAAAATGATTTCACATCAGTTGGAGGCAAGGAAGATAAGGGAGTAAAAGGCTGACAACCTAGCTCTGTTGTCTTGTGCGGGATATATTGGGAGTAACTTCTTGAACCATCAAGTAATGTTTTATAGCTTTCAAGATTATATTACTTCTGCTTGTCAGTCACAAGTACAGGAAAAAATGAGAGCACTAGTAAATAGAGATAACAGATTTACAGGGACATGCAGTGAAGATATGCACGGGGAATGAAGTACTGTATATGCGTCTACCAATATTTCAGAACAGATTTTTAGAGATTTTAATGGTGTTGTGAAGTGTTATTTAGTAGCCTGCCCTTGAGTTTTCAGCTCATCTTTTTTTAACATCTCCTCCCCTCTGGCTTTTTCTCCTTTAGGTTGTTTATTAGTAGAATACATTGGACTAAAAAGCCACATGTCCATTTCCTCTCAGTGCATCATTTTTCTTCCCACCTGAACATTATATTCCAAAACTTTTTGGAAACAAACAATCAAATATTTGCAGCTCTGCTATTTTTCTCAATTTTAGTTACAATATCTTTACTTAAAAAATAGAACTTTCAAAAGTCCTCACCTTTCATGATTTTCAATGTTTATTTACTTCTGGGCATCTCTTTGGATATCTTCCAGTGGAAGAGCTCTACAAGGAACACAAACATACTGTCAATAGATTTTGAAGGTCCCCAAAAGGCAGCCTGCATTTGCCTAGTGAATAACAGGTCTCTTCTTGAAAATGGTTTAATTCTTTTCCAAGTGTCACAAAGATTCACACTGTTAAAAACCATCAGTACAAGGTTTTCAAATAGCATTTAACCCAAACTCAGACTATTTCACTGATTATTGTACACAGTTTTCTTGTGAGGAACAAAACAGTCCAATGAATCATAGTGCTATGAAATTTTTGCGTGCAAAAAGACAAAAAGGATTTAAAGAGCCTTTTCTTTTGCCCCCTCTAAAGCAGGAATTATCCCTAGGAGGAAACAAACACATTTGAAAATTTCCAATGCACTTATGTTTGAGCAGAGTTGCTTCCAAATCAAAGCTTGCTACTTGGAGCTGTACTCTCCTCTGCTTCGTTTAAAATCTCTTTGTATCTGCAGCACAACTTCCTTTGCTTTCACTCTGGGAAGTGGGATGCAGGCTAGTAGAAAATATCCTCTATTCAGCTACAGGAGCATTTGTCCAATCTTGCACTATGGCTTGATTTCCTTCTAAAAGCACTGGGACAGAGAAGTCGATGCTGCATTTTGTTTACTGAGGCAGCGCCATACAGTTTAACAGCTTTTTGACACATTATATTGTAAGAATTCCTACAATTCAGCCCATCACATGGATAATGTAAGATTACTCATTTTTTTGTGAGTGCTTACGGTGCCCAGATCTGGGTGCATCTCCCCAAGGGCCACACACTGACACAGACAAAGCAAACACAGAACCAAAGAACCATTATGGTTGGAAAAGATCAGCAAGTCCAACCCAAACCATCCTCACTGACCATACTGTTCTCCTAAACAGTTTCTGATCTGGGCACTGCATGCGAAGAGCTGAAAAAGCCTCTGCTGTGAATCAGCTCCTCACAGGAACAAAAGGATATATTGTCACAGGATAATATCTTTCTCTTTTTCTTTTATTTTCCTCTTTTTTTTTTAATACTGTCAAAACAGATACTTTGCTTGAAAATAATTCTTGCAATATTTAGGATTCCCACTTGTTTGACAAATAAGAGCAAATCAAAATTAAAGGGATTTGTCATCACAAAATCAACTCCAGAAGCTGAACACATGCCACATCTGACAGGAGCGCTTTGTGTGCTGGAGAGCCATTTTCTATTCAGGGAAAAATTGCCCATTTGGGGATGCTACAGGTGACACATTAGACATAAGCATTCAGATTGGGTATAATAACAGCATCCCTGCTAAGTGTGAAAACATTCTCTCTGCCTATAGAAGTGGAGAGGAATCAATATCCAGAAGAGTCACAACTACAGTTCCCTTTCCCAGCATGATGCAGGTGTCCTCCTACCTACCCCATGCTGCCCCAGCAAAAATGAGCCTGTTTCTAGCTCAGAGCTGGGATAAGGGGCTTATTGGTCTGCTTCTTCCACTGTGTTTTCCCTCCCCATACATAAACATTAAATACTGGATTTTCAGGTATCCCTTCACCAGACCTGTTTGAAAGAGCGATTTTGGAATAAAACAGTTCTAAGCGTCATCTAAGGTTCTAGTCTGGCACATCAAAGAACAGCCTCCCATAAGAGAAGACTTCTGGGTTTTTGTTATTAATCAATTTATCAGTAAAAAAGCAAAAAAGGAAAAGAGCTGAGGATGCACGCTTCGCTGCTTGAAAGAAGGTTTAAGTGTGAGTGACAACAAGGGATAAAAGCAGAAAGCATAAGCAAATGGAAAAATAGAGACTTGCTAAGAAGTTATGTCGCCGTAAGAAATCTAAGTAATAAGAAAGCTACCAAATGTTTAAAATGGTAATTCTGTGCATAACCAAGCTGCAAAGTAAAGAAAATGCTTAACTAAATTTGCCTACACAGGGTCATTTAAAAAATTGTATTAAAATAGACTAATCATAACAGAAATGAAAGTCTGTAATTTAGAAGATGATTACTAACAGCACTAATTAAGTGGCTTTAATTGACTCCATCGAAGTCAAGAGACAATTCATATGTATATTTCTGCAAGACACAGTAATCATAATTTCTGCAGCGTAACTTTTAAATGAGTTATCCTGCAGCTTTTATTAGCTAGATAGCTGCTTTCAATCCACGATTCGCAGATCCCCGGGGGGCCCCGGATTACTACTGAGGCACTGGAGGTAACGAAGAAAAGCATGTTTACTGTCAATGCAGTGCCCTGGAAGCTTTGAAGGATCCAAAAAATTGAGAAAGATAAAGAGAAGAAAGGGGGAAAGAGGGAATTTATTTTTTCTGCTTTCTTCCTACTTCCTAACTTCCCGAGCACTTTCATAACATGGAAAGTTATCTTCTCGCTTTCCCCCGAAGAACTGTTTGGGTTTTTTTTAATTAAAAAGGAAGTAATTAATTTGAAGGTATGCATCCAGCACATTTTCACACTCCTGCTAAAATATGATCTCTTTTTCCATTAACTTTTTATCCAATCATTGCTGAAAAAGGGCTATTTCACCTAAAACTTGCTTTTTAAATAGCCCGAGCCACACAAGTCTAACAGAAAATCATTTAATGCATGGTGTAACTATGCAGCAAAGCTCTTCATAACCAAAAACTCAGTCTCGCAGCATGAAGCACCAGTGCCTCTTGTTGGCATCTCCCCGTTTTAGAGCACCTCACCATGTCACTTCAACAGCTCCTCCCCATGAAGCCCTGCTTTCTTTACTCAGATGGTGTTTGGGAAAGGTGTTGCATCAGAATTCAGATTTGTGTTCTTTCTTTTAGCCCAAGAACACCTTCGTTTAACCTTGGAGACTGATGAGAGCAATTAGTCCTTCTCCTCCCCGTGAAATCACTTTATGGATTTGCAGCCTGTTGGTTTTTTGTAATTCCTATTCCCTAAATTGAATATGTCCAGCTTTCCTGCAGTCCAACATTCAAAACCCTTCACTCTTTTTTTTCTCTCTCTTCCAAACTCTTTTATTTATCTTTCTTTTTTAGAAACACCATGCTCAAAAGCTTTATGTTGCATTTTAAATGTTGCCTACCCAGTCCAGAATTGAAAGAGCTCTATTTTTTCATTTATAGCTGATGTTTTACAGGCGATCAAAACCTCAAAAGGTGGAGAACTGATCTAAAGATGCATAAAAGCCTTTGTAACTAGAGAAAACACTTTATGATTATTTCAACTCAGACATAAGAAAAAGCTGAATTAAAAGTACGTGCATATAAAAGTAGCTCAGCCATCTCAGAACCTTTGAACATTTGCCATGACATCCTTAGGATTTAGCATACTTATTTATATTTATTTCTTGTGTGGTTGAAGAGAGAAAGGTAAGGATTTCTTTTTTATATATATATAAAGCTTAGCTACCGTTTGTTCTCACCTACCTTTTGAAAGTTTGGCAGTGTTTTGTTCATTTGTTTAGAAGGTGCAAGAAAATAGTCTCTTGCCCATACCCTACAGTCGCTTTCATTTGTTGTTTTCCAAAGAAATGAATGAAAAATTTTATGTGAAGCCTATTCCCTGCCCGTGCTCTTCTCCTTGATCATTCTTTCTGTGGGGAGTAAAACAAACAAACAAACAAAAAATGATGTGAAATTACATTTGCACCAGCTCTTACACCTGGATTAGCATATTCTAATTTTTACTTTGGGTGCCAACATACATAACCCTTGGTGAGAATAGAACACGTAATAATAACCATAGCACTGCACATACATATTTTAACTGAGCTATTCAAGCACACCCCACTCAGGATAAAATGCAACATGTAAGGGTAAGATGGTGGGTTGGGGTGTTGACTGCCCTGCACCCTCTGCCATCCCCAGATAAGTGCAAGGGAGAGAGCTCTCCCTGAAGCACTGGCCCCATCACGACTCCTGAATGTGAGCTTAAAGGTTAGCAACTCCTTTGTTTGCTTTATTTTTCTTTAGACATAGAGAGAAAATTTACATGGATCAGGAGTGACAACACTGCCAACATTTTCTCATTTTTATTTACTGCTTCTGTCAAGTGAAGATATTACTTACAGACTTGGCAACATAGCTGCTGTTGTGGGGGGAAAAGAAACAAACATCACCACCAGCAAACAGAACGTGAGGGATCAAAAATGGAGAGGAAAACAGCATCTCTGAGACGCAGCAAAGAGGCAATCTTTGAGATAACTCCCCTTGGCTGGTAAATTAAGATGTTCTGCCTCCAATACTGAGCTTTCCAGCTCTTTCTACAAGATATTTTTGGAGAAATATTAAAACTGCTCTATGCCTGAAGAAGTAATTGATTTAGAAATAGGAGTAACTGACAGAAGTTTATTCCCTTCATCCCAAGAGGCCCAGGCCAGGCTTCCAGCACGCACCCTGCTCCAGGCATATTATCCACACACCACTTCACAAAAACACTTTGTTTCAAAGCTAACAATTAAGATTTGCAGAATTGCAGAGAAATATCATCTTGATTTCCCCAGTGAAACACAAGATGTGTAGACCTGAGAACCGTGCAGACCCCTCTTCACCAAAGAGCCAGACTTGGTCCCACCAGCTCAAGGACAGAGATCATTTCAGCAGGTTGCACTGCTCGGCACAGTGCTGCATGAAGCCCACATGCCAATAGAGTCAATAAGAAAGATTTCCTCTAATAGGTTCTGAATAGGCTGGAGCACAGCAACTGGGCTGTCGTGCTCTGTGTACAGAAAGGTTGGTTGAAACTGGCTTCAACAGGACATTTTAATCACTAGGAAGTAAGGAAGCAATGCAGAACACACGCATTTCTGTTTCTACCTGCAGCAGAAGGAATGCAAATGCATTAATGCAAAGGTGTGCAACGGTCACTTGTTACCAATCACTCATCTGTGCTTGACCCACTCTCTCAGCAAGCAGCTCCATTCTGTGTATCCATGAGTGTGAGCAGAGCTACCTCTATACAAACGTGTGTGCTTCATTTGATAACATGACTTCCCCCAGTTTTATCACTCAGCATGATGCTGTACTGTATGGGACTTCCTTTTATCAGCTGTCCTGGCTGTGTCCCTTCCACGCCAGTTTGGTAGGGCAGCACGAGAACATGAGTTGTCTGACTCTGTGTAGCACTGCTCAGCATCAGGGTGCTATCAAAATTATTCTCATCCTAACCCCAAAACACAGCACCACACCAGCCAACAGGAAGAAAATTAACCCTATCCCAACCAAAACCAGGATAACCACAGAGCATCCTTACTTCTCTGCTTCTTCAATGACCTGATGACAAAGAAGGAAGCACATCATTGCTAAGCCACCATATTATGGCTCACTGCCTTCAGCTGAGTGTCACTTCAGATTACAAAGCACCATCTAAATGGCAATACAAGCCCTACAGATCAATTTTTTGTAATTATTTAATACTCCTGGATTCAATGAAACTGCATAAGGTATAAATAAGTTTAGATATTGCCTAACATATTTAGGGTAGCATCACTCTGAAAAAAGAAACTTTTTTCCCTGCAAAAGCAATCAAATCATATTCTGAGCTAAAACAAATCTTTAGGGAAAAATACTCAAAGGATGGAAGATGGGCTAAGTATGCAAAATTTGACTAAGTAATGAGTTAGAAAGTACACAAAGTAAATATAATATGTGATGAATGAGCTGAAGTAGGAAAAAATATGTAGGGTAACCTAAGGGGGTATAGGTTAAAGTGATGTGAGGAAATCTCCCTGACAGTGAGACATATTAGATTGTAGAATAGTCTCTCAAGGGAAGAAGTGTCAACCCTATAATTTAGATAACTTAATATACGACTGGATAAAACACCAGAAAGCTGCAATGTGTAGCAAATTCCAGGATTTCAGGGGATAATCGAGAAGATGAATGCTGGCAAGAGTCATATCTCTGCTTTCAACCTGCACTTTTTTTTTTAACTCTTGCCAAATGAGCACAAGGCAGAGCTTTTCTACTCTTGCAGAAGACCAAAGGTGTTGCAGAGGACCCTGTCACCAGTAGGCAGTGGGACACCCAGCAATGCTGGAGGTGCACGAGGACTGGGTGATGTTAGGATATGAAGGCAGAACATGGGAGCACATGTTTCAAAAGCAAACACTGCTTGGTCTCCCTGTTGTTTGCAACCAGTTTGCTGTGATTATTTGCAGTTTCTCTTCTCAGTTAACAGTTTGATAGGTTCCAGTCTCATATTTCACTTTCAAGCACGAACACTGTCACATAGGTCCTAAACTCCATAGCTCTGATTACGATGGCTCTTTGCTTCGTTAGTGTTAGATAACTGACTTTTTCTTAGGGATAAATATCTGTAGTTGTCTGAGCAAAAGCACTTACATTAGCTATTCAATCACAAAAAAAAAAAAAAAAAAAAAACAGCAATTTTGTCACTGATGGTAAGACAGTCATCCCACAAAATGTATAGTTCATGTTTGGGTGTTTTTTCATAAACTGTTCATCAAATTCTTGTGAATAATGAATGCGTAACTTCAGACCAGACACGATATGTAAATTTAAGGCTCAATCCATCTTATGATTTATTTAACAAGAACAATTTGAGTAGTACAATCTAAAAGCAAGATTAACGCTCTACTAATAGCCAGCTAACTTTCTGACTTTGTGCTTAGGCATGAGGCTGACAGTCATGCACGTATAGCCCTGCTGCCTTGCAAGCACCTCCTGAAGCCCCAGGGAAATCACAGGGCTCCCTGCCTCACACTGCCATTCTGATGTAGTCTGGGAGCAATCACATTACTGCTAGTGGAAGTGAAATGGCACATTTTCCACACCTCTTATGACTGTGTTCAGTATGCACGTTGTTTCCTTAAGATATAATCTATTGGACTGTACTGGATCCTCCACATCCAGTATGACTCCAGCATAGTTAAAGTTCAGTTATCATTTTTATTACGAACATTTGTAGTGGGTTGGAATAATTTGTTGCAGAGCATATCAAGCTGTCTGTTTGGGCACATTAAATTTTTCCTCCCTGCAAATGATTTAAACCTTATAAGACAAAAAATGCATAGTTCTCAAAAAGTGTTTTGGAAAAGAAACCTAAAAGCTTTAGCTTATTTTACTAATTGGCAATTCTCACAAAAGCAATGCAAAACAAAGAAAAAAGAGAAAAATTGGCTGTGTGTTATCAGCAAAACATCTCAGGTATTGCAGATTGTGATAGTCTCACAGTGGATATAAGTGTAGTAAACCATAGCATTTCACTTAAAAAGCGAACAGGAAAAGAAGAGATAGATCACAACCATAAAGATTTCACTTGTTTGGAGTTTCTGCCTAAGCAGTCTGAATTTGTTCAGATGGTCTGCACTGCTTCTATAAATTCAGTAATTAATACGTTGTCTTGCCCTCAAAAAATATGGACAATTAAAACAGTATTTTTTAGTTAAATCATATATTGCACTTGTAAAGCGATCTCCATTCGCTTTGATGGGCAATACCATGTCTAAAAGTTTGCACTTGGGGTACATATGAAAAAGCTGAAATCAAGAGCACTTCCACAAATCAAATGTCTTGGTTAAAAATGTCAGTGTGTATGAAATGAAATATTTTTCCTGGGATCTGACAAGTTTAAGTAAGATTTTTATCTCTGTTGGGTCATATTTGAAATGAAAATTCATTATAGACAAGAAAACCAGATTATTTTTCTTTGTAAAATGTCAGAGCATTGCTTTTTCTTTGCAACAGTGCTGCCAAGCAGAAGAGAAAAAACAAAGAGAAAGAAAAGAAACAAACAAAAAACAAAACAGAAGTTGCCAAAGCAGACTGTGGTGCAAAGAGGCTGTAGTTCTGAATTGTTAATGAAGACTGGAGTGTCTGTTTGATGTGTTTCACCTGACTACATAGTTTTACATTTAAATACCCAGCAGAGTGCCTCCTGGGCCTTCACAGAGTCCTCCTAGATCCCCAGCTCAAACCAGTCACCTCTCCACGCTATTCAACCTGTGTTCAAAGCCCAACATGTAGCTTTATCAACTGAGAAGTAGCTGCCTCTGTCTTCTCTGGGAGAGGGAAGGAAGAAGAGTTGCTTTGGAGTTAATGTTGCTATAATTAATTTTCTGTGTGTGCCCTTTACTCACGCAGTCAATTTGTCATTGAAGGGTATAATTTGCTCTTCTCTCCACAGACTCTCAAACAGCAAAGGGAAAGACCTGGGCTATTGCAAAGAGTGCAATACTGATGATAAGGCAGAAAAATGAGAACTCTGGCAAACCCTCCCATCACTTCGCGTCCTTTCTTCCAGCCAGGCTCCAAAGGAACTTTCCATCAAAGCCAGAAGAAAACTATATACAATTTCAAACCTTTACCTGACCTCTTGTTTCAAAGGGTTATGCCTGAAACCTCTAGGTCCGTCCAGCTTTCTTCCTTCCTGTTAGAACTCTGCTTTCAGATGTCCCTGTGCCCCATGTGGTGGCTTTCCTGTAAGCCACCTCCTGCTCTGCTGGGAGCCCGGCAGTGTGCTGACCTTGCCTTCAAACACAAAAGACGAAAGGGAAGGGATGAAACTAGCAGAAGCAAGAGAAAGGGTTGTACAAGACAGCAAAGGAGAGGGAAAGACCGCAAGGACCGAGCATCGCTGGAAACTGCAAGTTGCAGCAAAATGCACTGCACAAAAAACCATTTTAACCCTATCTCTACCATGCAACTGCAGAAAGCTTTCTCCCTATCATAAGTTAGATGGATTTCTTATGCTCAAGTATTATACGGTCCAAGCAAAACTGGGATGAAATAAAGGTGTTAGTTCCACGAGAAGAAAAACAAGTGCAGTCCCAAATTGATGGTCTGTTAAGAGAGGTTTTAGAAAGTTTCCTTCTCTGAACACAGAGCAAACTGACCTTGAAAGTTGTAGAATCAAGGAAGATTGCTTAAAGTACTGCTAGAAAAAAATCATAGCTATAGAATTTCTTTCATATCTGCTCAGCCTTATAGCCTCAACCAGACTAATTCCAATTACAGCTGTTAGCCTTTCTGTCGAAGAAGCAGAGATTCTCTGAAAGACAATGAAACACAAATACCAACCACAATGTTACGATTAATATCATATTTAACATAGAAATATCTTTGCCATATCTCAGAAAGCGAAACAAAAAAATCTTATGAATAAAAGATTTGATGGTATTTAACTATAATAGATATATATAATATAGATATAAATAATAGATATAAATATAATAGAGAAATGATTAGGAAGACACAGCAAATTGTTGTGGGCATATTTCCATCTTGGTGTTTCCTAAAATTAAATCCACCTCTAAGAGCACAGGCTTACTGATACGTTTAGAAATTGCATCTAAATCGGAACACTGGGTAAGTTCAGATATGAGCATAATAATCCAGCCCATAACAACGCGCTCCCTGAGCTGTTGACCGTTCATTTTACAGCTGGATTTAAGCACCGTTTTTTCGTTCTGAATGCAGCTCAGTGTTTTCTCTGCAGAGTGTTTTCGCAGTTATAATCCAAGTTTTTCATTTGTAACATCAGTCCGTTGCTGATTATGTTCCCACTAGGGAATATAATAAAAAACAAGCTGCATGGAGGCGCATTTTAGCTTTCAATTTACTTGATTTAAATTTCTCTGAAATTCATCTTAAGAGAATACTTTCGAGGGTGATTCTATATTCCCAACTTACCACACTTTGGAGTGGGGTTACTCTGAGTTCTGTGTTATTTTCACCTTCCTCTGAGCCATCACTCTCACGTTCTGATCTCCAGAGTCACTCTGCCTTGTTTTAACCTCGCATGACTTGATCTGGAGATGCTGCATAGCACTGTCGAGCACAGCCAGAGGAGCAAACACTGGGTTCAGGAGGAGCCCGAGAGGGGTGAAAAGGGCTGTGAATAGCTGTGGGCAGAAGCATCCTTGGTTCGGAGTGCAAAGTCATCTGGAAAACTTCATGGGCTACATACATGTGCACATGCACATGCATGTAAGAATATATCTACTTACTACGGTCTGGTCTTAAGCACACAAACCTTTCTTACCCAAAACTCTTTGAAGTCTTGTTTCAAACTAATATTTGCATTTAAAAAGGAATGCTGTCCTTGCAGGCTTTTTACTGAAAATCGGGAGAAACCATTCATAGAGTTTCAGAACAATTAAATAAGTGTACCAAAAACAGAGGTGAATGAAGTTGTAGAATATCAAAGTATTCAAAGAAAGTTCTCTAACCTTCTTGAAAGCTGACCTTTGAAATTACATGTAACCATCTGCTCACAAAATCTATATATTTCTCAAGATGAGGGAGCAGGAACTCAGAGCACGTATTTCCTAAGGGCTAGATTCTTGGGGGAAGCATAACTAGGGAAGCATGACCAATAATTTCCTAGCCTGAAAATCTCTAGAGTTATCAGCAAAGATAGTGAAGGGAGGCTTTATGATGTGGAGGGCAGAGCTGATTAGAAAACTCACTTTAAATGGATGCTAAAACAGGGAGAGAAAGATCTTGGCTGGCACTCAACATTTAAACAGAGCATAAAAAGCTGTTACTTTATTATTTCACGAGGAACTAAAAGAAAGTAATCAAGAATGCTTGTGTACAAGTTATTGTAGTAAAGAAAAATGGAGGAACCACAATTCAGAGTTTGGAATCCAGCAGTTTTATGAACCAAAGCAGTAATAAATCCAAAAATAACAAAATGAAATAGAATTTACAAAGCTATTTAAAACCAATTTGAATTACTGAGTGTATTAGCAAGTGCTGGAGAAAAAAAGATCTATGTATTTTCACATTGTAACAGTTCTTGGTCGGGTATAAACAACAGGATAAAACAAGAACAAATAACTCCTGGAAATCAAAATTACTGCATCTTATAACGATGATTTGCATTTACAATATTCGTTGCTCAAAGATTAAGTTGTTGCAGCTCTGTAACTACCAACACTTCTGAATCTTTTTACTGTAATACGCATTTCCTAAAGGCTTCTACCCAATCCCTGATAAGGGATTCACACATAAATGGCCCCAATATTTTCTCAAGACTCAGAATTTTGCTCCTTTTCTCTGCCTACAATGGTATGCTTTGCTGTTCTCTGCTTCCATAGTGCTGTAAGTTATGTTCCAAGGGAAACATCTTACACAGGATCACCTTTGTTATTATTTACTGTTTGTGCTGAAGAGCAGACAGACATAAAGAGTTCTTAAACCAAGGTCCTTGCAAAGGAACACGTGAGCCAACATCTTTCTACCACACCCTGTGATAGGGTGAAAAGGAGCATCACAACTCTTATTGAGCTGAGCTTGCACACTGCCTTGGGTGACTGCTGTATGAGTACTTGATCTCACTCTACAGGGGTGGATTGGAACAGGAACTGTTAATTGAGTTAACCAACTTCATGAAAGCACCGCATCAAAAGCAAGGAGCACATCCCCAGTGTATTTATTTCGTTCTCATGTTTTAATTAGAAAGCTCTCAAGATAAATACACCAGGAGATAGGTGGGTCTTGCACCTCTGTTGTTTATCCAGCCTGTGGAGATGAGGTGTAAGGCTTCAAACAAAGCACTCCTCTGATGGTGGTGGTGGCAGTCCACACCTCATCTGACATGTGTAATTAGTATCTCAAGCTGCAAGGTAGTGAACCAACTTAGATACAGGCTTTATAATGGAGAACAAAAGACCCCGGAGATATGCTTATATTTAGCCTTGATGTACTTTCACTTTTTAAAGCAAACAGGAGTGTGAAGGAAATTGCTATGAATAGATTTAAAAAAAAAAAAAAAAAAAAGTGGTAGACCAACCAGAGCTAGCAAATCTGAACCAAAGGACTGAAAAGGATAGAGATTTTTCTCATACTTTGATGTCTTATTCCTTCATCTCTTGTTTCTTATTAACCTCTTCACCTCCCATTTCATCCATGTATTCACTACATTGTCCACAGACAAGTTTTGTCGTTTCAACTTTCTGAACGTGCTCCTGCCCTCCCCTTTCTTGGAAGGAAGCTTTGCCCCTTCTCAGAGGGACTCATCCAAGTGCTCATGACTGAAGTTGTATCCCACAACTTTATCCTCCAGAAGCAACAACAAGCTTCCAGCATGATAGGGTCCTGTCCTATCTTACATTTCAGAAGATCTACTTATCTTACAGATGAAAGTGAAAGAGGCAAGAATTGTCTAAATTTCTCCTCCACTTCTCATTTTTATGCTGTAACACTATCATTGTCCCCATTAGGAGAGGATCACAGATGATAATTACTCACAAACAAAAAGCAAACTCTGCAAGACCCATGAAGAGTCCAACAGATTTGTCTCACATTGCTCAGCTTAGATTTAAGGGCCAACAGGATCACAAGTCTACAGTTGTATCAGTCTTCATTTCTAGGAAGAAATTGGTTTTGTCTTACAATTTAGAAATGTAACTTCACAAACTTTATACTAACTACATGAGACTTCCACAGCTAGTTATCTTCTGTCCAGGAAATCTTATTATCAGTAGTACTAGCATTTGATTCTCTACTTTCAAGCTTCAGGAATGTGGAAATTGGGTGGAATAAAAAAAATAAATGAAAAAAGGACAAAGAAAATTTGGGATGATGAACAGCAGAAAAATCTCTTAACAGACAGCTACAATAAAATTTGATATAACAGAGTGGTCAAAACACTGGAAATAAGCTATAGAGAACAACTTTTGCAGTGACAGGAGATGAACTTGTAACTGAATAGCTTTCCCCCTTCACTAACTTCTGATCATGCCAATAGAACATGGAGAGGGTGTGGATATCAAAGAAAATTGCTTTGGGAATTTAGTCTCACTGTTAGCGCTTTATCCCCAGGGATGTGGTTATAAAATGAAAAATACCTCCTACAGCTGCTGGAATGGTAAAATGAAAAGAAAATTCCTATTTGGAAGGAAGTGCATGTCAGATGTTTCTAAGATAGGAGTAGACAATAACTTAAAGTCAGATTTGAGCAGATAGAAATGGCTCTTGTGTAACTGGAGACCAACAGGAACCTATGACAAGCAAGATATCTTTGTTTAAGGATTAATTGCCACCTTTCAGCAACACAGGGTTTCCATCAGCAGGAGGCTTGACAACAGAGATTTCTGAAAGGAAGTATTATCCCTGTGATGTCCCAGAGGTTTCAGGAAGGTAATTGAGCCTCCTCAAAAGAAAAGGAGCTTCTGCAAGTGGCACTACAGTGCCAGTAGCAGCCTTTCATGAAACAGCAGTTCATTTCCATTGAAGAGTTGTGCCATTAGCATATACGGATATTTATTATGTAGAGGATATCAAAACAAGGCAACTTCTAAGAGCCTACCTTGGAAAATTGGAGCTCAGTTCGTCTGGAGGGGAAAAAAAGTGTTGGCTTATGTATTAAAGTGCATACTAAAGCAAAAAGGAGAAAGGCAGAGAATTGCTGAGAAGTTCCTGAACATCTTTGGGGCATTCTATGTTTTTTTTCCTATCTAAGGTGTATGCTACACCACCTGGGGACACGTCTTTGTAGGGACCAAGACGAATTGTCCCAGACTGCCCCTGTGACTGTACAATAAACAGGGTAACAAATCCAGAGGCTTTACAATGATAGAGTCCAGTCCTCTTGCAGGGATAGGACAGTATACTACGTATCTATGTCCTTGGCATGCAAAGGAAGCAAACCCTGAAAAGCTGCAGAACTGCAGAAATACACTCCTGCAAAAAGGAAAAGCCAACCAAAATCCTTCTTGTTCTCAGAATCTCTCATATTTTTACAAAATAGACCTCCCATCAGAATGGTGCGAAAGACCAGAGAGCAGAGAACACCTCAAGCATAGTTAATTTACCCAAAGCAAAGTCATAAATCTTGACATTAAAGAAGCTATTGGAAAGGAAATATATTTTTAGCATCTCACAGCTTGGTGTTTTAGTTTAGAAGAATATCCCTTCCAGAGATCCCTGAGATTTCTCCAGCTAAGAAGTGAAATCACTCAAGCACCCAGGGAATTTTACTTCAGTAAAAGAAGTCATCTCTCTCCTACAACTTTTATGATGAGAGACATTTCCTTTTTCACCTTCTTTTTATTCCTTTCTGCTCCTTCAGTGACCTCATCTTTGTAGTCATGTAAAAGGCAAGCGAAAGCATGAAGACTACAGAGGTCTGAGCTCCACCAACTCCTCCTCCATTCTCCCACTGCCCCCATCATGGTTACTATTTGGATCACCAGTCCGAGAGTGCTTTGGGATGAAATTTAAGTGTTAACTCTCTCAGCTTCTTAGACCTTGGAAATGCAGCATGTGTACCAGAGTGAGTTTAGCTGATTTACTCGACTCCCCACTGAAGGCAATTTAAACCATATATCACAACAGATGCATATTGCTGGTCCTATCAGCTTCCTATGCAAGCACCTTAATTTATTTTCCATATGCATTCCTGAAATGAACAAGATAAAAGGCACAGAGAAAACCTGTTGTTCAGTAACCCGAGCTCCCATCAAGAACTGAGAACTGGACCAAGACCACCAATGCATTTAACACAAACAACTGAACAGCAGTCATATTATAATGATTTTCACAGCTACTGAGAACCTCAGCCTTTCTGATGGTATACTGAATCTAATATTCCCTCATGCAGATATGTAATCAATTTTTAAGCTCAAAAATTTAATATCTCACCATGCTGGAATAAATTTCCTGTGCTGTGAAGACTGCATGGATGAAATCTGCAGCCTGTGTTCCAGGTACTCATTCTGCGGCCAACTTTATTGAGTTTTACTTACATACTTACACCCAAATTGAACCAAAATCTGAAACCTATGTCTTTTAGTATCCCGCTGACTGTGAAGCAGAATTTTTCATTAACCTAATCTGAAATGGAAATACCATAATTACTGGTTGATGTATATTTATGCAAACAGTAAAATATTAACAGCAAATTTTAAAACTCCTTAAAATTATGCAATTACAAGTGAATAGGCAAACAGTTTGTCATTCCAAAAAAAACCCTCAAATGTGCATTAATACCACTCTTGTGCCAGAAGAGAAACAGAAATTAAATTCTTCTGCTTTCCTATACAAAAAAACAGTTTGGGATATTCGTGAAGGTTCCTAGCATAGGTCTCTTTAAGCACTGCATATCATTTGGAGAAACAACAAACTGCCACCTTCCTATTTTTAGTTCTTATGCTTGTCTTCAAAACAGTAATTTGGAGTGAGACAGTTAACACAGGTCCAGTGGAAAAAGAGTTTTCAGAAATATTTTATAGAATACTGAAAGAATTATACTATATTCTTATACTATAATAAAATACAATAAAATAAAGCTACAATATATTAGACTGTGTCTTTAGAACATGGAGGAATGAAGCAGTAATTTAGAATTAAATAGCACGTTTAACATGCTGTGTTTTCAGAGTAACAACTCAATAATATAAGGCAATAATAACTCAATAATATAATATCCAGTACATTTCTCAGTAATGACTGTTAATAAGTAGCTTGCTTATTAATGGCAGAAAATGAAGCCACTATAAACTTTGGCTGTGCTAGTCAGCAGTGATGCATTACTCATATTTCTCATAAAGAAAGTTAATTTTTATTGTGCATTGTACCTGAAGTCCTCAGCGATACATTTTTGTCCTCGATATTTTGTTTGAGTGGAAACTTCTGGAAATAAAAGAAGAAAAAAAGAAAAACTCCATAACCTTTGCTGCATTCTGAATTCACAAGGCAGTGCTGTTTTGTTTTAGAAATAAGTTCTTTCCAAAACTGCTCATCACTCACGTGGGAACAAACAGCTTAAGAAGCTTCCTGGCTCTTTTCCTCCTGTGCTCTCCCTAAACCCTCATGTATCCAGATTTAGGATTAAATTTGCAGAAGTTCTTAGAAATCATTTTATTAAAGTGCTTCAATATTTTCCTATTTTATATCCTCATCACTGGAGCACCAAACAACCAGATACTTTAGCAATGACTAACATCTGCCTGGCTCCATTATTTCAGCCTTTTATCTTCTTAATTGCAAAATCCCTTTATGCATTGTGGAGGGGTTGTTGTTTCTGTGGTCAACCACTTACCCGCTGTATGTGGTAATCTTTGTGAAATGGCCTAAAAATCTTCTATTTTTTTGGTCTAAGATGAGCATCTCTTAAGTTTTGCAGCCATTTCCCAGTCCTTTTTCTCAATGTGTGTGCTTTTGTAACTTGACTGTCTATATCACACCCCACCAACTTGAGGCCTAGCAGTGCACCACATCTCAGCTGAAGGAAGATCATGATCCTGCATGATTTATAGCAGCAGATCCAGAACAATGAAGAGAACATTATATAAGAAAACAGTCTATCATTAATTTAATATTGTTATGTATGAATACTTACGCAGTAGTCACAACTGTTTCTCCATCCACTCAAAACAATAGCTCTAATTACTTTACTTGTTCCATATTTTTATTTTTTACATTCAGGAATGCATTGCAATTCAATCTGGTTTTGTGATTTAAGTAGGAGTGAGGAGAACAGCGAAAGTAATTTTTTTGTGTTATATATGCAAATTACTCCAACCAATAGACAGACTGTTTACAGACAATACCTTATTCTTGCAAGTAAGAATTCGAATTTATGCTTGCTGTTTATCTCATCTGCAAGTCCTATAAAGGCATCAGTTCTTTAAAACAGCTCAATGAAACAAATTAAATGTACTGTTTCCACACTGCCCTGATCTACGGTAAAATATAAAAGCTTTTACATGGTTGTATACAGCGAACACGCAGAAGTGCAAGGAAAAACACTGCCTTTTAAAGGATTGTATTAATCTCTTTCTCTGTGCTCAGGGATCAGAAGAAGAAAGGATGACAATATTCTCAGTGCTCCCTTCCACACTGAGAAAAGTATGGAAACATCATTGCAAATGACAGTGAGCCCAGCACAGACCCTTGAGGCACTGTTCTGTGACTGGACAATAGTTTTTCTCCTCATTTCTTTCCAGCACAATGATGTCTCTTGCAAGGCCACTTGTAGGATTTGATTACATTCTTCTGGACATTTTTACTGAAAAACTGGACAGTTTTTCAGTAGTAATGGAAAATTAAACTGCTGTTCTGAAGAGTTTATAATCTCAAGTCTTCATCACATGAGGCTAAATGCACATAAATAAATCACACGCTTCTGTATTTTAAATCCCTTGCAACCCACAGACAAATGAATTTGTAGGTTGCAAGTTTTGAGAAAATGTGGCAGATTCATACATTGAAAGTGAACATCTAAACAGGGACGTTATGGCTGGTGGCATCCATCCAGTGTGTTTAGGGGAACTGCAGGAACTAAAGGAGCAGTCGGCCTTCAAGCAGGAGTTCTGGCTGTCATCATCAACCTACAAAATGACTGTGGAATCTTTTCAGTGAAAACTGCACCCAAAAAATATGTGTAAGCAAAAAAACAAGCTGGTCTTGAAAGAAATATGTGATAATAATAATGCACGCACTTTAAAAGCAATAATAAAAAACATTTATATTATTTATGAAAAAGCACTCTATCTGTACTAGTAAATATAACCCAATGACTAAAGGACCAGAGAAGTTTTAAACAAGTTTCTCAAGAGCTATGAGGAGTCTCACGTGACAAGCAGTTCTTAATCAAGGTTCTTCTTCTGAGTCCTCTGTGATGTAGGAAATGCAAACATTATCTGTTGATGTTGCCAGAGGACAATCAAGGATGTCATTTATTTCCCTGCTCATCCCCATTACAGAAATTGCACCAGCACCCCCAGCTAAAATTTGTCCATCCTGATCTCTTCTGCCAATTGAAGAGGCTTCTGCAACCTGCCTGAGAGGATTAAAAAAAAACTTATCTAATTCAGAAGATGTGTTCTTATACTCAGAGAGGTCGAATTCCTGAAACATCAAAACCACCAAGGAGAAATGGCCTCAAAGGGCAAATGCAGTCACACAGACCAGAACACAAACTTTTTAAACCATTTTAGAAAGCAATCAGAGGACAGCTATCAAAAGGGAACTTTGGTGCAGAGAAGGAAAAATAATTGTAAAAATGATAACTTATGTCCACGTTTCTAATTCGTGTCCCCAAACTTAGCTATTTAAAATACCTTTATTCTAGTAGGGTTTCAGGACAGCTTTGCCCACAGGAGGCAAGAAGCACCCCTTAACCTTAACAGATGAGAATGTCAAGATGCAGGGATGAATGCCTAGGTTTCTATTTTCCCGTGTTTCCCAGACTGAATGCATTTTTTACTTCCAGAGAATATCTAGGATGGCACAATTTAGCAGATATTCCAAAAACTTATCCTTTCTTCTCTGCTTTCAGATTTAATACAAATTACACATGGCACAGTTCTTCCAATAACATAACACAACCTACCTTGAGGATTTCCATTCTGTTTTCTATCCTTCCATAAGGATGAACTGCTGCCTTCCTTTTATGTCCACTGCGAAAGGAATGAGTAACTGAGTCAAAGTACGTTCCATCACGTGAGGCTTGGCAGCTGCAACAACAGGAGTTATTTAGGAGCATCTGAAAGTAACCTCATGGAACAAAAGAACTTTGTATTTTTTCAGGTGTGCTGCTGTACTGTAGACAGGATGAATGACTGACACATGAAGGGGTCAAAACTCTTATTCTTATGCAGCTGTATATTTGTCTCCATCCTTTAGGTTCGTCTCAGACTGGTGACAGCACAGATCGAAATGACAGTCTCTTGTAGTCTCTGTTTTTCTGTCTTTTTGAAAATTACACAGGTACAATGGGTAATCCACATTTAACACCATGTATATGACTGTAAAATACATTTTAAAAGTATGCTTTCCTCTGGTTATATTGTATTGTGTATAATTGTATTTATAAAAACTTTCAAGAGATTATAAAGACAGAGCGCACTGTACAAAAGAAAGGAAAAAGAAAATTTCATTCAAGGCATCTCTTTTCATTATTCCTGAGCACTGTCGGAAGCCCAGAGAAATTTGTTTTACCAGTTCAGAACCATGGCATTCTGCTAAATATAATATGGTGTGTTGATTTAGCTACAAATAATAATAGTAACAATAATGATAACAGGGAAGAGATACTAGAATAAAATTTATTCTACACTTTTACAGTCTTCCTGAAGCATAGGATGCCTTTGAATGGGGGCAGAGACTCAAAAAAACAAATCAGACAAATGCCTTTTGAAAGATAACCCAAGGGGAAAGAGTATCAGTTCTTTATAACATTCATTCACACAACTCTAAATGTTAGGCTGGTCAAGGGACCTGTGAAAGTTGATTAACATTAACTGTTTCATTATTCCTCCTAAAAGCCTCAATTATGATGGAAGACTTAGATTTACTGAAACAACTCGACTTGAACTCCCTGATTCAATACCTACATTCATAACCCTACATGCTGATTCATATTCCAAAGCAGTCTGCCAGAATGTAGAACAACACTGTGAATATTTTGATGCATAAAAATAGACTGATGTAAAGGCCTTTACATTTATTTTTTTTTTTTGTAAAAGATGTTATGACAAGAAATAAAGAGGAAAACTAGCAGCGGTGGAAGTTTTAATGCACAGCTGTTTCCCTTTACATAGTTCTAAAATAAGTTGATCCTACAACAATTTTATATATATTTATATATAAGCAACTAATACTAGCTATCCAAGTAACATTCAGATATTTATAATAACTGCCCATGTGGGAGTGGTGCCAGGAGGTGCATGGAGTCATACACAGCTTTTTCCAGAAATAAAGAATATCCACTCAGCCTAGTCAAAATTAGTAGCTAAGGTACGCAACAATCAAGAGTTATGGATGAAAATGTTATCCAAAGTGTATCAAATGTAGTTTATTCTGATAATGACTGGATTTACTCTTTGCTTTGAAGGATTCTTCTATTCTACATTTATAAAGTATATACTGGAATTTTCTCTCTTTGCTTTATAAATCTCTTTGGATGCTCTAGGATGAATCCTAAAGTCTTCGAGAAGAATCTAAAAATAACAGCTGAATGTATTAAAAGATCTAAAGTTGGTGGATACCTGGAAAATTTTTTTCACGTGGCATTTAAAACTGATTTCTTTAAAGGGCTGATCTTAAATAGCCGTGTTCACACTGACCATTCAATACAAAAAAAAAATATCCAATTTAAAAATGCAGTGTGAGAAACTACAGTTCTGAAATACTAGAAAGTAGTCAAGAAAATGCTAAGACAGGAGCCATGACTTTCTCTGATTGTTAAGGCTAAGGATCTCATGAGCAAGGCCATAAGGAAAATTAGACCCCAATATCTGTTAGTAAGTTTTCAGAAATCTCAGTATCACTTTAACTCTTTTTATTTTCACCAGCTCACTAGAGGAGCAATTTTACCTCAGTATGCATTGTCACCACTGGGTAAAAGTATAGAAGTGTCAGTTGCAGCTCAAGAAACATGGTATATCGTCGAATTATCATCAAAACAAAAAATATCTTTTGGGGGAAGTCTGAAATCAAGGCTTGTAAGAAACAGGGACACTCACAGTAGCAGATAATCTTATATCTTCATTAAGAAGATAAAGCCAGCTAGCATCTTCTGTGCCTGGATTCCACGATGACCTGGTGTGCAGGTGGAAGAAATGTGCTCAAGGAAGGAGATCGTTACAATAACTGGAAGAGATGGCAGAGTCTACAAAAATGAAAGAACAGAACTTTTCACTGACCATCTGTAATGTTGCATGTGCTCCTGAGAATGATTGTCCTAGATTTGAGAGTAGGTTTTAGAAAGTGGGATTATGAATTTGTTTCTGACCTAAATCTGTTACGTTTCCTACTGTCATAGCACAAATATGTACTTTAATTGATTTTATTGTTGCTGCTGTTCAGACTGGGTCTCCTATGACTCCCGAACTATAAAACATAGCAAGTATGAGAAATTTCTATTCTTCTTTATCACAAATACTGGCAAAATATGACTAGCATCTTTCTAATTTTTTTCTGATTCGAAAATACTCCTCCATTGATTCACAAGTTATGTTATAATAATTTATAATAATTGAGGTACTATTTCCTTTCTATAAACTGTTTCAACAGTGTTAATTTTTCTTATTAAAGTACTGTACTTTTCAAATCATTTCTTCCAACATATAAGAACTTGTTAGTAACTAGAGTTGTTTTCTCTCTTATCCTCCTAACATTTCATCCAGCTCGATATCTCCCCAATATCTTTTTCTCTTTTCTAGATATATATGATTAGTTCTATAAAATCTGTTTATTTTTACCTCTACTATTAGTCATTCTACTTCAGTTTATTAAAAACACTGTTAAACCCAGATACCTAGAACAAAACTAGAGGCTCTCTCTCAGAGATCCTCATCATACAGAAAAATAATCAGTAAATTCCTAATATCTTCCATATTTTAGCACTCTCCTAATTGATATGTTTTTAGATATCTTTGATATGATGCAGTGAACACCTGGAAATTTGGTTGAATGCTACAGACAAATACAAGAAAGGAAGAAAAGATTACATAAGTCCCTTCTGCTTTGTTCTTCTTACTTGGTTGCTTTACCGCTAAGATAAATCACAGCACCCTGTCTGAAAAAAGCCTTGAAACATATGTCAGAGCTTAGGGTGAATTTCAGAAACATATTGAAAAACTTTGCATGATATGAGTAATAGGCATTTCTAGAATTTCCAAAGAGTATGATTTTCAATAAACTCTCTTTCTTTTTTGAGACAGCAAAGTCCTGAAGAGCTAAGTTTGATCAAGAAGTTTAATTGAAAAACTGCCTTTGCAAAATGGATGCCTTCTCCACACAGTATAGATGTTTTCAAATGCGTGCAGATGGCAAAATGAAGAACAGGTTGGGGCAAGTGCAACATTCTATTTTTGACTTAATATTCATAATATTTTTTTTTAATCCACATTCATCTCTCACATAAAGGCAAGAAAAATTACCCAACTTTTAAGTAAAATAAAGAATCTTACAACACATGAAAAAACAACAGAACAAAACAAAAGTAACAACAAAAACATAAAATAGAAATAGAGAGTGGAAAAATAAATTGAACACACAAATTAAAGTTGGATTAAGGGGAATTATTCCAAAAATATTATGGAGGAACTTGAGCACTTACATTGCTCAGATAGAGCACTACAAAACAAAAACACACCACACACACATATAAATGGGGATAATGGATATTTGAGGGCTGTAGGTTGGAATCAACTTTTAGACAGCTTTAGACATTCTCTGAACATCATCACATACTACACTTTTCACCAATGTGAAGACCAAATTCACATATAAAATTGATTGATGCATAACGTAGTTTTATGGAAGAGCAGTAGCCTGTCTTTCCTGTTCGTGAAAACAGAGGGAGAGAGAAAATAAGCAAGATACAACAAATTACAAGTGATAGAAGTGCATCAATCAAAAAAGGCAGCAGTACAGTGGTGTCTGACATATACAAGTTATATATGCTACTACAACATTAGCACCAGGAAATTCTAAAATATAAAGGGGAAAGTTGCTATCTTATGGAATATGATAAAGTTAACACTGGCAAAACTTGAAAGTTGTAGAAATTATCAACAAGGAAAGGAATAGTGAAACCATATATTACAGGAATTGCTGATATCTGTGATGGTAGGTGGAAGAGAGATAGCACTGGTATTAATATACTGATAAAGTAGAAAAATATATCAAATCCAGCATCAGCTGTCTTGTAAGAGTAACATACTGTTGTATGTTTTTTTCAGAAGTATCATGTAGAATCAGAACACCTGTCTGCAAGGCACCAGTGTAGATATGCATACCAAGAAACAGGTGAGGAAGGAAAATAGAGAGAATCGGTAACAGAGAAGTCATGTAGCAGAAAGTCACTTTACAATTGTATTTGATAAACTTTTTTGTCCCACCGTACAATTTTCACCCCCTTCTGAATAGTTAAGATGAGCCTTTACATTCTTCCTTCAGAAAAAAAAACCTCAGGAGAGCTCTGCTACAAATTAGATCTCACCTTTTAGAGTAAATGTTATCTCTGTTTACAGAATAATCATGTAATATCCCAAAGTTATTAATGTCAGTTGCAAACATCACTCATCTTGAAGTACAAAGCTGTTCAGAAAAGCAGTGTTGTCAGTGAAAAGAAGCTCAGGCCTGAGCCATTTCCAACACTGTAGTTAACACATGCGTTTGTGCATTATTTCATCCCTTGTGCTATGCTTGCTCTTCAAGAGATTCAAAAGCATATGCTCAGTTGCACGTTATAAATTGAAATGAGAATTGGAAGCATTCCAGAACACATCTGACCAAGTTATCTGAGGAAAAAGTCAGTGCTGATGAAACAACAAAGATAATTAAGTCTTGGGAAGACAGCACAGACTAGAGTTATTTCTTAATGTCCTGAAGCTCACTCAAGTATTGTGCAAATGCATACACTTCAGAGAGGCAACCCTGGCTTCTCTGAAATAAAGGACAAAGATTTCATCTGCTTCAACAGGGTGTGATCTTTCTCAGCAGTTGATGGGATGTTTGCAATTGTAGTGTCTAAGCAATGTATCTGTGCTGTATATGTGGTTTTAGACACATAAATCTGATCTTGCAAACTACAATTTATTTTTCTTGAATTTCTACTTACATCACTGTTAATTCCATACCTGCATATAACTTCCTTGCCTGTACCCATCTGAGGATACTAAATTCTTCATAAAATAGAATAGAATTATTCAATTGAAAGGGACAAAGGGACCTTCAGAGATCATCCATTCCAACTGCATGAGCTCCTCAGGGCTAACCAAAGGTTAAAGTATATTAAGGAGGGCATTATCCAATTGCTAGACAACCCAAGCATCCTCAGCCTCTCCTCATAGCATATGTCTTCCAGTTCTTTAAACAGCATTGTTGCCCTCCTCTGGATGCTTTCATGGATCTCAATGTCCTTCCTTATGTTGTGGAGACCAGAATGGCATACAATATTCAACATGAGGCTGCATCAATAAGCAGAGAGGAGTGGAAAGTTGGCTATGTTTTTTCTGTTGTTTTTCAAGCATTCATTAATTAACTCATTGTGGCTAAAAAACAGACAGCAAAATTGTTGTGGAATTATTAGGTTTGCATTTAGTTTTGGGTTTTTTGTTGTGACCTCAAGCCTCACCCAATGAAACCAATTTACTGTTTGTAATTACTTGTTGCTATTTGTCAGAGAGATGTTCTTTGTCCTGAGACGAGCAATCCTGAGCAACCTGCGCACTGCAGCTTCTTTCTCCTCCATCTGCGGGA
Source organism: Cyrtonyx montezumae (assembly GCF_038088225.1). Taxonomy (NCBI): domain Eukaryota; kingdom Metazoa; phylum Chordata; class Aves; order Galliformes; family Odontophoridae; genus Cyrtonyx; species Cyrtonyx montezumae. Next base: position 20,820,748 of record NW_027072056.1, read on the forward strand.
ACATCCTGCTCATTTTGATGAATTTCAAAAGCAGGCATAAACAGTGATACCATTTACTGTCCTGGCAGAATTAGATTTCATGGTCCAGTTGTCAAAGGAATAACGGGAATCCATTTGTCGCATGCAAAGACCTGTCACTGTGAGAATTACCTGTGACTGTCACAGATGACAAGTGTTAATTAATGGATTTTTCTGAAGGAGCAATCATTCTGACAGGACCCTCTACCTGTCGGCTATATGAGAAAACCCTTTTCACTGCTGACAGGTCACTCCCAAACTTCAGCTTCTCCTTGGTCTGAAGGAGTCCTCAATGGCTATTGCTTCAGAGACAAATTAAAAAACAAGGAAACAATTCAATGCCCCTTTATAAATCACATTGGCAGCAAAATAGAATTGAAATGAGATGCGCAATAGGATGTGCAAGAGTTCAAAGGACAAAGTACAATGCAATTATATTTTAAAATATTTGCTGAACATCCTGTGTGAAAGGCACTGACCAAACCCCACTGCACCCCATATGACTCTGAGTCAAGCCGAGGGAGGTGACCGGAGGATGAAAACAACCCGTTCCCCGTGTTTCCTTAGCAGCTCACCCATCAGCTCGCTGATCAACACAGAGAGCCAAATTTCCTCATTGCTCATCTTGTCAGAAGTGTTTGTAGTGCATCTCCAGCTCTTCAGTGCCACCTTGGCCACCCCAACAACTCTGGCCCTGTGGTACAGAGCAACCACTCCTACATGCACGTTTCTCAAAGAGAAGTGGGGCTCATTTGGGGACTCATTGGAACCACAGAAGAATAATTTCCACATCACAAAATTGCTGCTCCCTCACACATCATACATTGATCCTAAAATATGACAGGCTGTCCCACAGAGAATGGGCCTCACTCCTGGGCAATTCCCAACAGAGAAAGAGTCCTGTTGGTATGTACATCAAGGAGCTAAGCTGCAGAATGGGCAGAGAGCAAAGAGCTGCTACAACCAGTGGTACTAAATGTAATGGGGAAAACTTTGGTCACAAAACCAGCTACAGTATTTCTATAAGTTTCATAAATATTAAAGTTTCACCTAACATTAAAAAAGCCTTAAAAGTTCTTTTGTGACTAAGGGCTTTATTTCCAGAGCTACTGAGATGTGAGATCAGTTATGAGATTCCAGAATAATTTTGGCATTTTTTAGATGCGAGCTTCAACTTCTGCAATAAAAATCTCAAGCTTCTGACATTGCTTCATGCCAGACCCAGCTCAGTACTCACTGCTCCAACAGATATGTATGCACTGCATCTACTGGCTAAAATAAATTATTGTGAACTATATTCAACACAGTCAGAGGCAGCTGAAAACCATTTTTTAACTTAGCAGCCAGAGATGAAGATGCACAGGCTCATTTTCACTGCCAGAATGGACCACGGTGCTGGGCACGATCGTATGAACTTCCAGTAAAGTTAAGTTCAAGTATAGTTCACTGTGCAACTCAAAGTATGTTTTTTTTTTTCCCTTCAATAATTCCTTTAAAAGCACCTTCTATCAAAGCTTTCTTTGCATGATTATTCTCTGTAATTTTGTTTAAAGTTCCTGATCTATCAAAATATTTAAGTGCTTAGATTTATATTTGTGGGAAGAGGCATATGAGAAAAATCATTAAAGGGAGAGATACAATTAATTAATCTAGTACTGAAACTGTTTTAACATCAGGACTTTGTAAGTAACCAATAATTAATAGGAGTCCATTATGCGTATATCATCTTTAACAATAAAAATACCATGTAAATGGATATTCATGGAAGCTGGGTCATAAAAGTTTCTCAAAAGTTACACTGTTGCATTCAGACAAAAAAAAAATCATGAAACCTTCATTGAATATTTGATAATGAATTAAAAAAATGGAGATCAATACAAGCTGTAGGAAAATGAGTTGGGACAGGTCCTTAGCAAATCAAAAGCATCATAGCTTGATTGAGCTTACACCGGGTATTACATCCACTGTACACACGATTAAGTCAGAGAAGTGAACAACTGCATGCAAAAATAAATAAATAAGCAAAAAAACATTCTATGCACTACTTACTTTATAAATTGGGAGTTTCATAATTTTGAATGCATGGTTTAACCTCATTTACACTGCCTCTTCACCACTCCCAGCAGAGCAAAAGAGTGGGGACTGATGTCTTTCCCTATTGAACACTAGCTATGATTGCCTCTTGAAAGTAACTAGACCAGAGAATGGAAAAGAACAAAGAAAAACAATTAAGAACAGAGAATGGACATAGAGTAGAAAATTAAGAAAAAAAAAATCATTCGAGAACAAAAAGGAAACTGGAAAGTTTTCAGCTTTAAGAGAAAGAAAGATAAGTTTTTGAATGAAACTTCAAGAAAGCTTTTAAATTTGTGTTTAAAATTTGAGGAGATAACTGTCAGTAGCATGCGTGATGGTGTGAATATCTACTGAGAGTTGACTCAGCATTTTGGCCACATGACAGTCATGCTCCTCTACTCAATACACAAGCACATTTTCAGCCCCCGTATGACCAGAATTTCTGCAGCAGATTATTCAAAGACATACATTTCAAATGGAAAATCAGAGAGAGACGTTATGGCTGGTTACCACAAGTCTACTTGCAGACTCCTCACAAGTTACAGCTTGCAGAGAAGATGATACAATATGCATGAGCAAACTCAGCAGAGGAGTCTTAAGCTCACTCAGGACATGCAGCAACAAAGATAACAAGATGCTCTTTCTGTTAACAAGATACCATTAAATAAAAAGATCTGCCACGGTAATAAAAAAATATAAGCAAGAGTAGTCACAGCCTCAAAATTGTACCCAAAATGAGCAATTCTTCTCAAGAAAAAGAGATAAAGGCAGGCTTGTAAGTAAAGATACATATAACAAGTCTAAATAGAAAAGACAGCAACAAAACAAAAAGATAGAAAGAGAAAACAAAGAGATTAGCTTAGGAAAACAACAGACAAGAAAATAAAACCAGATATAACATCTCTCCTGAGGAAAAGAATATGAAGTTGGAACAAAAGGAAATGCGTTACCAAGGACAAAGAAAATAAATGGATGCAAAAAAATAAAAATAAAAAACAAAAAAGAAATAAAAAGACTCCAAATGGGGAAATATTAGGCAGTTGAAAACAGCCACACAGTCAAAGTAATTTTAGGAGATACTCAAAAAGAAAACATTATTTTGCAAGGAAATGCACAAGAACAAAATGTGTCCCTCTCCTTTAAACATAGTCAGCCAGTTCCTGTGCCCTCTACCAAACTTATCTAAGGGGCTTTGAACATACTGCTTTATTTTTTAGACACTATTGTTTGATCATGGTTCCCATCAATATCATTATCCACAATGCTTTTGTATTTTCCCCTGCCATGGCATTTTGTGAGTCAGCCAATGAGGCAGCTCAGGGCTAATTGACAGGCGTCGCTCAGAAATAACAAAAAAGACCACAGAGATGAGCACACGGGGAGGCACACATTATGTTCTACCCTTCTTAACAATATTAGAAGCAAATTGACTTAATATTTAATAACAGGTCATTTCTTTTTGTCTGAAAAAATTACAGAAGTTGGTTTCCCAATGTGAAATCCTAAGGGCCTAGAACTAACAACTGTTGAAATCAATGGAAAAAAAATAAAGGGGCATTTTGTGTTGATTTCTGAGAGCTCTGAATCAGTTTCCAACACATTAATCACAAAGCACAAGTAGAAATGAGACTCCATTTTTGTATTACTTTTTTTTTTTTACAGTAGTTGTACAAAAGCCAAACAGCAAGCTTAGCAGCGACATAAAGTTAACCTTCCAGAAAAATACCTTTCTCCTTTTTCCCTAGCAGATATATGTAAAAAGATGGCTCAGAGTATTAGGCCTGATCAGAAATTGTCTACACATCATGCTCAAGCATCTAAAACATTTTCATGGAACAATAATGCATCCACACACCTAGTTTTAAAGAAAACATTCAGCAGTTCAGGAAAGTGCATTTTTCTGATTGCGTAAATGGAACAAGACAGAAAAAAGGAGGCTCAGTTTTAGCAGAAATGGCTGAGCTTCCTTTATGGGGGGCACAAACATGCTCAGCCAGAGCTGCAGTGGGAAAGTGGCTGCTGCAAAGAGGGGCAGAGAACCCATGGTGCAGCTCTGGGGATAGCTGGGCTCATTTTACTTTCAGCAGCTCTTCTGTGGGCAGATATTTGAAATCTATGTCTTTTCTTATTGCTGTCAAAAAAATAAAAATAAAAATTGAAGTATTCAAAACTTCAAGCACTTGCATGAATTGAATTGAAATTGAAAAAGCAACATCAGTAGAATCATAAGAGTAGATAATAACCTTTCTTGACTTTCCCTATAGATCTCCACAGTAGGCATATAGTTTCTCCATTTTTTCTCAAAAAGGAAAAAAAAATAATCTGTTTATCCAACTATAATATCAACATGAAACACATCTTCATAATGATTTTCCTAAATTATCTTAAAGAAACCCTTCTGGTATTTATTATCTGTAGATATCTGTTGGGTCACAAAATGTTTTTGATTGTTGAAAGAAAATGTGTACTGTAATTAAATAGACTTCACTCTTTGCAAACATCACAAGATGTAGAACCTCTACCATACTTTGCAAGAGTGCTCCAAGGAACTGTGGCAAAATCCAAAGGCTGTCTCCAGAGACCTGTTCCCTTCCACCACAGCATGGAAATAAAATTCTCTTGGATATATTTCCAGTGACAAATTCCCTAATAAGCCAAGATTTTTTATTTCTTTGAGGCTGCCTACTCCTAGCAGCTGGACAGTCCTAGAGAGATTTAAAGGCTCTAATGCCAGCTGTACAGCATCCTTGGGAACAGGAGGATAGAGGTCTCCTGGCCCCACTGCACAGCCCTGACATCTGCTCCACGGCTTGTGGCCCTGCAGGTCCTCTCTCATCTCTTTCCAAATGGCCAGTCAACCACTTCCTCCCTAACAGACACAGGCAAGAAACAGGGCTGCTCACTTTTGTTCAACCACCTATTTCCCACCAAACCACAGCAGAAGTATTTTACAAAAATATAATAAGGAAGTCACACATGAATCTCCTATTTAAGCACCTTCCATCCTATGCGAGATAAATTTACCAAAAACATTCTGTGGAACAGGCAAGTGAAATCAAACTGTTCCCAGATTTAAAATGAGGTACTGGAGTTAGAAGTGTGTGAATAAATTATTGATTTGGTTCACTGCCCAGTGTGAATTTTAGCAGGTGTTTTTTGGTGAACATCCCCACCCCTCCAGTTTTGCTTTCTTTTGCAATGGAATTTGCTGGCCTTACAAGCAAGAGCAAGCAGGAGCGTGGCATTACTTCAAATTACTGAAAAGAGATGTAGGATCCCAGAGGCTGCTGCTGGTGTACTCCTGGTTTCATTTCCAAGCTTTAAACACAACCACAGTCTGCTTTGGAATTTTAAGATAGGGGAAGAAAGATAGATGTTAGGGCAGAGAGGTGCCAAATCCTCTATCACCTTTCTGATCTTTTTGGGAAGGAAAGAACAGAAAGGTGGTCCCAGGAAAACAGCTTAGTGTGCTGTTCCCTCTTGTGCAAAGTCACCAGCTTTCAAATATTTCCTCACCCATTCTGAAGGTGGTTAATTTTCACTACTAGATTTGATAAATGATGTATGAGAGGTCCTTCATGACTAGAGAACAAAAGGCGTGCATAAAACTCACCATTGTTTCCTGGATGATTGATTCCTTACATAGTAGTTACATTAATCCATGAACACATGAGGTCTGATGGGATTTGGACCATTTGGGTTGCCGTTGAAAATTTGTATAAAGCAACTTTCAGAAGGATCGGTCCTTTAGGTCCTACATCCTAAAAAGAAATGCATACTTATCAGGACTAACATCAGGAAAAACATAGGGAGGAGTTGAGTTATCTTTAGATTGTTAACAGCAGTGGAAAAATATTATTTGCTGAATTTCAAAATGTACATCAGGCATCCTTCACACTCTGTAAAAGCCTCAGGGCTCTCCTAAATATGCTGGGTTTGTTCTGTTCTACATTGATCTCTGTGTGAGAGCTAAATATAGCCACTGTTGTTTCCTCTTTTTTCTCTTTAGTCATTTGGGGTCTTTCTCTGTTATAGTGATAAAACAATGAGCATAGAATACCAGCATGTTTCCTCATTGGCAACTTTTAGATTGCTGATAGGCTCATCTTTAATGATGCTGCTCACAGGTAGGAGAGCTGTATGGAAGAATATAAGAACATTTCCTGGTCCAGAAAACTCTTTGCCTACCTTACAGTGGGAGATCTTGGCAAATAGTCTTGTTTTAATGGTTACTACAAGATAATCTCAATCCTCTCCTCACCTATTTTTCTGTTCCTCCTCCTTGCCTCAGTCTTCTTCCCTCCAGACTCATCTATTTTTCTACATTTTCCAGGAGAACCTGCTCAATACGTCAGATTTGTTCTCTTTCTTCCAGTTTGTTATTACTTTTGCAGCACTCTGCTTCAGCCAAGTGTCAAATCCCTCTTTATTAATGATAATTTTGTTGATAGTATTCGCTTATGCTGTGTTCATCCACTATGCCAAGTTACAGCTTCTACCCGCAGCAATTCCCATAAGGATCTTCGTTCTCAAGCTCTTTTAAAGGTTCCCTAAAACAAATAAATGGAAAACCTGCTGGTTGACCTAATTGGCTGCTGCTAGATTGTCACTCAGCTTCACCTCCCATCATCATTAGACTTTAGGGCATTATTCCCTGTTTGTTTTTTTATAGAATCGGTTACAGTATTTTTCTTTGACTTTTTCAGTTCATTGCAACTAAGTAAACCACAGTGACAATTCCAAACATTGATTCTTGGCCATGCCACAATTATTAGCTTCTTTCATTTTATACCCTTTTCTTCCTCATGGAGATCTGTTCCTCAGTATGTGATATCCTTCCATATGGCTTGCAAGAAACTCAGGGGAGTGATGTGCACAGGCCTGTTTTGTTATTTCCATCCCAGTGGCCCAAAACACTGATTAGTCATGAAATTAGACAAGCAAGCAAGCAATCAGCCAAAAAAAAAAAAAAAATCCATCAATAAAGATGCACACACACACACAAAAAAAGAAATATAAACAAAAGATCAACAGCAGAAGAAAGTAAAAAAACTGATCATGATGAAGATCTAGTTTGATCTCGTTTCATGATTTTGACATCCGGGAGAGTTAAGTTGAGACCTGTGCAAAAAAATGAATTTCTTATCAAAAGTGCTGAAACAACCTTAAAAAAAGAATAGTAATAATAGAAACTCTACATGGAGAGGTTTGTGCCTTCTGAGGGTTATTGAGCTCTCTCTGTTTTGCATGTCTGCCTTCCCTGATGCCCTCTTACCTCCGCCTTCAATCAAAATCCCAAGAGTCACTGAGGCAAGCCTAGGAATAAGCTGCAATTAAATCCTGACAATGCACTACTCGCACACAGCTCCTCAGGACAGAGAACAGACTGCCACATTCCATGAACTATGCTCTTGATCTTAATTCCTCAGAGAAAATAACTCATCAGTTGATCAGTGAAAGAAAAACTCTTATTAATGGTGGAAACAGGTGAAGGGAAGCATCGCAGAAGCTGTTTCATTGGAGAGGCTGCAGAGGGCTGGCAAGAGCAGCAGCCTGCTTTGAAGAGTGCAGGTAAGCAAACATGAGAAAAACTTCACATTTTGAACACGTCACAGGCAGGAGAGAAGCAATCACAGCCTCCATAAGAAGACAGCATTGCAGACCATGGTCCAAGAGATAGGCTGGTAGCTCTCGATTGGAACCCAAGCATTGGAAGAACAGGACCACGTTGCAGTTGATGTGTGTGATGACCTGGAACTCTGTGGGAACAGCAGAAAAAAAGGAAATAGAGAAAAACAGGCACCATTAGGGTGGTGCTGATGATGCACAGCCACAGCAACATCTGAGCTGGGGCAAGGAATGCAGGGGTCAAGTTTCTTTATGTCCTTGTTCTCCTCTAATGTGTTCACGACCATCTATAAAAAACAAAACAAACAAAACAAACATGAAAAACAAAAAGCAAACCAAGCCTGATTTATTATCTCCTCATTATGGCTAAGGAGCTATAATGCACACGTGCTCAGCCTGTAGAACAAAGTACGAAAAAGCACCTGAACACACCATTAGCCCATTTGTTGATTCTCTCAGAAGCCAACCCCTTCCATCTTTTTGCTCACCTCTTGTGCAGCATCAGTCTATCCTTGACGACGTATTTACTGTCTCTCTTACTTCTGTTTTGTTTTTTAAACCTTGTAATCGACTCAAACACTTCATACATCAGGAGCAGACACAGCTGCTCACTGTGCTTATGGTTTCAAACCAGAAAACAAAGTACTGGGTCCAGGGTACGTGCACATTGATGGTTAATGTAGACTCCAAACCCAGGTGACAAATAAATGCAAAATGGTGTTTCAGTGCATTTGAAAGGACTGCACTGAGATTGCCTGGAAGATGAGAGAGGAGAGATTTAGGCTATATAAGGAAAAAGATGTTTACAATGGGAGCAGTGAAGCACCAGCACAGTTTTCCAGAGGGTTGAGTGCACCATCCCAGGAGATGTCCACAGTCAAGGGGTGGGCTCTGAGCACTGGCGGAGCTATGGGTGTCCCTGCATTGCAGAGTGGAACTGATGGCTTTTAAGGGTCTCTTCCCACTCAAACAATTCTATGACTGCAAGAGGAAAGGTGCACGCACTGATGGGTGAGTGAGTGCTGGGCACTGCCACCCATTCCAGTGCATGATGGGGATGTACAGAGGAGCTGGCTAGGTCAATCGGAAGGAAAGAGAATGACAGAAATAATTCAATCTGCATGAACCACCTTTTCTGGAAGAGCAACATGCCCACTTGAAGTTAATAATGACATCTTCAGCAGTTCCTTCATTGATCTGAAGAAGGGCACGACACATGTGGGGCTCTCAATCAATTGTTCTCCTTTCAGTGTATTTAACTGCTGTTGAAAGCAGCGGTATTTTGTTCAGCTATTTTGTTGTTCACAGAGAAATGAACACTCCTTGAAAAACACCTCAGACTTCCATTTGTTTCAAGTCATTAGACCAAAATCTTTCACATGGACAATATGATTTATAAACTCGGAGAGATACTTTTATGAACCATCTTCTGAATTCTAAACCTTCAATATTTGCCGTAGCTCTTTATTCATTTGGTCTCTGAAAGGAAAGAAGAAAAGCTCACCAGTGAATAAAGAGGAAAATGATTCTCAGAATTCAAACAGGAAGCACATCAAATTAAAAAATCATTTATTTCAGCTCTTCACATGCAGCTTAGTCACACACATATATGATTGTCTAGCCAGGCTCTCCAGTCTGCACACAGCAATTCTGTCTTTGAGGCACAAATTGAAAGCAAGCGACCGACGCAGAACTGAGAGGAATACGTGAATTCTGAATGGGTCTAAAAGAGTGAGCTTCATATCCTGCTTCACAGCACCTACTCAAAGGTATCCCTGGACAGTGTATGGGCACCAGCTACCTCAATCCTGTAAGAGGCACCAAAATTTTACCCATTCAAGTTAAAAAAGTAAAGGAACAAGAACTGTGTGACTCCAAACAGTTTAACCCCTCCCTAAGCTCAGCATCCATCAGTGTAGAAGCCTTAAGAACAGATCCCAGCCACCTAACTGCAGCGAGTGACACTTGTCTCTTGGCAAGGACCCAGAGGAGGACAGCTCCATGTCCCACAGACTGCCATCCTACTGAAATATCCTCCTGGTGTACAAACCCTGAGAATAGAGAAGTTTCATCCTGGGCTGATTGGCCAGGTACAGCCATGTCTGCTGCTGGTGTGGACAGTCTCACACTGTGAGCATCCATAAGCCCTGTGGTGATGTTGCAAGCCTTGGAGGACAGAGGCTTCTGATGCCAAACCACCACACATTTCCCTAATGGTAATTAAGATGGAAAAGCAGGAAAAAGTAAGGAATATTATATAAAAAAAATATATAGCCATAAATATCAGCTCTGCATTCAACACGTTGGCAAACTTAATAAATGAAATTGCACAGCTGAGCAAGGGACATTATCTCACATGTTGGTGCTCTTGCCTCAGTGTTCTCTAGGCTTGACCTGATCATGCAGACCTTCTGATACAGCCTCTCCTAGAAGTACGTCAGACTTTCAAACCTGTCGATCCACATACATCCAACTCCAGTTTCACTCTCATTATATTTCAGCAATAATTCTTTTGCGATACAGCACCCTAAGAAATCTATCAAATCATATTTTGATAGAAAGCAAAAACAGTTGCAAGCACGGAGTGAAATATTGCTATAAAAACTAACTGCCATGTGATCTCGTTTCCATTTTCATCACTAGTCGAGTCTGGTACAAACAGCTCCGGCATCCTACACAACTCTTAGCACTTTCCTTTTTCTTCCTTGCCATTTATCCTGGTTTCCTATTTCTCCCTTTTCATTTACTAGGTAACTCATATTCATCCTTTTTCATTCATCCACAGTCATGACTTTCTGATGCTTTCTGATGCTTTCTATTTAAGCTATTTTAATCTTTCATGGGACTGCTGGCTCAGAACGATAGCTCTCCTTTCAGACCTCATTTATCACATTACAGTACAGCAGTATCACTTGATTATTGGTAAGGATTTAAATTTTCCCTTTATTATTATAAAAATCTATTATGAACCTCTAGACTCCCCTGCATTGTGCCAAGAAAAATAATTATAAAAAGGACCCGCTCTCTAGTACTAATAATTTGGCATCTAGTGAGAATGCTTTTCTTGGTATAACAGTAGTCCAGCTCATTATCTTCATCCTAAATACTGAGATTTTGCTATCTTCCCAACTAAGATTTCTAATGTGAAAGATGAGTGGGATATAGTGATTTTAGAAAGTGCACAAAGAATTTATTATCATGGCATAACACAAATGGTTGTCTTGAAATCTTTAATTCTATACTTTTGTCTCCAAAAAAACTTGAATAATTTCTGATGCTCATCCTGTAACAGCTTTGTTTCTTGCATTTCATGGTCTAGCTGGATCCTAAACCTCTCCTGCCTGGAAATAAGGAAGGACATCCATGCTGGGAACACATTTATGTCTCACAGACTGAAGCAGCGTGTTGCAATGTGGAAAGAGGTTAAGAGCCTTGCTGCAATCACAGGGGGTGCTAGGGCAAAAATTGCATGAACCATTTGCAAAACAGCGGTTGTACTTCAGATGCTTAAAAAACACCTGGAGCTGTTTGCTCACATGGAGATGAGGACTGGGACATGAACAGGACTCCCTGAAAGTGGTCATCTTAAGCTCAGTAAGTAACACCTGCACTAATTTCTATACAAAGCAGGAAAGTCTGCAAATGCCTTGAGAGCCCTTCTACTTCAAAGTAAAATAAAGAAAATTGTATTAGTGCATTGTGATTAAATTTCCAGAAAAGGGCTTAAATCTTATAAATACACCCCCACAAAATTAAAACTTTCAGGAGCAAGTCACTGTAGTCTAAAACTCTAAGCAGTATTTGTCTTCAGCAAGTCTCCCACACATTATCAACAGTTCAGGAAGAGGAGGACAATTGCACAATATTCAGAAGTTATTCTAGACTTTACTCAGTGCTCAGCAGGAACGATGGCTATATTTACAGTGCTGTTGATTGTTATAAATGCAAAAAACTCTCTAGCACACTTTGCACTCAAAGTAAAATAAAAGGAGCATTAATAAGTGCCAATGACGAGCACTAATCTGAGCCTTCAGCCTCAGGATCACTAGATGTCTTCCTCCTGCTTAAGAACAAGAGATTTAGAATAGATCCAATTTTTCCATCTTTTATTTACATAGATAGGGACGGTTTATTCAAGCCAATTATCTCAGCAAGATTCATCATCACGATGCTCTAAAATAAAAGCAATCACTCTAGATTGGTTGCAATTAAAAAGGTATTTTTACTTAAAAAAAAAAAATTACCTGTTGAACTGGGAATTTTTCTCCAAGGAAAGAAAAAATATCAGGATCCATGGTGGATGGGTGTGCTGTATTATCAGCTCGCCCTGAAGCTCAGATGCATACTGCTCCCCTACGATTTCCCTTGATATCTGTAAGATGAAGTGAAAAGCTCTGGACCATCAACTAAAATTTTTTATTGACTCTCTTTAATCAATAAAACCACACCAATTGTGTAGCATCACAAAGCACTGCCAGTGCTGAAACGATAGGAATGGGTTCAACAACTCATAAACCGCTCCGCTGAAGAAAAAAGGAATGAGCTTTTCCTGGGAGGTTTTTCCCAGACCCTCCCCTCCTTCATGCACTTCCAACTGCTAATTAAATACTGCCAAATGGATGCACTCACCCTTCTGGCAGATTGGATCACATTTATGAGTGAAGTACTGACATCTACTTTCCTATTTCTGTGTATGACACCATGGTGTTCCCTCTTTCCCATCCCTCTACCCCATGCCCTGTGCTCTCCTCACTGCATTTTCTCTGCTTGACCTCATCTATAACTGTATATTTAATGGTTATCCTGCACCCCTTCACAAAGGCTCCTGTTTTGAAGAAATAAACTAAATCTTGCCTAAATCATCTGAAGACTTAACTAGTTTCTACCACTATCAGATCAGAGCACAAGGAAATAGCAAGGAAGACTAAGTAACTATGGAAATTCCAAATTAGGCTACTTTTACAACCCAGCAGTACACCTCATCTTTATTTTTAGTGATGGGAGCAGGAATGTATACGTAAATATACATATACACATGTCTAGATACATGCACATATTGTTGGCAGCTCCCCATGGCTACAGACAAGCACTTTTGCATCCTTCACAGGAAAGACATTGCAAGTATGACATCCAAAAAGGGCCACAAACCTCAGGGCTGTAAACAGAATCAGAAAATTCGCTGCTCAGATTTCACTTTGATTTACAATGAAAGCAATTTGTAGAGGCACTGGGCAGAAGGAAATGCAGATGCCTGCCCATACAAACTGAAAAGCGAGCCTGCAACTACAGAGCAGCAGTGTGCAATGCATTGCTACTGAGCAATTCAAATAGCAGCTTATGGGAAATTGCCAGAGTAGGAAACATCTTTATAGTTCAGACAAAATGCTTCAAACAGGCGCTGATGTTTTGGTTACAAAGAAATGAGACTGTCTCCAAACGGAACTACAGCTGCATCATCTTTAAATACCTGAAATGTTCTGGTACCTGATGTTTTTTTTAAGTGTCTATCAGACTTTGATCTTTGTGGAATATGAAACTCATTATCATTCTCACGGTTGCTCCTTCACTCTTTTCATTTTTTCTTTAAAAGATCTGCTTTCTAGCAGAGTCAAAATAACTTCTAAGAGAGGATAAAAGCCCAATTTTGCAGACTGCAGTACCTGCACAAAGCAGGCTGCTGCACCAGGGCTGTCACCGTGCTGGCCACACACAGCCTTTCTTCTTTAAAAGAATATTTACTGGCTCTTTTAACCACTCTGGTGGCAGACACAGATTCAGAACCTCCTCATACGGCAGCACGTTCCCATTGCTCATGTCAGCCTCATACACCAAAGCCCCAAGGGGACCCATACAGGATAATTCAGCATGGCCAGTTTGGATATGGAACTCTTAAAGCCACAGGCTCAATCCCTACCTTTGCAGGCTGCTTGCTCCAAGCACTGCACCAGCAGCAGGATTTGGATTCCCTGTTCCACGTGGTAAAACCCTGCTCTCAGGCTCAGGGCATCAGCAGCCACAACCCATCTCCCTGTGACCAGCTGTCAGGATTCAGACCAATACCAACCAAATAGGTTATTTCAACATTACTGTTTCATAATAATAAAAAGCTTTCTCTCCTTGAGGCAGTACTAGGATTTGATATAAAAAAAATCAATGTATAATATCCCTGTTTGCTATTTATACTATTTGTACAGACTGATTCCAGGGTGGTCAAAGCAAGAACAAGTCCAGTAAAAATCAGAGCCATAGGTATGGCCTATAGGCATCAGCTGAAGCAGAACTCACAGCGGGACATTGGCTTTTATGACTGGCCAGTGTCAGGGGATGGAGTACATAGGAAAAATCTGAAAGAGGTTCCATTTTTCACTCCTGGAACAAGATCTAACTCACTCAGCACTGCACAGGTTCCTCACGTCCAGTGTAGGAGAAGCATGCAGAAAAAATATGCAGGAAAAGCACTGTTTCTTGACTGAGCTCTCCTTGGATTCATCCCTTTCTGTTCCCCATCAGGCTGGACAAGAAAGCAGAGAGATTAAAAATTAATGCTCTTGTTTCCCCTCACCCCCTCCTCACCTCTTGGTTTTGTGGAGCTGGGAAGAAAACAAAGCTACTTCATTATTTACTAACACCTTAAATTTTTGATAGCAGTCAAAGTGAGATGCACCATATTAAAGGGTTCCGACTTGCTTTACCTTAACAGTGAAGTTAATTGCAAGAACATCACAGTGTGTCAGATCTGCGTGTAAGCGTACAGACACGCTTAGGTCTGTGAGATGGAGCCTCTGCTGCAGCAAAGGCTGGGCTTGTCAAATGAACTCCTGAGGCAGTAACACAAATTACACACAGCTATCAGAAGGAAACTCCTGTATTTTTTTCCTCAAAGCTTCTAGGACAAAAGTAGAAGAAGCTCCAGAAATTGTACCTCCCAAGAAGGAAGCCCTGATGAATGCTCTCACCCAGTTTCCCAAGCTGCAAGTTAAGAGACAGCTGGAAGAGGAAAGCACAGTTCAAGGGAGCAATAATCAAGCAAGAATTCAGTAGCATTATGCAAAAGGACCAGTATGCACCGGTGCTGGGTATCTCACTGTGTCGAGCTCAGTTATAGCTCTGAGTTTGTTTTTCCAGGGAATCATTTCAACCAAGCTGCAGTGCTTGAGGAGTGACGGCCACCCAGCCCCTGTTCCAGCATTACAAATGCTTTCAGAGAAAGCTCAGCTCACCAGGAGTAGTGATGCTTCCTGAGACTGACATGGAAACAACCTTTCATGCCGAGGGAGTCTGCAGTGGCCAGACCTGCAAATGAAGTAAGAAGAAGGTCACTGACTCCGCTTTAACGATAGCCCTCGGCTTGGGAGATTCATCATAGCTGACTACTGCTCTAAAAGCAAGTGATGACAATTTGTTAATAAAAAGACACTTCAAAAAATAAGATTAAAGAAAATATGTCTTATTATTCTTATTCTGGAACGCATGATTCCCCAGAGCTGCTTGCACTAATAGGCAGGAGCTGCCCGCTTACAGAGTTGCTATAGTCATTGCAAAATTGGGTTTGTGGAATGAAGGTCCTTGGAATTAATTCCACAGTCTAGTCACAGCAGAAATTTGTTTGTTTGTCCTATGTATGTCACACAGGACAACCAGAGGATTTACGGATATTTTCTGCATTAATGAATCCCTCAAAGTTTTGAAGAACTCCATCCACATGAGCTCAGAACTGCCTTTGGAGTCTCACTTTCTGTTCCAGTCTGAGAAATACTCTCTGAATTCATTTATTTCATCCCATGAAGGCTCACACCTTTCTCACACAATATCGTACACAATTTGCTCCATATCCCACTGCCCAGCGTAGAATCTGACAGCACAGAATTCATCACCTTGTGAAGACATTTGATCAACACGGTCTCATCTGGGTGCTGCTTTTCCTTCTGAGGATCCCTCCCCTGGGACACTTTTTCCAAATCTGCAGATCCTGACATCTGAGTGTGATGGAATTGATGGAGACATCTCTGCTCTGGTGTTGTAATTGCCATTGCTGTCACTGTACCTACAGGTTTTCCTCTCCATTATCTCAAAAGTGCTCTGGATGTCTGTGATTGTATTACCATAAGCATCTCTAGGCACAGTGCTTCTTATTGTTCAGTTGAAAATAGTTCAAGATTACACTGCAATCTTTGAGATCAATAGAAAAATCTTAAGAATAAGCTTTCCTAAACTTTCTGCTGTGATCTTTGGTTTTCTCTTGAAATCCTCAGCTAAAGGGGAAACCCATAGCCCCAGCACCTCAAAGCCCACAGCTCTGGTGCTTTCTGGTGAACCTGCTGAACTGCCTGAATTGCTTCAATTGGAAAAGTTGAACCCATGGAGTCCCTCCTTTGCATTCAAGCAGTCAGCAAATCATTGCTTTCAGCCTTATTTTGCTGATTTTTCACTTTTTTTTTCCTAAGAAATCCACACTTTAAGGTGTCTATACTTTATACTGTAACTTATTGCTTCAACCTACAACTTATCACAAAAAAATAAAAAAATAATCAAGTAACACATGCTTCTACTATAAATAAGTAATATTTCCTGGATCTGCTTCCACCTATGTAGTGCTAAAATTGAGCAAAGACTCTTAGCATTCATTTAAGCACCACCACTTAAAGGATGATTCTATTTCCTCACTCAGCTCTTCCAGAATTGGGAAGATGCACTTAATTATATTTTACTTGTGACATTAACCTGGAACTGTAATTTCCCCCTGCCAGAAAACTTTTATTTTTATTTTTATTTAAAAGCAAACCTTCTGCTATCTGCACACTTACTCCCCCTCCAAGTTGTTTCTTGCTTCTTCCAGTGCTTAATTGCAGGGTTTGGCAAAAAGCAACCTGAACTCCACTGCCTGCTAGATCAACATCTCTGCTACAATAATGACAAATCATGGCAATTAGTCTGGATCCCAGCAATGCTTAGCAGTGCACCAGACCAGGCTGTCAAATTGCTTCAGGCACCACCTGACCCCAACCCTTGCATACCTACCACAGACTTGGGAGAATTAAATTTGAAATGGACAAAATCCCACAGAGGATGTGAGGATCGTGCCTGAAATTGAGTCAGTTAGCTTCCCATTCTATGTTGCTAATATTGTTTCTGAAGCGTCTTGACAATTTAGAATAATTATATTTTAATTAGTGCTGACTTTCAGTGGAAGTTGTGCACAGTCACTCAACAGCTTCCACATTACATGGAATAAGTTCCCTGTGAGAATCCGACCACTCAAAAGGAAAAATAATGAGATGATTTTATAAGGCAATCTCTAACAGACAGTGAGAGACATGCACGTGTCAGGTGTAGAAGACCAAGCAAAATCATTGCAGAGAACATAAAAAAAATCACAAGTAAACTAGACTCCACAGTTGTATAAAATATTTATTTTAAATGTATGTTATTGTTTTTACTAAAAAATGATGAACCTTTCAAGGAAGACGATGTACAGACAAACAGATATTTGAGGCCATCTGTCAGCACACATCTAGAATTTCAGTCCCTAGGAGGAACTTAGGGGAGGTGCTCACCCATCTCCTGTTTTTGAAGTGGATTTCCCATTGGTACCCAAACATCCAAGCTCCTGAACAAGTTTACCTCTCCCGCTTTCTTCAGTGAAGTGGAGCTGGAACAAACAGGTTGAAGTGTTTTTAACAAAGGATCCCAGAGCATTTTTGGCACACCCTTGGTGAGTTCCTTGGAGATGGTTGCATCCATTTCACAGATGCAGAAATTCACTAGTCATGGGCATTTGTTGGGAATGAAAGTCAAGTGTCCTAATTAGCTGCACAGTCTGCTAAGCACTTGACTGTCTTCCTTTCCTGAAGCCAAAACCATTTAATTTTAAGTTTTGGGAGTTGTGCACAGCAGGATGTAAGCTTGAATCAGGATACGTAGTTAAAAAAAGAAGTGCATTTGTTTCCTTAGGAAAGAGTTTCAGTTTGAATACAGTGGCATTTTGAAAGTGAAGCAAATAATAAAAAAAACCCAACATATCTAAGTAACAGTTGACATACCTACGTACATTTTTTGACAGCCTGAATTATGGAGGTACTTTGACACTCAAAAGGAAGAAAAGTCAATTTGCTACTGGGCTTAAGCTGTCTCTGAGCAATACATTTTGCTGAAACCGAGAAGAGCTTTAGAGAGTGGGTATTTAAATCACGTGGCATTACTCCTAAAGGATATATTATTGACAACAGTATACAAATGTATGGTATAGTGTTTGGCTCAAAGAGATAACATATGGTATTTAATGCAAGCAAATTAAACAGCTCTTTGGTACAGTCAACTAGAGATGTAGTGCACTATAGCAACCCCAAAGTGTATAAACAGTTTCCCTCCAGATTTGCACCTGTATGAAACTGGCTGAACATATGCATGGTTCAATCAAGTATGTGTTGTTAAATTTAACCCAGGCTTTTCAAATGCATACAAATGATGGTCTATATGTAAAATTTATGGTAAAGTACTTCCATCAGTAATTCAGCATTTCTCCGTCCCTGTTCTTGTACTCAAATGGTCATCCTGTGATCTCAGACTGGCCATCTGCACTTGTGAATGACTGCCTCCTCTTCCCTCCTCAGTAACTTTTTCCGTTCTTTAATTAATCACAGTTGAATCCATTTAAATGATTCTCATTCAAACACACCTGCAACTACTTGCAGAGCAGAACTACCTCAAGCCCCGTGCTGCCAAACACAGAAGTCTAGAAGAGCCTATCTGACCACAGCCTCTTGTATCCTGGTTATACTTTTTGATGGCACTACCATGCTGCAGGGTTCATTTCATCCCCTACTGACTCAGAGACATTCTTTATCCCCTAATTTTGACTTTGTGGATTTCCTTCTGCTTGCCATTCCACTCTACCTTGCTAAAATCTACCATGAAATGCAAATAGCCCAAACTAAATTTCCTGTGTAATGATATTATAATCGCTGCATCTTCATTTTAGCCATCGTTCATCAGATTTGGCTCCCTTTTTAGGATGAAGCCCAAAAAATCTCTCTGTTCTCATCGGCTGCTCACTAGACTGTTCAGGGAGATAATTTTGTTTCACCTCTGGAAACACCTTAAGCTATACTGAAAATATTCCTGCAGTCAGTGCCAATAATACAAACCAACCAAAATCAATGCTTCTCACTTCTTCCACAAAACTCAAATGTCTATATTAACTAACATTCTCTCCCTTTGTCCTACCCCACAGACCTATAATTGGTGAAAATTTACATCAAAATATACATTTTAACTCATCTCTGTTGTAAGAAAATGAGTTACATACTGCTATATATACACATCTCTTATTATTTTGCTAATTTTTGTTACCCTTACTCATATTGTTACACAATTTGAAAAGTAATTATTTCTATAGTTTAGTATTGCTGAGGGTAACAGTAGTAAAATAAGATGTTACGAACTGTAGCCTCAGAATCAATGTCAAAATGTTTCAGCTATTTTTATGCTAAACATCATCTCTATGGAAACACTGCAGTTATATTTAATATGAATTACCATAGATTTTTCTAGTAATACAGACTAGAATTAAAGTGTCTGGACTAGGTTTTAAGGGAACAAAGCAGGAATTTAAGCAGCTGGACTGACTGACCTTATTTCATTTTATCTTTTGCATTAACTTTCTCTCCTGCAACAAGAATCTCTGATACGAACCGCTCTCGACGGCTCTGGTGCGAGCTAGCAGAGCAGGTTTTTGGGTTCTCCACAAAAAGAAAATCTCAGGCAATATTAATAGAGCCCATTGACAGCCTTTTGAATAATGAATTAACTGCTCCTGCAAGTGCTTTCATCTTTAATTCTGAAGTACTTCTCATAATTGCAAATATTATTATTTCTAGCTTTCCATGTCTAGAAAGAAATATTCTTAATATACATTTATGCAGAGAGTTCAGGAATAGTGGGCAAAGGGAATAGGTTTATTACTTTCATTTGAAACAAAAGAAGATATGTAACTAGAAATTTTTGAAGCATCTGATCCCAAAACCTCAAAGAAATCATTTTTCCCAGTACAAATTCTGTGGAAGATGATCCATTTCCATTTGCAAGTTCATGCTGGATGCAGCTCAAGTTGCAGATGATAAATAGTATAATCGGATCTGCCTGCAAAGTTCTGGTCCAGTTTGGTGCATTCTCTGACTTTCTTTTTATATATTTTAACAAACATTAACATGAATTCTTTAAGTTACTCGATTAATATTTATCATTTTCCTCCTACTTTGAACAGACTTGTGCACAAAGACAAGAAAAAAAAAGCACATCACATCACTAAAAGGTTCTCACCCGCAAATCAAAAATGTTAAACATTTACAAAGGTATTGTGCAATGGCTCAGAACCAGAGTACATGAAATCACATATGTTAAAGTGAGCAACTGTATCCACACAGGGAAATCTGAAAATACATTCATTTCAAATTATGAAGATCTGAAATTCAAATTAAGCAGTTAATAACATTATTTACGTTATTCTTATACAGATTAAAATTTCCACCAATGACAAAAGGCAGCTTTCACTTGTTCACATTGACAGAAAGATGATTATTTTGTGATTAGCTCAAGAAACTTCAGACCAGAATGGAGCCTGAATGGGTAAAGGCAAATATCAGGAATGGGTTTTAATCTTTGTCTCAGAAAATATATATATACTTGAAAAGAACATTAGAAAATGAAGAGAATAATAGACATTGATTTGAGTGCACCTCTCATGGAGTTCAAAAGAAAAATACTTTTAAAAAAGGTATTCAAAAGGAACAGGCTTGTTATTAAATGAGTGCAGAACAATAATTCATCCATTTGAAATACTTGAAAGAAATACTTACTGGAATTCCCTTACGTTTTATTCAAAGTAGAAAAATCAACACCAGCCTCTGCACAGCAGGTCTGCAACCAGTGCTTCTGTCATGGCCATGAGCACTACCCCCTTCACTGCCTTTCTGAGAGCTATCCCAAACCCTGAAAATGCTGCATTTCGAAGCAAATTTAGCAAAAGAAAAAAAAATTTCTTTTTATAAATAAAATGAGGATGAATGGCCTCATAGAGCAAGAAATAATACCATATATCTATATATTTACGTACAGACAGTGAAGAGTTTTACACAGGGGCAGAGCTGCCAAAATAAATGCCAGCTTCTTGCTCCATTTACACATTGCTTCTCCAAGAACAGTCCCTCAGATCATTCTGAACATCACATAGGGCAAGCGTTAGGGAACAGCTTATCCGTACATCTCATGGACCTTCCTTGCTTTTTCCCCAGGTTCCCTTCTTGTTGTTTGTTTGTTTTATAAACCATCTTGATTTACACATCTTTATAGGCATTGAAGCAAATCGTTGTTCCCAATCATGTCAGAGAACCAAGATCTGAGACATGGAGCAGCTACAACCCAGGAAAACTGAGCAATTTGGGCCTCACATGCTTCCCCATTTGGCTTTGAGTCTGCTCCAATACGTTTAGAATTGCTTAACTGAATGAAAGCAGAAAGGTGGGAGCTACACCCCAGGTTACACCACTGGGAAAAAAATAATTGGTCACCAAAAGACACAACATCTAGAAGTTTAATCTGCTGAAGTACTGAAGAGGGTCCCACCTCAAGGGCTTCCCAACAAATGGAGTTATTCATGCTAGTGACAAACAGCCTACTCAGTGACCACAACAGAGCAGGCCAAGCCACATCTGATGTTGCTTTAAAATGTTGCTGGACTACGGCACCTAGAAAATGAAGTCACTCTCAACATGTTATTACAACAGCAGGTTGAACAGCAAAAAACTGGAAAAATTCACTGAAACACTTAAAATTACTAACATTCTAATGAATAAGGGAAAAAAAAAAAAAAAAGAAAGGCCAGAGTATTTGTAGTTCAGTATTATATTATATTACATTCAGCTCCATGGAGCTGGGGGAGGCAGGTGAGCATCACAGCTCCTGCCTGTCCTGAGGGCACTTTGATTTTTGCATTATCATCAGTGCCTTCTCCCTCTGAATGAATCACTAGGCTCATTACAGTTGGGAGGCAGCACCTCTGTGTCAGAAGCAACAATAAATTGGATCAGCAGTATAAGCACGCTGAGGATGACACCAGTGTGCTCAGCTTTCTGCTGCCAAGATAACAACCCCAGAGACAACCGAGGTGCCACTGTTGGCCAAAGACATCATGTCACCAGTAGGAGTCTCAGGGAATGCAGTTATCAAGGCCTTAAAAAGCACTGAAATACGTGAGGATTGGAAGGAGCAGAAGGTACATTTAAAATATCCTCACCTACTATCTTACAGGTTACACACCATCCTGAAGACATTGGTGTAGGAGTGGAAGGCTTCAGGACAGGAGCACATGCTTTGGAGTGCAAAGAATAAACACCAGTAACGAAGGTAAAAGACTGAGAAAAAAAATCAGGCATGCTCAATAAGTTACAAAAGAGTGGTTCCAGTAATATGAGTTCAGGTTTTTCAAATTAGCAGATGAGTGATGAAATAAAATTGTCAGATAAATGATATTCTGTTACCACCTGGTATTTAACTAGAGCAATAGAGCTACCTATTGTCATCATCAGGTGACACTGAGTGGACCCTGAGACTAAAAGAAAATTAAGCTTATTATCAAAATAGCTTTTACTTTTTTTTTTTCCTGTAGTAAGCAACAGTAAATTCTACAGAAACACTTTTATATTTTTTAATCCATAAATCAAATCAATGGATGTTCTACAAGAACCCCTATTCCTTACCTGTCAATTTTCTACACTGATGCTTCTCTTCACTCAATAGTTATCATATTTATGTTGGTATCATCAATTTTAAAAGAAAAAAATGGTATGTGAAAGAAATAACAATTCAAACTGTGAGAAGCAATCCAGCTCTGCAGAACATAATCACACAGAGTCAAGCAACAATGGGGAAGAGGTATCATTTGTTCAACACATGAGATGTCTGCCAACCTTGAAGTTATTAAGGGCCAGATTTTATCCATCTTTCCTCACATAAGGGATTTCAGTAGCAGTTCACAGGGCTAACAGCAGTACTAGTTGTTTGATAGAGACCATCGATAAAGTTAATTACTGAAAGCACCTTCCTGAGGACAATGCCAACACACACTGGGAGGGACCCTAGATGCCTGAGCTGGGAACAGCAGCAAAATGTCACCTTCAGCCAACGGCTTTAACCAGAGGGCATGGGGAGCAAAGTGCATTTTCCCTGTTAAAACCAGAATCATATGTTTTGCTACAGCTATCAAAAATAAAAATAAAAATAATAATAATAAAAAAAACTTTTGAAGAGCACTATAGCTTACTGTCAAATCTAGTACTTTTATAAAACCAGATGCTGTTGCAAATATTTTATGCAGTTGAGGTTTTTCACTTTGTAAAAATTATATCTCCTCCCCTCAGGACTATTCATTGCATGTGTTATTTTTAAAGTGACTGTTACTATTCACCTAATAGGAGTCCTACACAACCAGCTAATGCAAGAAGCCTGGTGACATAAGATTACAGCATTAGCATACAAGGCTTCTCATGTATAATTTATGGGTACAGAGTTTTAGCTATTTTTTCTCCTCCTTGGACGCTAGGCATAGTATGCAATTCCAGCTAATCCTTTCATCTTTTTCAATCTAGATCGTGAAGGTCAAACTGAATGCAATATTCCTTATAAAACTCAAACCAAGGTCAGCCTTTGAATTTTATGATCAGAATTTCCCTCAGGAGGATGAAGTAGGAGGTAGCAGTCAGCTCACCTCCTGAAACTAACCCTAGCTAATTACTGAACCCTTTCACACCAAAGTACTTGGGTTGAAAAAGAGAATAAGACTTGCACCTATTTCTTCTTATTGTTGTTGTTTTAAGAGGCTCACAAGCAAAGTTAAAGGAACTGCTTGGCACTGTGTACTGTATGATTTGAAGTAGCAGATCTGTATGCCATAATGCTAGACTTTTTGTCTTTATGTGACTGGATTTCCTTTAAGGATAGACAGATACACCTCTGGGCCATGCATGAACAGTTGGCAACAGTGCTTCAAGGACAGCTCCAACGTTAGGTCTTCTTCCAGCAACAATTCATCAATAACTGTTTACTGACAGCAAATCTTGAAGTTAATGATCACTCCAGAAGGTCATAACAGCAGACCTTCCTTTCCAGGTTGGGAAGTTAGATAAGCTACAACTTGAAGAGAAGGAGGGATGAGCCACCAACTCCACCCTGCTTTATGCACTATTCAGCTCTGCAACTGATGAACTCTGCCAAACCTCTGCAGAAGGGCCCATCTGAGCTGGTGAGCATGGCAGGCAGCAAGGACCAACATCAACCCTCAGTGCCCAGCAGTACAGGCAATAAATAGGAACAGAAATATCATAGCCCCGTGCTGTGCTCACCCCGGGAAGCCGGGAAGCCATGTGGCAGGTACCAGCACAAATAGTGCAGCCCAGTTGCCAGGCAACCCTCTCATCTGCCAAAATTCACATTCAAGCAGCTATAAAATCAGTTGTTCAAAGATACAGAAACAAAAACAAGTTACATCTGCAGCATCCTATTTTGCTAAGCAAAGTACAGGAGAACTAACTGTCTAAAGCTCAGGCTGGGATTTCTGAACCTAAACAAATGGAAATCACAAACCCGCGTTTTCCTCAGCACGCAAACCAGTGTCATTAGGACAAGAGCTCTCCACAACGTAATTCAGAAGCAGCACCATTCCCACTGCAGCAACTGGTGTGACCCATCTCTTCGACAGAGGACCAGGCTGTTCACACAAGCTGCCAACAACCCTTTTAATCTCGAAGGAGGTATTAGCAATAACAATCAAAGCCTGCTGAACGATTACGGCAAACAGTCAAAAGTTTCTGCTGGGGTCACTGGTATTTCAGATACATAGGATCTGAAAAGGCAGTTTTGTGAGGGAAACAATTAATTTCTCCAGTTTGAAAAGAATAAAATATCCAGAAGGAGAAAATAAAAGGGAAGAGAATGTGAAGAGAAGGAACAGAAGAGAAGGAAACACTGGAGAGCTTTTCATTTTAAACGAATTAAAAAAAAAAAAAAAAAAAACATTGTTATGTTAGTATAAATTCTCATCAAAACCAAAATTTACTGAAGATCTGAGGCAGCATGAGAAGTAACAGAGCTCCAGACAGTGGGTGAATTAATGTGTAATATTTCTCAACTGTTCTGACTGAGGGGCTGGCACTTTTCTTTTTTTTTCCCCTATTTAAAGGACAGAATCTTTTCAACTATAATCAGTCTCTGTCACTGTTCTGGTCCATAATACTGTGTCTTTTACTAATCTTATTTACCTGCCTTTCTTTTTCACCTTGCTTTTGAAATGTTATATTCTCCAGGACAACAAAGATACACCTTTTGAAGGCCTTCTTCCTCTCTTTTTCAAACATATAGTTCATAGCAATGTTCTGGCATAGAAAAAGAATAGCATGAGAGCATGCTGGATGTGAAAGAATTGTATGGCAGGGAAGTGAGGCTGTCACACACACCATGCTCCTGCACCCGTGGCATCATTTCATGGGGGGGGATTCAGTATTTATCAGGAAGGCTTGGTCCTGAAAGTCAAGAGCTCCCCATAGTCATCACGAGCATGCAGTCTGGGCTCATTTTTCATTTTGCACATTGTACAGACTTTTCTGTGGCCTTACTTTTTGGTGATATTATTCAAAAAGATGACTAAAGCACCAGACTTGATCCACAGATACGAAACCACTCAGCTCAGTCACGTGGACCCTATGCATGACATCTTGTACATGGTGCAAAGACACAGCAATGTCACTTGTGCCATTTTGTGCCATCTGTGTCACATGCTCAACAAACTTACTTGATTATTAACTCCAAGTAAGACTTTGAGTGAGGATCGATGGATGCAGTTGTTCATGAGGAGGGAGATAATTTGCCCCTGCATATATCCTTCTGTCTTATGTGCTTGCACAAAGAGCGTACTCATACTTATGTATGAATTTTATACATATAGTGAGAATAAAGACATAGGAAAAATGTCTCATATGAATAAAGACACCTCTTCAGTTTCAGGAAGACTGAAGCCTTTCGTGTTTTCTGTTCTTAAGCTTTTCCCGTTTTAGAACTGTCAGGAAATCAGGTTGAAACAGCACGTACTATTCTTTCTTCCATTTCCTTGCGCTTGGGCTATAAACCAAGTTCCTCTCCAACCCAAAATAATCGATAGTGTCACGCTGTTTTTAATTACCTCTGCACTTCTGTACATGCAATCCCTTCACGAAGTGTATAGCTACTCACTTTCTATACTTCTGCAACACTTTTTGGAAGCATACAGGGCAGCTAGAGGTTTAAATGTTCTTTTACCTGCACAAAAACTATGCTTTTTTTTCCACCTCATTCTTTTTCTGTTTGGATTGGGCTTGTTTTCTGCCATCTCAACAGCCTTTGGGGAGGCTTGCTGGCTTTCAGCAGGCCTAGGTCAGATCTTGTCTGTATCTCTCCTCCATCAAAGCCCAGTTTTCAGAATCAACTCTTTTGCTTATTTTTGTTCTACACTACTTTTGTTCATTTCTACACATGGTTTACTGGAAAAAGAGATTCAAGAAGGAAATCTTAACTGTGCCACAATCTTTACTTTTCGTAGAAAAATGTATCACATTTAAAAAGAAATGAATTACCAAGGAATTGGACAAGGCCCATGAAGTCGAAGCCCAGTATGTATACTCATTCTTTTAAGAGTCCCTTCTTCTGACTCACAACTTTATTTAATTCAAAACATTCTCCCTGGCTCCAATTCTGACCTGACAAAGCAGTAAAAGCGTTACTGCCATGTATGACCTTTTTATCCTCACGAGCTTACATTTTATTTTCACAAATATCAGGTATACCACCCAATGCTGCCAGGCACAGCAATGGGAAGAGCACAAGAGTCTGTGGAACATATTCCTCCAATTCACCTTCAAAAGCACTGCACCACTGCACTGTGGATTGTGTTTGAAATACGTTATTTAAAGTTATGAAATAATCTAAAGAGATTATTAGGCCAAGAACTGCTCCAGCCAAAAAAGATGCTTTCCCTGTAGCACTAAGAGCAGCCAACTACTGCTGGAGGACAAAATGCAGGGAAAAATGGCACACATAACTCAGTTTAAGCACACTATTACTCTGCAGTGCTTCTCATAAGGTGCCTGGGTGCATTCTCATTATGTATTTACTTGTTATTCTCCTTAATAAAATAAGTAATTTTAAAACAGCAGCATGGTAAGCAAGACAGAGGGAAAGCTCATTTACAGTATTTCTATGCTCCTTTCAAGCACAATTGTCATTAGTGATCTATTGTATTATTAATAAAATCAATTTAATTACAGTGTTCTCTCAGGGTTCTTAGTGCTCACATAAATATTATCAGTGCCGAGATTATTTTTATGAGCTCAGAACATTACAAACCAAGATCACTCCATCAAACAACATCGTCCATTATTAACATACAATTGATAGTATCTACCTCACACCAGGTTTTCAAATACTCATTTTCCAAGGCAATACACCCAGTGCTCACTTAGACAAAACTGGAAAACACAGTTTGTCATTTTCACAATAAATGTAGATGGGGATATATTATTCTCATACTGAAAGTGTGTAGTACTCCATTATGTGGAACTTGGAGAGGAGAGAATCACAAGTAATCATTATTTCTCAATGTTTTAACGAGCAGCTCTTCCATGGGGAAAAATATGGTTGTAGCTATTTCTGTAGATGTGTACTATCCCTCTAGCTAATACTGGTATGATGATACCATGAATAAACATACAGTAGATATGCTTGGCATTAACCTGCGTTTGCTTTATAGCAGAAGTTATAGCATGCTTTCCACTACCATATGCTTAAAGTTTAACAACAGGAAAAAGGGGAAGGATTTAAAAATCACAATTTTTGCAACAACACTGAGACCATATGGCACAATTATTTTCTTATCAACTATTTACTGCATGCGTGTCTGCTCTGACAAGCAGCCTTGGAACCACAGAGCAAAGCATATGCTATATCACAGGAGCAGGATAAAGTGTGACGTTTGCATCACAAGAAGGTATGACAAAATAAGATTGTTCCTAGAGGGTAAAATTATTATGCATGCTAAAGCTTCATTTGATTCTATACTGGGAACAAAGAAGCAAAAAATAAAAAATAAAAAAAAACACAAATCAAATGTAATAAAAAAAATAAAAATCAATGGAAAGTGGATACAGCAAAATTCATGATTGAAAAATTTGTTCTGTAGATATGAAAACAGGTCCAATTAATATTTCTCAGTAGTTTCGCATACCTAATAGTCAGAAAACAGAGAAGTTTTGTTGGTACTTTCAGAGGCACCTAAGAACAATAGCACTACTACTGCTTGTTTTAACAATCTGAATCTTTCGATGCTGTCACACGGCTTCATAAATCAACCACAGGCATACAATAGATCCTCAAACACTTTGCTACCAATAGGGATAATGAAGACCCTAAATGAAAGGCAAAAAGATTACCCAGCGAAGCACCAGGACCTTTATAGATCATTTTCTAAAAGCAAAGACCTTAAAGAAATAGAAAAAGAAAGCCTCCTTTGAGTTGGACAATAGCTCTCCTTCTATTTGAGTGGTTTGGAGCCATTTAGGTCTAGATCCAAATTTGAGCACTGCAAGTTGAGTGAGACTAAAATATTCCTGCAAACATTGTCCCAAAAATTGATGAGTTTCACCTCAAATAACTAGAGCAACCTGGGCAGGTACATCAGCCTGGAGCCTTTTCAACCAGCAGAGGAATCACAGACCAATTTCTCTTGCATTCACTCCAGGGCCTGTAGGACCAAACAGCAAGCTACACCTGATTTATGAGTGAGTAAATAAATGCTTTGACAATAATACCCACATGAGATCATTAAAGAAGATTTCTTACCACTAGGAAACAATGTTTAGAGATATCAGGGTTTAGATGAGTCCACTGAGCTTTTCATCAGCTGCTTTATAAAACCAAGCACTGGCCAGCAGTTCTTTCTGCAGCCACATGCGTGGAGCAGGGTGCCCAGTGGTTTTGATCTCCAATCATCAGTCTTCTGAGGAGCATAAACATCCTGATGGCACTCCTTAGGGTAGAGGTGATTTTCTATCTATTGGCACTGACGTTTTATCTCTACTGCAAGGCCACAAGACATGGATGCTGTGATCACATGGGAAAATCCTCATGAGAATTTTTAATCAGACAAGGAAACGTGGAGATGTGAACTCTCCAGGAAAATGAATAAATGAATTAATTAAAAACAAAAATCAATGAAACAAAACACAAAACATTAGCTAAACACTTCATGCTCCTTGCTTCTCTGAGCTTTTCATTCTTCGTGATTTAATCAAATGTTAGCCTTCACATCACCTGGTAAAATTGAACTTAACCAAGACCTGAAACAATTTAAATGTCAGTTCCTTTGATTTGGCAAAAACAACAGATGTGCCACTGAGTAGAACTACCACACACGTTCCACAGCAAGATACAAAGCCACGTGAATACCACAAAGACCATTTTATATTTATTCCACAAGGGAAAGTCAATAGGGACATAAGGAGCCACACAACCTGAAGCTGCTCTTTAGCATGTGAACAAATGAAGTTATTGAAGCCATTCTGAAAGGCTCTGGTGTTTCTATGCTGTCTGAAAGAGGTGTGGTGCTTGCTGGGAATCACCCACATCTCAGCACCATCCAGGTTATTTGCTGACCTAAGCACAGCATCCACATGTGCTGCCAGCTCTGCAGCGAGGGATTTCTGGTTCCCATAGCTCAGTAAAAATGGGAACAGTGATTCTGGCTGACTCTGATTCAAGAAATCCACACAGAATACAAAGTTATTTTAGGAAGTTATCGCAGAGAAAAGAATGGTGATCTCTGTATAGCGGTGTGGTGAGGTTGAATTACGCACTATGGGCTTTGTTTAGATAAACATTGCTTTGAAAATTGGTGGATTAACTCTGAGGAAAAAGGAAGTGTCTGAAAAGACCAGAGAAACAGGCAGACAGCTTTTGAGCTACAAGTCGCCTACAGAGCTGACTTCTGGCACTGCCTCGTGCCATACCAGTTGTGTGATATCCCATTACACTGCCCACAGAGCTCAGCCTCTCCCACTGTGAATCAGCTGTTTCTCAGTAAAGCATATGCTGCAGTTAACCACACTGAATTGTTTGGGTTACAAATTACCTGAAGCCCATACATACTCCCTGAAATCAAGGTGAAACTGTGGCTATAGCCTCCATCAATGGGGATGGGAGTCTGGCATTGGAGGTCAACCACACCCAGAATGGGGATGTGAGAGAACAATGTAGCATTAATATCAAGTGAAACAAGACATCCATTTGATGCTTTTTCATCAAGATTAAAAGAGAGTTAGCAAGCTTATTCATACTCTCTTCAGAGGGAATGGGGTCAGAAATATCTAGAGACCAAATTAGTATTTTAAATTATTATGTTAAGTTCAGCAGCCCAAGATGCAGTGCTGAGGCCAGTGCTCAGCTACCAGGAATATGTATAGACATATGTCCCAGCCCCACAGGGGCTCAGCACAAGCACTGAGAAAATGCCTGACCAAAGGAGGGCTCAGAATATCAGGTGTTTTCAGATAGTGCCTAACAGGGGAATAGAGTAAGAGCTTTCACTCCCCAGGAAAGGTTTGCTGGGACAGGCCATCCTCAAACCATAAAAGGTGGTCAGGCAAAGCAAGAATTGAAGCTGGGTCTTCAACAAGCTGGACACAGAAAACGCACCTCATCACTCATATCTCTTTCAAAAGGAAGCAAAATAAAGTGCTCAGTGACAATTCTACTAGATACCTACAGGAATGACAAGGACAAACTAACTACCTAGGACTATTTCTTCAGAAACCAAAATTCAGTCTTCATCACCATCAAGGCTCTCAGTTAACGCTGGCAAGAATTAGCTTAAGAAAAAGCATTCCATGTGTTTGGTACTAACCTTATGCACATGTGTACACACATAGCCTGAGCCCGTTCATCTTCCCTGCTGCTGCGGAGGAAAGCACGTATCATTTGAAGCTAACAAGCGTGATTTCCAAAAGCATCTTTTCCTGCACTGCACAATAAATGCATAATTTCAAATGAAAATACAGTTTTAATGACTCCCACAGCAGAAAAACTGAAGATGCTCATGAGCAAAAGCTGCTGAAGTGACACAGCAGGTTGGTAGTAGTCACTTAAAGCCAAAAGGGATGGCTTGGCCTTTCTTGCAGTCATCACGAACTAAGATGCTGTACAATAAATGAGAACTTTTACGTACATATTCATGGAGGAAGCAATGAAACAAGGACAAATAGGGGAGCACCTCCTGCTGTCCCCCATCGGAGGGCTTGCACTAAGTGCAGTCCTGCTGGAACCCCGGCTGAAGGCAGATGCTGTCTCGGAACTCATGCTAAGTATTGCTTTTTGTTAGCTGTGCTGAGTGGAAAAGGTCACCTTTGGTTTTCTTTTAAACAATTGTTAAGTAGCAAGTGAACAGTTGTGACTACACCGAATTCCCTGGAAGGAGAAAGCCAGAGCTCTCACCACGGGGAAGCACTGGAGCTAAAAGCTGCTGCAGGCTCACTCACTGTGACTTGTTTTGATGTACTTATTTCTATTTTTTTTTTTTTTCCAGTCAAAAGGAAGATCTTTTGGGGGAGAAAAATAGTGATAAGTAATACCAACAACATACTATCGCAGGTGGTTCTGAGCAGGGTGTGCAGGAGCCAGCAGAAGAGGACTCCAAAAGGAAAAGTCTCTGTTTCCAAAGCCATAGCAAGCTGATTTCAACGTGAGGAATGAATTAACTTCAAAGACAAGGAAAAGCCAAAGGGGACACAGAACTAGTTGAAGGTTTTCCACTCCTAAAGGATTGAAAAGGATTCAGAAAAGAAGAGGGAAAATAATGCAAATCCTACAACAGCTCACGCAACAGTTGTTAAGTTATGCAAGCCCATGATTCCTGCTGAAAATCAACGCAAGTGTGAAATATCACTCAGGAAGTTATTTTATACCCGTGCTCTGATCATGCCACAAGTTTTCTGCCAGGAAGATGATACATTTGTTTGAATGCACCAGCTTCACTTGGGCTGCTCACAGCCTGTCGCTAGTACACGCTTGGTATGGAAGCAAGAAGGGGATCTAAAGATTAATAATTTCCAGATAAACAGATAATTCATCTGTGACCACAATTATAAAAGCACTCATAGGAGCAGTTTTAGTAACTTTGACATAAATCATTTTAATGAAAATTCATGATGTGGACTGCAGTTCTGTGGAAAGAAAATTAAGCAGCTTTGCAACCTGACTTCTATTAATAGTTATACTATGTATATTCATTGTAGGATTGAAAAGGAGTTGAAACCCACCGGTACACTAGGAAGTTCTCTTTCAGAAATCTAAGGAATATTTATATGTGGGAAATAAAAGGGAAATTAGCCAGGAGATACATGCTGACATTTTTGTAGCTGGACCAAAATCAAGGCACTTTATCTGTGACGCAGAAGTGCCACCTTGTGATTGAACACTGCAATTCAGGAAGCATCTGGGGGCACAAAGTACTTGAGCTCTAGCTTCCTCCCTCTTCAAAAGTATCTTCAGCCTTTGGATGAAAAGTTTGAAGGTAAAACAGTGATTCTTTTCCACTGAACTTCTCAAATAGGTGGTACAGGATCCCAAAGCACACTAAGAAACCCAACTAAATTTCAGTCATTAGAGGCTCTTGTGTTTAATCAGACTTGTAAATTGGGACTACATCTGCTTTACTACTCGGTTATTCAACAAATAACTATTAATTACCATTACCACATTAAAAAATAAATAAATAGGAATATTCCTTTCTGTATTATTCCTGAATGTTACATGGTTATGAGTGGGCATAGTCCTACTTAAAAATAAATAAATAAAGAACACCAAGAGGATGACGATGTGGACTAATTAAGAAATTAAAGACTATATTCCTAGCACACACTAACAGAAATCTTGCAAAAAGCTCAGGAAAGGACCTTGCATACCATACCATACGTTTTATTAGAAATTCTCTTTCCATATGAAGACCATGAGATCCCAAAGAGGTGCTACATTCACATGATGAAGATCCTACAGAACTTCCCACCCCAGCAGCCCTGGCACTAAGCTTACACGAGCATCTGGACAGCACAACTGGATCTTACGCTTTTCTTAGACACATCAAGTCAACAGTTCTGCTGCCCAACTTCAAGCACGGGCATCTAATGAATCAATACAAAAAAATAGTCACAATAAGTGAGAAGCATGAGAAGAGAAATAAAAATAGTGTAAAAGAAATAATAAGAATTTTATGTCTTTACATTCTGTTGAATATGACTTATCTTCCCCATATAACAAGTATTTCTTTTTTTTTTTTTTTTTTTTTTTTTTTACTAAAACAAGCATATCAGAAGGTGGCTGTACATAAAGGAGAAGTAGAATGAATTGGCACTGAAAAAATAAAAGAAAAAAAAGGGAGAATTTTATACAAAGTTAACTTTGACTTGACTTTAGATATGCAGTCGCAACCTAGAATTTCAAATGGATTGGTGAGCCCCTGAACTATCAAAGGGCTTGAATCGTCCCAGGGAGATATTTCTGGTAAAATTAGTCTCTATAAGCAGCTCCTGTTTTTCACCTGAAGACAGTAATCATAAAATGTCCTTGCAACAGGTGATGTATCTGTATCACTTCTCAAAATAAAAGAAGAAAACAGAATGAAGTAAAAAAAAAAAAAAATGTATGTAGCACTAGGCCCTCGACTGGGTTATGGGGTAAATACTGGGATGCTTTTGGCTTTCCTGATCATCTCAATGCAATCCACTACTTGGTTTTGCAATTTTACTCCTGAAAAGGGGAAAGGGCAGAACGTGTAACTTTAACACCACTCCCATTCTGGCCATGATGGCTAGCACTGTGGGATAGAAGGAGACTAGCTTTGATCTCTGCACTACTATTTGCTAGCTCTGGAGCCAAGCTCAACCTGTGCTCATCAGGAATCCTCTGTCCTTTCCACTGCAATGAACTGCAGAGCCAGGACCTCATTCAAGCCCTGCTGTGTACACCAGAAAGGCCCCTTCTCATCTCCCTGGAAATTGAATCAGACTCAGAAGTAGTTTTAAAACTCAACTTGCGTAAGCAAATAAGTGAGTAACCTGGAAACACAGAGCATAATGACTTCAGTAGGTTACACATTCGGCATGACAGTAGTGCTCCATTTGATGGATGCTTCCTGACTGTCAGATTTTAAATAGCATGATACTTAAATTTATTTCTATCAAATAAATGACTACTAATTTGATAAGTCTATTTTGCTAAAAACCAAATTAAACACCTGTACAAGCCCATGAAAACTCAAAGTAAAGCAATTAACATCTCTGACTTTATATAAAGGCATGCTATTTTCAAGGCTTTCAATTGTATCCTTTCATATACTAAAATAGACATGCTCAGGTAGCTACATTTCTTTTTTTTTTCCGCTTCTTATTTTGTACCCAAATCTATGGTCAGAGTGCAATCGATTGCATATAATTATCCTAATGAATTAAGTATTTATTTTATTCTTCAGAGATCAAAATAGAATCCAAGTGCTTTGTAAACACACATCTGTTTTACAACACAGCTGTGTGATGAGCAGATACTATACAAAAAGCCAAAGCAGAAAAACATTAAGGTCACAAGTACCTATGAATTTCGGGTGCCAGATGGAGCCAGATTACACAAACCTGTTTGGATATTTGGTACTTTATATAATCCTTAGCACTGTTTGGATCTCTATCAGGGCTGTTTAACGTCAAATATTCCATTGGTATGGACAACAAAGGAATCTCATTTAAAAAATGGAGTACCAATGCACGTTTAGGAAGAGTCCAACAGAGGTATGCCCTTAGTTTTAACTGTGAAATTTGGCGACAACTCTGAATCATCATGTTCTGAATACAACTAGTCAATTTCTTGAGCTAAAACAAGCAAGAAAATATATATGTGTAAATAAATAATTAAGAAGAATCAACAGGAAAAAAAATCAGTGAGGAATTTTTAATGGGGCTTGAAGCCTGTATCTGTGATGCAGAAGTCTGAGCTCCAAGCAAGCGATACCAGCCATTGTTCACTGGAGGTTTTGTTGCTAAAAGGAAGGGAACAAGCAGACAAATCTGATTTCTAGTCACAGCTTCTGAGGTCTATGGAGCAAGGTGTTTTTCTGCTCATTTTCCCTATTTACGTTCCCTGCACTGGCTGACTTGTCTCAGCCTCATCCTCTGATTCATCACTTTCCTATGGTGCTGGCCAAGCCGGCTTCCCCAGCCCTTCACTTCCTCCATTTCATCCCCTGCTCCAAGGCTCTTCAGCAGAGCTGCCAGAATGTGCCCTACCCTTTCCCATGTTCCCTCGTACAGTTTCAAACTCATCTTAAGTTTGGGTCTATTTCCAAATTCATAGTACATTTTTTTTTTCAAAGGGATATGCTTTGGCAAAACAGCAGGGATTTTCAAACAAGGTCAGAACAAAACAGAGAGCATTTCTTGCTAAAAGAAAAAAATAACTTCCCAAAAGCATGAGAACACAAGAGATTTTGTTCTGATTGATTTCTACAGAAATGATGCTTAATAGGGAAAAACAGTGCCATTTTTTTCCATTGTTATCCTCAGAAAAGGCCGAAATTTTCCTAAGTTCTCAGCAGATATGAACTACAGCCACAATTTTGCTCTGTAATCCCAGACTGCTGAACAGAATTCCATATCTGCTCCTCATCCTCAGTGATTAGAGGCCATCTGACAACCAGATGCATTGGTTTTTTTTTTTGTCTGGAGAGCATCAGTTTGCAAATCTGTCCTCAAAAAGAATTGCAGAGGACACCTTTGAAGGGAGCTTTTCAGAAGCACTGAGCAGCAGTTACAGCTGAACTGCACGGCTCATGACAATTAAGTTGCACCTGTGTACAAAGCAATTAGCAACTAAAATGTTCCTTCAATCAGAGATCAAATATGTCCTCTATTACATCTCCACAAACCTCATAGAATGGGGTTGAGATACTGACAATACATTCTTAGTTTTCCCTCTTATGCAGAACTGAAGTCTGAAGCTCAGTCTATTATTGCAAGTTATGCGTTCCACCCTTCAGTTCTGTCAACAAGTGCTGATAGCTGTGTCGTTTCCAGAAATCTAGGCTCTTATCTCAGCATGTCTGTGCTGATCTGGAAATTCATCACTTTCCGTTTCATAATGTCTGACAGCCAGAAGTAAGATCACTTTAAGTGCTGGCTGTTTCGGATCGTTGCAAGTACACACATGTACAGGAGCCTAGTAATTTTCATTCACAAGGAGCCAAAAACAGCACAGTTGTGGTTAAACATCATTTTACCACCCCTGCCGTAGATAACATTCAATAGCAGACTTCAAGCTACTTTTAGGAGAATACAGAAAATCCTCAGTGTAAATAAGTTAAACAAAGTCTAGTTACGAGGACACTTATTCAGGGATCCAGAACTGGTAGAGCTGCATTTTTCTGGATGTTATATGCATTCCTTTATCATCACAAAGAAGCATCTTGGAGAAGCAGAGCAAAGAAAGCTACTTTAAATACTGGTAGTGGTAAAATTAATTTGAGTTCTGAACAAAAGCTTCTTCCTGTTGCACTTATCCAAAACTGCCTCCATAACAAAGTGTAATGATAGTTGGATTCAATGATCTTGAAAGTCTTTTCCAGCCTAGATCGTTCTGTGATTCTGTGATAACATGCATTAATGCAGGTATTCAAAGACACTGCTAGGGTCACTTGGACGAATGACATCAAAAATGGTTTATAGGATATCTAGAGAGAGGCTCTGTTTTGAATCAAAACTCTAAAGAGCACTGACTACATGCTAATTAATCCAGAGATCACAATGGTACAATTGGAAGTGTTATTACTGTAAAGGAAAATGCAGTAATTTTAATTTGCCAATATGGATAAAGCTCATGTGTATAAAAACTCAGTATCAGTGCCACTTCATTTCACGATCTGCAGCAGAAGATGAGAGGAGTCTTTCCCCATTGCATAGATATGTAATAAGCAAAATCTACCTGCATGAGCCTCCTGCAATTTTTGTCTGTTCTGTGTTTTATGACTCCACAGATATAGCACTAAGTTGTTCTATTGAGCACAGGCTCAGTGGGGTAAAAAATAAACTAATGGTAAATTTGATAAATACAGTCAATTTCTATTTTTATACATGTTAAAGGTCAGGCTGGTTCATAACTATACGATCAAAAGGTGTATAAATGAGCAGACTACGAGGAACAAGCCTCCACTCTAATGCAGATCGATGTGATACAGACAGCCCAAACACTGCAGCCACCATCAAGCTGGGCTTAAGAATAGATCAGTAACTCTCCTCAACCATCAGTGTCTATTTGCAAAGCTCGCAGAGGTATCACATAGATAAAGTTGAAGCTGACAAAAAACTTGCTAGTGAGTTGAAGAAAGAAAGAATCAGAAGAATAATCGACTATAAGTATCTCAATATGGATTTTCCCTTTTTTTTTTCTTTAACTGAGAATTTTTATGGGCATTGCTGAGCTTCAGCAGCATAGAAGTGAGAAATATCTCCTCTACCATTTCTTTAATGAAAATATAAAACCAACGTTGTTCAAGAAGTAAATGGAACCAACATCTAAAAGCAATACAACCAGAAGCATTACTTAATATCATATGTACTTTTTAGATCCTTTCACATAACTTTACCAGACTGCACAACTCCTGGCCTTGTAACACTGCTGTTATTTCAGGCTGCAGCTCTCCAGCAGAGACAGACGCTTGTATCAAATGGCGTGGGCAGTCAGAGGCAAAGTGATTTTGATGTACAGGCTCCCTGTGCAGGTAGACAGCCACGGTTTTGGAAACTGCTGCTCCTTAGTGCTTGTTACTGATGAGGAGCATTGCCACTGGCTCCTCATCCACCATGCTGGATGGAACAAAATGAAGATGCTTTGCTATCCCCACTTTTAAATATCAGGATCCCAAGCACCTCTTACTTTGAAGTTGACAATAAAATCATTCAAGTCAGAAAAGAGCACTGAAATCACCGAGCCCAACTGTCAACCCATCACCACCACATCCACTAAACTATGTCCCTCAGTGCCATAACTGCAAACATATCCCCAGTGACTCTAGTTTGTGCTTCATAACCTAGAAAATCCTCCAAACTTGCAGCCCTCTGCAAAGCCAAAAGATTCCTGCACAATGGTCCGCCCAAAGCCAACATGCCGGCAACACAGCCATAATCCACCATGCCAATCAACTTTAAGAGTGTCACCAGAAGTAACTTGGAAAAGCCTTCAGAGCTGAAGGAATGGCAGCTCTGAGAGGTACTGAATAAGAGAGAGACAGATAACTCAAAGGACAACATAATAGAAGCAGTATCTTGTTAACCATGTTTAATTAGCAGTCAGGTTAGCCTACATTTATTCACTCTTATTATATCATCAACTGAGTGTTTGCATAAAGAAATATCGAAATTCCTGCAAGTCAGAGGGCAGAGGGAAATTGTTTGCAGGCTTAACCCTCCCAAAAAAGATGCTAATGATCTCTGACCTCCAATTACACTTTTCTGAAACATAGCACAAGAGCCAAGAGCTTGCAAAAGATGATTGCTTCACTACAGTTCATTACATATTCCTCTCAAAAACAAACCACAATGGGAAACATAATAAAGCTGTGATATTTGGAATTCAATCATTTTAATGTAGCTGTTACAACTTCAGCAGGTCAGCGTGCAGCCTGATAAATACAAATGACACAGCCAGTAGAAAACAGGGGTCTGATGTTATCACCATCTCCTCACTATTATCTCAATTGTGTCATTTTGCATATAAAGATTAACAGTCCTACAAACACCAACTACACAAAGCTCATTAAAGAAAGAAGAACCACGCATCCGAAAACGCTCACACCGTGGTACTGAGTGCAGGTAGGCAGGGCTATAATCAACACCAAAAGTAGAACAGGTTTTAAATGCTCACTCATGGCAATTATTAGACCTGATCTTTGCTAGATGATTTGGCATAATGGTAGGGAAACTACGACAATGGATGAATCATGGAGCAAGGTGCATATTTTTATTTTCATTAAGAAATAAACAGAAACCCCTTATTGTATATTTTGGTACAAGGATCACGCAGAATTACACCCTTCTAACATTCAGGACACAGGTAAATCAGTATTTTATTTTAATATATAATTATAGTATAATCAGTGTAAATTCTGTAAGTGTTATTAGCTGCAAAAAAAAAAAAAAGTAATTCTGTTTTCCGCACCATTACTGAACAAATTACTTGTTAGCATATAAGGAATTCATTTAAATTTTTATCTCCATCTCAACTAAATTTCATTACTGCACACTCTAAGCTATCATTTTTAATGATGAAAAATCTACAAACTGTGGCTGTGAGATAACCAAGAGACATTACAGGAAAAAAAAATAACTACTTTAAGCAGAAATTTAAAGGAAAATACTTTTAGTCTTGGAAGCCAGAAAAATGAAATTTTCTGTCTTTGGGATCGTGGGGCTTTATGAGCTCTTTCCAAAATGCAAATACTACAAAGTATTAGGCTTCAGCCACTGTGTCTTCCTTCTTGTTTGCCAGAACTGAATTGCCAGGGTTAAAGCAAGCTTAAAAGTTTTGCTCTTCCCTACAGACCCAAATCTGGGCACAGGCTACATTTATTAAGTCTGGGGCACCATAGAGAGTCTGTGTTTGCCCAGTGACACCACAAAGCAGTGTTCAATACAAACAGCTACTTTCTGTCTGGAAAGGAAGAAGTCTTGGATGGCCTCCACTAACTCCAATTATCGCCTCTTTGTTTGAAATGGCAATCAATGGAAACACAGGTGATCCGTTAGCTGCCCAAAACAACAGCACACACAGACAGCTTCACAGAAAGTGCTGAACCTGAGCAATACTTCTGTTGCTATCCTCCCCTTCCAACTTGAGAACCAAGCAACCAGAGGCACCCTGACACATGACAACTGCCCAAGTTCACAGAAATCTTTATTTTTCAGGATATTAGGCCAAATTCTACTTAAAAAAAAGAAAAAAAAAAAAGGAGTTTTTCTCCAGTAACGTGGCACTTCATGCACCACAGCATAACTCTGGACCAAAGTTACCTAAATGTTATCGATCACAGATATACTCCAAGTCACATCTAATAAGAGCTTTATAACCAGTCAAGGTCCCATGGGCATCTCGTGAAGGCTCCAGCAGTAGAGATCAATCCCAGTCTATTCCAGAGCTGTAACACACCTGTAAGATCTTTCTCTCAGCCAGTACAAGTTTCCAGCTCCACACTCTGATGCCAATGAAACTAACTAATCGAGTAATAGGGTTGGCTCTGTCTCATTCACACCCTTAGAAAGGAGAGACATAAGCAACAGTGTAGGAAAAGATAAGATTTTACTTGACGTACTCATTTTCTGGCCTTCCTAGCTTCACCCTAAAGCAAACACTTAGTGTTGCATTTCAAAAAAACACAACATTAAGATACCAGTAGAGAAATTTGCTGCTGATGTCATCCCTACTTCCAAAAGCTCCAAGAACAGCACCACTGGGATAACTAGTTGAGAGCTGAATGATGGACTTAAACATCCTCCAGGCCACCATCATCACATTGTAAAGTCACAAAAGGTCTCTGCAAGTCTGACCCAAGATGGGATGAAGTATTGGTAGGAGTAAGTCTGCATTCAAAGTAGTAATAAAATAAATAAAATCAATCCTAAAGCCTGCCAGGTTATTTATTCCATGGAGACTTTCCCACTGACCTTACAGTAAAGGAAACACCTTCATCCTATAAGGGTGTTGTTTCAACCACCCATAGGGCTGTTAGGATGTCTAATCTTTAATCTTCTGATATTGAATAATCATTTAAAAGACAAAACAAAACCAGCACTGCCAGCACAGCAGATGCAAGCTTATCCTTGGTGTGAAACTAAATCTTTAATATTCCGCATAAGAAATCAGTTGTGACAACCTCTGCTGAGCTCCTGCAGAGCCCTCTCACGTGTATCATATGAGCAAGGTCGCTGTTACTGCTGGCCCAGTGCTTCCAAATGAGATTTGTCCTTTGTTCAGAGGGAGAAGTAGCATGGAGTTTCTGCTGCTTTGCTTGCTTCGATTGTCTTTTCTGCTCAGAAAATTAAATTTCATGAAGTTCGTTCTTATAGATTGAACACTTTGTGCTAAACAAATGGTTATAGTCTTTCTGGTGCTTTCAATAAATTAGAACGAGATGTTCAAGCCAATATTGAACTGACACAAATTAGATTTACCAAGCAAAATTTTCCAGAAATATCATCTTGTTGAACAAGTACTGTATTTTGCACCTGTTAGAAAATGTTTATTGCTTTATTTCATTAGCATGTCCTGTCAAGCTTTAATTTTAAATTGCTTAGCTGAAGAAAAAAGGCATTTTGCTAAAGGAACTGACTTTTAATGATAAGAACCATCAGCCCACGTGGAATAATGTACCAGTGTGTCTTTAGGGGACATTATTTGCTAGTTGCGTGAAGAAGAGTTCTTCCAAGTGATTCAGATAGCTGAAATACACAAACCCACCACTGGACTCCATTTTGATATGACTTGCCAAGACTAAATCATTTTCATTAAAATAATAATAACAACCTATTTTAAGGTACATTAATTTTTAAGTTCTTGTCTGCTATGACAAGAATTACCCTGGGTGTGGCTTTTGCTAATGTGCATTTAAGGGAGAGTTAAAAGCAGAAGCTTTAAAACATGTTTGTTTATACTGTTGCTAAATGTCTGTGTTAAAAAGTCCATCTGCCCACAGTGGCCCCTAAGAGGAGGGAAATACACCTCTCCAGAAAGTGCAGTTGACTTTGGTATTTTCTGCCAGCTGAATGCATGGCCCCTCTGTTTAAATGTGAAAATGGAAACGAACAAGAAACCCACTCCACCCTAAAGCTCCAACAAGAAAAACATGTGTACTTAATCAGTGTACTATAGACTGATGATATTCCCATGAACCAGTGATGGTCATGGTCAATCGCTGAAAAATAAGCTTGCTCCCCATGAATTTTGCTGTTGATGAAAATATTATCAAAATCCATCATTAACTCATAAGGTTTTGATTTCATTGACAGCAGCATAAAAAGTAAGTTTTACTTCTTGCTGTTAGTTTTGATAATTACCTTTGTGCATTTCTTTAAAGCACAGCCAGATCTGCCTCTGACATAGCATTCTCCAGGTTGTCATTCATTTGCTGGCATGAAAGCTAACTGGCAGTACTTTGAAAAAAAAAAGTCTAAAAATGCTCCTTACAAAAGCCCTTTAGATACATGTTCTTAACAGCACGCAACTAACTCCATGCTAGGCAGCTACCAGATGTTTTAGTATAAATAATATAAACTACATCCCTAACAAGCTGCTCAAGACAGGACAGGTCTCATGTGCAAAAATGAAATTACATTATGTTCTTTCCACGTTTTCCAGCCTTGAATGCACTGAATCTAGTCAAGCTTTTCAAAGATAGAATGAGAGATGGAAAAAAATTAAATAAAAAGACTTCCACAGTAGAAATGTTTTTCTTGAAATGCTTGCTCAGAGATGCTTTGTTTCCTTATTATTTTCTTTAGAAGTCATTCACGCACAAACACCAATGCTTAAAATCAGGCTCCCACAGCCATATAGCAGGTGACTTGTTGCTCACCATCAATTGCTCCTCTATAGTTTTGATACTGGGTGTTTCAATGTGTAAAGCAGCACACACTTAAAGGCACGCTGTTTTATACATACTCTAATTTGCAAAAGTTCAATCAAGAAACAAGCAAACAGAAATATCCAATGTTGGAAGGAAGGGAAGAGAGCCTCTCTCCATACTTCAGTTTTAAAAGTCCCATGCTAAGTCTGGTGCCAGCAACACCTGTAAATACTGTTTAAACCACAATATTCACAAATGATCCCCTTCATACCAGGAGAGAGAGTGGAAAGAAAGAGCATTTGCAAGTAGAAGTAGCGTTTTCATATATTTTCTAACCACAGTTTGATCACAGCTTGCCTTGACAGGTAGACTGAGGACTGAGCTTTCTGCAGTCCACCATTCAGCCGGCCCAGTGCTGGAGTTGGCAAACAAAACCCACACAATTCTAGCCTTCAATCCTTATCCACGCATATGGCACTTGGTTTTGCAGTGTCCAAACTGATAAGGACCAATAGTAAAACAAGGGCTGTGCCTGGTTGCAGGATATATGAGGTATTGAGTGCATTTGCTCCCAGCCATCACAAAGCATCCTTCCCAGGGCACAGTTAGCACCATCATGAGGCACCAGCAGTTGCATTTTCATTGAGTGCTGTGATGTATTTCAAGACCTATGACACAGGTCTAACATTACCTTAGTCAACGGTGTCTTCTCTGATTTGTCATTTGATTGCTGATACACTGTCTACAAAGAGTTCAATCACTGAGAGAGGAACATACAGGCAAAGTGAACGTGTTTTCCTCCAGAGGGAGCAGAAGACATACTGCAGGTCCTTTCAAGTGCTCTTCGGAGCTCTTTGGAAGGCAGATTGCTTAATTTAATGTTCAAACAAATGATACAGTCTGAAAGGCCTTCATGTGTTCAGATAATACTTTCTCAGAAATTTAATTCTCTAATTTCATTAGGTACCGCATCAGCCAGCGCAGTTTTCAGGGACACATTTAGAGGGCAACTCGTCTGAGTGTAATTTTAAAGAAACGAATTTGACACAGTGTCAATCTATTGCCAAGCTGCATGGCATCTCCTAGGAAAACAATTGAATTTCAGAACACAGCCTGCTTGTTTTAATCTCACCAATCTCACTGGGATAAAGTTACTCTTTTACATAAGCAGCAAATATATTCGATGTTTGATAATGTGCAACTTAAAATTTGTCCTTCACCAAGGAAAATGACTCAAGGCTTCCAGAAATGAAGACTTAAAGCTCAACCATCATCTCCTTCAGTCTTCCAATGATTTGCAATGAAAAATCATGCTAGCCACTGCCACCTTAAATTTGATTCAACTCCTTAATGTTATAAAGCACTTGATATCATAAAACATCCCGCCAGAAGAGGCTACCCAGCCCTCCAGAACTCTGAAAACCCAACCATACGCCATCCTCCAGTGATAAGCAGGGATGAAAACCCCAATGCTCCAGTAATAAAACCAATGAGTTTCCAAACCTTCCTGATAAGGAAAGATTCAAGTTCGTACAACACAAATCTAGATGTAAAAACAGAAACACTTTCCCAACTGAAGCCTAGACCAAGCATTCTGTATCTTTTTATGGCAGGACACAAATCCAGATGGAAGTGTTCCTCACTGAAGGAAAAGATCTCACCTACAAATGCCTCACACACCATCCTTTTCTGCTGAAGAAAGTTACAGAAGAACCTGAGGACTTTTGAGAAGAACTTGATAACGCTTCAGGTTTCTTCCAGAATATAAGAAAACAGGGCTTCCCATTCACTGTCCAAACTTTTCTCAAACAGATAATACAACTAAACCATTTTGTTTTGCCAGTGCACATTTTTCCTTCAGTTGACAATCCCTGCAGGAACACCACAGATTAGAATCTGCAACAGTTTCAAAAATAGCTACTTTTGGAGATGGGATAAATTCCTTTTGTTGTCAAGGGACATGATCAAGTGCAGATACAGAAGCACTTCATCCT
Organism: Cyrtonyx montezumae; assembly: GCF_038088225.1. NCBI lineage: Eukaryota > Metazoa > Chordata > Aves > Galliformes > Odontophoridae > Cyrtonyx > Cyrtonyx montezumae. The sequence continues at coordinate 20,865,184 of NW_027072056.1, forward strand.
TATGGCTCCCAGAGGAGAGCTCATGCAACGTCCTTGAAAAATTTGCCAAGACATTTTAACTAAGTGGCAACCAATATACTATTTCTGTAGGAGTATGCATTTTAAAAGTCACACCTACCCACAGTTCATCCCCAGACATGTAGAGATGGTCTTATACCCAGGTAAATGTTCCAAGGAAATAACTCATCTTCTGACATGTACTCGTGTGGATTCAGAAGGATGAAGGTGTGAGAGAGGAGACCACAAAAGACCAATGAATGAGGAGTTCCCTATGGGTTTGTTGGCTCTATCATTTGTAATTGTCCACAGATGTTGGGGACTTTTCCCATTACATATGTGGAACAAGAGGTAAATAGAAGAGCAGGAAATGCCATTTCCAGATTTCAGGCTCTAATGGGGCAGCACAAAGGGCAGTGCATACTGAGTTTGGGAGAAGTGGGTAAAAGTAATTTAGAAAAAATATGTTACACAAGGAGCTTAGAAAGATTTAAATTCTACTTCTGACTTGCAGCAAGTCTGGACACAGGGAGGCCATGACTTGATGTTATTTTGATGATAGAGAATTTATATCTAGCTCATCCAAGTTTTAATCAATCTTCTAGCTCTGAGAACAGTTCATATTTATATATAGTTTACATTTGTAACCCCAGAAAAATACTGTTAATATCATTTTCTATTCTGAGAGGCATTTAATCTGTCCAAAGCAATGAACAGAGCACAGAGTGCAGTATTCAAGCACCTGCCATACAGTATTGGTTTTAGGGCACCAAATCCTCCCAGTAGTTCAGCTGTACAGAAGGGTAATGAGGCTGACTCAAGTGACAGTTGTAGAGGATAGCAAAAAGTTTCTGCCAACTTCTCACTCCTTCCTGAGAAGTAAATCCCCCAGCACTCAGGGACTTCAATGGCAGAAGATACACTTCAACTGAGCACTTAATTCAAGATCACATTTCATTAGAGCACTCCAATAAAGACTAGTTAGCCTTACAGTGAGTTACAGGAGCAACCTGAAAAGGTTAAAAGAGACCACGATCCCTCCTTAGTCTTTGCTTCTTCCCTAGTGTTTATTACCCCACTTGTTCTTGAGGTTAACTGCCATCATATTTAGAACCTGTGACTCAGCCTTCCCTCTGCCAGCCAGCAACCAAGCACTGTCCCTACGGCAGCTCACAAGCATCACGCTTCATTCACTTGAGCCCAAATTACAAAATCCTCACAGCATACATAAGGATGCATGACAAAAAGGACAAAGCCTTTGTTGGGTATTATTTGACATTCACAATTGTGCATTCTTCCCTGGACCTCAGAGCAGTGAGGAGAGTCATTTCTGTAACACAGCCTTGGGAGCTGTATGCTCAGCCTCTCCCAGGCACTAGTGCAGCTTTCCTGGGGATACCAGGGAGAACAAGGAGGTCAGGCACTCAGGTGCAGACAATGCAGGACAATGCAGAACCATCTGTTAAACCTCATTCTTTGCTGTTCAAAATGGATGAGAGAAGATATTAATACTAAGAGTCCTGTGGGATAGGGTACATCTCAAATCCCCATGACAGAATGCTCATTGCATATTGTTTCCAGCACTGTAATTATCTGATAAAGCTATTAACCATACCCCTGAGAAGCTGTAAAGCACTAATATTTCCCACCAAAGCAGTCTGAATCATAGCTAAGTATTAGTCAGCAGCTGGATGTTACTTTGGAAAAAAAAAATTAAACTGGGCGAGTCACTGGCTTGCACTTCTGAGAAACAAGGTTGACATCAGGAGGTTGAATCTGCTGTGCACAGCTCTGCTGAGAAACTCCTAGTGCACAGCATTTTTTTCTTAGAAGATCTTATCGCAAATGAATAAGCAAATGGAAAGGAAACTTTGGTTTCAGCACATGGGTTGAGGGAGGAGAGCACTGGGGGGCTACAGAGAGGACGGGAACCTGCAGTGGGGCAGTGGAGCTGGGGAGGGCACTCTAACCAACAAGCATACTAGGAAATGTGAAAAATATTGATTTCACACTGGAAACATGAAAAAAGGTGCACTTTCATGATAGATGTCCCTAAATTATCTGGTGCTGTACAAGTCACTCAATCCACATGCAAGAGTGGGTAACTCAGGCCACATTTTCCTCCTCTCACAATGAAATGTCATAGGGAAACACAAAAAATCATAACCAAGCTGCTATGGACTCATCCCACAATCAAAGCAGTAATGCAAAAGAATTCCAAGTGTTTATATAGGATCCATAAATACCAACTACCTTAGAAATGTCGAAATACCAAAGTTGGGTGATACCTCTAAGATCATCCAGTCCAATCATCCACTTACCACCAATATTTTCCATTAAACCATTTCAGTTCATATATAATAGAAACTTATTGATGAGACAAGAGTAAAAGTTGAAACTTGGGCCACTTTCAAAGAGAGGAAAGCTCTCTTACATATCAGGCCTAAGATGCTTGAGTAAAATTCATTTCTAGGAAGTTTCCAGATGTCAGGAAGAACTTGCTCCTTGAAGATTTATCAAGCCAATGTACTGATAGCGGATGCAGCGGGGTCCTTGCAATCAGCATGAACAATATGTTGTTGGAAGATGGGCCTGCAGAAGTTCCCAGACTGTATACCTGTCCCTGTAATTCACACCCTGTACAACGAGGCTGACACAGGAAGCGTTGGGAACTAGTACATTTACTCACAGTGGGTGCATTGCTGTCTCCCAGTGAAACATCCAGGGTGAGCCATTCCCAATGACAGCTCCCAGAAAAACAAGCATATCAAAGGGAAACACCCATGGGTCAGCTTTGTTTTATCTTCAGTTTTGAATGTTCTAATATTAACAGAGCTGCAAATATACATTTCCTTACTTGCCTTCAGAAGGGAGCAAATAAAAGAGGTGACATTGAGCCTTATTTACCAGTGAGAGCAATTTCAATTCTCCTCCCCATACTCTTTATCTCAGTTTCTTTCTTCACTTTTATATTTACTCCCTATTTTGTCGTCACAACAATACACCAATGCGTAATTAATGTGCCATTGAGAGTTTTCAGGATCGTTATTCTCTAGGCTCTAATAAATAAAGAAAAATAAAATTTAAAAGAGCTGTAAGGGACTTCGTAAGGGGTTAGCAAGTCCACCTCCAGTCCCAAGGCACAACTCTGCCTGCACCCACTGATACAGCCTCCTCATCACCCATAAGGAGGGAAAATCTGACTTGTCCTCACCACTGTCAACAATCTTCATTGCAGTAAGTATTCTGGATTTTTTCTTAATTTTTATTTCTCTCCTTCCTTCTTTTGGTACCAGCAATTCTCAGTGTAAGTCCCTGGAAACTTGAAAAGCTTTCCCATACCAGCACACTGCTTTGAACCTAGGGTCAACCAGCCAGCATGCTGGAAAGCACAACTGCAAATTAATACTAAAGCATTCTGAGCTGTAACATCTCTACTTGGGTTTTGTGATTTCATATATGGAGACATCACAACCATTCTCATCGAGGGCCTAACCTACAGCCTTTCAGAGTCTCTATTAACTTCGAATAGCTTTGGATCACCTCCCAAAGAGAAAAGAAAACAACAAAATAAATTACAAATTGTCTCATTAAGTTTTCCAAATGTGTTTTGAACAACTTCCAGAAAAAATAAATGAAGGAAAAAGCATCCCAGCACTCCAAGACCACAACTCAAGGAGGGGAATGAAAAAGTAATAATAATAATATATCTATACACACAGAGATATACACACTTCCTAGACGGTTTCCAAAATGATGCAAGATGAAATAGAATCACATATTGCAAATGATTCCTAAAGTCAGGGAGAACAGACCCTGCCATAAGGCTGCCCTTTGATCCTTGTATGCCTCCATCATTTTCAGCCTCTCCTTACTATTCAGCTGTGTCACATGCAAAGCATTCACACAGTCATTGTCTGAAATAACCATAGTTCTCCCCATCTGCACTTGCACTAAGCTGAGCAGAAAGAAAGAACATAAACCCGTACCACTGGAAAACGGTTACATCAACAGATGTGAATTCTGATTTACACAGCCATATTTCTTCCCTACAGTCTTTGTTGTACCAAGAGAATGTGGACTTGCATAAAGTTTTCTTCTAATCATATGATTTTAAAAAAACTCTTACAAGACATACACACGAAGAAAATAAAAAGTCTATTATGTGAGTGCTTCCAGGTGGAAATAAGGAATATAAGTGCCTTTCAGAGCTCTGTCTTAGGCTTTAGAAATTGAGGTTTGGGGCACAGCAAAACCTCTGTGCTGCTGATGTAGTCCCACTGGCATTTTCACTCCACCATAGGTCTCTAATAGGTTAATGTGGACCTGCCTACTACAGCAACAAAATTAATGCTGCTGTCCTGGACATTTCCCGCTCACTGCTGAAGTGAAAGCCTCTGCTGAGTGGTGATTATGAAGCATGATTGCCTTTGTAATTCTAATGTCTGCTTTCCTCAATTTACAACTCTCCCACCAAATAAAACCAAGGAATAGATAGAAACCTCATTAGCATAACAAAATTAAAATTATTAAAATGATCCACAATATCATCCTGCTGAGTTTTGCATCAAATAAAGCTTTGTTCTGCAACAGCTTCAATGTTTGAGAAACAGATTGCTGACAGCTTCACGTCACAGCTCAACAGAATTCAGAGGGGGTATCAGCATTCATTTTTCACTTAAGTTGTTTCAATAGATGGAGTTACTGACCACACAATTTTGGGGGAGAAACAGCAAAAAACGCAACCAAAGCCACAATGTATCCCTTGTTTCCTATGCACTGAAGGGTGTGATTTTTAATATTTTGCAGAAGAACACTTGGAATAGCAAATACGTTTATAAAATATGCAGCAATTGCTCAGAAACCACCCAGTTTGGTCTTGTGAAGGCTGGATGCCAAAGACGTGACTAAATACACTTCTTAAGGAAAGATATACCTTCAGTGAGAGCCTCCTCACCAGTCCAGGCTTCAAGAAGCCCTCTGCAGAGTCAGGGCTACTGTTAAAAGAAGGTTATAAACACAGAAAGCAGCAAAAGCTGAGGCGTGTTTTGAAGTGGCTAACAGACTCTTTTCCCCCTCCCTTGAAACAATATTAAACCTCTGTTTAAGAAGATGAGAAAAAGTGAAATATAACTTGAAAAAAATAAAAATAAAAAAGCATCCCTGCAGTATTCAGTTTCATTTTCCTGGAAGTTATTGAGATTGTAGGCTGAGAACAAATTATATACATACATATACAAATTATATAGGATACAGAATAGATACATGTCCCACAGAAAAAACTATGTGTATTGCAGAGTTACCTTTAAAATATATACTAAAAGAAAAGGGCAGAACTGAAGGCTTCTCTGCTGTGAAGTTATTTCTTCCAGCAGCAATAGGGCAGAGAGAGGAGATGGGCAGGGGGACAGCACTCATGGAGCTGCTCGTCTTGCCCTGCTTCCAATGGGTCCACATAATTCTCATTGAGTTTGATGCATTATTTGTTTGTTTCTATGTTAAATCCCTGTAACATAGGCAACAAGCAGCTATTGCACAGCTAGAGCACGCACCAACAGGACTCGTGAACACAATCTTAAAACATTGCTGTTCTAACTCTGTGAACTTTCTGCTCCCAGCTCCTTTGGAAAACCAGCTTTCATTCCTCTTCTGTCGTTTGTGAGCTCTGGTTTTCCAAAGGTGAAATAGAGTTAACATTTGTTCAGACAGGCGCCCATTAGGAACTCATTTAAATAGCTTCTGATAGTCCAGAACTTTCAACAGTGTTATCAGAGTACCTCCACTCTGCAGTTTGCAAATAGCCTCCAGGCATGTATTTTAATGTACATTTGTCTTTGACAAAAGATGCATCCATCAGCCACATTCCAAGAATACATCATACATCTCACCTGCTTCTACCCAACGGCACTCCTCATGTCTGCTCTGAGGGAAATTCTTTTGCCATGTTTAAGAAAAAAAAAAACATATACTCAGTAAGTGTAAGTCATCAAAAAGAAAAGCAAAACTATGTAACCTAAAGTGAATGAGACCTCGGGGAATTTCTAACTGCTTCTTTGGAGTACAGGATAGAACAACAGTATGGATCACGCCATGACAAATTACTGAGACTTTCTGTATGCACGTCACCTAATTCTAACAGCGATCCACTTTATTTTACAATTTCAGTTCTAATTTAGTCATCTTTCCCCTTTTCTCACACATCCTTTGTCCTCTTGGGACTTTTTAAAAAATAGTGCTTGTATTTCAGCCAGATTTGCACAGAAATACCACATATAAATCTAGGCCAACAATAAACAATGATTGGTTTTTCCCAGTTGCTAGAACCAGATTGACATGGAGTAAATGGAGAACCCTTCTCACCCGAGGAAAGGCAGGGGAAGTCTCAGCTCCTCCTTTCCCCCTTTGCAATGAGCTCCTGCCCACATCAGTGCAAACACTTCTTTCCTGTTTATCCTCCAGAGCAAGGGACTTCCTATTGTCAAAATGGGTTCATATGATTTAGCACCAAGTGACCAAAAGCTGTTTGCAGAGGCTGATGGACATATGCGTGGCCACAGCTCAGCAGAGGAGGATTTGGGGCAGGATCTGTTGTGCATTTGCCCAATATTTTCATTCATTCTCCATCCAAATTGCAAAATGTTGCTCTAAGTTTAGCTGCAAAGCTCCTTTTCCTGAAAGGAACAAGCAGTGCTCTGTCCACTTGACAGAAAGCCCTGTGCTAGGAGTGAACAGAATGTTTCTTGCAGTGAGCAGGAGAGGGACAAGAGATGGGGAAGGGCCCTGGGAGCCCAGTACCCAGCAGAGCAGAGGTCAAGGGAAGGAAAAGAGAGAAGTCAGTGCCACCAGAGCCTGATTTAGCCACACTGGAAAAAATAAAAATAAAAATATCAAGAAAAACATCTCCCTCCACAAAAGCTGACGTCCAGTCACAGTCTGATAAGGGAAACCAAATGGGGAACAGTGAATAAGAATGTGTACTTTGATACTGCTAATGTTACAATTCTGTGTTGTGGTCATACATATTAACAGAGGGAGTATTATAGACATACTGGATTTTTTTTTTTCCAGGGCTATCTACAAAGTGGGATTGTTTAAATTTGCTCCACTCAGCAGGAGTGAAATGGGACTTTAAAAGTATCTGTAATGACACAGAGATGGAAGGAGCAACCTGGGGAAGAGAGGTTGTTCTCCTGGTTATTTTCTTTATAAATTCTGGCTTCATCATAGTCTATCACTACTTGACTTTGAAGAGAACTGAGGAACTAATATAAGGCCTAGCAAAGTGCATTTCAGTTATATCACATTCTGAAAATGAATAGAGTGTACATGCAGAGAATGAGCACAGGGGCACAGACAACATTCTGTCATTCTCTGTAGATGACGTATTTTAATAAGGGGTTTTTTTTGTTTATTTTTTTCCTCCCCCAACTTCAAATCTAATTACATTAGTAGCAGCTTAAAAGCTGCACAAGAACGTAACAATAACACAAGGATGTTAAACTTTTTTGTCGGAGCACTTTTTCACAAAGAAAACCTTCTGGAAGAAACTCCTCAGAAGTTTCAAAGGAAATTCACTCACGTTTTTAATGTGTTGGGTTGTTTTTTGGTTTTGGGTTTTTTTTGTTTTTTTTTTTGGTCTTTTAATGCAGTTTCTATAGCTTGTTTTGGGAATTTAGAAGACTAATGGAGGTCAAACATCAAAATCCTCTACTCAGTTTCAAGTTCCTCATTTCATTCTGATTTCTTGCATTCCCCGTGTATTTCTTGGAGCAGATCCTCAAGATACAGTGAGAGTAACAAAGGAAGTAAAATGATTATTACTGAGTTAAAAACATAAGAAAATGTTCTGAGGCACCTCGCATCCAGAGAAGCTTGAAGTTAATAGAGAGCCTCCATGCAGCCTCAGAAATCAACTTTCCAATGTAAGTTACTCCAATGACATGCATTCAAAAATAATGCAAACAGTTACATTTCATTCGAAAAAAGCCCTGCTGGTGTTATATAGTATGCTGCAAACTACTTTTAACTATGGCCCAGCATTAATCATCAGAAACCCAAACAAGTAAAAAGAAATTAGTACCACCCTTTCCTCATTAGAATGGCTGAAGGAAAAATCTCACAATCATATCACACCAGAAATTGCACTGCTGGATGCTCTGATACAGCTGCCTTATTTAAACACAGCTATAGGATAGGCTGCACTTGGCTTACATCTCCTGCTCACCTGCCTACCTTGCACACAATCACGCAATTCAAGGGTGATATATCTCTTGCTTTAACAGATATTTCCAGTATCTAGCCTGCTCTCCAAACTGAAGTTCAGCTAAACTGATAACAGCATCTGTTACAACTTGTCCTTCCCTCTCCTTGGAGCAAGCCCAAGGAAGATGCTATCCACAAGCCACGTGCCTCACATACCCAACATTCTCCCAGCTTCATACTCCAATGGATCAAAAGCCTTCAACATGAAAAGCTTGTTAGCACTGCCCTGCTCACCAGCCAATTTTCAGAAGGTTCAGCATATGTCTAATCAAAAGATCATCCATATAAATCAGACTTTCCCTTTTAATTGTAACATCTCAGTGGGCCTTTCTAATAAATATTTTAAATTCATTAAACAAGTTTCATAAAAGTACCACCTTGGGCCTTTTAAACACTTCAGAATTTAAAACACATGCCTGGCTTGGTGCTAGAGCCTACTTATATTTAATGTCAGCATCTCCCTTTGCTGACTTTTGAGACCATGCACGGTGCTACACTGCTCTGTCACTCTTGGCTGCCTACACCCTTGAAGCAAACGATATAGAGGCATTGAGCTGTCTTTAGTTCCAGACCATCCTGGTCATTCAGATAGTTTAGCACATGCAGATAGTTTAGTCAAATGCCTCATGCAGATTCAGATACCACAAGTGCTGGTCACAGGGCATCATGGATGCATGGGAATTGCTGCAGAAAGGGTTTGGAATGGCTGCAGAGAATAGTGGGGATCAGGAACAGCAGATGCTCCGTCATGGCCCAAGGATACACAATATGGTCTCGGAAAGAACTATTTGTGGATGATTTCATAACTCCTGGTCCGGAATCTGAGCATCACACCAAGGCTCTGTATGTAGGGGAATGCAGCTCCAATAGCATCCCCCCAGAAATGATCACCTCCACCATAAGGAGGTCCTGGTGCCACCTTCATCCAAGACTACAACAACTACACTGGGAAAAAAATCCCTCAGATTTCAGGGGCCAGGACTCATGCCAGATTTTCTTCCTGTTCTGATGTCATAACATTCACACAAGAGTTGTGCCTTTCCTTTCCAATAGCAGACTTGAATACACAAGATCTCAAGAACAAAGCAGTATGTACTTCATATCTCCCTACCATCTGTGAAGCTCTTGGAAATTGTCAGGTAGGTGTCACATCTTATATAAAATCCTGTCTGAGATAAGTCTTCAAAACAAATAGTGAAGTTGTGCTTATGTTATGATTACATTCCAGAATAAGCTGCTTAAGTGGAAACTTGATAATCAGTGCAAAACATTCCCCTCAAGGCAGCAAATAATTAGTCAAAACATTTTTGTAGAAAACAACCCAAAACTATTACTATTAAACTACAGACTAAACTCCAAAGTTTTAAAAAATATCCAAAGCAACTGCCTTACCACATGCAAGAGATTACTAGAAAACTAGAAAAGCCACTGTTGTTCTTATTTCAGTGTGATTTTTAACATGATAGCAGTAATCCCTGCAGCTACTCAACCAAAAAAAATCACAGTTTGGGCTGTGGGAAGGGATTCCCCTCCCCTGCCATACAACTCCATTCCCGACCCCACTTTATGAACGCATTTCCTTATGATCTTACCAGTAAAGATGAACTGAGCAAGGAGATGTAGCAAGCTTTTCAGTGTAAATTCTTTCCCATGTTCCATAAATACAGGTTGTGTATGAGCTGAAATTTATATATATATATATATATATATATATATCCTTTGCAGTATTTTACTTTCCATTGAAATAATTATTAGGTTCACATCAGAAAGTGGAGAGGGAAACTTCCTAAGTATTGACATCATAATTCCAGTACATCAGCAACCAGAGTCATATCTCCTTGTTAGAAATGATTCCATGTGCCACACAGGTTTGGGTACATCACCACGAGCAGCCTTGCACAGCCACAACTGAAGAACAGCAACAGGAGGATCTCCTTACAGCTATCAACCAAAGAACAAAGTGGGGTTGAGCTCTTACTAACATTGTTTCCAGCTTTGGTAGCACAGAAATTAGACTTAAAAATTTTAAAGAAAAAAAAAGTTAAAATAATTAAGAAAAAGAATGTTGATGGTGGCACTTACTTTGCAAAGTGAAACTTTATAGGAGTATGCTGGACTGCCTCTGAGGCCCCTTTACTTGCAGCATGCATACCTAATGCATCTCAGTAAAAATATCCTGAACCAGACGATCTAACTCAAAGTCAGATACATTAAAAATATTTGTTTAATATAGGGATACTTCAAGATAATGATGAGCCATATAAGAAGATTTATTTAACTACTCAGCTTAAATGTCTTGCCCAACTTTCCCCATTTTATCAGCTCCTCCTGCAACATTATTTTTAGGTATAAATAGTGGCATCTTAAACCAAAGAACAAATGCTTTAAACACAGGAATTAGTATTTCTTACCCTACTATATATAAATGAACTGACACAGCTGTGCTGGCTAACTTGGCTTAGTTACTAGTTGAGCTTCATGCATCATTGTCACTGTTAGGCTCCTAATGAAGTAAATTAAAGAAACAAGGTTTCTTCCATTACCCAGCTCAAGGAGGAAACCAGGGAAAGGCAATTTTTGAGTGTTTAGAAACTCCCACACCTACAAGCCCACCAGCAAAATCCATCACAAAGTTTGACATGTACAACAAGACAAGAGGCACATGGAAGGAAAGCCATGGGTGGAAAAGTATATTTTATTTAAACAAATGATGGAGAAGCACTGGAGTAAATTTGCTGTTGCATCACTTTTTCCATCCAGCAGCACTGTTTGCGCTGACAATTCTTTGCTAGTATTTTCAGTTAAAAAAGGAAGAAGTCTTATAAGATGGATAGCTTCATCCAGATTTCTTTACATCCTGTTATCAGCAGCAGAGTTGTGTATTCTGCACCTACCACATTTCAAGCTGTACAGCACAGAAGTGTGAAGCCGTCACTCTGCACCAGTTGCAGGGATGCACAGAAGCATCTGCTCTGTGCTCTTCACCAGATTCAAACAAGAATCATTCCTTTGGAACAGCCTTGGCTGGCATATAATTGACAAATATTAGGTATTGTCAGAAAGTCAGATAATTTGATTGCTGTTTCATTGTTTAATTCGCCTGTTCTCAGTAGCTTGCTGCTCCTCTGGCCTAGAGATAGTCCAAATTCTATATAAAAGTTCTGCAGTATTATTATATTATATATTATTATATATGGGATTCACTAACTACATTCTCCTTTTGCTAATATGAGAAATGTACACCAACACTTTATGAGAGAAAGAGTTTACGCTAACCACCATATGTAATGTTTTGAGAACACTTTCCTTTCCTGAGCCTTACAGGCACAACTCATTTTCTTTGCCAACTCTTCACTTCAAAGCACACCCACTGCATAAATCCCCAGCTGTCTGCCAAAGGAGTTGCACTTCCACGCACAGGGAAAAATAAAAAAATAAAAATAAGTAGTAGCTACGAGCACTTAGTAACTATAACAAGTACATGTGTTCTTCATATTCCAACACACAATGCTGCTGCTAGAAAACTGACTTATGGTCCAAGAGCTCCCTCAGTTGAGCTGCAGTCACTACTGTGTAATGTGCATTCTTTCAGACTACATATTCCCTTTATAGATTTCTTTGTAGAAATCTAACAGCATGCTTAAGTCACTTAGGTCAAGAGAGGAATCTGCAAAGTGCTCAATACTGAGATAGTTCTCCTGCTCCGATTGTTGCTTGCATATTTTTATTAGCAATATAGGAAAAAGTAAAAGAAACAAGATTGAAAATCCAGTGCCAGCTTAGTAAATATTCAAGCAGTCCAAAACAGCCACGTACCTCACTCATTTTTCCAGGGTTATTACTGACAGAAGAAGTCTGCTTTTCCAGTTCAACATGTATTCAACAAGCAATAAGAGGTCTGACAGTTAACAGAGACATTATCTGAAGTAGCTGCCAAATAACTACATGCTGCAGGAACTGCTCACCCATTCTCTCCAGATGGACATGCACCTCCCAAGCGTGACCTTCATGCCACCTTGTCAGAAGAGAAGGAAAGAGAGGTGTCCACTTCCTTCGAAGTATATCATTTTCCTGGATGTGTCTGTGAAACGTGTTAAATATTTTTTTAAAGGTCTCTATACTAAAGAATATTTTTGTAAGGTTTGTAAGAAAGAAGGTTTGTAAGAGAGGTAGCACTGCACATTAAAAGAAGCTGCTCCCATTTCATTTGCTTTTATCATCTTCCTCTGTACCTAATAGCACATTATGCATGTTATAATGAAATCTGATTGCACAGCTGGGTGGTATTCTCTGGACATGATTTTCCTCCCAGTCTACTTCTCCAAACAACTTTATCTTCCTCTATTTCCCAAATATAGCAGGTGTTCTACAGTCTCATTATGAATATGATATTAACAAAGTGAAAGCTGCAAGAATGGAAGTTTTAAGAAAATACTGTTGAGGTGGGCTGCTGTAGTTTTGCTCCTGAGCTTGGTTGTCAGTTTGCTGTTTTGTATTCTTTGGTTGTTTGTATGTTTGGGTGGTTTGTGTCTAGTCGGGTTATTTGGTTTGATGGTTATTTGATTGATGACGGGGTAGAAAGTACTGAAATTCATTCATTTACTCCATCATTTGCACATCTATCCTGCAACTAATTCGTTGGTGTCGCACTGTTTTTCTTGTTTGTTTAAAAAAAGGACTATTAAATTAAGGTTTAATTGATTGCCAAAAAAATCAGGCCACATAGTTCAACAAAGTGACCATTCAGTGCTTCTGCATGAATACGTCTCCCACTCAGTATTAACATGCAGTGTGACAGTAGTGACACCTCAACAGCATGGAAAACGGTTTCCTCACATTGTTTGCTGCCTGGAAAGTGAAGACTGGCAGATGTTCAGTCCTTCACTTGCCAGGAAAATTAGCACTTTCCCAACAGATATGCATACAAAGTGAAGCATCCTGTAGTCATTGACAAAACAGATCTCAGCATGGCGATGGACCGCTTGGAGACAGGAGCTCTTCAAATTCAATATGTCAAGATAATACAAGCAGAGCCATTACTTGCAGTCACAGAAATCAAGACCTCAGAACTGCACAACTACTGCAAGAACTTATTTAAATGTGACGGGACGTGAAAAATAAATACACAGTTTCTATGACCATAGTAATTAGATTCATTTCCTGAATCTCTAGAAATGATAAACTGGTAAGATTTTTATTGCCTGATCCCTGTTAAACCATGCAAGTCTTCAACAATTTCTGCAGAAAGCTTCAGATCTACTTCTATCAAAATATTATCCAGTGCACTGTATGTTGTATGACTTCGCTTGAATTCATGAAAATTAATTTGCCCTCTCTATAGAGATCACTTGGAAACTTGGTGATCACTTGGATCACTTGGTAAGATAAAAGATTTAATTCTGATAGATGTATTCATGAATGGATTGTCTCATTATTTCCTGGTCTGTACATTTCATGAAGAGAAGTGGAGCTCCGATGAGTCAAATTGGAGATGGTGCTTCTTTGAGCAGCATCTTTGTTTGCTATGGTGACCATTTGGGTACCAGATGGGTCAGCCAGTGGCAATATCTTTAGGGTAATTTGCTACTTCAAGCTTTTGTCTGTAGAAAAATATTAAACTATAGCCAAATCTAAATCTGCCATTGCAAGCTACTTTGAATTTGGCTCAAATAAAAAAAAAATAAATCCAGGAGTTCTTATAAGGTCTCCAGGTTTTCAGAGGACTAATGCCAAAAGATTTCTCCTTCCATTATGTAACATGGGAGAGGAAGAAAGGAGTGAACAAGAGGCATTTGGAGACATTTGACACTCATTTGTTTCAGAAGATCAATAGCAACAAATTGACTGTGAAGTCCAAAATCACAACAACAAAATATTAATATCCTCAACACAGATGAGATTTGTAAAACCAGAGGTGCCACACTTATTGCTGGCATTGTTTTTTCACTGCCATCTCCAGTCCCAGGTGAGTGAGCTAGGAGAGGAGAATAAGAAAACCACCAGCCTATTTGGACTAGCACCACCAGTTTTCCTTCCCCAAGAACTGAAAGAAGCTGAAAAACTGAATAGTTATACAGACGAGAGCAAAACATAGGGGTTTATATCCCACTGTCTTATTAGTTACTATCTGACATTATCTCCTACAATGTCGCATGAAACCCACCATCACTTGAAAACACATTTCTTTTCTTGCTTTTGTGTTCATAATTGTCAGGTGTTAAACACAGCTCATCTCAGGCCACTAAAGCATCAGCGTAGGACTGCTGCTACATTCTTTTTTTCTAAAAAAAGCATTTCATAGCAGACTGGGAGTGTTTGTAGTAGAATTTATACCACTTTGGCAATAAAAAAAAGTCATGTTGTAGAAACAGCATAAAAATGCATATTTAATGACAAAATCTTGCAAATCCTAGCCCAAAATACTGCCAAAGTCATCTTTTTCTTGAAAAAACATTGAGGAGTATATCATTACCAAGTTAACACAGGTCATATGTTAGAAAGATTGGGATTCACAAAGTGGCTTAGAACACATTTAGCTGTCTCAGCATTTTAGGGCCTAAGTTAAAAATATGAAGCAATAAAAACCAAATGTGATTGTTCAATAAGTGCATCTGGTCACTGCTGGAGAACAGCATCTGAACAATACTGTTCTGCAGGCAGTTCAAGTACGGGATGCCAGCCAATACAGAGCTTGGGTTTTGTGCAAAGCAGCCACTTGAAATTCAAGCCACGACTGTGCTGGAGGTGGCCCAGCAGAATCTCCCTTGGAGAGCTGTTCCCTCGTGCTCTGAGGACCTTGATCATCCCTGCTCATCACCAGTCTCAGGCTTTTTGTAGGTTTTTGTTTCCATTACCAGGTCAATAGCAAATGTTTGTGGGAAAATTGAGCCTAAGGATTTTTTGCACTAAAGATGGTCAGTCTCAAAGTTCCATAAATGAAGGAAGATGCCCAAGGTTAGAAAGAAAACAGAGTAGAATGGTGTAAATTAAAAAAAAGGAAGACAGGGAGGAGAAACAAACAAACAAACCCTACACACCTTCTTCCTCTTTTTTTTTCCTTGAAAAAAGAAAGTACTACTTATTACCAACATCTATTTATCACCTGTGTTCTGCCATCTTCTGGGCTTGGTAGAAGTAACAGTTTCCCTCTTCCCCCTCACCCCTCCATTTTTATTCAAACAAAACAAACACCCAGAGGAGGCTAGAAATAAAGGGAAAAGATTGGAATGGTAAATAGGAATTCTAGAAAATGGGTTGGAGTAACAAGGAAAAAAGGAAAACAGGACAGAAAGCTTTCATCCTGGAGCGCAATAAAAACTCAGATTTTTTCCCTTCATTTGAAAATTGCAAGAAAGCAATTTTCAAATTAGATATGGAACATCAATATACTTAATATCTATTTACTTTTACTTCATGTATCAATTTGCCTAAGGAAAATAGAAAGTCACACAGAAAACTTACAGCTCTTCTCTCCCTAGACGCAGAAAATCCAGCAGGAAACTCTCAGCAAAAAAAAAAGATGCCTGAAGAGGCATTATAAATGTCCCACGGTTTGCCTCCTGGGGAGAGCTAAATGATGGTGGTGGTCCATTTGGATGCTGCAGCTCTTACTCTGCTGCTCACCTTCCTCACTGCATTTCGGAGAATCACTGGTGATATGAACTCACAGCAGCTTTGCAATCATTTCCGAGCAGTAGAGGCTGACCTGGCCCAAGAGGTCTGCTATAAATAACTTGTTTTAATAGAAGGGTTTTAGGACAGAAACAAGGGAAAGATAATCCAAATGGCACCACTCCTCAAACTTCCTCAGAACGTCAAGAAAGTGCCAGAACCAGAAGGTGCTGATCATACATAAAATACAAAGGGCAATGCAGATTTAGAAGAAAAACACTGTCAGGGAAGATTGGCATTGAATCAGTGAACTCTGCCTAAAGCAAAGGAACTAGAAGGGGTCTCATGGAGCCCTTGAACCTGAAGAAATCATAGATGCATTCAGTAGGGCAGCGCCAAAATAAAATATTCAAGCTACAAACAAGATTTCCCTCCAGCAGTGACACCAGTGCAGCATTTACGATGAACAGGACACATCCCTGAAGGCTTTTTGACCTCCAAGACACCAACCACGTTCCAGTCACCAGTGCACAGAGGAGCAGTGACCATCGTAAACTCTCCACAGCCCATGGGCTTCAATGGACCCAGTGGCAATGTCAACCCTGCCACAGATGAGCAAGTTGATGTAACAGGAACAAAGAGGGGAGAGCCTGCCCCAGAAACCTCACCCCAGCACTGCAGCAGTAAGTTCAAAAGGGTCAGAGGGAGAGGAAGGTCTACCAAAAGTATGACATGTTTTGATTAGGACAGTATTGCTCTTCTGCTGCATAGTTGGGAAGAAAAGCAAAAGCAATGTAACTTCTGACTCAGTTAGCATTTGCTTTTCTCTTTCAGTAATAACTCGCCTTACATTTCAATAACAATTTGAACTCTACTTTAAAACACACTATATTTTACTCAAGTAATTGGAATTTTCAGCATGACCTTTAAGAAACAGTGAACAGCAGAGCTACACATCTCAGAGGCAGGGGAAGGCGCTTACTTAAAGCTAGATAGACCAAAGGAATAAACACCTCAACAGCTCCAAAAGCATTGAAAGCTCTTCCCAGAAGAAACTTATAAATTCATGAAAGAATCATTCCGTATTACCATGAGGACTAATGTGAGTCTCGTGTATTATTTACTCTCTCCTAATACTGCAGGGGACAAGGGAAAGCTCATAGCAACATCAATACAAAACCCATTAATCATGCTCACATTTGTTTCATCAGCCTGCTCATGTATTTTCAAATCTGTTGACCCATATTTTCGAACTCACTGAAACAATACCACAACCTTGTCTATATACATCAAAAATGGTAAAAAAAACCCAAAACAACTTGACTCTTGTTTTAAATAGCACCTTTTCCTGTAGCTATTCCAAAGGTGACCCACACGTAACACCTGAGGTTTAATTCTGTATCTTCCATAAAGAACTGTTATCGTAGCTATTAGCAGCAGATAAATGCATCTTTCAGTAAGATTAGTACTTTGTCACTCTTCCCAACATATCATCTCACTATATCTTCTATTTATCAACTCTAAGCAGTTTTCAGGCAGAGAATGTTAGTAATTAAGACATATGCAAAAAGGGGCCTAATATGACACGTCTTACATTTACTCAGCTTTCTTATTCTAATGAATATTTTGAGTCGTGTCCCACTCTCCAGCCTAGGTGACAGGATAGGAGTTGCATACAAATTATATGAGACACTTGCACGTGCTTCCCTATACGTGCAGCATAGGGGAGGGTGGGTATACTGACATCCCAGATCCAGCTTTCCAACACAACTCTGATAAGTCTCCATCAACAGAGCCCTCGGTGATGTTTTTCCACCATGTGCAGTTGTACTTCTGCACTCTGACTGTTAATGAATGTCACCAGTTATAAAACAGCAACTTTCACATTATGGCATGCCACACAGCTGGACTTGTTCTTCCCTTGAGGATTCTGCAGACCAGAGGAATCTGACCCTGGTTTTGCTCAATGCAAAACCCACCTCCTCACCTGTGGTCCCTCTCCTCTCTTCGAGAAGGGTTTTACCAGTAACTAGATCAGCAAAAGTCCTTGTTGCTTGTAAGGGAAGGTACAAAGGGAGTGGTGAAACTCCTCAATCTCCACAGCGTGGAAGAGAAAAACTACAACACAAAAGACTGACAGTCTTAAATTGACAGTCTCAAAGCCACACGACACAGCTATACGGAAAAGTGGACATTTTCCTAGTCGGCCTTCACAAAGACACTGTCAGATCCTAATTTGATTATCTAACCAAGAAAATTCATGCTTGTAAAGGAGGAAAAAGATCTGTCTCCAGAGAGGAGAGAGGAGGAAAACATTATCCTTTAGCCTCCATCTCTATCACGCTTAAACATTATTGACAAACCCACCACGCTCTTGGTTCAGAGCAAAAAATAATAATGAAAAAGACTACTCTAATTTAGGTATTATGACAATTCATATTTCCTAGAGTGGATACAGAAAGGATCCTATTTCAGAATCACTCAGGTCACCATTAAACATTACGATTATGTGTCTCCATACAATTGAGGCACAGATGTAGGAAGAATATTGAGCTTTGGGGAATAATCAGATTTATTTTTTTCAATAAGTATAACATATTATTTTCAAGTGGTTAACTGAGAATAAGTCTTGCAGAAGTACAATATAACAGTAATTATTCCAAAATCAACGACACAAAAGGGTTCATTTTAAATCATATTATGATTGCTGGATTAAAGTAGTTATTATATAATCGGATAGCAATTACTCCACCTTAATAATTTCTGGGTTTCTGAGGGTGAAAGTGATAATACAAGCTACAGCAGGTGTCAAATTTTAGACTTTGTGAAATTAATATTCTAAAGGCTGGAAAGAAACAAACATATTAGCATATAAAAACCATGAGCATACAAGATAGCTAAAAATATAAAAATACTTCAACCCTCCTGCCTTGAGCAGTCATTCAGGAACAGCTCATTCATACCAAAGTGCTTTTAACGTGCAGTTTATATCACAAAGAAGCTAAAGTTTCTCATCATCCTCTCTCTGAATAAACCTTGTTTAGAAACACAGAATCTTTTGAGTTGGAAGAGACCATAAAGTTCAGTTATAATGATGGTAATAATCTTAAGTATCTATGATTCAGGCCCCTCTTTACCATATCACTGAAATGAGTCTCAAACTGCTCGCAGATTTTTGAGACACTGAAAACAGTATGCCCTCATCACACTTGTTCTAGTTCAAGGTGCTGCCAACTCATTTACTGCAAAA
This sequence comes from Cyrtonyx montezumae, assembly GCF_038088225.1. NCBI lineage: Eukaryota > Metazoa > Chordata > Aves > Galliformes > Odontophoridae > Cyrtonyx > Cyrtonyx montezumae. Next base: position 20,884,304 of record NW_027072056.1, read on the forward strand.
GCAGCATCCATGCTGCATTCTCTGGCTTTCTTACATCCTTATGTGATTTCTTTTTAATTCCAAACTCTCCTCTATTGTTTTTTCAATGGAAAAATTCTTTTCATACCTCAATGGACACCTAAGAGTTGCCACAAGGATGCAGAGATAAATATACTACTTCCTTAGTTTTGTTTGAAATAGACGTGGTTGCTTTGGTTTTTTTGTTTGTTTGTTTGTTTTTTTGTGGAAAAATATACTGCTTTGAGTTATAAGCTAAATGGCAGTTTGAAATAGAGTCCATCTAGCTTCTAAAGGACAAATATTTGAGACGTGCCCTTGAATGTAAAAAACGTGGCAAAGCAAGTAGAACTGAGGTTCAATATGTTCTAAAGGAAGCGTCCAAATTCTAACACAGCTAAGGCAAGGGAAAAGGAAATGCTTGGGAAGAGATACAATCTGTATTGATTCTAGATTTACTAAATGTAGTTCAAGGTACTAATTTACCACCTTGCCATCGACGTAGGGAAAGACTGAGAAAAGTAGACCTTGAAACACAACCAGGTAATAACACAGATGGATTTGTCACTAAATGTTTCTGCAGGCCTGATTCCTAACTGTGAGAATCTGCAGTAAATGAATGATTACAAGTGCTTCACAACACTTAACTGCTTATGGAGCTTTGAAGCAAAAACCATCAACATAGGAAAGATTTGATTAATATCTGAGGAGAAATAACGTTTAACAACACAGCAATTAAAGAAATCAAAATGTTAGAGGGGGATGGCAAAAAGGCATGGAGAAGAGGAGGTGTTTTCAATTTGTTGTTCAATTTATATATTTATTTTGCACAGGGACAAATACTCCATGACCTTTGTGGAATAAACCTGGCAACATGGCTTACAGTGGTGCAAGCAATCTCAAGACAGCAAATTTGTAGTAAGTTGTGCAAATTTTCCATTTACCACTGCAAAAAGCACATCAACCACTGACTCCTCTGCACTCAGTATTTTGAAATCTCATCTTTTTGCCTACCTCCCGTAAAGTCAGCTGCCGCGTCCAACACAGGATACCAAATTCTTCCCTTAGCTAGTTTCATGTTGAATTTATACTTGCTGAAGTGCTATATACATGACATAGAGCCTTTGTAAATCTATAAGTTGCTATACAAAGCTGGTACATAAACTGTAAAATTCTATTACAGATGATTTTCCACCTCCTCACTAGGCACATCTGCCACCTTCCAACCTGACGTATTTGTAACATGGAGAAGAAAACAGTTCATGCACTGAGATGCAAAGCAAGAAGCCTTCCAGTCAAATACTTACCCATCACTAATCCCCCCCAGAAACGTATCATAGTACAGATAATTACCAGACTATCTGTTAAAGGATGTTAGTATGCTGATGATGATAAGCAGATAGCTAGTGTACCAAGACTGTTTCAGAGGGCAGCTGGGAAAATATGTTCCCAAAGGTCAACGTGAGCACTATGTTTCAATCCTTTATTGCAGGCGATTCTTGAATCATTAAGCCAACACCCATAAATGAATACTCCTATTCCTTACAAATTGCAAGTGATATGTACAACTAATCCTCTCTTGCTAGCATGAGAACCCAGCCATTAAAACAGTTAACGCTGCAGTTTTTCAACCTCTATATCCATCTGGTTTAGAAACTTTTAGAAGCACGGTTGCACTGCTAACAAAAGTTGCAGCTTTCACCTTAACACAGATCTCACGTCAACAATTGTGCTGACTGGTTCATCATGCCCTGTGATAAGCAGTGTTGAAATGCAGCAAGAAAAGTTATTATGCGAAGAAAGAAAATGCCAAGTAACTCCCATCCACATACAATTTTTAAACCAAGAGATTCACAAGCTAGAGAAATTGGCAGCTGGCACTACGGGTTGTCAGCTGCCAACTAAGTGCATTGTTTTAATTGTTGGAAATGATTGATTATTCAGCTGAGCTACTGAGGTAGCTGAACAATTTTCATGACAACACAAACAATGGTTGTGTCACTCATTCTCCCCCAGATACGTGGTCAGATGGGTAGAACAGTGCTGTTTTGCAGTGCTAAATTACAGCATCTAGCAGAAAAACCACAATTAATGTCCGTGTCACTAAAGTTCAGCGTTTGTTGTTGCTTCTGTGCAGGCACCTGTTGCCTGAAACAATGCACACCATTAGTTTGGAGGTGCAAAGGGAATAAAAAAAAATACATTCACATATATGTTTACACACAAAGACGAATAATTATATACTTCATGCTTTTCTTCGTACTGTATAGATTCTGCAGAATCTATTGGGCATTTTAAAAGCTCAAAAATAGTATTAATTAATGGGGCAATTTTTGCATTATGTTGAACAACATAGAGTGGAACAGCATTATTATTACTGAAGTAACATGAATGCATTCAGTTTTCCCCTCAAGGAAGTCTGTTCAAAGCGGTACAAATAAGGACCAGATAACTTCAAGCTCAACAGGGGTAAGTACTAATCCAAGAATCCTGTCATTTCTTATTTTCTTTTTCCCTCTCCTTTTCACACTCAGGGGTTTTGTGTTTTGTTCTACATTCTTGTGAGCTCCATCTCAGCAGTCCAGAGCCAAAAAACTAATGGGCTGTTACAAAGCACCTCCTGTCAGAGGTGAGAGAGCAAGGAATAGGAGAAAAAATAAAAGCGGGAGAAAATGATGGCCACTGGCAGTTTTGAAAGTCCCAGTTCTAGAGGTCTGATTCTGGAGAAGCTTCATGTCCAGCAGCTAAGCCTGACACAGAAAGACATACTGCTGCTCTTTTTCCCCAGCTGCTATGTTGTTTACAGTTACCCAATTTTTCATGCATCAGAATAAGGGCCGGATCCTCCAGGCTGTAAACACCAGCTGACAGATCAAACAGAGTCAGTTCTCCACTGGAAAAACCTAACAATGATACTGCATGCCTGCCCAATTGCTCCCTCTCCAAAATTTTAATTTGTCAGATGGTTCATGCCAGCATAAGCTGATAATCACAACTATTTCACTAGACACTGCAGAGGGGAGGCCAGCATTGAAACATTCAACTAGAAAAAGTCCTCTGGGCTCAACAGCCGCAGACTAAACTGAACTTCTGCTCTGAAGTCTTCAGTTTCAGCATAGGTCCAGCACAACTGACAATTGCTCTTAGGTTGCCTTATTTGAACAGTTTTAGCAAACCCTTGCTCTCAGTCTCTCTGTAACTACACCCGTTGCCTTCCAGGCTACATGTCCCTTGAGCTACCTTAGGCTCAAGGGGCAACTAGCAAAGCTCCTTCCTACATGATCTCTTCCCAAAGCACAAGAGAAAGCAAACATCCAGCTCACAGCCTGACATGATAGCAAGGCACAATCTATGTTCACACTTAGAGGCATAAAGCTATTGGATCCCACATCATAAAAAAGGCTTCTTGGTACAAACTTAGCTACTACAACCAAATAAATCTTAGCAAGCCTGAGTAGATCAACCCATATCACAAACCCAACATCAGTCTCCTGTTCAGTGATTGGCTTGTTACAGTTCAATCTCATTACCCTAAAGCAGCCACCACCCTCATCTTCAGAGAGAAACAAAAAGAAACATCCATACCTTATGTAAGTCAGCCTCTGGACTTCACACCAATAGTTTTAGAGTTGTACTTCATTTTTCACCACCTTCTGCCTGTCTGTCTACCTGCCTCCCTTCCTTCCTTTTCAGAGCACTTTCCCTCCCAAGGTTTTCTGCTAGCATCAGCTGGTTCTGGACTGCAGTGTGGTTGCAGCTGAAGGTGATAATGGAGATGGGCTTCCTCCAGCACATGGGCTCCCAGGTGTGTGCCTGCCGGCAGCCTGTTCAGTTATTCCTTGTAATTATTATATCATAATTTCATTTAATCATTATACGACTCCTGACATTGTCTTGTTAGGATACTTATGAAAGGTACCAATCTGAATTTAAGAAAGCTGAAAGCTTCTTACCTGTCTTCAAGGGAATAACCATAGGCCACCCAAGTATAGCTAATTTCTGTAAACTTATTTGGCACTAAAAGCGATAAGCTGCTCACAGAGTAAAATAGTGGATAAAATAATTACAAACACTGAGTATAACCATCCTCCATTTTTTTTCTTTTTGCTTTACAATCTATAGATTTTTGCTTGTGCTTTTTGGAAAGGTGATTGCCATTCAGTTTGTACTCTTCCATAATCTCTTTAGAACATCTCACTGCAGGCTTCTATTATGAATTGAGTTCATTACATCAGTGTAATGTCATTTCTTCTTGGACTATTCATTTGGCAGCTTGTTGATCTGCTATTAACAGCTATTTTAAGCTCCAACAACTGCAGCCTTAAAAACCCACAGTTCTGTTTTTAGGTAAAGAAGGACACTTGAACCTCCTCCTGATAGAAATTAAGGCAGGATTTGTATATCTCAGAATGAGGCAACAAAATGCCATGTGAGAAACCAAAGCCTTTCAGTCCCCTAATTTTATCAGATTCCATTTTATATTATTTTAAGATTAGCTTGAGCATCTATGGAGTCCCAAAGGTTGTTTGCCAAAAAACTCCAGCTATAGACAAGCAATTAAAGCAAAACACTACAATTGCTGTGAGGTCAAGACTCGAACATACTGTGAGAAAAGCTATCTTCCATGAAATAAAATCTCTTCCTTAGGATTAGGTCCTGTATTTAGCCATTCAAACCTGGCAGCCCTTGCTTCATCCTAAAAGCTTTCTCATTTGCACAGACAAGGAGAGAATACAGAGTTCTAAAACATTCTAGTAGATCTTAGTTTAAAAAATTGTCAATTTTTTACTGTATTCCTCTCCTTTCACTTTTGCACTCTTACAGCTTTGGTTTGTTTCCATGATTTATTTTTCTTCCCTTATGCTGAACACTTGACATTTATCTTATTGATCAAAATTTCTGTTTGGCCTCACACCAGACTCTTTTTTCCCTGTGGTTAATATGTCTCATTTACTGAAATTCCATTTAAATTCACTGTCAAGAATATAATCAGAAAGTTGTTACCTTAATAACATCATTAGAAAAATACATGTGTACAAAGATGCCTTTCATGCAGGATTTGTTGAGTGTGTTCTACAATAGATGACCTTCTCCTCCTAAGCTCTTATCTGCAAATTGCAAAGCTCTTGTGGTTGCTCTTGGTCAGCCACAAACTGCAAGGTCTGACTTCTCTCCTAGATCTCAGAGCTCACAGCAGGTGTAGTTAACTTTGACTGAGGTTGGAAGGGGTGTTGCACCTCCCCTCAGCTGTCCTTTTGTAGAACCTTCCTTTCTCATTGTCATGCAGGGAAGTCAAACTCTTGTGCTGTGAAATTGCAAACTGTTTCCATGGAGATGATTAATATGTTCATAAATCCACAATAATTCATTCACTGGCGGATCAGGGAGGATGAAACATCGACTGTGGAAAGAAGAAAATGCTTTTAAAAACAGATTTTTTTTTTCCAAAAAGTAATCCAAACAAAGAAAGAAAACAATGAAAAACAAGAGAAAGATAAATGAAAATGTATTTTATTTTAATGTGTTTCCTGTATGGTTTCCAAGAATTATGCCAACAGATGTCCTAAAATGCCTTCTGCTTGTAGACTGAAAAAAATGCTAAAAATATCTAGTCATCAAGCTTCTCAGTATCAAAACCACAAAAAAAGTTTGTCCAATGACAATTAATACACACAGATGGTATACTGCTACTTACATAGTTCCACCACATGACAGGTACTTCCAGCCAGAATAACATGCAATAATCACCATTAAAGGCCAAATTGTGTCTTAAACTGCATGGGTATGACAGGAATCATCTCCTGTTTGATGGCAGCTCTTGGCAAACACTGACTTGTGGTGGGCACCAGTGCAGACAGTAAAATTCTCTGTGACTAGCAGCGGTTCACGCTCCGCCATTGCTGAGGCCTTCCGAAGTGTTTAGTGCAAATTGGAGCAGGTGTCAGTCATTTCAAACTGTACTATTTTTAAATTAAGTCATAATTTTACTTAAGACTCAAACACTATTATATATGTGTGAAGTGAAATTTGTTAAGGAGTATAAAGACAGAAATGCTCGGCTGACTCCTCCAAACACTCCAGCCCAGCGCTCGCTTTACTCATGCCATGCCAGTCTCCTCAGTGGCTTGTTTGGGATCAGACACTGCTCCCACCCCCTTGCTGGGAGGAGAAGACTAAACTCACTCCAGGAGATGGCACCACAGGGCTGTGGACCTACACCCCTGGTCTGGATCCAGTACCTGGCCTCATAGGCCTATGCCCCTGACCTGCCTGACAATTAGTGGGACAGGGAGGTTTGTTTCTAGTTATCATTTTCAAGACTAGAAGTTCCCCATCAGATGACAACAGACTTGGCATAAACCCAAAATTAATTAAAAAATAAATAACATTCATGGAAGTGTATAGAAAAATGTATAAAAGAAGATTGCTCTAAAAAGCTTCTGAGATGTTCCACACAAACGACACTATTCTTTTACTGCATCTCCTGTTAATGAATATTCTTCTGTCAAATCTGTGTTTACAAAATTCATCCAGACATCCTGGTATGTGATAGACAAGCAGAGCTCCTCTACTTTCTTAATATAGCTCTCTTAACTAATGTCAGAGTTGTAAAGATTTACTTCAAAGCAAATGAGAAGAGATGAAGGGCTAGATTTGGAGGATGAAAACACTCTTTCTGGTCTAGACTTTCCAAGAAGAAGAAGCAATTAATTTTAATTAGAATAATTAAAAGTCATTTGGAATCTTGAATTTTGCAATGCAGTTCTGTCATCCTAATTGATAATGACTAGTAACCCTTTTTCAGCTAGTAAATCTCAGTGATTTCAAGTATTTGGGCAAAGGTACAAAACTGGGGTCTAAAAATGACAGAAAGGAAAATCACTCAGGCTTCCAATTTTCTAGATGAGCAACAATATCCCAATACGACCTGTTTTCATCTCTGGGTCTTCAAAAAGATGTTGTGATGCTTCACCATGAAAGGTATCTTAACCTCTCATGGTTTAATGAAGGTTCAATGAAGCCACTCCACTTGAACCAGAACAAGGTGGATCTGCTTCCCTGTTTGAAGACAGGACCAACTCACCAGAGCTCTTAGATCCACCCACTGTATCTTTCTGCTTCCTGCAATTCTGAAATATGCATGAAGAAGTTTCCTCCTAAGTTAACAAGCTAAGTCCCATAGAAGTGAGCTTGGAGAAACTCAGTTTAAAATAAAAAATTATGAACTATTCTGTAGTTATAGTTTTGTACATTATAATAAATAGTTCTGGAAGTCCAGAGAGTGATTCACAAAGCCCGCAGAAAGTATTCTGTAGGAAGGACTTCCACCTTAATTTTCAAATAATATTGATCTATAGCTGCAACGGTGTATGCTTTCATTCTCATTCGGAGATATTCACAAAAGTAAAACCAATCTGGAGTTATATGTGACCTTTCTCTAATAGCAGATAAATATTTGGCTAGTATTTGGGCAATGTAATCAAACCGAAATATATTCCTTCCTGAAACATTCTTATGTTACTTATATAACTGATTTAATGAGAGTTTGAGGCATATGGGCAGCAAGAGTTTGCGCCTGGCAAACTTCTTCCTTTCAAGCACTGAAAGCAGAGTTTCTGTTCCCAAATCTGTTTTAATGCCCCTGTATAATGTTTGCAGCAATGACATGTAGCTGCCTGCTAACATGTATCACAGCGCTTCAGGGAACAGCTTTACTGGTGAAGAGAATAAATTCAACAGCACCTCAAAGTCAGAGAGGGTAACAGATGTGCTGGCTCCAGCAGTGATCCTGCTGCAGTGGACCTGGGCCAGTCAAACTCCTGCTCTGCCCGTGTGTGTTTAACCGTGAGCTTTTTGGATCAGCCCACGAAACACAACTGCTGCTCTTGGCTGGCTGACGGAAGGAAAATCCAACCCACAGGCACCAGCTGCAGCTAAACGCTACGGTGCGACCCATCTGCAGAGTGCTGCGGGCTGGCTCTGCTGCTCCTCTCACTCAGGGAGCAGAGAGCAACCTGGAAACACGAGTTTACAAAACACGAACCAAAAGGATTCGCACCTGTGCCACGCTGATTGATGAGCGTGATAGATCTATTGCTCATACAGGCAAATGGGCATTCTAGGGGCACAGAATTTGGAAATCACATCCAAGGGTTTTGACTAATGAAATACTGTGAATTTCTCCTTTTCTTATGCTACGAGTATCTACCCAGGGGCTTAAGCCACACTTCAGATTATTACCTTTCTTAAGGTTTTTCCATACCTCAGATTATAAGGAAATAAGGAAACCCTTCATCCTAGGGTCACACTCCTCAAAACCTATTCTGGGGAGTGACACCATGAGAATACGCTCACTGTTAGCCAACACTAATTAAGAAACACTAGAATTGTTCAGAACCTTTTAATATCCATCTTGTAATGACTCGAAATTAAGTTCCTTAGCCCTTCACTGTATTTATGGCTGGATCTCAGCAAAGAGTAGATGGCACAGACAAGGGTACTACAAGCTGTGACCACAAAGAGAAGCAGCGTTGTTGCAGTTCTCAGCATCTGCAGGGCTAAGGCCCGTGTTTTGGGTCTGGGTAAGCCATCTACTGCTGTGAAAAAGCCTCTATCTCTGAGCTCAGAGAAAACTTTATTTGATGATTTCAGTCTGGCGTTACACCATTAGATTCTCTAAAAAAGGACCAAATGTATAAAATGAAACCCAAAAGCCTGACTGCCCCAAGAATTGGGGTTAACCCACAACAGTTTCTCAGCAAATCTTAATAAAAACCTTAATAAAACCCACTAATGAAAACTAAAAAAAAAGAAAAAAGAAAAAAAGAAGACTCCAATTATCTAAAAATAATAAATATCAATAAATCTAATTCAAAACCATTTTCCACCTCCTTGGTAGTCCTGTTTCATTTAGAAAGATAGTATCTGCGAGACTCCTGAGAAGCAAAGCACTTTTAGCAATGTACAAAGTGAAATTCATACTTTTCTATTAGCATGCTCAGTGTTTTGTGAGCTGTGAAAGATCTGTTAGTGCAAGAGAATTTTAGGTATAATTACCTCTTCCATGAGGAAAATGGGCCCCTAGAGGTAAAAACCAAAGCAAATGGCAAATACATTTATTATAACATATCATTCAATAATATCACAAGTATTATGAGATTCAGTGCTGCGAGGATGAAATGTAATTTCACATAGATGCCTGAATGAATAGAAAAGGCAGTTCTTATCAGACTACCTAACAGCTTTTAAACATATTTACCAGTAGGGACAAACTACCCATGTGTAAATCCAGGAGCTCATATTCAGCTGCTTCCTTCATATTTTATTTGTAGCCTCACCAATTTGCCATGTAAGTGGAAACTGTCCCAGAAATGTGAGCAGTTTAATGAAACTGCACTTCTGCCACAGCACATTTTGGCTCACTAAAATTCCTTGAGTTGCACAAAGGTCCCCTCATCTCCCAGACAGAATTGGGCATTTTGTGATTTATGATGACAACGCCTACGTGCAGCTCACCAAAAACCTGCAGATGAAATATTCCTTATTTATAATTATGGTTGGGCTTTTTTATTTCTTTTCTGCTTTTGTGCTACGATCGGGTGTATTAAAAATAGATAATTTTAGTAATTGAAAGACTTATGATCCTTTATCCAAGGAAGGATAACAAGATTTGCTGATTGCTTTTAAATTAACTAAAGGAGGCTGCACCAAAAATGTAGAGTTTTGATGCAGTTGTGCATACTTTTCCTTCTGTGCTGGCACAGAGAATGAAGACACTGTTTAACAGCAGCAGCACTTACTGTACCTCCAGGAGTCATTGAGGTCTCACAGCTGCTGCTGCAATAGGATAAATTAAATCAAAGGAGAACATCGTAGCTTAAACTGTAAAAGAAATTCCTTATGGTGCTGGATCAGTGGGGGAATCACCATTACCAGGACTGCATTTCCAATTTGTGCCACTACCCTCTAAACCTTTCCAGGCTAATCCTAAACATGGGTATTTTTTCTCTAAAAATTTCCAGAAAAACATTGTTCTGCAAAATGGCCAATGTGTTTTCTGCCTCAAATTCCAGGCAGAAATCAAGATTTTTCCTTTTTCCTACTAATCTGTACAGAATAGTTGGAGTACACATACAGTAAGCAGGTAATCAGTTAGAAAGCCAAAATGGCATATTGGGGGAGGAGAGCCAGCTCAGAATAAAAAAATATGAGGCATCATGCACCGCATGAAATGGTTACAGAGAAAAGCCATCCATATTAATCTTCTGCATGAGGTTTATTATTATTTTGAAGGTTTTATTAAGGTTGGCAAAGGCAGCCTTTGTAGAAAACGATGTATTGGATTCCTCATCAAAATAAGTTATGCAACGTTCTCTGCCTGAATTTCCTAGAAAGAATCCTAAATATGAACAAAGAATGTCAATATCTGAGAATACAAGAATATTTCAAATTTAGTTTGATGTTTTTGTCATTGGAACATCTTATTTTATAGTGTGCAGATTTTTTACTGTTTTGCATCACAAACATTCAATTTTCAATTGTACTCTTAATAACAGGAGCTATGGCAATGAAGATGAAGCAAGGACTTACTAAAAATTCTTCATCAGACTGTGTATCAAGCAGAGCGGGTATAAATCAGCATTTTATTATTAAGCTATGATGGGAGAATGAATTCCAACAAAAAGCTGTGAAATTAATCAGAAAAGCAAAGGAATTTCCAAGAATGTTCACAGTATTTTTGTGTTGAAACTCTGAGACGTTCTTCCTTGGAAAGTGAACGTGTAGTACTCAAAATATTTTAATTACACCTAGTCAAACTTTTTCAGGTAGGTGAAAAGAAAACAAAAGCTCAGATAAATAAAAGACAGTTTTAATCCAGTGAATCTGAAATATGGATGTATCATCAAACTATGAGTCCATTAGGTCTACGCTATTCATACTAATTAACAATGGTGATCACCAGATTGTACTTCTTGTTTGCACCATCCTTGCTTCATTGGTGTAGGTTATTGCTAATTACAGCTGATATGTGTAATATTATTGAAAAGTTTTATCTGTTTCCATTGCCACATTTCTGGATGGTTGGATACAGCGTTGGCAGGATTACAGTGCTATCTCTGGACCTTCTGTGAGACCTGACACCATCCTGTGTCTGTTCTCATTATAAGCTCGTCTTATCAATCAGGGAGAAGCCTCGCTCCTAGCCTTTACCTTCACATCAAGAAATCAATACTCCAAGAGGAGAACTGATGTGTTTTTAACCCGGCTCCTGGAGAAATGAGATACAGACAGCTGCTCGACAATCCCACCACCCCCCCAGCTCTGAAACCTTCAACCCAGTTCAACCACATTTGATAAAAAAGACAACATCATTGCTTCTTCCTGGTTTCATGCAGCCTTATGTCTGTGTGGAGGACAGGGATCTTCACTGGTGCCCTCCTCCGTGCATGTGCTGTGGGCACAGCCCATACTCAGTGACCGCTATTATGCATAGGTAGCTCTCAGCACCCTATCTTGATGAAACAGGGTATCATTTTCAGTTGGCCAAATACTAGTTTTTCCTGACAAATTCTGATCAGTATCTGAGTTAAAGGACTGCTTTCTGTCTGCATCGCTGTGCTTCAGCATCGTTGTAGGCTGGAAAATGCAGAGCCTGAGTCAGCATTGCACTGTGCCCAAACTCAGCCCTTTACAGACTGGCATGGTAAAGCACCTTTTATAATCCCATAAACTGCTGGGCTGGAATTATCACCACAGTTGTCAAGAGTTTTATATAGATTAAATTTCATCTGATAGACTGGTAGCAAAGACGAGTGGTATTTCTTATGAGGAAAGAACATTCATAAAGAGAAAATTAGCTTCCCTCACCCTCTCCGAACCTTATTTGAGAGCTCCTACTGGCAGTTCTACCACCAAAAAAAAAAAACAAAAAACCTAACAAAACCACACACAAATAACCACAAAGACTCCAAGAATGAATTATTTCTTCCTGATTTTGTTCTTCTCTACCTAACACCCTGCTCCAGGGTACAGGGAAGTCTGGCATCCAGCTGAAGACAAGGAAGCACTCTCCATACTGAGCTCTACAGCATGAGGTGGAGATCGATAAAAGGTTTTGTAGATAACACAAAGTACACGAAGGGCCCTTCCTCACACTCAAAAGATATTTTCAAGTGGAAGGTTGTGGTTCGTGTGTTTTCAGTTAAAAAAGGACCAGGGAAAAAGTCAAGTGGCCCAGATCTGCTTCTCTCTCATGAGTGATTTAACAGCAGAGACTCCCAGCAGACACTGTGTGACTTTTCCAAAGGTAATGGAAGAAAACTAATAACAGCAAAGCTTTAAAGATGAGAAAAGCAGCCTTCCAAAACTCCATTCTCAGCACACTTAGCCTACAACTTCTTGAAACCAAAAAAACAGCAACTTGAGCTGACAGGATTGACACCATCCACCTGTAAACTTGTATGAGGAAGTCACTTTACTCAGTAAATTCACATTTGGATTACTTTTCCTTCGTGTTAACTTTCCAATAAGCCTTCTTCCTGCATCTACCCAAAGCTTTTACTCTGACATTGCCTTGAGATGCTCTGGCTCTTAGTAATAATAAGGACAAGTGAGAAATTATTAAAAGAGATTTATTGAAAGTGACTGAACGCTCCAGGGTACCATAGTAGGAGGTTCGATCCTCAGAACAATTTTATACAGTATATTGAGGCTGTTTAGACTTTCAGCTTAAAAATTTCAAACTTTCTCCCAATTCGGAGCTACTTTGACACAGCTTCAAAGCAGATCCATCTCAAAGCACTGCAGAAAGAAAAATGGAAGCGTTTTGCAATGACAGCTCTAATAACCAGACTGAACCTGAACGTCAGATAAATTAACAGTGATCTAGTCACTCTGGTAGTGAACCTTCTAATGTAAAAACGGCCTGAGGTTTTTAGCCTACATTTCCAGTACAGTGTATTTGTAGATGAATTCAGGAAATGCTCGCTTTTGCTACCAGTTATTGTGGCACTGGACCATAACTGAATCATCCTCCTTTCTGAGTTCAGTAACTGAAGCTTAATGTTAAACAAAGAGGTACGTGCTAAATCCATTTAAGAAAATGGAAGTCCAACAGACTGAATCTTCCCCAAATGCAATGTTTTCCTGACTAAATAGGTATCTGCAATCACTAGACGACACCTGCTTTACTGTTTGGAGTTTTGCTTAAATATTTGTTTTGAAATTCCTTCTAGCATACAAGAAAGTTCTGTAATCTCACTGAAAGAACAAAGATAAAGTGCTAATAATGTCACGAGACATCACAACAGTCTAACAACAAAGAGGGGAAAGAGAGAGCCTTCACTTATACAGGAAAACCTACTGGAGAAAATTTTTGTTCCAAAGGGTAGGAATAGAAAGTAACTGACAGCATAACACTCTGAGCTCTATTTACTTTCATAACACAGGAAAGTAATGGTCTGTAAAATTATACAAATTTAGTGCTGTAGAAAGCAGATGGAATCTGATTGAATTTATAAAAATAAAAAATAAAAAAAATGATGAAAACTGACAAGTGTTAGAAAATTCAAACATTATTGTGTATTTTTTTTTAGATCAGTCAAAACACTGCAGGAAAAAAAAAAAAGAAAATCAGATTAGGATTTTTCCTTTCTTATGCTAAGAGGAAAAAGAATCATTTCAGGGGAGAACTACGCAGACATCTCTGCCAGTAACCCTGGATTTTCTTCCTCCTACCCAACATTTTCTTCTAAAGAACAGTATTTCAGATCCATCATCTTCTTATTGTTGAAGTTTGCCAGTTGATCAGCAAAATAAAATTCTTTTCCATCAAGAAATCCCATCTAAAAAAAAAAAAAAGTTGCATTTAACAAAAACTTGTGTTTATGTTGATTTGAGGCTTTAATCCTTTTCCATTTTCCACACCTATTTCTTTTTTTTTTTTTTATCTCTGTCACAAAATAGAATTTTTGGCGTTACTTTTCTTTTTTTCCCCCCTCTAAGTTATGGTTTTATCCTATATTTGGTCAAGTCTCTGGTTTTCCTAGAGATTCACTCATTCCTAATAACACAATGCTTCTCCTGGCGGATCACTGACTCCTGAACAATTTGTTCCCTGCAAATAATTCCACGTCTACCAAATGGCATGAGGAAAAGCTAACATATTATTCACTCCTTTACTATTTTCATAGGATCTTGCAGAGCTTAGACAGTTTAAAAAAAAAAGGGTCATTGTGCATTAAAATCAAAAAACAAAGTATGTATAAGCCTGGGCACAGATCACTGCTGCCTGCAGCACTCAGGCACAAGCTGGGTATAGGGCAGGAAGGAATGCAGATGCGGCACTGCTTTCTTGCTCATCTGTTTTCTCCAGGAAGGATCTTTATGAGCTATATTGGATTGGATTCATCAACAAGCAGTTCCACCCACCACTGAAGCATAAAAAATAATATGTATTTTGAAAATTCAATTTCAGCAAATGAGAATCTACACAACTTCTTTTTCCATTCCAACTCTTTCTGGGTTACTATTCTGAATTGATTCCAATTGCAAAAGACCATCTCTGCCTCACTTTTTTGTACGTTAGAAGTACTCTATGGCTTCAATCTCATTGAAAAAAGACATTTATTCCGCCCTTTCCAGTGTAGACCACTAATTAATAAAACCTCTTAATCTCTGACTTCTCATGAAAATAACACTGTAAAAACAACACAGCAGTAAGCAAGCGAAGTTTGATAAAACACATTCTATATGGTTCCTATATAGACACAACAAAAGCAGAATTTTCTATCAAAGATAATCTTCAGAAATATGCATACAACTTCTGTTTGGGGAAGGGAGAGAACAGGTCCCATATGTGTCTTTCTTCCCGTCTGCTTTCTTCTCTTTTCCCACACAATCTCCAAGGGACGTCTTCCACAAGGCTCATTTTATCAGAGACACTATGGAAGATGGCACTGCTTATCTTTCGTTCTTTCCATCAAGGCCAAACACCAGCAGAAGGCAGCTTATTTTTCTTCTTCTTAGTTATTATACAGCCCAAAGACAGCCACAACAGCACTCATAGTGGGATAAATGTAACTACCACAATGTAAGTCCAAGTGTCTGGGGAGGCTTGTACCAATCCCAAAGACTAAACCAAGCAGACTTGTTGCAGAGCTCCACACAAGCATCCAGTTCTTTGTCAGAAGTTTCATGAAAGAGTGAGTAATAATTATGAACTCCAACCAAACACACAAGCAAATCTCTCGAGCATAAACCTGAATGGAAAACTGAATTTAACATTCAAGGAATGTTTCAACCAAGTTGCATCCGAGCTTCTGTTCTAAATTGCCATCCCTGCATGACACAAGCAATGGTGAGGATGGAGATCCAGTGCTGCTTGTTGAAAATACAATAATATCACTGTCTTAATTACTAGTAGCTAGTTGGAGCACCTGCCATTTTTGAATGGGTAATGTGATGTATGCAGTAATTTGTTTCCACTGAGCAACTCTGGGAGGCTGTTTTTTTGAGGGCTTTTGCTTTGTATCATTTGGTTGATAATCTCAAAAGCCAGTGAGCAGATGGGGGTAATCCTTGCACTCATTCAACCACAGAAAGTCTACTTATATTTGGACAGCTGGGAACTACTTTAGGAGAGTTTGGTTCACAAAGCACAGACCAGGTTCACTATTACTTTGGCTAAACAACATTAACATCTTGCGAATGCATCGCAGTCATTGGGATTTTGCAATCAACTTTTACTGCACTGGTTTGCAACCGAATGGATGCAAACCCAGGATTTTAGGTGAACTGAAGCTTTTTCATCAGTTTATGGCAGAAAAGGATGAGCTGCACTGTGAACTGGTCAGGAAAGATGCAGCACACATCTGCCCAAGTGATAATATTTTTTCATGCTATTTAAAGGAAAAGGATTTTCTTTGCTAAGTTTAAAAGAGAAAATACTCAGTACATCTCTTCAGGCCTAAGTTTGCCACTGGAAGTAGCTGATAATTATTTCTGAATACTGTGGCTCTTTTTTGGGGGCCTCAGCTCCATGTTCAGAATTAGATAGTAATGGAGAGACTCAGTTCCCTGCTGTGACCTGGGATAAAAGAGCACTTGCAGTAGGGATAAAGACCTGACCAAAACACACATTAAATTTGAAAGACAAATTCATTTGGTTTATGGGGTAAAAAGTTCTCAGGAACATTTATCATCAAAATTTACCAGATGCATCATGAATGGTTGCAAAGGACAAAGCCACAAGAACTTCAAGTATCCCATGCATTTACCCATTCTTTTTACAGGACATGTGCACCTCCTTCCTCCTTCACCTACAGCAAGAAGGTTAATTATAACGATACATTACACTATAAGCAGGTGAAATGTGAGAGTTGGAAGAAACTTTAAAGGAACGAAAAGCATGCAACAATTTGGAAGAGAAATCCAAACAATCTACAAAGCAATGGGAATTAGGTATTCAGAAGGCAAAACATATCTATCTTTCATGACATCATCAGTCCCAGGCAGACAGTGAGGAATGACCATGCGATTGGATGTGAGTTCAAAGGAAAATGCTCCTCTGGACCCATCATTAGTGGGCAAGAACTAGGGAGCAGCACACCACTGAGTGTCATGAGAAAAGGTGAGAAAAATTCAAAGTTGAAGCAAAATCCATGACCAGATCATCTCTGTTTGGTCCACTCCATATCCTTCCCTAACCATTTTCTCATTGTTATGTTATCAGACTGGTGTTAATCAGACTGGTGGTCAATCAGATCACTCAGCAGATATCCTTGTTTTTCTGGATCTGCAGAAAACGTGCTCCAGTGGAAAGCACGACTGATCAGACCTTGGGCAGCTTCTTCCATACAGAAAGCACCAAATCCATACCTACCTCAGGGACAGGGGAATACAATATTTTCCACCATTCAGGGGCTTTTTTGTTTGTTTGTTTTTTAATTATAATATTCATTGCTACTACCACTTACCAAGAGCTTTATTTTATCAGTATTTACCATGAAGTGTTGAATATTTCAAACGTTATATGTTTGCCTATTATCTGGACATTTTAACCCCGCTGAAGTAATTGAATTGTCTTATCAATTTCACATTTAAAAAATAATTTTAAAATAAAAAACTAAAAGCCTGAGGTTGTTGATCTAGGCATCCTTCTGGGCTTCCCATTTACAGTCTCAAGTGGAATTTTAGCTCTGATCAAAGTTTACAACATTTAGAATAAACATAAAATGTTATAAGGACATTAAAAATGCCACAACCGTATGAATATTTCTACTATAGGAATGCCTCTGGGCTTGTTAAGTTAACATTCCTCTACAAGCACATCACAAATTTTCAAGGCCTCCCCATTTACAAATTAGAAAAGTATCACCACTAACATAACTTCAAATTGTGCCATTTAAATGCACACTAATCTTCTGTTGGAAATTGAGTATTTGACTCTAAATTAGGTAAATTATTAATTGGTATGCCTGCTTCTCTCCTGTGTCAGCTCTGGAAGAGGTAAAATGCTAAGTGACAATATCCTAATGTATTTTACACATATATTAATTAACAAGGGTAAGATCTTAATCAACTTCCACCAGAGAAAGAAATTTATGTCAAAAAGCCTTTTCATGTCCAGAGGAATAAAAGGGGGGAAATCTTTGCAATTATCACTTGCTTGCTTGCTAGCAGAGTGTCTGCTACTTGGATTTTGTTCCCAGACTGCACTAGATTTAATGCGACTACAAATCAGTTGCTGGGTTTTGACATCCAATATAAATTTTGTTATATCAAGACTTGCAGCAAGCTATTGTAAGAAGCTTTTAGGATTATTTGGACACTGAAATTTGCTCTTACCTTCCAACTGCATTTGAGTGAAATAGGCCAAAGGAGATGAACTGACTAAAGCCTCTAGAGTTTGTTGGGTTCCTGTGAACACTTCACCAGCAGAGCAAGCCCTCCCAGTGCTTGATATTTGCTAATCACTCTTGTAGCTCTGAGCTACAAACCTGCTGAAGTTCACAGTAAGCAATCCCATGGCTGCCAATTTCCTATGGCCTGATTTATTTTTTTTTTCCACTGGTGGGATGCTTCTCCTGCAAGCAGCAGTAGGATGGTTCCCACCAGATCTGGTGGTATCCAGAGCTCACACATTCTCTGCCTGAAATGCATCCATCCAATGATCCCTAATCTGTCTCCAGGCATCTGGTTCTCAACCTTTCCAAGACACACCAGAGAATTTATTTTATTGAATTTTGGTAAGGGAAGACTTATGATTTGAGGTTGAAAACATAGAAGATCACTTTTGTTTCTAGCAAAAGAAAAATGTGGAACTCAACAGTATGGTATAAGCTTCTTTTCCTATGAAGCCTATTTTGGTAATATCTTAAAATGGATCTAGTTAGACAAATGAAATCCCTTTGGGACATACCTTACCTCTATTTTAAAAAGTTATTCTCCAATAATTTACAGAAATGATCATTTACATACAGAATCACCCAAAGTAACTGCTGTTCATTATCATCTATAACTATGACATAAAAAAAATTCAGTGCTGCTTAAAGTTTCTTTAACCAAATGTGCTGTGTTTCATGAATGCAAAGCCGTTTTCTACACGAATAAATACAAGTGAGCATCCTGGGAGCACTGCAGTTCTACACAGCAATAAATACTGCAAAAAGAAAAAAAAAAAGCAGCTTCAGGAGACTGAAGGCATCCATATTTCCTTTGGAAATTCTGATGCTTTATCTAGACAAGGCTGTTATCATTTTCACCACGAGTGCCAGAACAGCACAGTTAGTGATCTTAAAACGAAGGAAAAAAGCCCACACAGTACTTTCAACTTCAGTATTCAGCTGTATTTGAAAAAGATTCAGACAATGAAGCTCTCCCTTTTCCTGGGGAAGAATTATATATCTAGTATTTGATCCAGGAGAAGAATGCATCTGACTGAAAATAGAGCAGCCCACCAGGCTTGTTATACAAGCAAGGTTGTTTTTGACAATGATCCTGAGAGCAAACTTTTCCCAGCAAAGGCAGATGACAAACAAGCTCCATACTTCAATACCCACCAGATGAGCTGAGTTTGCTAATCTGAATCCCCTTCTGTTCCCTCCAAATTTTCTTGATGTTTGAACAAACAGGAAAAAAATAGCTTTTTCCTCTGTTTCAAAGCTCTCAATAAAAGTATCATAACAACAAAAACACAGTTTGTGAGTTAGAGAGAGAAAAACAACAACAACAAAAAACCACGAATGATGAATTAACACATTTAATTTGGTCACTGAGCAGACCTACATAAATAAGGTCACGCAAATAACGCACAACACCGGGATGAATCAAGTTGCAGTCTTTCAGTTTTCTGCACATCCCTTTGCACACCTGCAGCGATACTTTTATTTTGACCAATTTGCTTCATATTCCATTGCTCAGCAGTTGCTTGAAAGGCTTTAAGGTTCTTTCTCCCTTTAAATGTTCATCATAAGAGTGCAGCAGCTCATGTTACACCAGCTTTCCTTTATGCTCTTCTAAGAGACTTCATGCTGTCTGCATGCTTTCTTCTGTTCTGGAGTTTGAGATATCGCTGTTATTTTCCATTAGACAGTCTGGCAGGCCTTTTACTCAGCACTTTTGTCATTCAGAAAGGATTGTGATGGATTTCCTCCGCAGTGCTGGGCACCCAGATATTCACAGCTGTAACTGCGTCTCCTGCACACACAACAGTGATCTCCTCAACTTGACTTTCAGGTACTGAAAAACGTGTTTAAATACCAAACAGAGTAGCAGAGAAGGAGAAGCATGAGTTTTCACAAGATTACATATTTTCTTCTTTTGGAAGTGTCTCTTTCTCCAAGATGCTGCTTCTGATGATGCTTGCTTTGCTATCTCATCAGTCAACCCCTAGGGTCCTACCATTCTCAATCTGCCACTGTGTTAACCCATGGCTTTAAAAAAAAAAACTATAAAACTGCAAAACATAAAGCTACTCTAAGTGTCAGGAAAGGCAGGGACATTGCACAAAATGGATCACTGCAGTTTCAGAATCAGCAGTGATCAAGTCCCTCAGAATCAGTCCCAACCACTTTCTGCTCTCTGTGGTACATTTCAATCAGGCCAAAGAGAGCCGGAGGCATTGCCAGCTTTAGGTTGGGAAGTTTGTGTCAGAACGTAAATATTCTGTTAATGTAGTGGGTTTTAAACTGAATGTAGATTAGCACTGGGCCAAGTCCAGGAGAAATCAATACTACCCTGTTAGTCTATGTCAAAGGCAGTGATGGAAACTTGAAAAGGGCTCAATAATAAAGTTTGCTTTGAAAGACAAAGTCAGCCCTCAAAGGCAAACTCTTCCAGGCTATTTCTTAAGGTATGATTAAAGATAACTGTGAAAAACTTGCTTTCTTAATTATTCACCTAATATTTGTGACTTTTACTTAAAATGACCATGTACATTTGCTAATTGGAAAGAAAAACCTGAAAATTAATTGTCAGATTCTACTTTTCTGCTCATGAACAGGTGATGCTTAAAGTCCTGTCACATTAAAATGGCTCACAAAATAAAAGAATCCAAAAACCAGGCAACCACTTGTAACACACATGACTTTTTTACATCACATATCAAATGGAGCAACAGATATATGCATTCAGAATTCAAACTATTTATTCAAAAAAAAAAAAATAGGGCTTGTACCAAACAGATTTATGAGCATTTTTTCAGTTGCAACACATTCAGATTTCTATAGAAGGGCTTGCCTTACAGACTGAGGCATGAGAGGCCAGGACCAGAGACTAAAAGCATCTTTAGTACCTCCAGCTGAAACTCAGATGTGCCATGCTACCACGTCTTCCAGAGCTGCTGCAAACCTGCAGGAAACCACCATACTTCTGCTGACCTCATCTTTCCTTCCTTTCAGTCCCATTTCTGCTTCAAGTATTCACCCTCTACCATTTGTTTTATTCCTTTCGAACCCTCCTACAGTCACTTGTTATTCTCCTACTCATCTTTTAGCTCTTAATGCCATTGCTTCTCATAACATCTCTATCCACTAAACAAAACAACAAGCCTATATAAATGATGCAGTAACTTTCAATCTCAAACATCTTTTACACATTTTGGGATTCCTCTTCCTTTCATTAAACAACAACACTGTCTTCTGGATGTGCACTCCACCCCCTCTGCCCTAGCCCACTAAGCAGAGCTTTTACCATTCCTCCCCTTCAAACACCACAGGAGCATAATTGTGCCTAAGAATACCAGTTATTAATTGGTGCCAAGAGCGTTACAAACAGAGTGGAAGTGACAGGATTTGGTTTTTCCCCAGGTCTGCAAAAGAAGCAGACACTAAAGAATGCTTTTTGCTGATGCACTTTTAAGAGTTTTGAGCACAGTTTAGAGCCCATGGGGCCAAAGAGTTCAGAAGCTTTAAAGGAGCTCTACCAGATCACTCCTAAGCATTGGGGTGGGAAGAATGCAAGACAAACAATATAAAAATAAAAGTCTCTGGAGATAAATTCAGTTATTTTTCATACACATATGCACTTCTATTTTGATTTTAGTTTACCAACGGTAAGACTTCTGCTCTTCAGTACGTTGCTTTAGGACAAAAAATGCAAGTGTAAGTTGTTTGAAGTGAGGTACTTGCTGCTGTTTCACAGTAGGGATTTATTCTTATTTTTATATTTTTATTGAAACAAACAAGGAGAATTTAACACATCTCAGAGATTTCCAACGAGGAGTCACAATTTTATAAGCCATTCAGTTCCTGCATGTGGGAGCATAGCTGGTTTGTCCTGAATCTGTGAAAAGCAACCAAGAAACTGCAAATGAAGCCAGACTCTCTAGTGCTTCTGAAAATCATTTTAAGTGGCTTTTAGGTAATGTCTCTCAGACTTCCTGTTTTTTGCAAAAATGTGCAGCATTCCTCCTTTCCAGCTCCATGAGATTCTGACAATGAGAATGTCATCTTACAATATTGTAAAAAAAAAAACAGTGCAGATCAACAGGAATATTGAGATGGACGTCTGACAATCAAATTTAACGGTGCATCTTTAGTGGGAATTGCTCTCATTGTACACATTGAGAAAGACCAAGAATTGATTCTACAGATCAGCCAGGAAAGGAAAAAGTTCTCAGTCCAGCAGCTCCTTCTCAACAGCAACTGTCACTAAGTTGCCTGAAGCTATGGGAATGATCACCCACTCCTCAGCTTTCAGCATTTTCAGCTGTAGAAGCTGCACTTTTCCTACCAGTCAGTCCCTGTTCTGCAATACCACTGTCATACACTGGCTCCGTTTCTACAAAGAGCTCTTGTGATCATGCAAATTGTGTGATATAACAGAAAGTCATCCATATTGCAACCCCCATAATAACCCATCTATATTCTGAACATGCTTACAAGTTTCAAAAAGGCTGTTGAAAGAAATCTGAATGCCACATTAACTTAATTTTATTGTCCCACCTCTTTGAAAAAAAAAAAATCAGGTGCTTGCTTTTTATAATACCTGCTGAGTACTTGGTGTTAGAAACTTAGTTACAGATCTGTAATTCTACATTCATGAAACTTGGCTTTATCAGTGTACTGTAAAAGAGAGATTTACAGTCCCAGAAATGTGGGAGGAGCATTGAAATAATAATGCATAGCATGTGCAACTGAAAAAAATCTGCAATAATATCAAGTGACCATTCAAAGAACTAGTAGAAAAACTAACTTTTTGCAGGTGTGGAGATGAATATATGTGCACTCCATTTAAGGCAAAAAAGGCAAGGCTGCATGCCAGTTGGTAGCTGTCCCTAAATTTTATGCGGTTTTGAGTGTAGGATGAGCATGCTCAGAACACCCATTATATGAGGTGCTGCATATATTTCACCTCACTTACCTAAGGTAAGGATTTATTTCTTCTCCTTGCTTTCTCCTTTTGGAAGTTCAGTTATTTAGCTCTTGCTGGAAGCTGATCACAAACATGCTTGACCTAAGTTTTCTGTTTGTTTGGTTTTTTTTTCCTTTCACAGGGAGGAAACCCGGGAGGGGGGCTGCTTTAATATCAGTAACTAGTAGAGGAAATAAAGTAGCAGAACTGCACCAAGCTTCCATCCCCATTCTGGCCATACTGCAGACACTCTTCACCTTCCCTCAAAAGTTGTATGGAACTAAGAAAGATAAACACTGCAAACCCAGATGCTTCTTCAGATGGTTAGAGAAGCCATGGGAGGTCACTGCTTAGACTCCCTAGAAGGCAGCAGAAGCAAGAGCTCTTCCAGTGCCATGTACTTGCAGAAGTAGTCAGCCAGGTGACAGCCAACAGCTTGATTTATTTGAAGTTCACCCACTCGTATTTTCTGCCAAGGGCAATCGAGCAGGACTGGGAGGATTAATGGCTCTGCATAGCTAAAGCCTCTTGTTGGCACGTATCAGCCTTCCTTCTCCTCCCACCAGTGCTGCCCCCACCCCAGAGTGCCCTCCCCACAGCCTCATGGTTCTCTACTAGTGCAGGGCACAAGCAGGTCTCAGGGATCAGAGAGCCAAGCCAGACTGCAGAAATGGGGCAAGAGCAGCACTTCTGGAACTAGGAGCATACACTACACCAAGTTTTGCTGCTAAAAAGTCATCCTTTATCACAACTACCAGAGAGAATGCTGGAAGTAATTTCAAGTAAATGATCTGCCTGTAATAAAAACAAACACAGACTGCCATCCGCCTTTGATTCTAACATTAGCTCAATGAATGGGATCAACTATGGCTTCAGTTTCCTGAGAAACTCAGGACCTCCCTACTTTAAGCAGGTGACTGCAATGTCTCAAACACCTTTACATTAGCTACTAGCAAATCATGATTTTCCCCAGCATATACCAACTCATCTGAGGCTTTTGTTTTATGAACTCAAAGCATCTTTCAAACATTAATTCAGTAAGTCTGGCACCAGTTCTATCATGGAGAAAAGCAGTGCTGTCCCCTTTTCCAGGTAAGCCACAGATGCATTAAGTGCTTTGCTTAAGGCCAGAAGTGAGTCACTGGAAGAGCCAGGCACAGTACATCCCTCATGCTGCTGCCATCATCAGCTCACAAAAATAAAAGGAATAATTAATGAAAGCCTATGAACTTGTATTACAATTTAAAGAGTTCATGGTTTGAGCCCATTATATTAGATAAGGCTCCCAGAGCTGTAATTCTCATGGCTATTGTTAACTACATATACTCATGCAACTGTTTTCTTCTAGTAAAGTCTCCAAGAACTTCTCTGAAATGTACTCTTTCCAAAGCTAAAATAGCTCCAGATTAACCTAATAGATGCCAATCCCAAATGAGTTCAAACCAAACAAAATGCCATGAACCCAACAAGCAAGCCTTGGAGGGCTGCAATGCCACGCATGGTTCGGAGGCTCCACCACAGCTTCTCATCAGCCAAAAGCTGCAATTACTCACCAGTGTGAGCAAATTAGCATGACTTTTCCAGAGGGCTTCAGCAACACAGAGCTTTTCATTGTCCTCAACAAAAATTGTGAATGTACAGCTGTCATTTGTAGAAGAGATGTTTATGGATCATTTACTAATACTATATGTTCTCTTATCCTCTTAGCTATAAAAAGTAAATTGTTGGTTATGATTCATTGGTCTTACCAATGCAAATGTTGCCCTTTAAATATGATGTGATTAATTTAATAGTTGACTTAGGCTGTAGGAAATTATCTGGTGGAAATAAACAAATAGTTTGATTCCAAAGGAATTTCACGTTGTTTTAATACAGCAATTATATAAACAAATCAGAAGTATCTCAGAAACATTTCCACATTGCCATATACTCCTACTAAAAATTATCCTAATTCTTGATTAATAATATTAAATAACAGAAATGATAACACTGATAGTTTCCCAGCCTCCTCACATTGTGTATGTTGGAGCTGACTAGGTTTGTAACGTGTTTTGAAAAGACTAGTGAAAAGTATTCATGAATCCCAAGCAGCTTCATTAGTTTTTGCCAGTGAATTGCTGAAAAGAAGGATTTTGACTGGAACTTGGCTGTAAAGGAAGGGAGAAAGAAGGACATGTTGCCCAAATCCATACATCCTCACACAGGACCAAAATACCATTGTAGTGTTTCATATACATCACCCACTGAGGACAAGAAATTCATCACTCTTTTTGTTCTATGAGAGGTATGGAATACCTAGAGCAGTGAACATCATTTCAAGTTTCTTTACTATATTTCTAGGGCAAAGAGCAGTTTCTTAAATGGAAATAAAACATATGAGAAGCATTGAATATGAAATTACCCATGGCACTGTACAATTTGGCTGTCAGGAGGGAAGAAGAGAACCTCTTAACACTGCGCTTACAGGATTTCCCTGTGATGCTGTAGGAAAAGCCCAGTGTACAAGTTGCAGAGGGATACTTCGTTCTAAAGAGATTCATCTCTGCAACTTGACTGCAACTCCATTTTGGATTATAAGAGCCTTCGGTTTTCAAGAAAATGGCTTCACTAAACCTAGCCACTGCACCATTACCTTCTCCTACAGGTAAGGATTTCTCACCAATGGATGTAACAATGCCACCCCGAGTCTCATTATGGGAAACAGCATGAGTATCCCAAAAAAGTCTTGAGGTAGGTCTACCTTTTCAATTGAATCAATCACTGCAGGAGTCTTGCCTACAGTTGGCTGTATCTATGGACATATGTCCAAGAAGAAGCAGAGAAATCCATCCTGTGTCAGGGAAATGAAGGCTGAACACATCAAGCTTCAATAATGAATCACATAATAAAGCCTATTTTATCAATTTAGGCTGTCACTTTTCACTTGGAGCAAATTCAGTGTTAATTCTTTGACGTGCAGAAGGAAGTACAGCAGCAGCCCAAAAATCTGTGGGGTTTAATGGCCTAGTGCATGGTTTGATGCAAAGAAAAATTCATTTGCCCTCATACCACGTCTTATCTTGTAAAATCTGAAGAAGAAAAGACAAGGTAGAGGAGAAAACTGCTGAGACCCTGAACTTGACTCAGGTCAATCTTCTCAACATTGTCATATTACTGCAAACCTAGCCTGAGCAGCCTCTCATCCCCTGTGAATACAACATATGGCTTTGTTCAATAAAGCCCTGCCATCTGAAAATGAGGTTGCATTAATATTTCAGTTCACATTTAAACACAAGTCCTTTGAGTGAGTTTCCTGTGCACTTGCCTCTGCACACAGCAGTTCCAAGAGCCGTGGTTAGGCTGTTTGCCAACCCTGGCATACACAGATGTAGCCCAGTGGACACCACAGCCATCCACATCCATCCCCACCACCTCCAGCCCCATCCATCTTCCAACCACTCTGTAGCCTACAGCCCCTGTGTTGTGACCTGCTGAGCTGATGCATCTCACTTGAAATGATGAACAGCGCTCAGAAATTTTTCACAGAGAGAAATCAACTACTGATTGGATAAAAAAATAAATAAAATGAAATTAAAAAATGGAACAGCTAAATTGTATAAAGTCAACTGTTTGCCCTTTATTAATCACTTGGGCCCAGTGCCATCCTTCTTGCAATACTTTTATCAGTGATATAACGCAGTACATATGAAGTCACTGAATCCAGTCTGCAGCACACTTTTTGTCCTTTTCCATGAATTTATAACTTCACATCATTCTCTGAAAACCTTTACAAGAAGCAGACCCTTTTTACATGATCAATCCATACACTGCCATATCCTGCAAGCTAGAGGTGGGCATATCTATTAGACACACCTCCTAATGCCAGTTTTCCAAAAAAAAGAGAGAAGCAACCACCTCTAGCATGAATTCCAACAAATTAAGTCATTTCCCAAGTCAAATGAAGACATTTCCAACATTACTTGGAAGAAGTTAATGATGTAAATGCACGTTCCTTCAGCTAAGCTTTATGAATTTGAACCCTCATCAGGTCAACTTCAAGTGATTCATGTTTAAGGTTAAAATGAGTCTGAATTAGCCTTAAGTTAATAATAAGGTTGATGAAGAATTTCCTGTATCATTTTGAGTAGAGTAAAGAAATCATTGCAGAATTTTTAGTTCTGAGTTTGTGTTGGCATTTACTATAGGAAAGACAAACCATATAAACCATTGGATTTGCTAAGTTTCACACAGAATTATATCATTAAATGGACATAAATATAATTTGCTATGCATCTGGATTGATTTCTTCTATGCAGGCTTTCATGCACATATTTTAGACATCATTTGTGCTGCACCACAGACCATACAATAAGTTATAGTCATCTTTTCAGTAATCTTGATTGGAAGACACTTTGCCCTCACAAGTTCATTTGTGTCTGAACTATTTCTTATGATTCACATCTTCATCTGCTTCTAGCAGCTGCATAAGAACAAAGCCTTGCCCAAGAAACATTTCTCTGCAGGACATGTAATTATTAAATTGAATTCTAATTACAGATCATAAATTACAGAAACCTCTTTAGAGAGAAGATACCCAGAACACTATATGGAAATGCAGTGCCCATTTTCAAAGTTATTCAAAAATCAATATGAATTTTCCAAGAAATCTACATAATTTTGGGACCAATTGTGAATTCCTTATTAATAACATTGAAGTATTTTTAAGGTGTTGTTAGACATCAGTACACAAGTATTTCCCATTAAGATACATATGAAGTCAACATATGTCACTTCTGCAGAACAGCAGCAGATGTAAGGCTTATGCCATTGGTGGTTCTTATAGAAGGAGAAGTGAATGATGTCTCCAGTTAGCTTTTTTCCATAGGAAATTGAACATCAGTATTCAGCCAAGCACCTCCAGGAAAGCCTCAGCTCCAGCATAAGCACTCAGTTCCCAAAGAGAAACTACAAGCCAGCAAGAGATTAAAGAGATTAGAGCAACAAGCAAACACTTAGGGCTTGCTCCAGCTGAACCCACATCACAACAGTAGCAGCCTTGCAGAATTCAAGTAGTGTGCACTGAGCAATTACCTACAAAGATGTGAAACCACAACGGCACGTGTTTGACTAGAATAAAATGCAATGGCTGGAAGCCAGAAACTAGAGCCACTGTATCACTTAGAAACCTACATCTTGGCTCTCACATCTTAGCACATCACTGCTCTAAGAGCAAGAGGAGTCAGGCACTCAAGGATCTACAAATCCAGCACTGGGTGATCCCACACAAGATGGGCCACCCAACTCATGGTTAGTCCAGACGATGAATGGAAGCCTGGATCAAACCTTTATCCTCTAGGTAAAAAGGAAAGATCAGAGAGGATACAGCCCTCTGCATTCAGTAACTGTGGAGTAAGGATTTAATATGGCTTCACCTGGGGGTAGCTAAAGAAGAAGGACAGGTCAAACCATACTCCAGTAGATACCTCACACTGTCACCCTGATGACAAAAAGATAGGATAGGAAATGTTATGATCCATAAGATTTTGCTGCCATCTTCTGATGAAAAGTCACTGCATGGGAAGCAATGCAGCTGCTGGGCTTTGGGCAACACCACGTCCCCTGCAACCCTGAGATGCTCCCAGTGGAAACTCAACTCCAGTGACAATCCAACAGCCCACTGGGCTCCAGCAGAGAACTGAAGACCGCAAATCTGAGGCGTGATAAACAGTTAATAAGAATTAAAAAACAACTATTGAATGATCTTCATTTTTAATCTTTTTCTTCTTTAAGAGTTTGTTCTTCTCCTCTGAAAATGGGTTAAATATTTCAGTGTCTTATTTAATGAAACATTTTCACATTTCTAAACTTTGAAAAATGGGACTTGATATCTTATGCAGAAAAAAAGATATCAGCCTACCATTAACATATACTTCTGAAGATAATGATGAACAGCCCACTTCTATTTTGCATTACAGAGGCACAAGCCTTGCTCCTTTCTTGAATGCACCATGGGCAACTTCAGGCTAAAACTTATACAAAGCAGGCAAACCAGAGGAAGAACAGTTCTCTTTCCATGTCTTGATCTGCAAAGCTTTTACTGGATCTCAGAAACAATTTATGCTTTTCTATTCCACAATATAAATCAGATCTTTCCACTCCTGACTGAGTCCTATTTGTTTTACCTTCATTCCCCATTCTTCACTACAGATAGAGTCAAATGAAATATTCCTTTTAAAGCCATTCTCTTTTCTTTAAAAGTCGCACACACTTCAACATATATAATAGACCACTGGGGTTTGTGGGAGATTTGTTTTTTGTTTTTTTACCCTTCACTGCACTTAGGATAAAAACTTTCTTGAATCCAACTCAGAAATTACTAAACTTAGGAATTATGAATATTGAGTAACCACCTTCTCTTATCCAAGCTCGGCTCAAAGGGTACTTTTCCCAGAAAACCCTCTTCCACAGGAGCTCTCCAGAGATGCCAGCAGCAGGACAGTCCCCAGGCTGGGCACATAAGAGGGCTGCTGCTGGATTTGCTGCCTGCAGTGCCATGGGCAGACATCACCATATCGTAGAATAACAGTCATTAAGGTTGAAAAGACTACTAAAATAATCTAATCCAACCCTCCCACACAATGCCCGTTGAGATGTGCCCCACTGATGTGGCCTCCATCTTTTTTTTTTTGAGCACATCCAGGAACAGTGACTCCACCAATCCCTGTGCAGCCTCAGTACTCCTTCTGAGAAATAGCTTTTCTTAATACCCATCCTAAATATGCTTATGACACTGCCTAAATAGCATTTCTAAATGTGAAGGCATACATGCATAGAACATTTCTCGTTTGCCCTCTTCACTTTGTAGCCTAGCTCAATACTACCACCCAATAAGCAGACAAAAGAAGGTAGAAAAGGTGCAGCACAGAACTGCTCTCCACATCAATTGAAAAGACAGCAATGAAATTAGCAGACAAATTGTGTGCAAAAAGTTGGGAGAAAATCTCAAAATTCAAGGAAAGTTAAGTACATGAAGACTTATGTCTCCCTTACAAACTTGGGAAAGATTAAAGATCTCTTCCAGCCATATATCCTGAGTCTCTGAAGAACATTTGAAGTGACATATACACACATACTGCAATCTATACAAACTGTATCCCAGGAGCTGGCAGAACTTCCTAGCGTACTTTAATCTATGGTACTGTGTATACCAGTGCTACATCTGCTTTTCAATTTTCTCACCAGATACAAGCTACACTGAGCAGTCAGGGATTTGTCCTAAGCCAGAAAAACCTCTCACTGAATACATCACCATCTTCTTTTCAGTAATGAGCTCCACGACACTGAACTAAATTTAAATGATAGAAGTGATCGGAAACCCATAATATTCTGTGATTATCACTGAGGTTTGTTTACTTCAACAAATCTAATGCCATCTGATTAAATTTTGTAATGTTTACATATCATACTACAAACTTGCTCAAACATCAGAAAATGAGATTAACTCTTCAACAGAAGATGATATACAAATGAATGCAAATCCATTGACTTAAAATGTAACAGACTGCATTGTTTGTTATGATGTGGATCTCGATCGTGGTCTGTGCTACAAACACACTGCTGTACAGCACACACATTGTTAATTGGCCTGCACCTCATCTAAAGTGTTTTAATTTAATATATTTATTCTCATGCATAATTTATTGATATTTCTTGCATAATTACTCTTTTTTTTTTTAAGGAGTTTAATGGTTTTAGTTCAGCTATGCGGAATGGGTAGAAAATTTAGACATGAAAAGTCACAACAAGCAGAAGTCATTGCCAGGGTTCAGATTCCATTCCCACCTTATATGAACAAAAAACCATGGTTGTCAGCATGTCAGAGAACTACATCATCACGTGAGCTGCAGAATACACCACCCTGCACCAGTGTCCAAACCAGGGCAGTTCCTTTGCTTAAGCCTGATAGGTGAGGCTTTGATTAAAAATGCATTTGTACAACCACATTAATAAGATAACCTATTAACCAACAGGCTAATTTGAACAGGCAAGATCAGAGGAGTTCAAGATCCATCACAAAACCCACTTCACCGGGACACTCATCTGCTCATAAACATATTTGTTTACTGCAAAAATTTCCACAATTGCAGCCACCCTGAGCACTAGAAGTTACAATATCATTACAGTGGATCTCTTGCAAGTTGAGATTCACTTTCCATGAAGGAGGTTAGTTCTTAACAAATCCAAGGAGTGAGCTGTCACATTGAGAATATGGATCAATATTCTGAATTTCAAAAGAAAATACAATAAATCCATGAAACATTTCTTTTTTTCTTCTCTTTCAAGAAAACCAATAATCAAGAATATCAGTGTGCTCTCCTTGAGGACAATTTGCCTTGTCCTTGATCAAACAGCTATTAAATGCCTTCTCTTTCCATAACAAGGCATTTCGATCTCTGTCTGTGCTACCTCAAACTTCTGTTGTGCCCATAAGATTCCAGGCAACTTGCAGGTAAATGAAAAACTTGCTGAGATTGAAGACGACCTGCTTGGGGAAGCGTGACGCACAGCACCACACATGCTGTGTCTCAAACTGCTCAGTGGAAATAACAAGCAGTATCCTAACCCTCCCCCCCCAAAAAAGTAAATAAAAGACAACATCAAGATTCAGTGACAAACAGAAAGACAGCTGATCAAAATTCTCGCAATAAACACTGATGAATAAATGATAAAGCAGCAGTGTTTGCTTCATGCTGTGTTATAAGGCACGCACATAAATGAATCCATTGGCTGTCAGGTCCCGTGAAGAAACATATGGCTACAACCTAATAACGTGAATGTGTCCACATTCAGAAGCAATTAAAAAGCTGGCATTATTAGATGGTTTGTAATTTATATAGCATACATCTTCTATTTTCACCTAGGGCTTTCCTTTTAAACTTATTTCAATACTACTTGTTAGTTGAATCCTAAAAAAAAAAAAAAGGTCTTTTAGCAGTACTCTGCTCAGTATAATTTGCTATTTAATATATTTCTAACTTTTGATACACAATTAAAACTTTTTCTTACCTCCTTGTCACCGTTAAACAATCTGTCTGTACTGATTTCAAACAGTATATTCTGCATGGGCAGCCTCTCTTGTCAGTGCCCACAAATGGAAGTTTTCCCAGATTTTTCCCACCCACCTTCTCCTCCCTCTGACCTAGGAGCTGACATGACCCCACACCGATATCTCTGTCCCTATCCCATCTCTTTTCCTTTGATGTTGATACCAGTTCAGGTAAAAAAAACTCAATGAAACCAAAAGTTGTTACAGTTGAGAATTCCAGGAGTCTTAAAAAAAAAAACAGTAAATATATAATTTTCTAAACCTGCAAAAATTAAAGTCACTAAACAGCACCAGCAATGTTGCTGCTAAATTAACGACTACAATGACTACCTACCATTCTCTGGAGATGTTGAAGGCCTGCCTGTATGCCTACATGTGCAACCTGGTCTAGGGAACCATCTTTGGCAGGGAGGTTGGACTAGCTGATCTCAATAGGTCCCTTCCAACCCTACAATTGTGTGATCCTTCAGGTCCTCAATGCACATTCTGAATTATTTGATTTTTTTCCTGTTTAAATGCAGTAAGTAGAAGTCCTTCCTAAAATTCTAGTGATGCTACCACAGTCATCATACCATAAGTGAATAAAGAGCAAAGAGCTGCTTATCGGGGTAAGCCAAAGCTGTAATTCTGTATTCCTGTATTTCTTCACTACTCCTTCAGGCTGCAGGTTCAAACTTCTCCGTAGAAATTAAGTGATATTTCTCAAGTACAGGCTAAGACAAATGTTATGAGGATTGTTACTACACATCTCAACCAGGATGCTGCAAAGAAGGCAGTGAATAGATGTTCTCTGGTGCATTAAAGCTTGAACTCTCTCAGCCCTTTCTGACTGCTATAAAGACAAAAACTTCTTATGGATTTTCACAGATAATGAAGTTGCCAACTCAAGAAAAATTTGCACACTGCTTGTGTTTGATGTATTACTTCTGAAGGTGGCTTCGCCACGTAAATTTACTGTTAGTGTGTTGGCTTTTTCTTCCCACTCTCTCCACAATAAACCACCTCGTTCTGGAATTTAATGGAAGATTTAAAATAGAAAAAAACTTAATTTTAAGAAGCCTCTATGGATATTCTCTTGTAGTAGATTAATGGGCATACATCAAAACATCTAAAATCAATAATTCCATTAAAATATAAAAGTCAGTTTACTTTTTGCCTTTAACCTTCATCTAGGTACTCTGTAGATAGCTACTCCAAGTGTTTATTAACATCTTGAAAACACATTAGAATTATGGTACTAAAACTGCATGCATTTGGATTTGGAGCACATCTGTCAGAAACCTCAACCATTAAGTAGAGAAGATGTTGGTATTACAGTGTAAGCATTGAATCAATTCACAAAAGCGGTCTGAAAGTGAAACCAAACACAATGCAGCTGCATTTAGAAATCCTGCAAGAAGCAGAGCTCCAAATTGCTTTGATCAGTGTCTAAAATCAATGGGCCCAAGGGGTGCAACAAGCTCCAGGGGCAGCCAGCACTCCTCCTTCTCTTTGCTTTGGCAGGAGAGTGGAGTTGGTGTGCCAATTTAAATAACATGGGAAACCTGATTACGTGCCCATTGGTACATGTTGTTGTTTCAGCCACCATGGAGACAAAGTGTAACAGGAAGATGCTGCTGTGGGGAGGGCCACAGCCACATCCTGGTTTTACAGCCTGTTCCTGCACCTATCCCAATGCCCTGCTTCTTGCAGCTTCCATGAACTCCACAAACTTAGTCCCATCCATCTCTTGTGCTATATGTGGAGTGACAGCCGCATGCAACATTTCCACTTGAGTGATCCCAGGAAAAGGCTTGCTGCAACATGCAGACACCAATCTCACAGATTCTACCTTCTCAAACCAAGGTGAACCCATTTTTGTTTTGTTTTGTAGGAGCACACGAGTTCCCTTTGCCTTTTCCCAGGTATTTATTCAAATAGGGCAGGGAGGAATCACACCTAATCATCCTCCTCAGGAAAGCCCAATGTTTCACTAAGCACAGACACAGAATGCTGCTTCCCATTATGTCATATCAGTGTTCAGTCAGTGTTTTTGCCCTTTCATTGGCCTCAGAAGCAACCGTCAAGGCTCTAAGTGAATGGAGCATTAACAAGATATCAGTCTCCTACCTGATGTTTAGAGATGCTCAATTACACGTAATCAATAGCACTAACTCAGTGCTGAATTGCACCCAGCTTAGACTTACCATAGCAATACTATTACTGATAATTACTGCAACTCTCAGCAACAACAACTTTTGATTTTATCCGCAATCAAGCATATCAGTTCTATTTTTGTTTCTGATGTTGAAAAGAGGATTAAAGTTGTGCTAGGTTTGAGTCTTGACAGAAGCGATCCCCCAGATTCCCCCATATTTCAGGGATGCCTAATGCTGTGTAAGCAGCTCTCAGCCCCATCTATCCCCACTGCCCATGAAAGGATGAAAAGGAAATTTCAGCAGCTGATAATACAAATTAAAACGGTTTCCTCCAACCAAAAGGATGGGGAATTTTATACTAGATTGAATTTGACACCATACCACTACAGTGAATATAATTCATTGTGATCTTCTTGCCATTCAGAACCAATGGCCCATTCATGTGTAAATGCACAGAGTTAAAGAAAAAAGCATGACACAGTAAAGATAGGCTATAATGTCATCTGTATCTAAGCAATCAGCTTCATTGTGTCCTGGTGACAAAAGGAAGAGTAAATATTAAACTTAGGAAGGATTACAGTTTTACAGTAATTCAGAAGTGTGGGTTTATTACAAAGTATATTCAGCTTCTATATTTCTGTCACTACATATGTATCAGTCTGTGTTATATAGACCACACTAACAGATCACGAAGGGCAGCTCACTGCTTAATACTGAATCACACCCCCTACACAGAGAGAAATTAAGCATCCTTGTAAGGAATAACAACAAAAGATTTCACTCACACCAGGCACTAAATAAATAAAGTAAACCCTCAGCCAGAAAGCCTTGGATGGGAGTTTGAACAACTTAGAATACAGCAGTGAGACAACATCACTGGGAAGCGAGGGTCAGGTGTGGACTCCAGGTGGCTTCAGAACAAAGCAGTAGTAAAAAGGGCTTGAAAAGAAGTCTTCCTTATTGAGCTCTGTCTGTCTACCTTTGTCCAAAGATTTTCAGATACCAAGTTCCACCCTACCTTTGAGGAACCCTGAAGTCAAAGGAAAGCAAAATCATCCATACCACTGTCTTGTTAACAAAAAGAAACCAGCAAGCCTGGGAACTGGCACACAGAACAGAAATATAGAGGGCTATAAGCAAATAATCTTTGCAACTTGCTTGAGCAGTCTTTAGATGAGCGCCTAAGAGCTTTTCCCAGCTGATCCTGCCCAGCCCAGGATGCTCATTAGGCACAAGGACAAGTGGGGGCTCGTGGGAATCTGTACTGGGTAAAACTGAACTCATAGAGGGCTGTTTGCAATCATTACTTTCCCTGTCACCCTTTATACTCTAGATATGATTTTAGAGAACAGTGCAGCCTTTTCTATTAAGAAGCATAAAATGGGTGAATTCACTATGTGTTATTGTATAGTTCTGCCTGAGTATGATTGCCACTTGCTTTGTACAGTTGCAGATGATTACAAGAGTCATTAAGCAGCATAAAATCATGCATGCTGGCTAATTAATGTGAATTTATTCTGTTTTTAGTTACGCCTGTTGAACTCCACTGATATCAATAAAGTGAAGGTAGCATCAGTAAAGACTATAGTAAAACAGATGTAGGTGAAGGAAGTTGAGCTAAGCAAGTTTAGTGAATAATAAAACTCTAAGAAATAGAAAAAGAAAATCAAACTTCCAGCTACAGCCATGTACCTATTGTAATCATGCCTCATAACTATCATTCAGGCAATTTTCCCCAACATTAGTGTTCAAGTGATACTTTGTAAAGTTCAGGGGCTTGGTAGAAGAGTAATGACAGTGTTCAAAGCAGCATGAACTGGGATATAATCCCCACAGAGTTCAAGCTGAGGCTCCTCAGGCTTTTATTTACTTTACTGCCAACACAGAGCCACTCCAGTGTCTTCTCAACCTTTCCTCCTGCATGCCAATGTTGGTATGCACACCTCCTTGCATTAAATGCCTTCAGGACTCACAGGTTCAGTTCTGCCCTCACAGGTCCCTGAATCAGGCTGCTGTAATCTATTTCTAAGGATAATTCTCATAAGAGTTTAGCAAAAATAAAAAAATAAAAAGGTTTGTAACTCTATATTCCAATACTGAAGTTTGACACGATTCACATTTTTCCCTCCTTCCCTACATTTTCATACAGCCTCTCTCAAACCAGTGTTTTCCAAACTATATTTAAAGAAATGTTTTCTGCTCTTCCAAGAGTGACATCGTGCTGTGACACGTGAAGCTGAGCTAGCTCTGTCACGTCCAATTATGTGACATGACATAACCCAACTTGATCGGCAAACCTGATCTGACACCACAACTTGAACAGATTCACTTCTCTTCAACCATGAGCTCATGTCAAACTTTCTGCAAGGGAGAAGCGTGAAAAATATATTATCCGTATTTTATTTTAGCTTAAAACTTAGCCCTTGACCTTTCAGTGATGGCTTGAGATGATCAGGGCCAGACACACCTGCCATGATTGCCTTGTATGCTTTGAGGGTAATTTTGCTGATGACAGAAAGAAGCTGTTGCCAGTCTGAAAACTAACCTGCTCCTTACAGAAACTGAGAGACTGCTTCAGAAGTGCACAATACATTTCTCGTGCAGTAGAAACCTGAACATGCAGCCTTAGTGAACATCAGGAATGGATAGAAATCGCTCTTATCTACAGGCTTCCATAATTTAGGGGAAAATAATTATAAGTGAAAAACTTGACAATGCCTTTGGAAAGCATTCAACCCTCGGAGAACAAAATAGGTGTCCACTTTCTGAAAGTG
This sequence comes from Cyrtonyx montezumae, assembly GCF_038088225.1. Classification (NCBI taxonomy): domain Eukaryota; kingdom Metazoa; phylum Chordata; class Aves; order Galliformes; family Odontophoridae; genus Cyrtonyx; species Cyrtonyx montezumae. The sequence goes on from NW_027072056.1 coordinate 20,921,152, forward strand.
GTATGAACAAAATAAAACAAAAAATCTAGATAAGTTTTTCTCTTCTCTCTCAGTTCAAGATGGCATTTTCTATGGATATATTCATGGTGGCTTAAATTCAAATCTCCACCACAAGTTAGACCCAGCATTCAGACAGAACTGCTCAGCAATACATCAACCCAAGTTCTCCCTACGGCATCTACATTTTTAAAGTAGAAAGTCACTCAGAATATGCTGATCCATTTTCTTCAACATCCTCACCTAGATATGCAAGAACTTTAGTCCATACACTTATTCACATGTCGTAGATCCAAAACTGTATTTGGCTAAAAAGCTGCCTGAAATTTATTGTAAGCTGCAAACGAGTTCCTGTCTAATTGGTCTGAAAGGGCATTTTTTATTTATTTGCTCAATTTTTATGCTTAATGTGACTTATCTGGCTTTAATCTCTGCAAATCACATATGAGATTTTAGAAAGAAAAAAAATCAATTTTTCTTCTTCATCCCCAGTAATCAATGCCATTTTTTATTACTTTTTTTTTTAACCTCAGCTGGCAATTTTGTCAATGAGGCTTGAACTATGATAGATTCCTGCTTATCTCATAAGATAAATAGCACAAATTCTTCTCTCAGTCATATCTGCAGCATGAAGCAGTAGCTAAGATCATCTACTACTACCACATGGTGCACAAAATATTGTTCCTTAAATTCTGCAGAAGGGTCTTATAGCAAGCCTTACTGTCCAGGACATTAGCACTGCACAGTTAAGCTTGTTACCAATAAGGAGTTCTGCAGAGATGCAACCCACATTTTCATTAAACAGGGCAACTTTACTGACACTTCCCACACTTCCAGCCAAACAAGACTGCGTTTCCTAAATCAAGAGGACTGCCAAAAAAACACTTGCCTCAGAAATTCAGAGATTTTTTTTAAGCATAGAATCATTAATCTTGGAAAGCCTACTAAGATCCTCCAATCCAACCCACCATGCCCACTGGCCACGACACTCAGTGCCACATCTCCACAGTTCTTGAACACCTCCAGGGACAACAGTGATTCCACCACTCCCTGGGCAGTGCCTCCCCTCTCTTTTGGGGAAGGAATGTTTCCCAATATCCAACCTGAGATATTGCCTCCAAACATAAACAAATGGCCAGGATTTATTCAATTTTCTCTTCAAAAATCAGAATCAGTCACTACTGAAAGAAAATCCTCCCAGGGGACTTCCCCCTCACCCCACCAGCAGTGCTGACTCATATAATGCCAGTATTTAGTTGAAACAATTTATGACAATAATAAAAATGTTTAAGCCAGCCTTACACATAAGCTGCAACATAGGCTGAATCGTATGCAATTTAGATTCGGTGTAGTGACACAGGAGTAGTTACTCTGCAATGATCCCACTTAATCACAAATCCAGCAGCATCCTGGCTGTCTGTATCTGTTTCTCTTGGGACAAAACAGCAAACATCACTGTCTGCATCAGAGAAAATAGAATCTCCTCCAGTCTGGGTCCATCTGCATTTCTGCTATGAGCTGAGGGTGCTCAGAGCAGAGAGCACCCAATGCTCACCTACACCCCACACACGTTCACAGGGCTCTGTGCTGAGCATGGCACAAGGTGCTGTTTGAGGATGACTGGGGAGGAGCAGTGTTGATCTGATGGGAACACTTGGGCATTCAATGCACTGGGTCAGGCTCCACGCAGTGAGTCACACACTTAGTCATAGCACTGCTCCACACTGCTAGCCTGAAGGAAGTACTTATATAAGATGGAAATTTTACCTCATTAAGCAACCTACACCTCATAATTGTTGGTGTTTTATTCATTCTAGACCTCTTGGTCACCTGATGCTGGACAAAGTTTCCACAGACTGAGTAATTGCATCCTACTGAAACAAATCCTGCAGCACCATTTCTAATGCCCAAAGCAGCATATTTGTGAATGACCACGAGTATCTTTTAGCTGCTTAATTAACTCAAAGCTACTTCTCAGGCTGGGTAGTTGGAGGACTTTGGAGTGCTGGAAAATTAACTTTTTAAATTGTTACTTAAGATATTTCCACTTTAGCAAGTAAATCCCCTTGCAGACAGGCAGCTGCCTTTATGTCCTTGCTTCTAACTGAACATAATGAGAGCACTGATCAGCATCAATAGCCGACACAAGAGCTTCATCCTTGTTGCACTGTAAAAGTTCAAGATGTACTAGAAGTGGAAGGAGGGGAAAGAAAAAGTAATATCACATTTTCAACCAAATATTTCCCTCCTGGCTCTGGTGGACAGCTCATCTCTCACACTTCTAATTCAGGACTAAAGAAGTTGGGACACAGAGGAACTTGTCTGACACTGTCATTCCCCATCTGACCCTGAGGGCTTGTAGCTTCCCCAGGGCAGAGCACAGATAATTAGAAGGAGGAGAACACCCACCTCATTCTTCAGTTCTGCTGCTTAACAGAGCACAGCTACAGGGTTCTTAGGACCCAGAGCCCATCTCTGCCACCCCAGGGGACAAAACCCATCCGAGCTCCTCAGCCTCAGCAGCACCAGGGCATGTACAGGGCTCCTGTCATTAATCCCAATACACAGTACCAGCCTGTAACTGTCTAGAACTGTTGATATTATTATACTAATCTTGTTTATAAACTTACAAAACATTAATAAATCATTAAATGCTAATTGTATTTCCTTTATTTTTCTTCCATTAGAGCTGCTCCCCTTGCTGGTTAGAAATATGAGCATTTCCAACCCACAAACACATTCAAAACAACTATTCCATGAAGAATGTCCTCTAAATTGCTTACAACCAACAAATGCTCTTTGCTCGTTATAAGACAGCATCCATTTATTCAAATGATGTAAGAGGGCTCATTAATCTCAAGCACACAGCACAATAATATTGCCAGTGAGCAGCATGTCGCAGGTCAGCAGACAGCAGTTGCAGGGACCCACCAGGAAGACCTCATTTTGGACTACTGAATATTTATAGGTCATTGCAGCTGATAGATCTCTGGTTTTTCACTGGCTCCTAGACAAGCTTCCAAAATACCGATGACAGCCTCATGGTTTCAGACAGGCGTCCCAGCAGACACTTTAAGAGAGCTCCAGTGTTTCCACAGGGCAGCTACCTTCTTCTGCCACACTAAAGCTGCTGGGAACACAACAGTGCCAGAAAAATAGTAACAATAATAATAATTTCTTTACCCCAGAGAAAAACTCCACTGACCCATGCATTCTGTCTTGTCTAAAGTCCCCAAATCCTATCGACAGGACAAACCAAGATTTTTGCCTTAACCATGAGATGCTGTAATTCATTTGGACTGCTGGTTTACCTAAACTGACGGGAAGACTGAATATGTTTCAAGCTGATTTTTCCAAGGACAGCATTCGCTGTCATTTTGTAATTGGGCTCAGTCAAACATTTTATAATGAAGGTAATTAAGGGAAAATAATGTAATATTTTTCTCCATTTCTAAAGAGAAAACTATTTCAGATATTATCAAACTATTCTCTTCCAGGAAAAACATTTGTCTAGACTTCTTCATCAATCTCCATTTAAACTTAGACACAAATTTCTTATTTATTACTGCTATTAATTACTATCAGCTGTTAAAAATGCTTTTACCATGACTGATCCTGAAAGATTCAGGCAGGTCCACTCAGAAAACAGATGACCCAGTACAAAACGCTTTCCTTTTTGTTCTTCCTCATCCAGGAGTACGATGGGGAAAAAAAGAAATCTGAAATCCCATCATGGCTTGTGTTAAGACACATTGAAGGCTGAAATGCCATTGTTGGTAATGAGAAGTCAGGACATATTCTGTGACTTCACTGTTTCCAGCACAAAGGACAGGGATGGGTTGGACCACAGGGGTTATGGGCCAGAGACAGACTGAGAAGCAGTGGGAGACCCCAGGAACCAGTTCCCTGAAGCACTGCACTGCTCCTCCTTAAGCCTTCGATCAGGGCATGGCTAGAACAACAACAAAAAAAAAAGTAACAAAAGAAAATCCTGTCATACAGGTCAGATACTGCATTACTTTGCATTTAGAGTCAAGCTCTGAGCTGGAAACCCAGAGCACAGATGTTGGATATGGCAGGGCAGCATTGAGATGCCCGGTCACAGATCTGCTTGCAAAGGGCAGAGAGGATCAGCTGGAAGACAGAGGTGCCTAGTGAGAGATCTACTCCTGCCTCAAATTTCTGGTTTTTGTTTCTTTTTTTTTTTTTTAAGTGAAAACGTGTTTGACAAGGTGTCTTGCACTGGTTTAAAAACAAAAGTCCTTCTGCATCCCCTAACACATAGTTTTCTGCTCATATAAATCCCATCTTTAATTACCAGCTGCTGCAAATGATCTTCTTATGATCATTAACTGTCAGATCCTGAAGCAGCATATTTCTTATTGCCCTCAGTGTTCAAATACTCCACCTGTTCCTAATTAGTCAAACTACCAAAGCCTATCTACAATGCGACTGCTCCGATCATACACCACAGCTGCTTAATGCTTCACTTCCTACAATGTATGTAACAATATTTATTATTAAGAGATATCAACTACCTCTACTAAAACTGTGACTGAAATAGGAGACAGTAAAAAAACAAAACATTTTTAATGAGATAACAGCCCAGTCATTGCTAATGATGATTACTTGGATTATCATTAGAATCAGTTTTAATGAATGCTCACCAGCACAAACTTTCCACCAGCTCAATTTTCCTGAGTTAGTCTAATCAAAAATAATAAGCAGGATTTAATAAATTACCATAACCAAACTCAGCATGATTTTAATTACTGCTTTATCACTATGTTTATTTATAGTGGTTCCTAATAACATGTGAATCCTCAAACTTGGATACCCCTTGTCATGGAAAAAAAAAATCCCACTAGTTTTTTTGAACAAGTATAAACTATATTTTGTTATTATTATTTCTTCTATAAAATCCTTCTGTTACCACACAGTAGAAGGTCTGCTAATTGTACTCATCACTCCAGCAGGAGCCAAGCAGCACTCTGCCTCTACTCTCCAGGGGATCTGCTCCCGAGGCTAGGGCCTCTTCCATTCACTTGGAAATGAGCAAGACGGAAGCATTCAGTTGCAGAACTCTTTGATTTGCAGATTCTAGCAGCTCATTTTGACAGCTATTTCAACAGTGATTTAAAGCAGAGCTAGATGCAGCAGCTTGCTGGACGTCACAAAAGAGCATTCACATTGCCACAGCAACCTGCAGGTGACAGAAGTGAGGATTAACCTCTGTTTATCCACGCAATGGCACAGTTTTCCACTCACGTGAGAAACCCGCATCTAATTTCCATTTTTCTGTAGGTGATTTTGTAAAAAGCCCCTGAAGACAGTGTAGGAGCAGTGTATTTTCAGTTAAAGCATCCCAACAGCAAGTCAAACTTGCTGCACTGTTACTTTACTAACCTTAATGATTCTATGAAATACAGGAAATCTATGAAACTGCAATAACTGGGAAATTCATCGAAAGACGGTGGAATTATTGTATATAAAACCCCAGGAACCACAGAATTTGGGTATATAATTAGACGATCGGCATTAATAATACTACTACTAGCTACAGAAGAGCAGCCAATGACTCATGAAAGCATCCCACGTAACAGCCTTGCTGTATCACTTCGTGCTCCACACTTGAAGCTTTTTGAATTTCTCCCAAATGAGCAGAATTTCACAACGAGGTGTTTAACATGCAGATTACCCTGAGCTGAGACATAAAACATTTCACACCTTTCAGAGCTGCTGATTGCAGACACCAAGACAAGAAGCGCCAAGGAAACAAGCTGATGTCCTGCTGAACTGTGGATCTACAGCGTGTTTAATTTAAAATGAATTCTGCAGCCAGCAAAGAATAGAAACTGCAACTTTTAGTCCCATGCATAATTTATAACAACCTTAAGGCATTTGCAACATCTGAAATTAAATAGGAAATGAAATTATTCCCTGAAGGTGTTGGGGTTGATGTGAGAAACGCGTTTAAAAATAAGTACACAAGTAGTTTGTACCATTATGGTGCATATTACTCAGCAGATCTCATTACAGTCCTTCACCGGGTTCCTCTGGGTCTCACCTTGAGCCCCCTGAGGGCTGTGCCTCCAGCACACTCCCAGTCACCCCCAGAGAGGCATTCATGGGGTGGCGAACGGTTTCTCCTGACAAAAACCTATAAAAAGCACACCAGAGCCTCATGGCTGCTGAAGAGCAGCTTAAAGCATTTATTTATTTTAAGCACAGAAACAAAATCTGCTATAATTGTAGACTAAAAATGACAATGTCTCCCCCGCATTGAGCCCTGCCTCAGAGAACCCTCACACACTTTTAGGAAATGCGTTGATTTTTGCTGATGCTTTCCAACTCCTGCCTGAGCCAAGAATATTATTTCTTGCAAAAATGCAAAGAATCAGAGTAAACTGAAAGCACTGGGACTTACACTGGAAACTGGCCCCACCTCCCCATTGGGAACTGCAATGAAAGCCATCTCCAAATAAATCATCTTTCACTGTTTAGCTTATTGCTTGGAAAGAGGCAGAAAGAAGAAATGCCAAGCTTGCAAGCCAAAGGTTCATCACCATCACATGTGTAACCTCAATTTTTTATCTGATAGGAAAAAAATGGAGATACATTTCTACTAGAGCACCTCCTGTCCAAATGCCTCACCATACTGAGGATGCACTAGAGCTTGGAGGAAACACTCCAGCTCTCTGGAGGTTTGATGGCATCAAGATCCTTTAAAGTGCAGATTCCCATTTCATGGCACCATGTCCACCCAACAGAAAACTGCAGAGCAGCTGTCCAGAAAAGCAGCCTGCTCCCACAGAGCTAGAGCAGGATTTCCCCACACACCTGAGCCTCAAGGAAACAAAACAGAGTTGGGCTGGAAAATGCTTCCATCCTGTAAAAAGCAGTAAAATACAGGAATTCAGGTTCTGTGAAATTTGTGGTAGCATTTGTACTTAAAGATTTTTTCATAAATATATATTATTAGAGCATTTCATCTAATTTCCAGGAGAAAAAAAACTGCTTTTATACAGATCGTTAAGTGAAACTCCAATTTAATGAAGGGACATGAAAAATGCATTCAAATAATTTAAATGCGTATCTATAGTATTTATATAAACATTAAACTTGTTTAGCTTAAAAACCTTTGGAATCATTATTTCACATCCATAAGAGACAGCAATGAACAAGCCAAACCAACCAGGAGCTTCCACTTTGCGTTGTTAATGTCCACATCACTGCCTGCTGCAGTTGCTCACTTCATTCATTTGGGCCATTACTGTTGAATATCTAACACTGGACTTCTGTTTCACCTGCCTCAGAGTATTTAGCCATATTACTCACCAGAAGAAAACAGCTTATGAACAGTGCGATACAAGTCATTTATCATTAATTATAAAACTAACTGAAGAATCAATACCATCATATTGACACATTGCATTGTGAGAAGAATCATGAAACCACAGAGCAGGCAACCAACACAATCAATTATTTAAGAAGTTGCCTGGACAAATGCTCAATCTATTCAGACAAAGCCAGATCAATAAAAACAGACAATCTGGCTTGAAATGAAGCACCTCTGGCAGCCATAAGGGAGATGGAGATGTGAGATCTGGTGAGCAAAACACTGATGTGCCTCTGGCACTTGGCCCAAACAGCCACTGCCATCCCAACCATGACACCAGGCTCCTTCTACTGCAGCACATCACATCTAAAGGGCCTGAAAGGAAAGCAAATTAGAGAAAACCCAACACAGGGTGTGGAACACCCAACACAGTGCAACCTGTGGGTATTGCAACACACCTGAAGTCTGAAGAAAAAAGACAATTAAAAATATATAATAAACAGAACAAGAGAAAGGTCCCAGGACTCTAGAAACAGAATTTGAAGACTTCCTTTATCTGTGGGTTTCATCCCTCACAGAGCCTCAATTTGTTCTTATTTGATTGTTTTCTAACTTTTCAATTATCGTGTGTGTGTGTGTGGGGGGGGGGGGGGGTGTAATCAATCTGTTTTCAAAGTCAAGCATTAATTTAAAACAACATTCTTAGAATCCTACTTGTTTCCTTCTGAAGGTCTTTTTAATGGCATAAGCATCTGCATAGCCCATCAATCTTACCACCCTGATATCTTGAGAGCTATCTCTATCATTATATAAGGGCTGCTTTAACAGCATTTATTAATTCAAAAGATTCAGATATCTCATTATGCATTACCTGGAGAGACTCTTACAGACTGGGGGCACCTACTTAAAGTTTTGTTACAAGTGTCTCCAACTTTATTTATTTGAGAATGGAAGATAATCAAAATATATTATTAGAGAACAGAGTCAGTAGGTAGTTTGAAACCTTAACTACCTGAAGATTCCAAAATGGTGCCATGGAGATTTTTTTTCCTCCTGAAAACATCAAGGACCATACGCTTTGCACTGCATGGGTAAACCATTACATCACTACACCCCACAGTGTCCATAGTGGACACTGTGTGCTTTTGCCATTCATTGGAAGACGCTCTCAGAGTATTTTCATTGTGCATCACCTCTGAGCTGGGCAGCCCTGGAATGCTCCAACAAATCCAGGTCAATATCCTACCAAAAGGAACACCCTGCCCTGCTTGCAGAGGAGCCTCACCAATGCTTATGTTATCTGAATGCAAACCCAAGACATTCAGCAGCAGCCTTGTGTTGCTCACAAAGAAATGAGGAGTTTCCTGCATCCTAGTACCCTCAGTTTTTTTGTTGCCTCAAAAACAAGTGACATTGCAGTATTTAATCCCAAGTTCAAATATGATTTCTGAAAGTAAATTTGTGCTTCTGAAGCATATGCTTTGTGACTCTTACCTACACTTTTGGTAATTTCTTATAAAAATAATGAAGGCCTGTTAGGAATCACTACTTCTATGGCAGTCATGCAGAAAGTATTAATAATAGCTAATAAATCGACGAGATATTTGTTGCTTGGTTTCCCACACTGGCTAGTCTGTAAAAGCTGATAATTGAACACAAATGAAATAAAACATTTAAGATTTGTTTGCAATTGTATTTTAATTAAAAGGCAGTAGGTCACAGCTGATTAACCGTACTCAAATGCCTTCTGTGGTTCCAAACTACACTCAAAAAAGATGAATATTCATTTTTTCCTCAAAACCTGCTCCAGCATATCTTTCAGTCATGACCATATTGATAACCCAATTCTAAAGATCCTTTTCTGGCATCACCTTCAATACCTTCACACATTTAAGCAAAATATTTCTATCAATAACGTAATTTCATACTCTGTTGCAAAGATGCATTGGAGATACACTATAAAAGACTTGTAACATTTAGAAGTGGTACCTTTAAAAGAATCATTTGAGTCTACACATGTTTTATCAAAATCAGCACCTCTTTACCTGCTTCTGCAACAGCAACACTTCTACAAGTGCTCATAAACTAAGCCCATTAACCAGGTTTCTCATATCATACTTCAGAAACAGTTAAAAAAAAAGACTTACCTTCTCTGCACCAGGTGCAAAAGTTTTTCTTGCTGTTAAGCAAGAAGAAACCCTTCTCCCCTCTCATCACTGCCATTTATCTACCATAAAATACCAACCTCAGGCTGAGGCTGGAAGCACAGAACTCAGCCTTCCTGCCTTTACATCCACTTCCCTTCACCTCAAGCACCAATTATTAGGCTTCCCTTTAATTTCTGACAGCATTAAAGAAATTTAATTAGGGTAAAATTGAAAGCTACTGGAAATGGAGATCCTTTCTTCTCCTCCATTAATTTGCAGTTTTGCTTGCATTAATGCTAAGTGATTATCAATGATTTGCATTTTATTGTCTAAATCATCACAGTGAATTGTAATCAGCAACATTAGTATCAAATTAATTTGAGCTAATTCAGGATAAAATTCTGCTTCCAATAACATTGTGGCAAACTGAAGTAGCTCTACTGAGGGTGACAGAAGCTACACCTAAATGAGTCGCAGCCCAATGGAGATTGTGGTCATGCCCTGGGCTGAGTGCTACCACTTGAGATCTTGCTGAGCAGTTGAAAAGCAGGAATGACAGGATCACCAAGGTTGGAAAAGACCTCCAAAGTCATCCAGTCCAGCCATCCCCCTACCACCTATATTTCCCCACCAAACCACATCCCTCAGTACATCAAAACATTTATTGATACCTCCAGGAGTAGTAACTCAACCACCCTCCCCAGGCAGCCCATTCAAGCACCTAAACACTCATACAGAAAATATATTTTTCCTTACACAAGGACAGGGGGCAGTTGATATAGCTGCATTCAACTAGTTTTAGATCACCCAAGAAAACTAGTGATCATAATTTGGTAATAAAGAAGGAATAACATACCCCTTTCCGAGGATGAGGGCTTGCTGGAAAATCCCAGAAAAGGGTGATCTCCAAGATGCTCCCCCTTTTGGCTGCCAGCCCTTAAATGAGTTTAGGGAGGGTGGACCCAGGATCCACTCCTTCCAAGCACACAGGTGAATAGCTTCCACCTGTGCTCCCAGGGTTGGCCACATCCTTTCATGAGGTGCTCAGTTGCTGGTTCTGGCTGTGACCTAGCATTTCCCATACACCTAATATCTACCTGAACCTCCCTTAGTGCAAATGAAGAGGCTCTGACTTCATCCAGAAATAGCTCTGCATTGTTACATCGCCCATTGCAGTCACATCTGCTGTAGGAATGAGTCTCGAAACATTTTATTTTTAATTTTCTATAAAGTTACCTATATTCTTAAGAGAAAAAAACAGCCTCACAAATGCTAGTGCTTGCGTTATGTGAGTGCTTCCAGTCAGCACCACTTTAAGAGGCATTTTTAGCAGAAGTTGGTCTCCTGCCCAGAATATGGTAGTGCAGAATTCATACAAATCATTGTCAAGTGCATGCTTTTGTCCCTGTGATAGCGCTCTGGATTAAGCCCATTGCTGAATAACACAGAACCTGCTTCATCATTTCCTTGCTCTTATGAATCTCGGTATCCCTTGTCTTCATATTTCCAGCCTGTTCCTTTCACATTTTTTATTATTTTCTAATCAAATTGCTGTAGGGCTGGGCTGCAGATGGGGAAAGCTCAGAACTGACATAATTATTGTAATGCATTCAGGTACCTAATGAAAACAAATCTATCAGCAGTTCCATTCCCCACTCCTGCCTGGGGGATTTCTCAGAGCCGGCTTCTTTTTCTGTTTTGGGAATATGTTCATGTTTCTGATCATGAATTTGAAGAAAATAACAACTCAGGAAAATCATTAATTAAATATTCAGGAAAAAGAGCACGATTAGGTTAATCAGAGCATTTGTTCTGGAGACTTCAAAATGACACTTTTTGTTTACTTGCTTATTTTTTGCTGCAATTGTGCTTCCAAAGAAAATTATTACCACTTGAAGGAAGGGTAATCTTTCTATCATGAGACTGTCAAAAAAAAAAATCAACTCAGGACAGCTTCAGACTCTTCAGACAGTGCTCAGGGGTCCTTTCTCCAGCTCCTTTCTCCCTTTGCAATTCACAATTTCCCATTTTACTGCATGCATACAGAGGGCTATTTTTCAGCCATTCTGGCTGTAAGGAGGGCAGGGTGTGATGGGCTCAGATGGCATCTATGGGACCGAGGTGAGCAGGGCTAACCTGAGCAGCCCCAAGATCTGCATCAAGGGACAGAGCCTCTGGGAAACCTCCCAACCACTTGGAGCATATATCCAACAGGATATTAGGATAACAAGGCTTACTGAGTACATTGCTTCCCAAAAGAAAAGCTTTCTGAGAAACAATGCCACCTGCTGAATTTGAGGTGCAGAACTCTATCTCTTTGGCTCATTCTTTGTTACTGTGGCAGACAGCACAGAGCCAGGGCACTGGAGAAGGGCTCAGCTGCTCCAACTGGAAAAAAAAGGGAAACCAGTCATGAGATGGAGCTTGGAGCCTGTGGTTGGGGATAGCCACCTTTTGCCTTAGGAGGTGGGTGAGAAAAGCCAACCTCAGGTGTTCCAGTTTTGCTGGTATCAGGAATCCCCTATTATCAGACATGGAGAGGATTGCAGCTTCCCAGACACATTCTGTGCCAGTCCAATGGCCAAAGAAAAATGTTAGAGTCAATAAAACAGTTTTCCAAATTGCTAAAAGATATATATAATAAATACCACTGAAGGAGGAATTCTGTTTACATCACTGGCTGTAGGAAGATCCAGGATTAATTTCCAAAATGGTTAAAGCTTTTGTTTTAAAAACTGGTTAAGGTACCAAAAATGTCTGACCTATGGTAATAAAAGAATACAGGAAGCATTGTCCCCGCTCATTTCTAGAAAGCAGTGCAGCCTTGCAAGATTTTCAGTAATATTTTCAGTTCCACTCTTAGGCTTCAGAGTTCCAGTTATTTGCATTTTAACCTTCCTTTCATACTTGCTTTGTAGGCTCGCCCCAGAAGCGGGTACAGAAGTTAATACCAGGGCTCTCTTCTTGTACAGGGAGTGAAAAGTGAAGCTTGTTCGAGTCTCTGAATATGTAGCTTTTCATAAGTATTCTGTATTCATGCAGTTCAGGCTATTTCCAGAAGGAAACAGTGAGTTCTCTTCAAATACTGAATTTGGAGGCAAAGTTGGGAGAGAGGGAAGATGAAGATTAAAACTAGATTAAAAGGTGAGGAGAAAGAGGACATCATCTCAGAGCACTTGGAAATGAAAGACTCAGTGAAAGGACCATGGCGCAGCACCTCAGGGTGCAGCATGACCTAAATGACCTCTGCTCATCTCCCCAGCTCCCCACCAAAGAGATCCAGGAAACCCTTCTGCTGGTGCAGAGCTGCCTTCTGCATCCCAAACCAGTGGGACCTAACTGCTCCCTGCACCCACCTCCAGTCTCCACAATGAGCTTTTATTGAAGCTGAGTCCTGAGGCACTGGCTCTGAGGCTCTTTTGCTTCTAGATTGCTCATCTTTCCAGAAGTACTCATCTGAGAGTGAACTGGTGCACAAGATGACCACAGAGCTCTGGAGAGCCTTACTTCATTTCAGCTCTAACAGGAGTATCAGCAGCAAGGACCACTTCCGTCTAATGACTGCATTTTGCAGACCTTGCAGAGCCCCAGTGCTAAAATAAACTCTGTTATTTACTGTGCATTGCCCACTTAATGACTCTTCCAGCAAAAAGCAGGCTGTGCTTTCGCAGCAGATGCCAAATGCCATTGATTATTCAGTTTTTGGAAAATATTCATAATCATAAGGAAATAAGAAACCAACTGAAATAGATCAACCGTGCTTGGGCACACAGTTCTTTTTTTCAAGGCTTAAAACAGCAAAACCAAATCCATGTTTAGGCTGTGTGCTCAGTCCACAATGTGGCACAGAAGCAAAAGAAGCAGGATTTGAGTTTTTTTCAGTGCCCAAAGAATTTAAAATTTAAGTTAAATGTTGGGACATTAGGAGGGTGGACAGGTTGGTATTTGAACCAGAAACCAAATCCAGATGTTGGATCTCCGCTACAGAAGGAATGAACATCCCAGTAGATCCCTGATCCAATCACATTTCAAATATAGCATCAGATATCCTGAGGCAAAATTCCTCTCATTGGGATTTCATATTTTTAAGGGGTAGCCATGAATTTCACACTTGTGAAGTTACGTTACTTTCACTTACACTATGTATTTGAGGTTACGGTGGTAGTTAGACAGGGAAACCAGGACTGAATTCCAGGACAACATTTTATTGTCAGCAGTATGTGCTACTCACTGCTCACCCATTTTTCTGGCACATGGACGGATAGAGCAAGCATCAGGATGCAGGGAAGTCCTGCAGAATTTCTCTCAATATGAAGCATCAATTCCCCCTACTCTCAAACAAAAAGCGTTATTGCACTGGAAGGCTGACAACCAGCATTTGCTAAACAGAAAGAGCTCCTGTGCTGGTTTAGCAGGCAGGAGTATTTATCTTCCATGAAAATATAAAAAAATAACAAAAATTCAACAACTGTACATTTCCCAGAAGAGAAAATCTTGTATCTGTTCCCAAAGTTGAACCATAGAGTCAGAAACAACTTAAAGAAAGACCATTATTTTTCTTGAGCGAGGTCAAAAATTGTAGTTAACCACAGAAGCATTGTACATCTTTACATACTGCAATGTTTTATGAGATTTTTATACTAAAGCTCTACACTTACTCTAAAAATTACTATCATACAGTTTAAGTGAGCTAATAAAGGCTTGGCTCCCTAATTTCTACCAGCTTTCCTTCTGTGACATGATAAATACGATTGATCTTGCAAGAATTCTATACCCAGAAGCTGGGTAATACAATGGATGTGATATTTGTATGGAATCTGCTTATGATTTATTGTAACTCTTTGTAACATGACTGCACACTCTCTATAATTTTGGCCTTGTTTCTCTTGGATAAGGTGATTAACAGGTGAGCACTCTGAATTTTATGAATCATTTCTGATTGTTTCAATTTTTTCTCCCAGCACGACCACTCCTAAAATAAAATTTAAACTGTATAATCGGTGTTTCTATTTTGATGTTAACAAACGTTAATATTTGCATTCACGGGAAGGTTTAGGAAAAAAAGCTATAGAAAAAAATTAATCACTTATCAAATAAAACTAATATTCACAAACTACTGAAATTCATGTGTTAGAAGATTTGTAGTTAAAGTTGTGTTTACCTTTTAGAGTGAAGGAAAGGAAATGAAATACATCAAAATATTAATATTGTCACGGCATGACTTGGCACTCTCTCTGAAGGACTTACAACTGTAGGATGTCAACTCTTGACATTGGGTATTTATGCCTTTACTCTTTCTGCATACCTAAATACGCAAGTCTTCCAGATAACCCATCCTAAAGAAGAAAGCACCAGCTGGCCCTACGTACAAAAGCACAAGCTCTGCTTTCATCCCTTATGGGTTAAAACTGCACACATACATGTGCAAAGACCACAATCAATCATCATTATACCTGTCAGCATTGCAGCAGGCTGGGAAAGGAGAAACACTGTGACATCCCTTTGGTTGTGTCTGCTGTAGAACCTGGAGGTTCCCTCAACAGTGATATCCTACTGGAATTCCTGTTACAAACCAAATGCTTCCAGGGCTGCTTTCACATCCCACTCCAAGCTTGCTGCAGTCAGATGAACCCAACCTTCTGGACAGCTCCTCGGGGGGTGGGAGATGCTCTGGTTTGCTGTTTGCTGTGGTGTCTAGTTAGTAATGACTATTGCTAAAGAGATGGGTTATTTAAAATCTCGGAGTATATGGTTTTATTTTTGCTTTAAATTTTTCACCCTGCAAGCCAATGGGGAGAGAAGCCAATGGGGAGGGTTTCCAAAGCCTCCAGCACAAGTTTTGTGTGAAGCCTTTGTCCCTTTGACAGCAGCCAAACCCCACTCCTGCTCCTCAATAGGAGGGATGTCCCCTGCCAGGGCACAGCTCTGCAGGACCAATGCTGTTATCAGAGGAACAGAAACAAAAGTGAGCATCTTCAAGGCAGTTCTGCAATTGAAACCAAGAGAGAAGAGACAAATACAATAGGAGTGTTACAATATATTGCTCAGGATTTTATCTGGACTGCCTTTATAATTATACCTAAACATAGTTCACTTCTGTTACACAAATGGTTAAACAGGCAAGGGAAGGGAAGAGCACACTCGTGTTCCTTAGAGAGAAATCATAAAGAAGCAGTGCAACCTGATGAAGCTGCTCCTTTCCAGACACCATACACAGCAAAAACACTTTAATCAGCTAATGTCTCACTTCTAATTGACAGCCAGCAATGCAGACCCTAAAACCTACAGTTTAAGCTGAGTTAGCAGAGGAGCGCTGGTGATTTTCCAAGGGAAGATGTGCACTGCAGTCTGATTTGGCGTTTGCACATTATTTATTCTTGTTCAGAGGGATCTGGGACGTGTTATTTCCTCACCCCATGAGCAGATCCAGAAGCTTGTTTTCAGTGCCTGTTTTTTCAAAGAGGCATGTGAGAGCTGAGGAGTATAGAAAAGTGGCACATCTATATCTAGAGGGTATCTCTTTGTCGCCCTTGTATATTCAAAACAGGTTTTATTTATTGCTGTTGCTTCGTGACTTTAAACTCTCTGGAGTTACCTTCACTTTTTCATCTTAAAAACGGAGCACATCGAGCCTTTGAGTGGCTGAGTATCTCTGCAGCCCTCTCTGAGTCACACAGGACAGCTTTGTCCTAATCGTGGCTATGGGAGACTGAGGGAACAGACTGAAACACACAGAATTCCTCAACTTGTTAAAAAAAGTCAAAAATCTTTCCATGATAACTTAAGGGAGTGCTTACAAGAAGTTGGTTCTTGGTCAAGCTGTACAACCAGGTCTATGGAGCCTGCTTTGGCAGGGGGGTTGGACTAGATGATCTCTAGAGGTCCCTTCCAACCCCTACAGTTCTGTGATTCTGTGTGATTCTGTGACTTCGGTTCCTTTGCTCTGTGGGTCTGTGCATGAACAGGCTCAAGTTCAGAAGATAGGGGTCTAAAATATGTAAAATATTGGCATTTTTTAAAGTGACATATTTTCTAAAGCAATAAAATGAACTGGAGATGGAAGCATAGTTGGTTCATTATGTCTAACGCTGCCTAACTTCTCTCACCATAATTAAAGCTTGGAGTAAACCCTACCTTCATTCCCAACACAACAATAAATGCTGAGCTATACAATAAATTAAATATTCTATTTCTCACAGCCATCATCAATTTACTGTTCAACCCTAAAAATCTTCTAACCAATACATGTCACAATGTCTTGCCTTCACTAGGATCTATGTTATGTGCAATGTTAACTAAAGTTTAGGTAATATCTGATGTATAATTGATGACTTATCATTAGACAAGCAGTGAGTGCTTCTACACAGCCACAGCTGGTGGAATACAAATGCTGGAGCTGTCTCCTTGCAGAGTGGCCCCTGATGGAGTTTATTTACACACGAGCAGCTTTAACAAGTAAATACAAATAAAAAAGCAGAGATAATCTTGTTAAATAAAGTGGACCACAAAAGGCACAGCAGCACTAAGAGCAGCAACACTGTTTTACTATTCTTTATTGTTGCCAGAATCCATTGAACCATTCTTCTTGGGATAGTTTCTTAAATAAAGAAATAGTGCTCTAAATAACAGCTTGAAGTGTAAACTCCAATAATTCTGAGAAAGGTGGAAAACCTTCAGCTGCCTCGACACCAGAATGCCAATAGCTACTATCCAAACAACAGGGTAAATCTCATAGCCCAGGTCATGGATGGGATTAGACTACTGGCCATGATCTGTCCTTTAAGAACAGATACACCTGGATCCACATGAACACAAATTTTCACAGATTTCCTTATACTGTCTAGGGGATTTTAAAATGCACTCTTCAGGTGAGATTCCTGCCCATAGTGGGCTTTGAATGGTACAACCACGTCATTCCAGCACACTATTAATTATAATCGATTAAAATTATTTTAATTGCAATGATTTTTCTTCTAAAGAACACCAGTATACGCAGTATACCCATACATATGCATCAAAAAAAAAAAAGAAAGAAAATATATTCTTCATCATATGTGAAGACAAATTACATTTCTCATCAGTATCTGAAGTCCAACAGAGCTTCTCCAGAGTTATTAATATTGTGTCAAAAGACAGAACCACTGTTCATTAAATATTTATTTGCTGTGCGGGAGGTTTCAGCAGGGATGTATTTTGAGCTTTAGATTAAGCAGATGATACTTCAGTGTTGTCTCTTTCACAGAATAATATTCTGTGATATTCTTAGACCTATCCTGATGAGGTAGAGCAGCTAAGAAACTGGCAGAAAAGTTGGGCGAAAGTTAATGTCCGTATTTTAATCTAAGATCAAACAATTATTTTTGGAATATGTGAATCTGCATGCATAACTAACCATACAACTACATTTCTGTGAGTTAGCCCAAGACAACAGCCTACAGCATCTTACCTTTAGAAGTAAAAGATACTGATTTTGCAAGCAAACTTGAAGATGAATAGTAATAGTGGTCTTACATACAGACTTTCTTTGAGTGGTGTATGGGATTGGAATGCCAGAGAAAGAAGGGAAGACAATGCAGGGGTTGAATATTGAGCCAGACATTTCTGGCTGTTGTAAGAGAACAACGTTATTCAGTTATAAAGGGCACAATCTACTTTGGACTTCATCAGAATAGAAGCAAGGTTAAAACAAATTTTCTTTACCTCAGTTTGTTTTACTTTGCTTTGCTACACAGCTGCCCAAGAAGGTCTGGCTGATAAGAAAGCATAATTGCAGAATTGTCAGACTTTCAACAGAAAATTCTGAAGTCGATCATATACTGTAATAGGGTATGAACTGATGCCTAAATATTGCCTGCTGAGCCCAGAGGTATTTACACCTGGAAGCATATTTTCAAGGAATAAGAGCAGAAGAGATTTTGACCATTCATTTTAATTATAATCTCTGAGAACTAAGGGCACAAGTGAGGGAATTTGAGCCAACTCTTCAAATGATGAAAATGATGTTTATAAATTCTTTCAGAACAAAATGGAGCTGAAATATCCCTCAGGTTTCCACCTCTGGAACACAGACTAATACTGAATGTTTCAAACACAAATCAGCATGAAAAATTAAAACACTGATATCTTCCGTAGCCAGGCGGCTTAATGCTAAGCTATTAGTGCTCAGCTGAATGGCTCATGGTGTGCCACAGCCCTGTGCTACCCCACAGCCAAAGCCATCAGGGGAGATGGTCTCCACTGGAGGTGCCACCAAGTACTCGTACAGAGACATTGATAAAACTCTTCAGCTTACGTTCTAATTTTTATCACGGAAAAAAAAAATCTTCAGAAAAGTGTATTTCACCCATTCTCTGCTGATGAATCAAACAAACAGATCCAATGCTAAAGAAATTTCCCCAAAACAGGGAGCATTCACAGAATCATAGAATATCTTGAGCTGGAAGGGGCTCCTAAGGCTCACGGAGTCCAACTCCAGAAGAATTTCTAAATGTAATATAGCACTGAATAAACTGAGCCCTTATCTCTGATATTTCCTCAGAGCCTTCACAGAGTCCCACCACCCTTTGGGTACAGCAGCAGAACCAGTGCCACGGGGAGCTGCTGTTCCTTCTACATCAGTACATGGAGCTGAGCTGTATGGATCCATCCCTGGAGGGTTTTGTCAATGAACACCAGGCGTTTTCTGGGAACTGTTAAATAAAGACACTGTTTCTTCCTACCTTGACAGACTTTGTTCAATAAAATGTCTTGTCTTGAGTAAAAAAGCCTCGGTACAGCATCTTGGTGGCATTTTTTGCCAGACAGAGATGATGAGCTGGTGCCTAAACTCTGAGCAGCAGACACAGAATGAGAGTTCCATGGGGCAAAACATGCAATCATGGCTTTCTGTCACTTATTTCCCTCTTGCTATGCAAATGGCACATCTCTTGCACTTAGTCATCTAACTTTTCTATGCACAAGAGTCACCATGCATCCTCTCCTACCCCTACAACGAGGACAATATTTTAGCATTGCACGTATAACACTCTTTTTCTCCCTCTTTCATCTAAACAATTACAACAATGTATAAAATGTCACATCAGGAAGAATAGTTTGCTGGAGTTTTCCTAATTATGCAAAATTGCTTTATCATCACTCTGGTTATTTCTGTTGAACTCAGGCTTCTGGCTTTAATTGTCCCTTTGGGCTACCTAGAAAGGTGGCTGTGATGCTGGTGGCTTGTGCCCTGATGCCCGTATCCCCAGAGCCACAGGAGAAATCCCAACCTGCTTGCTGGGTTCACAGCAGGTGGCAATGGAAGTGAGCTGTCCCCATACCACACCCCTCACTTTAATTCTTGTGTGAAGAAAGAAAACATCCATTTTTAGCATTCTGAATTCCCAACCTGTAGTCCCACATCTGCTTTACAAGGATGAAGTAAAGCCTTTAAATTTTGCCTGTAAAAAAAGCTGTAAAAAGTAATGAGCTAGCAAGATATCTGATGACGGAATGCAATAGATAACCTAAACCCACGGCTCACAACCTACTTTGTTCTCCAATGCACACAAACATGTTTATCATGAGCAGTGTGATTATGACATTTTAATAAGAAACATGACAGTTTTGTCCATTTGGTCCTCTAATGAATCTGAAATGTGATGCAGGATACAGCTTGCACATGACAAATGGAGGAAACTGGCTGGCTGAGGGCTTCTGCATGGATATAAATGTATTTTTGCACTGGGCTTGGCTCAATCTCAGGCTTTGCCATCTGTAGCAGAAAATATTTCATGTGAAGTAGGCTCTTGACTGCGGTTAGATAATAAAGGATTATACTGAAAAGGTTTGTCAGCAAATATCTGCGAGGCTGTTCCAGAGAGCTGTGTGGCAATGACTTCAGCAGACCCAGGGAGAGGTGATGAGATCACAGGCACCCCTGTTGCACACAATATGGCATGGCTACCTACTGCAAGGGATATGCAAAAATGTTAATACTTGAGCTAGACTCCCTTTAAAAAACCAAGCATGTAATTGAAAGAACACTCTTTTATACTTCTGATAATATCAGTTGCATCCAGCTATGGACCGGAATACAAAGCTAGCTGCAGTTTCACTCAGCGAGAGCCCTATTTAACATTCTGGGTGCCATAAAGTCCCATTGTCTCCAGCAGGAGCTGTGCCTAGCTAAAACAATGGAAGTTCTGAATAGGGACAGAAATAACTTCGCTCAGCACCAAAGCCTCCCACCACACCAGCCCTGCCCATGCTGCTCCCAGGGACATCCACATGTGCTAACCCTGCTTGGTGGAAGGGACACAAACCAGTGGCTGTTGGGTTGGAAGGGGTAGAGTTGAACAAGAAAGAGGGGGAAACCACTGCAGCTGCTGGATTTAAGTTTTCCCATGCTGGTTACTGAAGTATGACCCAAACCTAAGGAAAAAAAAATAATAATCGATAGCAATAAGAAGATCATAATCTGAAAATCTCTCATAGCTGGGAATAATCTATATCAATGTTGCATTTAATCAAGCAGGTAGAATTCCCTCTCCTCATGGTAATCATCTCCATAAAGGGGGGAGGGTGGGATTTTGTAACCTCTGCAATTTCAATTCTCCAAAGCAAAACTAACATAGTGATTTATCATCCTTATCTGGATGTCCAATAAACAAAGGTGTGTGCTTATCTTTTGCTCTCCTGCTTTCCACTCAGTGATGGGATTTCCTCATGGAGGTACAGAAAAGAGTGTTATTCAATTACCTTCCCAGCGAGCTCAATGAAACAGTGCTCCCAGTGCACTTTCAATAGACAGAATTGGTGACAGGGGCAGACAACCTTTCACCAGAAGGCTCAGCCAGTGTGATGAATGTAGCAGATTCCTCTGTACCAAACCACTGGGCATGGGTGCCTGAAAAAGAGCTGATTTGAGGGGTTTTTTGTGCCTTATGTACTGCTTGAAGCAGCAGTATGCACCAGCAATTCTGGATGGGCACCGCTGTTTCATCCATCTGGCTCCACAGAAAGGCTTAATTGTGGTTATGGGTACTGAGAGACAGCTGGAGCTTCCCAGCCATGCTGTATCCAACCCACAAAGTGTTTCCAGAATCTGAACACCAAGAGTGATAAGAATTGCCTACCTTCGTGGCAAACCTAGACATGATTGGTGATCACATCCCAGTGGGAAAACAGAAAGTACTACCATTGTAGGTAATGCCAAGGATCACTCTCTAAAGGAGCTGAGTTCTGCAGCTTACAGATGGAAACCTTGGGAGTTCACTCCCCATGTCCCAGCCCAACACTTTGTGTTTGGGTTTTTGTATTGGTTGTTAGGAGTTGCTAGGAAAAATTTTCATGTGCTTTTCAAGCTGATTTTCATTGTTTCAGGTGGCAGTTTAACACATCAAGGCTGCCAAGAACAGGATGTTTTAGCTCTCTGTGTTGTTCATCAGTGTTGCAAGGTCTTACCTCCTTACTCCACATGTACAGTCATTTAAATTAAGAGAAGTCATATATAAAATGATACTGTGATTTTCAGGAAGAAAGCAAAAAACACATTTTTTGTGGTAAATAACATCAAATCATAGAACATCAAAACATAGAATCCAGTGCCTCGCCATTTACATCATAAAGAATTCCATGGCACTCAAACACGGCAGTAACTTTTTCATTCAGGATGAGATGGGTGGTTTGGAGTGTTGATCTGAAAAGCTCTTCTCACTTGTCCTTGCTCTGACCAAAAGACTCAGCAAGTCAAAGGGGAAACGCCCAGGAGAGATAAGAAATACATCCCAAATGCTCTTTTATGATAAGCATTGCTGCAATAATATATGGCAGCACATTTTGTAGATTTAAGATCCTGCTTGTTATCCTGTTAAACACCCTTATATATATTCTCTAACAGAGAAAGTGACATTCTGACGCATTTGCAAACCTGTCATTTGTTTCCAATTCCTTGAGTCCATCCCAGTTTAAAAACAGCAAAACACTCAAAACTTTAGTTGTGGCAATTGCAGTCATACCAGTTTTCACCCCCTACTAGAAAAGATGTTCTGGCACTTAACTGTATCCATGGGACTGCATCCCCCAGTTGTTTCATCTCTCTTGCTGTTGTTAGAACTAATATGAGTGGCAGTATGTTTCACGTGTGTTATAAAAGCAAGTTTAGCAACCTTTCATTTCTTTTCCCCATTTCTGTATCCTTTTTCACTGTAGATGAACGTTAAGTTCTTACCATGAATGTCAAGGTAGGATATTGAGCAGGATTAATGAAATTCATGGTCAGCTTTCTGCCTTAAGAAAAAAAAAAAGTCCTAATCCTTTGCCTATTTTACTTCTCATTCATTTTTTATTTTGTCTTCCAGGAATTATAAAATTGACTACCAAGGAGATTTATGGACAATTTTAGAAGCAAATTGATAGACCTGGGATTAGAACTTCTGTAGGATTTCTGGTGATTTAATTAAATTCCCTCTAATATAATCTCATGTGATTTTTCCAGAAGAGAAGAGCTTTCGCAGTCAATAGTATTCTTTAAAAAAAAAATTCAACCATGGCAGTCTGCTATCAAAATAGATGCTTCAAACATGATGCTGGGCTGGCTGCCAGCAGCTCCTACATGATTCTACTGGCTTCCATAGGGTTGTACTGATCTACAATGAAATTTTGAGAAAAGGACAGGGATTCCACCTGAGCAAGCTTCACTCATGCAGTTTGATGTAATTAAAGGTTATTTGAGAAGGGAGCTATGAGTTCAGGTGAGGCCATTCCTGTCTTTTTCCATTGCACACCTTTCTGGTGATGACAGAAATATCATCTTAAACACAACCGCATGCTTCAAAATCATGCCAACAGCATTTACCTGACATGCACATCACTGTGTTAAAATGTCCAGGGTAATTCTGGTACAGACAAAATCCACTGGAGTTCCAGAAGACAGGACAAGTCACCGGTACCTCTTCACCCTAAACACCGTCCCGATCTTCAACAGAACCTCAGCAAACTGCAGCAGGTTTTTCAGTGACCTTCAGACAACAATTACTCCAAATGGACTTTCAGCTCCTTCTGGAGGGGCATTTGACAGGAAAACACGTGTTGAGCTGTGCTGTTAATTATCTGCATGCTCAGATTGGAGCGCTCCCAGGATTTAGGTTAATTTTTTTTCTCTGCAACTCAGCAGTGAAATCTAAGATTTATTTCTCCTGTGCTGACCTGGGAAAGATGCTTTCAAGAAACCATCCCACAAGCCCAAATGCAGTTTTCCTCAACACTGCATTCCTGCTGCTTCTTCCCAGCTTCATTCCTTACAAAGATTGAACATCCTAGCTGCTTCCACCATCCTGACCATTACCTTCAATCACAGGAGAGCTGCTTCCTGCAAAAGTCATAATGCATGAAAACAAAGAACAAAAGGCAATCTTCAGGCATGGCCATGCTGATGAAGTAACCTGCTCCAGAGCTTAGAGGCACCAAAGAGCATCCCAGGGCTCTTACCTTGGGAAAAGAGGTGATATAGAGAGAAAAGAGTTTGTTTTCCTATTAATGCCTAGGTTTTCTTTTTTCATTGTTTCCTTATTCAATGACCACACACTTCAGTGGTTACCCAATCACATATGTCTTTCTTCTCAATGACTGAAAAATATAAACTTGGAAATATTTTACCAAGAAAATGTCAGTCTTTTGAAATGAACCCATAGAAAAAACATATATGATTACCTATGCCCCTGTCCTGGTGTTATGATACTTCGTTATTGGTATTCCACATCGTATCATCATGTAGTGCCCCATAAACCATTGACAGTCCCCTCAAAATTCAAAGCCCAGATACTTTTCTCCTCTTAGGCATGACTCCTATGGACATGCCCCTGAACACATTTTGTGATTACTGATCTCAAGTCTTTGCCTCCATGCCACGAGTTTCAAAAATCCTTGAAGCTAAAAATTTCCCTCCTTAATTTAGCTTAATAGAAAAGTTTCTTTTTACTCACGACTGAGTTATCAGCTTGAAAAAAGACCTTGTGCACTGATATTGCCACATTTGAGTGAAGCTACAATACTGCACAGTGCTTGACCATGGTAGGGCTCTGTCACATCTACATTCATACCTTCTACCTCTATATATGCTGCAGACTGAGATTTTAGCAAGCAAAGTAGTCCATAGGTACAAATTTTGAGGGTGCTGCATCTGCAGTAAGTTTCAAATTACCATATAAATCTGTTGTTCTACCTAAAAGTCATTTAATTGTAAATCTCATTGCTTAGCTTCCAGTAAGTAACGTGTTGCTGTTCATAGTACACAGTAGGTGATGTTGAACAGAAATATGGCACTGCATTATTTTTCCTTTCTTCAGGTGGTGGTGGTGGGGATTTGGGGGCGATTGTAATTAACAGGAAATATGCATATCACTTGTGGCTGCTCACAGTTTACATTCTGCAATAGCAAAGTCAGTGATGTAAACAGGACTTGAAAGCCTCGCCGGGCACCACCAAGGAGACATTGATCCCCCTGTAGTGCTCTGCCATGCTGGCTGCCCATGCAGAAAGCTTGCTCCTCTTGCCAACCTAAAAAATATTAATATTCATTAGAACTGCCACACTTGTCTACTGAAATTAATCAGTACATCATAATTAGCCAGAGCTTTGCACAATTTAGCACACATTTTAATAAATCTCAGACAGTGACCTGAAGACTTGGAAGCAAAAAAAAGAGGACAAAACTAAAAGCTCAGTCACAGTGTGACCTCCTGCCATGGGGAGGTCAGTGACTGCAGGCACTGCTCGGTGCAGCACTAAGGTCCACAGCAACATCTGGAGATGCCACTGCCCATCTTGAGAGGTTGATGCAATATTTTAAAGCATATTTGCAATGAAATTTGCTCTGGCAGTGGACTGGACTTACCCACACTGCTGAGCTCAGACATGTACTGGTTTCATCCCAGCTTTCTCTGCAGATATTGTTGTGCTGGACACACTTCTGATGCAGAAACTCCAAAACTGTGATTCAGTCAGAAAGTTTGATGAGCATAAATGGCATTATCTCATCAATGCTGATAGAGCTCTGCTTACTGACATCTTCTGAGGATTCTGTCCTGAGACAGCAAAATTAACATGAACAGATTCATGTAAGGAGGTATAAAAGCTCTCCTGCTGGAGAGTCCAAGCTACCACTTCCAGTACTTCATTTCTGAAATTTTTTTTTTTTTTGCATCTTTTTCATACTGTGAGAAAAAAATCTTGTCATTACTGATAGTAAAATCTCACCCTGATAACTTTACATTACTTTGTATAATACCCATTAATCTCTTTGCTTGAAACCAAATTCAACCTTTGCTTATCTGTAAGCAGATTAATGGTTTCAAATATTTCCACCCATCATGAGTTTTCAGATTTGTAGCATCCAGGATTGACTCTCTATGTCAGCACAAATGTGTGACTGAAAAGTAGTTCATAGATTTGGGAAAAGAAATGGGAACTTCTGCAAACTGTTTCCTTTCCTGTTGAGATATCCATTCTTGAGCTATTCAGGGGAAATTCTGCTTGGTCATCAGGAAGCTCAGACCTTTCTGCTAACCAGAACCAAGAGGGCTCCTTCTGACAGAGAACTGAACCTGGTGTCAATGATTATTAAAACCATTATGAAGGATGTGACTGAGGAACTTTGGAGTCCCGTTGCAAATGTTATCACATGCCATAGGCTAACATTTTGCCAATTTTTTAGCATTTCTAAGAAAAATAACAAGAGAAAACAGGACTCGGCATCAAAGCCAGCAAAAAGCATTTTCCAAGAGTAGACCTTGTCTTCTGGGGATCTGCTTCTGCAAACAGAGAAATTGTATTCAACCTATTGCAGACAGAGTTCAGTGCTGGGCTGGGTATCACTACAACACCTCAAAAATCAGCAGCATCACAGCTCCAGGTAACTGAGCATGGGGAAGCAGATTAGTCATGTGGGTAAAGCATGCTCAGCTGTTACTTGGGTATGATTGTACAATAATGGCATGTTTTGGCATTTATGACAGCTAAGTTATTTCATTAAATTAACATCTGAATTCAAGTAACTGAGACCATTAAACTCACTGTATTATTTACTTCCCAGTTAGAGCTGATGCAGATCTCAGCAAGTCGGGTGCTACTGGAACATTTGCAATTATTTCTCTTGACAGGTTGAAGGTGGCTTTATGCATGATAAACACTTGGTGATTTTTTTCCTTTTTATTTGCTTACAGTCTTCATTCTGCTTGACTGAGCACCTGATAGCTGCTCGCAGCCACTCTGTGAACCCAGAGAGCCCCTAACCTTCAGACAGGAGCTCTGACCTGTTGCCAGGCATCCAGAGCTCCCTGCTCCCCATCTCACCTGCCCACATCCATGACTGTCCAGCAGAAAGCCAGAGCCACTCACAAATAATCTTTTTTTTTCTTTAAATGTCTTCAGTTGCCATTCTGCATTAAAAAGAAGTCTATGCCTGTGATTTAAACATCTTCACCTTTCCTTTGCAGTCTTTGCTTGGACTTGGATTTGGCTGTTTCCAAAGTAGCTTATCCTTTCACTAAGGATTTTCTCCTTTACAGCAATTGCAGGTGCAGGTTTGTGTGTGCTGACTTCTGGGGCAGAGCAGATCTTGTTCTCTGCAAGAGCCCAGTCAAACAATTTCATACGTAACACCACAGCTCATTTCTACCAGTTTTAAGACATGTCAAATGTCTTCCATGACACCCCTGAGCTTGGGACTAGGCAAAACCCAGGAAAAACTGTCATTTGAATTAATAAAATGTACTATTCAAAAACGAAGCTACATCAGAGCTTAGAATCAAATCCTGCCCTTATGGAAGTCACTGGTGACAGTCACCAAAACTGAGATTTTTGAGTCACAAAAGGAAGCAAAACATCATCAAGGACACATGACTCAGAACCTCCATACACAACCCCATTGCTTTTCCCAAATCGTTTTCCTCTTTGACCAATGATGCTTTTGTTGCAGTTCTGACCCAGCCATTCAATGACCCAGAGAAGCCCCTTCCAACCTTTACAATTCTGTGAGATTTTGTGTGTGATTTCCATCTCCTTCCATGGAAGCATGTTAAATCTTTGCTGAAAGTACTGTGCTACTAAACGTGACATTAATTAAGTGTAAGACCATTGCAATTTCTTCCTTTGGAAGATTTCTGCTGTGTGTTTAGGCTTTCCTCTTGCTTATGACTACACATTAAAAAGTCCCACATAATTTACAAGTGCTAATAAAAGCACGTAAATGTTTTCATAATTGTTTGGAAGTTACAGCACAATCAAGTTTACAGCACAATCAGATCATATTCAGGGAGCAGCAGTCTCACAGCAATTTCTGATGCTGGCATTTCCATTTTTAAGCTTACATTTATCATAAATTTATGTGCTTTTATTGTAATGGATGAGCATGTCCCATCAGAGCTCGGCACTAATATGAAATTCTTTCTCCTCCTCTGGAATAAAATCTTTGTGACTGAGTTTATTATTTTGCAACTGCAAGCTTGATTTATTTGAATTCAGTGGAGGTAAATGTTTGCCATTTCTGTCTTAAATTTTGCAGGCTGCTGCAGACTTTTCATGTTAACTTACTAAACATCCTTCCCATAGCTTTTGCCACGTTCTTCTGAAATAGAGATATTTTCAATGTGTCTTTTAAAAAATGTTCTGTGTATGAATTTCCTCGTTTGAGCATTTTTGTTTCCATCTCATGCAAACTCCGTGGCTTTGTGTTAAGCCCTTCAGCTCCAACAGAAAGGTGGCAAAGCCCCCCTTCTGTAGGATCTCAAAAAGCCCATCGAAGGCTTCCACTGCTCCAAAATAATTGTGTTGAATCTGAACAAAGAAAGAAGACTCCCTTAGGATTGAACCAGAAAGGAAAACCCACACCAAAGTTGCACACATCTCCCTGGCTGATGGTTGAAGATGGAAGCCCAAAGGAGGGGACTCAAGTTAATTACATCTAGAATACCTTCCCAGCACATAAGAGGTGACACCATCTGCAGCAGATATATCCTAAGGTCCCAATATGTTCCTTCACTATGAGAACAGCACGACGTTAACTAACATTCCTGCCCTCAGCCAAACACCACTCCTATCCTAAGTAGAAAGAGCACGCATCAGAAATAAACAAGTAGAGTCCATGCATTATGCCAACAGCACTTTTTTCAGCTCCTCGTCTTCTCAAAAGATAGAAACATACAAGCAACGCTCTCCATTCGCGCAGGAAATGGCTGTGAGCCGTCTGCTCCTCCATCTACGAGACCCAAGTGCCACCTCGTGTTCACACACTGCATTTCAGGGGAGATTTTCCCCATCCGTTTTCAGCTTAAAAAAAAAAAAAAAAAAGAAAGAAAAGAAAAAAAAAAAAGCAAAAAAAAAAGCTCCTGCGTGCCATGGAAATGCCTGTAGAGTGTTTTAGGTCTTTTAATACAGAATTAATTGCATATTGAAGTGCCAGGAAAGCCATTTAATCATAAATACAACTGCACATTTTATAGGCATGAACTGCTTATACAATTAATTCTTTGTGCTTACCTCGCATGGCCACTGTAAACCCCACTTGCACTCGGATGAATCTGCAGTCGTGCTGGTCATCTTTTCCATTCCTCTCCTTGTGGCACGAGGGCTGCATCTCCATACAATCACAATTTTGACAAATTTTCAGTTTGCCAGAAGGAATCAGTGAAAGGCAGAAGGAGCTGGAAATTGTACACCTGTGAGAAAATGATAGGCTTATGATGGAGAACTATTCAGGTCTTGAGGCCAGACTTCCTGGAAAGGCAAAGCTGAGCTACATTAAAAAATTATTAAAGGTGAAGCATTCGATCTCAAAATGTTTCTAATGGCAAATCTGAAAGTTTCAATACATAGTGATTTAGCTACATTTAAAAAGGTATAATTTATATTAAGAAATAAAAATCGAAGTTCAACATTTGAAATGGCGATTAAAGCATATTATCTAGACATTTCAAAACCGTTATATTCATGCTTCTCAATTTTGCCAAAATACAGCCCTAAGACAACCCTGGAAACACATTCTATTTCCTTCAGTGTCAACACCAAACTCAAAAAATGCATTTGCCCTCACAGGACATTGAACATGTACAATTTTTATGGCTATTCTTCTCTTCTCATATTGAGCAGTAAAATTCCTCCTGACCTGCATGCAGCCTTCATTTGTGCTCCACATCAGGCTTTGTTTCAACAGAAGTGCCTGCAGATGCTGTACATGCACACACGAGCATTATTGTGA
Source organism: Cyrtonyx montezumae (assembly GCF_038088225.1). Classification (NCBI taxonomy): domain Eukaryota; kingdom Metazoa; phylum Chordata; class Aves; order Galliformes; family Odontophoridae; genus Cyrtonyx; species Cyrtonyx montezumae. The sequence continues at coordinate 20,950,865 of NW_027072056.1, forward strand.
ATGCTACTACTACTTTTTTAAGAAATCCATGTATGGAACAAACCATCTTGCAAGGCAAGCTCTCTGCTTACAGAGGAGTGGAAAGTTTTCCCTCCTCCTAGGGCATACAGGTTTGTATTAAATCCTTCTCTAGAGAAAAGAGAGGAAAGGAACTGACACTGATCCCAGGACAGAGGTTTCATGTCATTCATAACATTCATGATAACAGATTAGAAGATATTATCTTCACAGTCCCTTTTCACTTTAAAATCATTAGCAACATTTTTAAAAATTTCAAATTTGTGAAATACTAAAAGAAAACAAATACAAATGAAAATAATATGAAAAAAGCTATTCAATACAAGCAGGTGTTCAAGCCATGAAGTCTCCTGAAGACCACTGGCAGTTAGATATTTTGGGATAGGACCATTCCTCAAGACAAAGGATTTCTACTGAATCATCCATGGTCCCATCCCATGTGCAGCCACTTGTATATTTACTTCAGATTTTCATAGCCACCAACCTGTGATTATGGGCAACGTGGTGCTTTTATCAAGCTATTTGGACCAAAGCCCACTGAAAAAAATGGAAAGACTTCCTCTGATTTCAGTAAGTTTTGCATCAGGAGCATGTCTCCATAGGTTTCCAAGCTCCCACGGCCATCTCATCTTTTATGACTACAGCAAGACTTTATTCCCTCTATGGAGCAGGTATTCTGCTCCCACTAATACAAGATCAACAGGAAAAACTCCACTGAACGAGTCATGTAATGCTGGTTATTTCATTCAGACACAAAGGCATCTTTATTGTAAAGAAACAGCATTTAGAGTTGCATCCATCTTCATTCCAGGTCAGCAACAATACCCCTGGAAAATAGGCACCTCACCCTGGGAGGGAGTGGCATGCTTTGAGGAGACAAGGAAGCTCAGGCATGGGTGGTGGGAATTAGCCTGGCAGATGCTAATTAAAAGAGAAGAACTTTAACTGTTATTATTTCCTCATCTCGAGAACTCATCTCGTATTTGCCAACCAAGCTGCGGAAGCTCAGATGTGGTGAGCTTCCCTTGGCTCACAAAGGGCATGAGAGCCTCAGCTGCACTTGGGGAAGTCATCTCCCAGTATACCTTTGGGGCTTTGATGAAGGTGGGTCAAGCTAAGTTCATTCCAGACTGCTGAAGACATCCAGCAGTATACCTTACTGGGTTTCTTCACCCCTAATTAAACACATAAAGGATAATAGAAATGCCATCGTCCTAAAAATCCATATATGTCAGGCTTACTTGTAATAGATCTATAACAGATCATTAGTGGAAAGAAAGGAAGGAATTTGAATTTTAGATCCACACGTATAAAAATGTCTAATAGCATGTGTTCTAATCTGATGCAACTTCTTTGCTGTTTCTCCCTACTCTATATGCTGTCTCCATTCACTTTGTATGCACATAAATTGCTCCCTAATTTTACTTATCCGTAACTGATAGATTTCATAAAGCATTGGATATTACCCTGTTTTCCCACCAGTAAGATCAAAATAGCTTGAAAAGCTCCAATTTTTATTAACAAACAAACAAAAAAAAAACACATGGGTGTCATTACTCAGTGGCATCAAGGAGCTGCAGAGCTAGGCAGTAGATTTTCAGTGAAGCTAAGGTAATGCAAACTCACTGGAGATGTCTTCAGTTTTATATCCTATAACCCAGAATAAAAATGAGACTGAAACCAAAGCAAGTTTTAACTGGAAGCAGAAGACAAAAACACAAGGCTTAATTGAATAGGCAAGTCACTAAGTAATAATTGTTGGGACAATGTCAGTGTAAAGACCAACAAAAGCAGAGACTTACAGCTCCTGCAAATTTTTCAAGGAAAAGTATCTGTAGTGTTTGCTTTGAAACACTTTAATCTTTTACCTCTGTGGAAAAAATGCTTTTCCTCTGCACACACTTAGTACAATAATAACCCCTTCCATCTTGGAGCAAAATGCCTTACAATGGAAATTTCCTTAATCCTTTCAATCGCTCTTCTAAAGCAAATTAAATCTTTGGGGATTAAAGTAGCACTCATTACTCATAAGGTTCATCTGGGCCCACTGTTCAAGCCCATCTAGGTTTCTCCAGACCACAACTCATCCCTCAGGCATGATGACCACACCACACAGCTTGGTGTCATCTGCAAACTTGCTGGAGGTGCACACAATTGCACTGTTGTTGTCACTGATTAAGATATTAAAAAGCACCAGTCCCTTTACTGACTCTGAGGGACACCACTCATCACTGATCTCAAACTGCACATTGATCCATTGACCGCAGCTCTCTGGGTATGACCTCACAATCAGGTCTTATTCCATCAAACCACATCCTCTTCCATCAAACAACCTACTTGTCAAATATATATCTTTTCAGTTTAGAGAGAAGAACGTGATGGGAATGGAACCAGTGTCAAGGCTCTTCAGATATATGACATCAACGGCTCTTCCCTCATCCACTGATACAGTTAGGTCATCCCAGAAAGACACTAGGTTGGTCAGGCAGGACTTGCCCTTGATGAAGCCCTGCTGGTTGTCCCATATAATCTCCCTCTTCCATGTGCCTCAGCATAGCTTCCAGGAGGATCTGCTCCATTATCTTTCCTGGCACTGAGGTGAAGCTGACAGGATGGTAGTTCCCTGGGCCATCCTTTCTACCCTTCTTAAAAATGGAAGAAGGGTAGAAAGAATGACCCTGGTCACAAACATGACCTTCGTTAATGACAAGTAACAGCTGAAGAGTGTGTGTTTGTTTCTGTGTGCATCTTTCCTGGCTGTGAATATCTGAAAACTCACAATGTGGATGCCTTCTTCCAGTTAAAAATCAGGAAAATGTTTGAAAATCCCTGAACACAATGAACAGCGTTGATTAGTGCAACTGGCTTGCAACAGAACCTGTCACCCACCTTCTTTAAGTAGCACATGGAGTTCATTTTTGGTAATAATAATCCCATCATTCCTTTGCAGAGAACAGGTGCCCCAGATACGTTTCTTTCTATTTTCCTCTTAATTCTGCCAAATGAAGCTCCAAGGTGGCTGCCTGTGACTCAGAGTGACAGACTGACAGGTGTTGTCAGCGAGGTGCCTAATGACTGCGAGATTTGTTTGTCTTTTAATGGAATTCAATAAGGCATAAAAGCAAGACAAAGCAGCAGCATGTGCAGTTTGAGGAAGCCTTTGGCAAGTCAACCTTGCAAAATGTAAAAGCCCTGAATATTTTGATTAGGCAATAAGAGGCATTGCCTGTTTGTGCTGTCACAGACCCAATTTCTCATCATGGATCAGGATGTGGGCACCCCTGAATGCACGTGCTGTAGTTTATGCTAGGAGGTATTAAAGCTCTTTTTGGAGGTTAAAGTGAGGCGAGACTTACAAAGATATTTAAGAGTGTCTAGTATTTGTAATTTGGAGAAACTGAATCCTGCAGTATGGATCTGCGTGGCAGTCCATATTTTGGCCATGATGACGCCCAAACGAAAACTGAGCGAGGGACTTGCAGCCACTAGGATCCCCATACGAGCTCCCCTAGCACTCCTGCAACTCCAAGCATGGAGCCCTGTGGCAGTTTTCCTCCTGAATCTCCACACTGGTGAGACTTCACCAAGCCATGGCACAGTATATTGCTGCTAATTCACTCATGCATGTATTTTCCTTCTTCCGTTGTAAATAAAAGGGAAAATAACAGATGACATTATCTGTTTCGTTGAAAATAAAACTAATCTACAAGTGTTCCTATAGCCACAATATAACTGCAGAATCTTCCTCCACTTTGTGCAACCTGCAGGAACACCCCAAAGAGGAAAACATCCTGCAGTGGTTCTCATGGCTGCAGGTGAGCCCTGCAGACCAAGGCTCAGCGTATAAGGGCAGAAGAATTTGGCAGCACATAACAATCTCAGCAGCCTGTTGCAGGAATAATATTTTTTTTCAGGTCCATTTGGGTTTGCATGTGACACTTTTGAGACATTAAAAAAATACATCTGATTTTGCCTCACCTGAATACACAACTTCAGTCTTACATTTGTTCTTTCCACACACTGACTTTAGATTCTCACATGCATTAACATTCTAATGAAGAAAAATCCTAACATGTTACTGAAGCTCGGGAGCAATGCAATAAGCATCATTCTTTGATACAATGTCATGAAAGATTATAAATACATTTTCCTTCTATTCATTGTTGAGTCTTTTTTCATATTGTTTCTTTTTTTTTCTTTTAATTAAAATGCACTTTTTAGCTTCAAACTACCAGCTGCTCTTCCCACTGAAGCATTAAGAAGGTAGACAGGATTTGGCAGCTATAGTCAACTTTGAGAAGGGAACCTGTTTCAAGGGAAATCGGTATTCTCTGAAGGAAAGAATGGATGAAAAGAAGAAACCTGCACAATAGATGCTAAAGAAAATCCTCGTTATTCCTAATACATAGCAGCCGTTGTTCAATACTTTGCCTGTGTGAAAAGTTAAATGCGACCTTTGTGCTTCTGCCAAGGTCAGCGACTGCTGGTTGAGTGAGCTAAAGTTGCCTGAGGCCTCTTTTACCTCTCACAGCAAAATTCATTTCAGCAATCTTAAAACTTCAGAAAGAAGAAGTGCAGGTTGAAAAGTTTGGGCCAACTCTACATCATTTTAATTTCTTCTTTCTCTGAGACCTCTCACTTGGGAATCCTTTCCTGTCAGGGCTGGAAAAGTAAGCTTGTGCAGAGCCTGGAGGAGGTGACCCCAAGGACGTGGTCCTGCTGGGGACCATGCTCCTGTCCAGCCCTTCCCTGGTCACACACCTGCTCCAGGCCAGCATCCATCCCACAGGGAAAAAGGAAGAGTTCCCGTGTGAAATTCAGTTTTCAGCATCCTGCAGAGTGAGATAGCAAAGGGCAAACAGAACCGTATGGGATCTGACTAGTTTTCTCTATTTTTTTTACTATCTGCATAAAAGTGATTTATCAGACTGCAAACAGAAAAACAGGCAATTTAACTAGGCAACTTTCAGCACTGTAAAATTTGGATGGGGTAACCTGCATAGAAGGCAAATGAAGAAAGCCTCCAAATACTACCACCCATCCTCCAAGCCTGGCCTGAACCAGATCCCTTTTTTTAAGGTTCAGAAGTGCTTATTATTAAGATAAAGCACTTATTTTGATTTTTTTTTTTCACGTACATTTGCACATTCAGGTTCTGGCTGAGTTCAGAGGAAGATGAACTGAACTACCACAACAGGACGTAACTGTGGACTGAAATAGAAGTGCTGCCACTCTTTTTTGAGAGGTTGTTGACATAAAGTTACAAGTCTAACTCATAGTTATCAGGGAATTGACTGAGATTACCAAGAGCAACCACCAGGTACCTACTACTACCTAAAGCAAATCTGAATTCAAAATTTGCAAAGGTGTGTGTGGTGTTTATTATGAAAACAATATACAATACTTTTAATTTGACTTACCATCAAATTCCTTGGACTTGTATCTTAATTGGAACTGAATCTCAGAAATCCATAAATGGTGAAAAGAAAATGTAGACAGACATCTACAAAGTCCTTCCTTCCTTATCCTTGTCTTTGATGAATTCCTCTGATCTGGTTCCTGCAACCAATTTCTTCATTATCTTTTGCAGTTCCAGCATTTATGTGCTTCCCATTTTTAGTGATGGAGAGTTAAAATTCAAGACATAAAATTTTCCTCCAGATGATCCATTTAACAGATTCTCCATCTGAAAGCAGTTGGACAGAAATATTCAAGAAATTTGTGGATACTTCAAGTTAAAGAAGTTTAGAGCTTTGGAAGTACTTTTAACTTCTGTAACTCAAAGAAGGCATTTTTCTTTTTTAATGAAGCCATGTAGTTCAAATAAGTTCTTTTTAATAATAAATGAATGTTTAAAACTTTAAATCAAATGTACCCCCTAGAAACGTAGGTCTAGATTTTCTGTCTGTCAGTAGGTTCATGTTTCCCTGTTACACTTCCTTTACACTGAGTTAATCAATATCAAAGAACAGTTGGGAAGAAGGCTTAGCAGCAATTAGGACAAAGACTAGATGACACTCTTCTCCTTGAGCATTTCCACATGGCTCAGAAGGATGTGATATTTAGACACAGTTGGCCAAATCTTGGTCTGTTACAGTGTGGAAACACCAAGCAACATCCTCCAGCCCAGCCCACCTTCTCTTGGATGCTGCCACCACCACCAAGGCACTCTCCTGTGATGTGCTATTTTGAGATAAATATATTTTACTCCTTCAGGACTCAGTTCTCTTCATTGGAAAACTGGGAGATAAATAGGTTTTTATTAAACTTCCTTTTTTATTTTTATTTTATTTTCCCAGTATATTTAGGGAGGCAATCTATTTAGTAGTGCCACATGCCATCTGTGATGGCTACCCCAACTTCAGACTGCTTTTGTTTGCACCCCCTTTGGACTCATTGATTTGGATAAACCCATAGTACTGCTGGCTCCTCTTTGCTCTCCTAATTAACAATATTGCCAGCATTATTGCCAGTCTCACACAATATGGTGTTTTGCTCAAATGTCCCCTGGAGGAGTGGCATCTTCATGAAGAGTCTCAGCTCATATTTAAACAACAGCAGCCCATCCAGCACACATAATGTAGGGAATGACTGAAGATCCCAACCCTGAAGGCTAAAAACTTGCAGCTATTTCAATGTTTAAAGTTAAAAACAAATTCTGCTTATTTTTAAATAATCCTGGTGATACAAGAGGCATTTTCCATGTGTTAAAACAGAAAACTTATGAGGGAAATGTAGAATGGGATGCTAGTAAAACTCATGCTGGCTACATGCATGTCTAATCATGACACTGAATTTTTAATATGTATGAGAAAATGCCTACTTTTCTTCCCTGTTTTTGTTCTTGCAGATGTGATCAGATACAAGCTCCAGTATAAGTGGAGTATATAGTATACGGTATATAAGTATAGAAAGAAGTAACTCCAGATTTATATTCACAAGTCTGCTAATTAGCCTTTAACAGCTGGAGATAATATTCTATTTCTTGATAGAACACTTTACAGAGCAGAAAATTTTCTAGCATTTTAGAATAGAAACCTTTTTCTATTACATATATTCATCTGCATTACTTGAAATAAGCTAAAATTCAAGTTAAAAAAATTACAACTATTTCAAAAGGGCAATTTGAAATCTATCTTTTTTTTTACTGTATACATATTTTCACACTATACATTTCAGGATCACTAGAACTTAGTTTTTGTCAAAAACTCATTTACAATTTCCAGGCTTTTCTCCATTGCATCCCATTCTCCAATGTAGCCTCTAATGGCTTATGTCAGTCAGTTCATGTTGAGATTTAGAAACTACGTCACCATAGCTAGAGGGACAGAAAAACATTCACACGCTGAGCCAAAGACATGAAAAATACTACCCAAGGAACTTTATTAAAGAACTGTGCTCCAAAATCATTATTTTTATATTTAACTGGGCCTTCATAATATCATTAAGAATTTAGGTCAAGCACACGATGTCCAAAGGTTCTCAATAACACAAGCATAAAATTATCTGCTAGTAATTTATGTCCACCAGTGGGTAGCAGCAGGTAGCAGTTAATTGAAAAGTGGCTTATCTCTAATTATTCTTCTACATCCTTTTTTCCAGCCATATTAGAAAGCACACACACACACACTCAAAAAAAAAACATACTTAAGCACTGCTGAGCATGTAATGTTAATGTAAAAAGAACATTCAGAAACAGTGATTTTTCATTTTAATCCACATTTTGCCCTTAGTGCTCCACAAAATTCTTTTGTTTTTATGCTAGCTTTATACAAGATGCTTCTGACTTCTACACGTTTTATGAAGTTGTCCCCCAGAATATCAGATTTAAACAAACTCTATATTGTTTTCTTCCTACGAGTCTACTTTCTGATTTTTATGGAAAATAAATAAATAAATGGATGGGGTTACGGCTTGGGGTATTGCAGCTAGGTATGAGCAAGTCAGAGATGCTCCACGGCCTCTAAAGCTAGAAAACTATTCCTGGCCTTTCTGCAAGTTTCTTTGGAGACCGAGGACATTTTGATCCATCAGCGGCTGATGGCCCTTAGCTACAGCAGTGATACCTACACCGAGTTTCACATTTCATTATTGTGAAGTTCAACTCGAAGAAATTGCTTTTTCCCTTGTTAGGGAGAGCTATAGCTTCTGCTTAGCCACACTAGCCCCAAGACCAACAGTATATCATTTCATTACTGCTGCTCCTTCGTTCACGAGGTTCGCTTTCCAGAATATACTGTCCGCAACCACAGCTGCATGTTAATGCTGCCATGATGTGTCCACACAAGAGAGCAGTGCTGGCAGCTGCCCACAGCCAGGGAGCAGATCTTAGGCAGCCTCCAGCATTTACCAAAGCTGAGAAAATGACATGGGACCACATCAATTAGCAAATTACCTCATGAGTGGTACATAGAGCTCTTAGTCTGGCTAGTGCATGGAAGAAAATAGGAAACTGTCTTTTTTTTCTTTCTGTAGCAACGAGGTGCACAGCTTTTTCTGGAAAAGAATGGAAAATAATCAGCAAACTAACTGGTAAAGCAAAAGGTCAGCTAAGAAAATTGCCACTGAGGCATCTCTGCTTCTCCCTGCACAGCTATGTGAACTGTTGTGTGAATATGTTATTATATCTTATCCTACCAGCTGGAGGAAGAAAACTGCCTTAATTACACCAAGCACAGCTCCTCTTGTTTCAGTAGAAGACGTCCTGCAATCAGGACTTTCCCAGGAAGCTCTCTGATGCCAGCAGTGTGTCCCACCATGACGCAGTGCATCACCTGGTGCTGGGCAAAGCCTCACAGTGTGAAGGCAGAGAGATTTCCCCTCGGAGGCTGAGGGAGAGTTCCCAAGAGAGAAGAATCCCAATTAAATGTGGCTTTGCTCTTGCAGATCTGCTTGATGGTAACCTTTAGAGGCTAAGGGTTGCTAGCAGAGCTGTGCAAAACTGTTTGTTGTCAGACTGCAAAGCAAAAGCAAAATCTTGCAGTGGCAGACTTTGATACTTGCTGAGCAAACACCAGGTGAGGGTCTAAAAAGTCTGACAGGTTTCAGACTAATATTTGCATCTGGAATGCTGTTTCACAACAGGTGATCAGTCTTGCACTTTCCCTGCACCAAGTGATTACTGCTGATAACAAAAACTAAGATTTTTCCCATATCTACGCATACAAGTACTTACCTTGGATCAGTAGAACTCTCAGTTCATATCATGATCTGATTCAAAACTCTGACCCATGTGGAAGCACAAAGCAGCCATGCTGGTCTGAAGCAGTTATTCTGAGCTGACAAAGGATTTACTGAGGGTTAGAATAGCAATTCCCTATTGACACGCTGCCTTCCTTTGGTTATTAACTACTAGCAGCCATGTACATATGGCTCATATGTATCCCAAAAGGATACATCAATATGAGACAGAGAACTTCTGCCAGACTCAAAACTGCCTCAGCCTGAGATGGGCTTCAGCAGAACTTGATTTTACCCCCTGGCCCCTACCCCCAAGACTGAACATCTTAGTATTAAAAGCAATTGTATAAATTCAAGGGATATTCAGTGAACACTAGAAAAAAAGAAGAAGAAAAAAAGATAAAATAGGATTCACCTTCACTTTCCTGGTGCATTCATCAGAGCTGAAAAGGGCTCAATGCTTAGCTTTGCTCCTTTCATGGCTCTTACTTGAAGTAACACAAAATCACCTGGAATTTGAAGAAAGACATCTTCATTTTTTACCATCCACCACAAAAGTATGGAGAGCAGTTCTTAAGGATGCCAGAATACCTCTTCTCCATGATATTCCTCATCGCTGAAAACTGCAACTAAGCAGGAAACAACCACTGGACTCATTGTGTTTATCTACATTCATTTCCCTACCTCTCAGCACGGTAGATGGGCTGGATTTGGTCTGTAAGAAAACCACAGAGAATATTTATGATTTGCATTTATGATTTCTGAAGCACTGGAAAAACATTTCCCAGTGATTTCCAGTGGCTTTGGCTGCCCCAAACCAGGATGCCTAACATACTGTGGCTCCCCAGCCACAGCTCTTCTACTGCCTATCTTCAGCCCTGATGCCAGTTTAGCTGTAGGAGAAGCAGCTCGAGTGATGAAGCTCAAAGCCATCACTCAGCAGCACTGCTATGAGCAGTTGATTTTCAACGAGTGAAGGCAACAAGGCTTAGAGACATCACACTTACATCTGAGGGCTCACCCCAGACATAAATTTTCTTGCTGTCCATAACAGAAGGGCAAAGGGGATGGAACGTATGAAAAGAACACAAGTGAAATTAAAAATCACTTTCATAAAGTGAGAATTTTTTCAGCATTAACAAAACTTGATAGCAATGACAAAAAAAAAGAAAGCTCTGAAACTGGAAAACAAAACCATATAATGATGCTGAGTTAGCAAGAGCATAAAGAAAAGCAAGTAAACTGATTTTCCAATTGCATTTAATTTGAAGAGTTTAAGGCTTAAATAAAGAGAATATTGTGGAAACTTATTGGAGCCAGAAACCATTAGTAGACTCTAACAGTACATTAGTTTAAAGGGATTCTGTCAAGTACATTTTCAGTGTTTTAATTTTTTTCCATGTAATTACTGTCCTTGCAACATTACTTACACTGTCTACAAGGCTGGAGCACAGTGCTTGCTTTCTTACGTTCCCTGACACCTAACCTTCCTTCACATCTTCTACAGAGATATTGAGCAGGGATCTCAGTCATTTTATAGCTTGCTTTGTTAGATTATTGGGCACCGGAGTGTCTGGTGGCATTCCTTATTCACATCTTCCCATGGATATCCACAACACCTTGTAAGCAGATTTGGCCTCTCCTAGGACACTGTTAGAAACAAAGAAAATCTGGTGCCCATTTCAGACATGAGGCCACATTTTAGAAACAGTTCATGACAAATCTGTTAGCCTTCTTGGAGGAACTTCATACTAACAAAAATAGACACCTTTGTGTAAGCTGATCTCTACATATTACTCAGCTCTCAGAAGGAAGTACTTTTGTCATTACAGTCTCATGGCACAAGATCCACAGTTTCACTGTATTTGACCATTGGGGTTGACACATGTCCATCCCCATCATCTCTGGGTGTAGGAACCAAAGATGGAAACATGTGCCCTATAGTGCTAAAGTAACACAATAATCAGCATCAGTTTCACTTTTATTGACAAATCCTAATATTTATTTTATTAAGCAAACTTACCACCTCAGTCTCTGATGGGATAGAGAGAATTAAGAACGAAGGCTTAAGCAAGATACCTGACTCCAGAAAATTTCCATGAGAAATCACTTTGTCTGGGGAAACTGACTTAATACATATAGGTCATATTGATGGGAAAGCTGCTGCCTCGCTAAGCAAGCAACTACAACATGTCTGAGCAGCAATCTGTGGGAGGTGCCAGTCAGTTTTCCAAAGTCAGGCCCCAAGTCTGGCAGATAAATGTGAATATGAATGCTTTCCATGGTAATTAACACTCCAAATGGCATGTGGCATTTCTGCCTTTAATGTTAACGTTATCATTTTTCTGTTTTTAACATTGTTTGCAGTAAAGTAAGACCATGTTATACAAGACTTCAATGTGGCAGACTGATTTTAATTTCCTTATTTTGCCACAGACTTGGAGGTTCCCTCAGTACATGACTCAGCTGCCTTCATGAGGCAAGTATTTGTAAAAATGCAACAACAACCATTTTCCTTTTCTTGTCATTAGGAATATTTCATTTCTTTTTATACTTTTTTTTTCAGATTTCTTTATATAAATTGAGTCTCTGAAATCAGTAAAGACTTCTCCAACCATGACATGCAAGTATCACCTGCATTTACGTCATTAGTTTTAATATATCTGGCAGTGAAACAATCTGAAATATCCGTGCTCCCTGCATCATGTAGGCTGTGGATGCCTGTGACTGGGATGTCTCAGAAAAGGGCCCTGTTTTAACAGGTTATTTAAACAGCAAGAATGATCCACAGACATCACAAGCCCATTTATACTTGTGACACTTTTATAGTACTTAAAGAATCAAAAAACATTCTGTCATAAGTTACTACAGTCTATCTACAATAGATTTTATATCCCTTATTTTATAACATCAGTTCTAAAAGAAATCTCTCAAGTAAAGTTGCTTTGCCTAAGTTTGAACATCTTTCTTCCAGTGATTATTCATTATACATATCGCATTTGTAGAGAGCGCTCTCAGTGAGAGCTTTTTTCTAAGGAATAATAGGAAATTCTTGTGTTTAGTGCCAAAAAAACATCTGAGAAGCATCAACAGGCAACACATTATTGTAACAGCCCCCATTGCAACCACGTTATCATCTGTCTAAACTGCAATTCTCCATGCTGAAAGCACTGAACTCAGTTGGACCCCACTGTGGGCTTTCTGCGCTGACCTAAATTTATTCCCACAGAAGATAATGGTTAAATTCCCAGGGCCAATCCTAAGTACTTTAGAAAGTCAGTTTGTCAACGCTGGCATTTTAGGGAACATTTTCCACAGGGTCATCTTTGGCCTTAGCATTTGCTCTGAGCTAAAACGTGGCATATGAGATTTCATCATCAGAGGACATATTTCTAGCAAAACTCAAAGCTACTCCTTCCCCTGCTTTTCAGAATTGATGTTGTCAGTTTTGTGCTTTGAGTAAGAAACAGAGTTTATTTGTTTAAATGACTTCAGAAAAGCTGGCTGAGCATCTTTAATCACACACAGAAATTAGAAGCCTTCACAAAAAATGACAGGCTTGAATTTGCAGTCACAGGGAGTAAATTCTCAGCTGTTTCTGTTTCATGTGGCCTTATTCCTATCTGAGCCCATGGGGACTCAGAGAGCTTCACCTAAATTCACATTACATGAAAGATCAACAATGATTTTCAAAAGCTGTGACCACAAATACACTTGCCAGAGCAAATGAGAAGCCTGAAGACAAAAATAGCCTGTAGGTAGTGACTATGCAAGTGAAGAAAAGCTGTTATCCCTTTTTGCTCCTCAAAGAATTCTGCATCCTACCTTAGGATTAGAGGTTTTCAAGAAAGGAGTAGCTGTAGCACTGAGGGACACGGTCAGTGGGCATGGTGGGGATGGGCTGGGATTAACTTGGTGATCTTAGCAGTCTTTACCAACCTGAATGATTCTATGATTCAGGAATATTAATAAATGCAAAGGTAACTTAATCTATTCAGCTGTTATCATTGTTGCAACATACAATTAACATTCTTTCGGCCCATCAATAGATGAAAGAGTCTGAAAGCATGTGAGCAGCACTTGCCTTCACCTGTATGAACAAAGTGCACGAAGGGCAGAGCAAGGCATGTTCCACATGTGTAACTCCACTCCAAGGTTGGAAATGCTGTTCAGTTAGTGAAGACTACCACAGAAGGAAAAAAAACAAAAAAAAAACCTTACAATACCTAAATACAGATACATATATTTTCACAAACACTCAACTTTGCCATTTTGATAGAAAATCTAGACAATTTCAGCATGTCTGTAGAGGATAGATCTTTCAGAAGGTTCAAGTCAGAAAGGTGGCAATTCTTCAGGAAGTAAACACAGAAGGGGAACAGTCCACGAGGGAGTTTCTTTGTTCAGTATCTGCAGATACTGCTGTGCTTACTTTTGTCAGGAGTCCTGCTTTTCGTGGGGGGAACAAGATGGTCGGGGAAGTGTTACTGAATCACCGAGCTGGGCTACAGCATTCTTCAAATATCATTTCACAAGAAAAATTTCTCTTTAGGAGTGAATGAAGCTCTTGAAAGGCTTGGCTAGAATTGGAAATGGGATATGCTGTGCTGAAGGAAGATGGCTGAGATATTTCATCTTGATATTCTCCCCCCCCCAAAAGTTTCTATTTTTCATTCCCAAATGATGCCAGGCATCACCTCCCAGCAGCCCGACTTCCCAAGCGCTGCCAAAGCAAGCATGCATTCAGCTTCCAGCAGCAAGCCAGGGGGATGGTCACAGCACTCATGTTTGTCTCAACACAGACACAAAGAGCCATGCTTGATATTCAGAGTCAGGCTCTCCCCTGCCCCCAGCAGATGGGCATCATCTCTCTCTGCAACAAATCCTCCAACAAGTTTTTTGGACCAGAAGCCAGTTAGATAAAGAGTGATAGGGGGTGGCAGAAGGTCTCTGGAAATCCTTCACTAGCACAGAGACTAAGAAAGATCCTTAATATTAAATTTTGGGTTCATACAGTGCCCCAAAGAGATTATTGCCATCATATTTTTCCCTTTAACAATAACAATTTTACTTAGCAACCACATACTCCAAGTTCCCCAGGCTTTAAGCTCCTGTACAAAGTCAGGATTGTACACCTGCAGATGTCAAGCAATGGGCAGCCTGATACCTGGCAGCACATAAAGTTCAAGATCCAGCTTTCACTGCTCACTGTGAACAATGATGATAGAGATGACCGTGATGACCTTTAATTTCTAGCCCCAATACTGTCTTTCATTGTCACTTTGCTTGGAAGTGGCTGCAGCAAATGAAGAGATCATCTCCCCCATTAGCAGACACAAAAGTCAGAGCAGGGAACATCCTCGGCTGCACCAAGACATGAGGCAGCAATTTTTGTCCAACAAAACTGGAAGACAAACACTACAGGGCCTGGTTCAAAGTACAAAGCCTGTGAAAAGCACTAAAAAGCCAAATGGTTCAAACGTTGAATTGCAGCCTACCTCAAAAACCCTATTTTCTGGAATTTATTACTCAGATAATAGCTTAGATTAATGGAAAAAAATCGTACATACCTCATCTTTATGAGATGCTCAAGCATTCACAAGTATAATTCTGTTCTTAGGAAACGTGCTTCACATGCAAGCTCCAGGAAGCTGTGAGGTGCTATATTTTTGTATTTTTGAATGATATATTAGTGGGGATGGCAGATGTACATGCATGCCATGTGTGAACATCCTATTGGCTGAAAAATTAAAAAACATGGTCGTTCAACCGGTGTTTGAAATCCACTATTTTCTCTCATACTTATGAAAATAATTTCCATTTTCATTAAAGGGAGATATACCGCTGGAAGCATTTGCCTTCCAGAAAGAACCATAATTTAAAGCTGATTCTGCAAGCAATCTCATTGCAAGAGCACATCTGGAGCATTTTGAATGTGCTGAGTGCTGACATAATTAAATAGCCTCCAAAACAGTTGATTCAGTCTCTACAGCTGGGAATGCTGCGAGATGGGCATGGAGTTTGTTCTATCACTCATAAAACAGGATTGTTTGATCTCAGCTCAGCTAAGCAGACCAGGAAGAGAGGCGAGGAATGAAAGAAGTCTGCTTTCCCCTTGATTTTTAAAACTGAAGGGACAGCCTACATCTTTGATGCATCATGCACTTTGTTTTGTCAGGTGGCTGCTGCTGTAAAATGGGAAAGCATTTTCTGAGAAAAGATGGGGAAAAAATCAAAAGAAAAATGGAAAGTAGAAGAAAAAGTAAAATGTGAAGCAAGTGAAATAAAGTTTAAGCCACTAAGAAAAGAAATCAGGAACCATCCTGCAAGGACCACTTCACACCACCATTATGGCTAAACCATCACCATCAACATAAAAGTTCATTTTCCTCAATGCCTCTTTATGAGTACAAACAATATACACACCTGAGGACAGCAGAGGACTGTAGGAATTTATTTCCTTATTTTTTTTGCTGCTTCTTCATCAGTTTTTATAGAGCAGTAACACAGGTGAAGCCCTGGCTCCATTCCCCAGGCCTCCTTCATGTCAGCCCACAACCTAGAAAGCAAAAAACTTTGTGAAGACTTGTTGAAGGTGCCAATTTAGCACACTGTACTCGAGAGACAACAATTTTAACTTAATGTTAATTCAGCTTTAAAATATTTCTAGGTTAAAAGAAAACCATTAGCAAGTAAAAGCTCCTAAACACTCCAAGTCCGCAAACACGTGTGCTATTTTCATAAGGAATAACTTCTCATCAAGATTCATGCACTTATATTTAACTCTGCCCAACTGGCTTCGTGAGTCCTTTACAGAATAACAAATTACAAAATAACAACATCATGTACATTGCCTTTAAGTTTTCATATCAAATTCAAAGTTAAATGAGAATCCCAGAGGTCAGAATTTCATCATACATACAAATTGAACCCAGCTTCAGGCTTCAGTAACACAGTAACAGTGCTGTTACTGCTTAAAAACCATCACTTTCTGCCAGTGAAACATTGGTATGAATCAGTCATTGAGACTTTCAGGAAGGTCAATACTAAGATGAAGAATGGAGACAGTGTGGATCAGGGCTCCAAACCCAAGTGTCAAAGATAATGCAGGGGTGAAAGTTCCTGGGAGATAAAAACTGAAGGCGTGATGAGCTTTGGCAAACAGAAGACAGCAAGTTGCACTAGCTCTAAGACTCAACGAATGGCTAGATTGGAAGGGATCTTAAAGATCATCCAGCCTTCTGTTCCAAGCTGGATTGCCAACCTTGGTTAGTTCCATTGAACCCAGCCTAGAATGCCCCCAGGGATAGGATATCCTCAGCTTCTCTGAGCATCACATGCCACTGCCAGGCATGCTTACAAGGTAATCATCACCTGATGCTGCACTGCTGTATGATAGGTATCGAGGAAGCATTTGTTTGATACTAATCTGCAGTTTATGTCTTAGAGTTACAGAAATTTGCTAAGTCATTTGTCTGGTATATCTTAAAAGACAAATAAAAAAGGCAGACTGCAATTCATTGGTAAAGTTGCAGTAAAATTCAGAGAGCATATCAGGCCATGGGGGCTGTTAGGAAGCTTTTGTCTCTGGGGTGCAGCAAGCCTGATTGTACATTAGGAGAAGTGACTAGAAAAGGTAGAAAAAAGTAAACAATTTTTCCAGAAACAGCTGTTTTGTCATTTCAATCAGTCCTTGGTTGACACAGATGCGCTGAATCACCAGGTGCGGAGCGGACTGCGAGCTAGCAGCAGATTGCAAATACCCAGCGATGTGCTTTTTCTGCACCATTGCCATCCAAGCTGATCATGAAAAAGAATTAATAATTAAGGGTAATTATCTGACTGAACACTTTTTAATATGCTGAAATCAGGCCCGTGTTGTTTGTGAACTTATGTCTGTGCTGCTCCCCATCCTTCTGTTTCCCCATGCGGATGGGGATGGTGGGGCTGGGCGTGGGCTCCAGCACACACTGACCCAAATCAGCTTGCCTCAGCTGGATGCTCCATCTTACCTCTCGTGAATGCCACATTCTTCTTCTCCATATGCCACTTTCCCTTGGCTTTTCACCAGCCCCTGAATGCCAGAGGTTACAGGAATGGAAAAAACACTTACTTCCTAATTAAGGAGTCATTTAGCAATATGTGCTGCAATCTCATTGCCTTGGTTCTTTCTTTCTTACATACTGGTAGGCTGGCGATAACTTTTGCTAAATAAAATCTCAACAAAGGAATGAAAAACCTGTTAAAATAAAACATTGATTTGTGACCTTTATACTAAAAAGATCCCTTTTCTTTCCAGCTTTGTTATTAAAAAAGTCTGTGCTGTGAAAGGTTAAGAGATTGGAAATAGACACCTTGAATAGATCTCCTCAGAATAATACCTTAGGACATGCCAGCGAGGATCAGTCAGTATTGACTGCAGTCCAGGTGAAGAGTTTCTCACAATGCCTCTGCATCCTGGTAAATAGGTCTGTCTAAAGCACTCGGCTGCCTTTGCCAGCCTGGGGCTTCAGCCGTCACTTCAGAAGCATGAGGAAGCCAAAACCTCAGGAAAATACGTTTCCAAGCTACATCATTTCAGTTGGTGTGTACATGTTCAAGTCCCAGTGACACAGGTATGAAAGCAATGAGCATAGCTGACCCATAACCATCCCTCTTCCTAAAATATTAGCAATAACAACACCAGCCACCTCAATTCCTCATGTGCAAGACTGCACTCAAACCATTGTAATGACATTATGAGAAAGTGCATTGCAACAGGTTTGACCCTCTGCATACGTAGCTGATGAAGGCCACTGTATAATACTGACTAAATATTGTTATATTCATGGAATCATTACCGCCCAAAAATAGTGATTCTATGCTTGAACTGATACAGAGTATTTGTAGGCATATATTGGTTTCATGAGACCCAGCAATTACACAAAGCAAGGACTACATGGACAAGTCTCCAGTCTAACAGATACGTACCTTACATGTAGGCTAGCATATCCATGCTGCCCAGAAAATCAGCACAGATCCCCAACTTTTGAATTTATTTCTTAGACTAAATGCCCACAGAGAGCATTCAGGTACTTCAGCTTGCCTCTCCTGATGCCCGTGAGCTGCTGTGATTTTGTGCATGGTGCCAACATTTCAGATTTCCATTTTGCACCATTTTCACATGGCTTTGGAACCTGAGTGACCCTTCCACTGTCCATTTAGATGGCCTCACTTTCCTCCTTATAACCCACCCAAGCCACACAAGACACAGGAGGGCACAGTTTCCGTGAGCCAGCTCAAATACAAAGCATTTATCACCAAAATAACTCGCTACAGTTGTACATTTGTAGGCAAATCTTTTAGTGTTTTGCCTGAGATAAGAGGTTGGAACATTATTCGTACATTTTGCATTTACATTCTTACAAAACCTTTGCCATCAATCTGTGCATAGTCCAGATCTCTCCTGCTATCTTCATGACCTTTCTGCTCATTTTCCTTTCCATCTCTGTGTCCTGTAGGTAGGTACAATCAATTTCAATGTGATACTTCATCTCTTGCTCAGAAGTCTGGATTTTGTTATCTGTTCAAAGATTCACATTGAAATCAATTATTATTTCAGAAGTATACAGCAAGTAGTAATATATTGCTAACCCAGGTAAAAAAAAAATGATATGACCCAACTTTACATCCATTTTCTTTACCTATATATATATATCATGTTTCTCCTCCTAAATGAAAAATACTTCTAGGTAAGGGGCAACGAGAAAAAAAACCACAAGTAACTTCTGCTATTTAAACCATTGTACATGGCTTCCTTGTACAGAGGATTTCCAATATTAGAGTAATAATTCCAAACCAAATTGGACAAGTTGGATCCCCAGTCTTCTTTCAGAGGCACTGCTTCCTAGGAGGGGGTTAGGTGGTTTTATTATGCTTTGTCTCTTGTTAAGCATTGTGTAAATTATGTGATCAAAGCAGATGGTACTACTCTTCCTAGATATGGCTGAAAAAATGTGGCTTGCTTAGAATAGTCTCTAGGGCCATTTCTAGGAGCATTCCTCTACAAGGAGAAACAATTATTTTACTTTTGGCTGCTATTTTCTCCTGCTGAGGGAATACATGTACAGTAATGATGAACTCTGTGAAGGGTGAAATGAATGTTGCTGCTGTTTCAGTATCTCCAGTGCTGAAGAGTTTTGGCTCCCCTGGTGCCAGCAGGACTTTACTAACAGCAATCACACACTGACTTAACTTTGCTTAAATGTAATGCTTTGTGCTGTTTCCTTGCTGGAATCTTTGGGGCAAAGGGCCACACAGTAGCAAAACCTTTCCCAGCAGGGTATGCCCAACACCTTGCTTCACATCACCTTGGGCAACACTCATTTTCTAGACTTTGTTAGTATTCTTGGTGCACATAAGTCCACATGGTTTGAGGAAGATCAGGCAGCACTTCAAACACCTCAGCCATCTCCTGTTGAGAAATTCAGTCTGCTGTTCAGATCTCAAGTTTTTTCCACATGTTTATAGAAAGAGAAACCAAGCTGTATGAATATGGTCAGCACATTGCTGAGCTCAGTGTGTACCTCCTTCCACACAGCGAGCTCACTTTAGCACCACTTTTTTTTTTCCTGTTATTGCTATTCCTTAAAGAGAGGATGCCTAAGTCAGATAAGTTTTCCATGCGACTGTTCACATAACACAGTTTAGCTGACAGTAATCATTTTGGTGCATACTCTAGAATTTCTAGAAATCTGCCCTCTGGTCAGAAGCCCCTCTTCAAACTTCATTTATCCCAGTACACAACAACTTCCCTATCTTCATCAGGCCTGTCCTTAAACTTATGTTCAAATGACACATGAAAACCCACAATTTCTACTTGTGTGTAGTTATACCAAATCTCATTTTCAGCTTTACACTGACATTCCACCACTTCCTGCATTTTTGTTGGTTCTCAGTTTGCAACCAACATCTTTGTGCATCAGTGCTCTTCACATCCTTCTCTTTTACAGATGCATTGAATCCTATTAAAAACTCCATGTAGTAGTTCATCCCTCTTCATCTGGTTTTCATGAAGCTAGTCTAAGAAAAAATGATAGTATTATACGCTATTTACCTCATGCTTTTGAAGAAGCTTCCAACAAATATAAAATAAATATCATGGACACCAGCAGTTTCCTGCTTAGGTTAGAGGTGATAAGGTTACTTTGAAATCTGTATGGATAAGCTTGGCATTTCATTTTTAATGAATGCATTCTATCAGAAAAGTTCAATTCGATATATTCAACTAACACAAGGCTGTTCACTTAGTTGGTGTACACGTAACACAACTTCTTCATTCAGTTATCTCAGGACCTCTGGAGGTCCAAACCCTGCTCAGAGCAGCTCTGCTGTAGTTAAACCAGGTTTCTCATATCAAACAGCACGGCCATGGTCCCTCCAGGAAGAGATCGACAACACCAATATCTTCTGCAGTTGACCTGCACCTTACTCCATATGTGATTGTGCCTCCGTTACCCAAAACAAAGCATGTGCTCAGAAGGATATACCCACAGCAGCATTGTTTTAATCTGCTTCAGCACTACCAAGAACTGAGGTATGATCCCACTGTGTCTGTAGGAATTTTTGCTCTTTCTTCTGGACTGCTGTTATCACACTTGCCATAAATCTTACTGAATGATAAATTCATATATGTATTAATTAGCTTCATGAAAATAACTTCAGACAAAATGGTAAAACTTACTTGGAGACCTGTTTGTCTTTGTCTTTCTCTTACTGCTTATCATGCTTCCCTGACAAATAGAGCAGCTTCTCCAGGGCATATACATTTTCATTCAGACAATTAATTCTGATCAGGTACGCACAGATTTACGTGCTCCTGGGTGCTGATTAGATAGAAGAGTAATCTGTTTTGAATTAAACGTTCAGATTACATTATGCTATTTCATGCCATTCATCACATTAGGAAATGAAAAGTGTTGCTTTACAAGGAACAGAATCACTGAATGAAACGCTCCAAGTCTATCTGAGATACTGCGAGGACAATCTGCCATCTGAGTGATTATTCAATTTAATTTTTTGCCTATATTCCTTTCACTGAGATAGAAGTCATAGCGGTTAATGAAGATAAAGTTAAACTAACTTGAAAAAGAGATAGACAGTTCCCCAAAGCCATTGAAATGAAAGACATCATGTTGTTATGCTTTGAAAGATCTTTGTTTTCTTATTATCCTTGAGAGCTGCAGTCTGCCTCGGGATTTGCTGTGCTGCCTTTCTCGAGTGCAAGGTACACTGCAGCTCCATGCTGCGTTGGCTGCAGGCAGCAGGGGTGGGCAGCTCTGCTCCCATTCCCCTGAACAACAGAGCTGGCAATGGCTTTGTGTTGCACCACAGTACACTGAAGACATTGTCTTCCCAAAGAATAACTTCCTCCCAGGAAGGAAAAAAAAACAAGAAGTCTGGGTCCCTAATAACCCACTTAAACCTTTGTCATACTTGCCACCATCTTGACTCACAGCACAACAAATTCTGTCTGAGCTCATTGCCCTCGGTTAGGAGCTCAGTGATTTAATTAAAAGGGAAAAGTTTCCTTCTGCAGCCAGAAGGCAGCCAGAAATATTGGACAGTTAGCAAGAAGAGGAAAACAGCTCAAGGATATTGTTAAAAACATCTGGGTGAGAGAAAAATGCAAATAATTTAACAAAGTTGTGCAAAGAGGAGAGCAGGCCAAATAATGAAACTTCATCTAGGTCAAAACCCAAAAAACTTGCCTTAAGTTTAATCTGTGCTGCAGGGGCTCTTCGTGTCTCAGTGGCTGTGCTGCAGTTGGAAGCACCAATTCCAAATTACAGAATTTTCAACATCCTCCTCTACAAAAGGTGCATTGTTCTCGGGAAAAAAGAGACCGTTCTTCTGGGATCTGAACAAAGGTTTTTGGGCTCATACATCCACAACTTCACACACTTATCAGGAGCAAACAGCCACCTGAAGCTCGTCTGCCTCACGCACAAATGTAAACAAAATTCATTGATTATATCCCAGAGTTCACCTCCTGCTCTTGGCCCACATATTACTCAAGGGAGAAAAAAATGAGGTTAGAGCTCTCACAAAGAATGCCACAATGACAGTAAAAAGAGAGATGTCCTAGGCCAGGAACAGCCACTGCAACACCTCAATGAGTCACTTGAGTGTCAAGCAAAGACCTCTTCTCCTTGTAGAGAGGAAAAAAACAAGGATGTGACTTCAGCTTTCGTTAAGCTGAAAGGACAGACATTGTTTTCTCTTAAGTTCAATGATGTTGGCTGTGTTTGTTTGCCCAAACCCATAATATCTATTATGAGTTGAGCATACTCATTACTCTTCCTGAACACTGGAAAGCATAGAAAAATCTGCTTTTAACCCTTTAACTCAAAAACTGTGCCAGCAGCCTAATGCTGTGATTCCACCAAACTAGTTTCCAAAAAGCCTAAAGGGCTGAGATGTTTTTGTGATTCAGTTATAACAGTCCAAGGGTAGAAGTTAGTTATTCAGCCTCTTTAAAAATAAATAAACAAGTGCCTTACTTTTCCAGAGGTACAGGCTATGTGCTTTGTATCCTCAGGTTCCCAAGGCTTAAGTGGGAGATTGTCTTTGCTCAACTCATACATCGACCTAACTAACCAGAAGTATTTAGTCATCTTTTGTTGTTCAGAATAATAAGCTAAGCTGGCACAGATGCTGTGTTTTCACTTTTTCTTGTTGTTAGTTTCTTTTTTTTCTTTATTAAAGAGATATTTTTTTTCTGATTTAAAGCAGGTGGATCTCATCTGATTCCCAGCAATCATCAGAAATGACTGTCAGCAGCTCTGCAACATCCTGAGTCAGCTCCCTTTGTACCCGAGGTCATAACTTCCAGGCTGGCTGACTGATGAACCACTGCCCCTTGCAATATTCCAACTCCCCCACAGCCACCTCAATCTCAACCAGCTTGAAAACTTGACTAATTCTTATTAAAGGCAGAAAATGTATGAGCCAAGTATATCAGCCTCCCTTTGACACACATAATTACTCTCATTTTCAGTTTGTAGTGAAAGATTACCAGCGTCCCAAATTTTTCTTCCTATAAACTTTTTTCTAGATCTTAGTGTCTTTGCTTCTGACTACCACACTAGTGTACTGCATCCTATTGCCACTTGGTGAGAGTTTACTTGCATGCTTTCCTTCAATATCTCACACTCAGTCTCCTCTGAACCATTGTAGTCAACCTTGTGATAAATGGTCTTAATTTTGAAAAACATTTCCTGCTACTTTTAGCAGCATTCAGAGCCATCCAATGGCACAAGCACACACAAAAAGAGGCTGTGGGAGTCAGACACTGAGAACTGGAAGAATCATATACAAACGCCATATTTTCAGGACAAAAAAAAAGAAAAAAGTATGGGATCACTTCCAAAAGCACTGGAGATATGGCAGGTTTTGGGTTTTTTTTCCACTCCTGCACAGCTATTGCAATTTGACCATATTTTGTGTGGTTACTAGGCACCTGTACCTGTGAGAGTCACCTTCAGAGGCCAAATTAGTCTTTGTCACCCAGCATAGGCTGTGCACCAAAACACTGCTTCACATCTCTTTGTCAACTCAGCCCATGAAACGAGAAAAAAATCACAGGATGTAAAGAAAGCCATGGGTATGATTTAAAGCCATACAAGAGGTCTGTATATGTGCCAAAGCAAAACACAAACTCTTCCTGCTGAACATACTGAAGAAGGCTTGCTTTCACCCGGTGCTAAGCAGCTCAGAGACCCTCCAGCCCCGGGCTGACCTTCACTGACCCCAAGGGTGCCCACATTATTATGTGCATAGCCACTGAAAGCAAACAGTATGGTCCTTGCAAGTAGGAAAATTCTGATACTTACATCTTGCTTACATCTTCAAGAGCCTAAATGTGTTCAGAAAGCTGTCCCAAGGGGTGCTGAACACAGTCCTGACGTCCTTTCATAAATGTCACACTGAGCATTTCCTAGGCTAACACAATCCCTCCAGTCTTAGTATTCTGGAAGGAATTTTCCCTAAGTGCTTGGGAGTGAATAATCCTAATTACTGCAGTGCTGATGCACATTTCTGTTTGTCCACCAGCAGCTCATTTGTACATTTGGACTCTCAGAGAGCACAGAAGCCTGAGCAGTAATAGTAACTCTGCTACTGGAAAACTGGCACCTACCTGAGATTCTTCCAGTTTCATGTTAAGCCCTAATGTTGTTAATGCAAGCAACATAAACCTCCATTGTCTGTACAGTAGGTCTTGCTCACAATCAGTTTACAGTTATAACTCACAGTGTACTCATTTCTATTTGCAACTCAGAGAACACATAAAGATGCCTCTTGCTTGCTGGCATGAGTCTTGCCCTTTATGTTCTGAGAAAAACACTCAAAGTTGGATATGTTTTTAATGTCATTTTTATGCAGTACTTGACAATGGAAACAAAACTGAATGCTGAGGAATTATACTTTTAAAGAGAAGTTTCTATCAAGCAGCTATTCTTGTCCCAGTGTAATATCTCATTTTCTCAGCAGTTGATTAAAATCCGTTCTGTTCCACTGAGATACACCCAATGACACTCCCCTGATACAGAGACATACAGAAGAGATAAAAGAAAATCATATATCATTGGCAATGCTTAGAACATTGTTAAAAGCATACATTCAGAGCCTACTTATTTTTTTATGTATACAGATATCTGTGGTGACAAATAGCCTATTATAGGATGTGATTGACGGAAAATAGAAAGTAGAAACTGAAAAAGAATACTGAATAACCCAATGATCATTTACTTGTCATATTTTATATTATTTCTCTGGTTTATGCACTTTTAGATTACCCACAGGAGAAAGAAAGCAGGGAAGGAAAATAACATGGATTGAATGTGGCCCCAGCTAAGAACCAGAGTTAATTATGGATTTCTCCAGTACTGAAGGCAGTAAATGATGGGTCTGTATGATAACAGAGACCTGGCCCATGCTGGCACGAGATAGCTAAAGGCAGGGGAAGCTGAGAAATCAACCACATCCTGAGGTCCTGCGCCCTTTGGACAGCCCTACTGTGTCTTCCAAAGGGACAACAAGAGGTGGCATAGTGTAAAAAGAGGGTGTGAAAAAAGGTTTGATGAATAAGTGCTTTTTTTTCATTCACCAGCACATCACACTCAGAATACACACACTTCTATCTTAATACTTGAAAATGTTGCTTGTTACAGTTGGACAACACTGAATCCAGCTTTCTCCCCGTTTGGATAGTGGTATTGTGCCTTCTCTTAAGCCAGCCAGGGACACTTAATTGGCTGAGGTAGTGAGCATTAAGCAAACCCACACAGCGAGTCTGGGAAATTAGGTTAGTGATGACATTGGTTTTACAAGTCCAGCACAGAACTAAAATGAAGAGACACAGAATGATAGTGATCTTGAAGCAAAACTTGTCTCCAATGCCTTTGTTTGTACAAGTCAAAAATAAATAAATAAAAAAGTACAACAATAAAAGAAAAAATCCACACATTTCAAGATTCCTAGCCGTTGTGTACTGCCATTGACAAAACCAGAGCCGACCTTGTTTGTGCCTCAGCACTGGGACAGAAGTCGTCAGGACACCTCCCAGCCTGACGGCAGCATTCGTATGTCAGAGGCTTATCTCTGCTCTGCTCAAGGACACTGGTGCACAACACCTTCAATAGAGTTCTCGCCACTGAGAGCAAAAATATTTGAGCTCCATCTTGGATTTCTATTTCATTTTTCATTTGGGTAGCTTCTCCTTCAAGTGAAAGTGAAACACAATACAGGGAATGTTGACAGTGGCTTCAAAAAATTAAAGTGTATAATTTAATGACAGCCCACAAAAATCGAAGGCTTGGCATCAAATCCATTCACAGACAATTTCAAACAATGCTGGGCTAAGGTTACAGTTTAACCACACCATAGCTGTGTATCTACTGAAGTATTTTACAGCAAATTTTTAGCAGTCACCATCCCAAATATGTTATAACTGTGTATATATATACGATAATTGAAAAAACCCTGTTAGATAGGTCTGTGCCCCATAGTCCTGGTGAATTAGCTCAGTATCTAGTGGTCAGACAGACAATCAGGTCTTTTGTGGTTTCATTTGAGTATAACAGAAAAAATACATAAGCTTTAAGAACATCATTTTCAGGGCGACTTTGTTCATTAACTCTTTATGCTCTCAGTGAGAGTCAATTTTGTCCTTTATACTATCCATCTTCCCATCCATTTTCTTCATATACTTAAGACAAACATAGAAACCTTTCTCCTTAGACAGAAATCTGTAATTACCCAGCTGAGATTTTTCTTTTTCTTTTATGAGCATCAGCTACCCCCCACTGCTAAAGATGAGATACTGGTCACATACTGCTGATCTAATCCAGAATCACTGTTCCTACAGCACAGCAGGCAATAATTCTTCTCATCCCCTTCATTCATTTCACCTAATCAATCATCAATTCAAGAAAGCTCCCTGCATTTTTTGTATCCATCATTTAGACGGGCAAGCAATACATATTTAGCTCCCTTAATATTTCTTCACACATCAAGTCATCAATCTCTCTAGTCCCTTAATCATTTTTGTTGCTCTTCTGTGAATACCTTCTGTCTTTCCCAAATCCTTTCAGCACTGGGAGTGCTGAGCTGAGAATACAACAATTCAGCTCCACTCTCACAAGAGTATCACAGTTTAAAATTAACTCTTCTATTTTTTTTTTTAATCAGGCATTCGTAAAGCAATTTTTTTATTCCAAATATACAATCTGCACTGGCAATGCGAAAAGAAGTCTGGAATTCAATCAATTCCTTTGGAAGATTTTTAGTGACTGTTTTCTCGCATTTTGATCTCAGTTCATTTCTAAATATCTGAACAAAGACATTTTCTCATGCAACATTGGCCACAAGTTGACTTGGGTTTGTCTGAAGCATTGAAGAACACATTTATAGGGAAACACTGTAGCTCATCACCATCTTCTCTATGATCCTGAATGTTTGTTCTTGCCAGAAATGGCATTCTACATGCAGACAAAGAGATTTGAGAAAAAAAGTTCATTCCTAAATGGAGGGCAAGGGAGATGGCAGTTGCATGCATATAGGTTAGCTGCTCTTCAAGCTAAGTGAACATCATCAGCTTATGTAAGCCCAACTTGTGCTAGCATAAAATGAGGTTCGTGAACCAATACTTTGAACCCTATGTTCATTTAAAGCTTTTAAAATTTATCTTATCCATTCCACTCAATGAGTTTTCTGATTTATTACAAAAAGGTGAAAGGTCCTTCCTCCCATTACAAATTACCTGAGCCATTCAGTCCTCTTTGATGTATCCTTGCATGACTAAGTTTATTTCTGGACTTCCAGGTCCCTACTTCTTTAACTTAAAATATTTGTCCAACAAGAGCAATTTTCTACTTATGCAGGAGCCAGCTAATTAGTATGGTAGCCTGTCATTCTGTCACACTGCCTTGACAAACAATATAGCAGATTAAAGGGTTGCTAATTGGCCAATACAGTTAGAAGCAATTTCATAGTGCTAATGTACCAAGAAAACATTTTGAAAGTTCCTTTGATCAGACTATGGAAAAATTAAACAAAATGAGCTTGTCATTTTGCTAGATTAAGAGCATAGTCCCATAGAAGAAATCCCATACACAGGTAGAACTTACAGCGTGGGATTAAGGAGAACTACTGCTATCTACTTGGGAGAGATACCCTGCCAACAGGGGAACAGTCCTTGAGATTCATTCTTGATTTTGAACACCACTAACACAAAATACTGGGGAAAAAAACAACACAGAAATCATTAAAGCACAAACAATGAATATAACTGGATATAGATGCATGAGTTCATTGTAGGAGTGGCAAGGTCTACTAAGAGTCGCAAAATGCTCTATTTCATCATGAAAGCCTGCAAACAATCACCAAAGAAAGACCCAAATCAACCTGAAATGTGACCAGTCTCTCTTCAGACACCGAAGACGAGTTAGAAAAGTTTACAGATAGAATATAGCATTTCTTCCAGTTACAATCAATTAAGCAGAAAAAGACAAGATAATGAGGGTAATTAACACCATTTGGTCTTGTCCAAAAAATAAACAGCAATAGTTTTGTTACCTTCAGTTAACATGCCCTTGAACAGATTTTAAATCAATGGGTAGAAGTAAGCTCAGTGATCAGTGTTACATTTCCATAACTTGTCAAACCAATGAGAAAGAAGTCAAACTTATGTAGCAGGAAAGACATTAGTGAGCTCT
Organism: Cyrtonyx montezumae; assembly: GCF_038088225.1. Lineage (NCBI taxonomy): Eukaryota > Metazoa > Chordata > Aves > Galliformes > Odontophoridae > Cyrtonyx > Cyrtonyx montezumae. Next base: position 20,979,319 of record NW_027072056.1, read on the forward strand.
TCTGAAAAATAACAGAGCACTCACTTTTTCTCAGGGGAAAAAATAGAGCAGATAAACATTTAGAGACACTCAGACTGCATTCACAATACTATTAATACTGGGATACAGAAGTTCACATGAGTTTAAATTCTCTTTTTCATTGACAAGGCCTTATTAAATCTTCATATTTCTTCAAAAAACTGTAAGAGAGAGCTAAAAATCACACTTAGGATGATAGTGTCTCCTACCATGCCTCGATCACTTCAGTGAATGAATCAGACCTGCTCTTCTCTTTCACTTCTGCTTCCTTCACCTTAACTTTCCTGCACGGGAAACAAGAAGGAAAATCAGTCCCCTCAATAATCACAGCACAGATCACAACGCTGAGCATATCATCCTCCCAGAAACTGAAAAATGAAGAACTGATCCTTTAGATTTGTTAGAATTGCCCAGGCATGGATCTTCCACCATTAGCAAGCATACTTTTTATCATGAACATATGTCATGACAAAAAGAGCAAACAAGCATGGAATTTGGCAAGCCAGAGGGGTTGCCAAACCTAATGGGAAAACCAACCTGTACAAACTATTCCAGGGGACAATGTGTAGGAGTTAATTCTTGTCAACAGAAAAAAGAAAAAGGAAATTCTGAAAGTCAAATAAAAGGTGAAGAGAAAAGGACAGAAGTTCTTTTCCAGCTTTCTGCTGCAGGCTCTCTCCTTTAGGAGCTAACCACGCTGTCCATATCAAAGGAGAAGCTGTCGACTGGCTGGAGAATGGTAGATCCAGAGCCCACCTGCTCGGCACAGGAGGACTCATCTTGCAGTTTTGGATAGTCAGCAGCAGATAGGGCTTTTTGGCAAGAGAAAAGACAAAATTAAGAAGATATTTTTTATTAATATGATTATCTTGATTCCAAGATACTGGTTTTTTTTTCAACCCTCAGAAGTCCTGAATCCTCTTATGGAGGCCTTTGGGAAGAAACTAATGTTTGAATATTTGGAGAAATCCAATCTGCTGTTCTACAATTTTCCTGAATTATACTGAATGTGTTTAACACATTAATTGTTGATACGCTATTGATACTCATTAGAGTAACTGATGCCATCTAAACTGATTAGCAGGAATAGTATTGAATGAATTTTGGCTACAAGGAATGCTACCGTTTTCTCCTTAGCTCCTTCCCAATTTAAAACACTAATTGAAATCAGTCTACTCCTTGCAACAACAAATGAAGGATAATGATGTTGGTCTTTCAAACTCATGTTTAGAGATTGCATTGATCTTCACTGTATTAATAAGACAAATTATTCCCTCATTTCTGCAAGCTTTACAAGAAGGAAATTATGCAGGAAAGAAGCACGATGTTGTTCATGAACATATCCAGTTTTTTTTTCTCTTGCTTGTTTACCAGTAATGGTTACACTTCATCTGCTGATTGTCAACATTAGTTCTTAAATGATCTGATGTTGGTTAACAGAATTATTTTGATCTTAGACAGAGTTATTTAAAATAAAAATAATGAAATGGCAGCAGAATTTTTCCATGTTCATACAGCAATTAATCCTTGTAGGCTGTGAGGAGCAGATTCATTGTTGGTCAGACCTCTTCCAGAGCAGCTGGAAAAAGGGTGGGGAGACACTTGGAGCTGGTGTCTCAGAAGCTTTCAAGGTAAAATGAGCACTTCCTAGGTACTCAAAACATGCTTTCTGAAAAATAGCTGCCAGCAAATGAATTTCTATTGGCAAAGAATTTGGTACTTGACTCCCATGTTACCTAAGTCTGTCCTTTAATCTGCAGAGAAGATCCAGGGAAATAAACAAACATTGGCACATTCTCATGCAGATATTTTGAATGCTGCATCACAGAAAAAATCTCGAGGAAAATAGCGATTTGATTTTCCAAGTAATTGAATTTTGATGCAAAATAAGCATCTGCATAAAATCCTTGTTCTTTTAAGCATATGAGTGACGTACTTTTGAACCTTCAATACATTAGAAACATAAGCTTTAACTAAAAACCAATTAGTGTGTATAAGACTCCTATCTGAAAAAAAGTCTTGCTTTATGCTTAATTTCATTCCTATTACGTTCGATTCTAGATCTTCCTAAATAACAAGGAGAAAAGTGAAAAAATGTATGGAGAATGAAATAGTTTTCTTAAGTATGCTCTCTGTGGATAGTAAAACATAATATGCAGACTGCAGTAAATTTAACCTCTTATTAATATGAAGAAGAAAAATGAGAACAGTCTAACGGTGCTGTTAATGGGCATTCATTTAGCACAGATTGCAATTACAGTCTATGCAGCAGTTCAGAGCTGTTCTACTGAGCTATGAATGGAGTTTATGTCGCAATTCACAATTTGAAGAGTACAGAACAAGAATGAAAATTACACTCTTCCTTCTTGAATGACTAGCAGTACAGTTTTAAGACATATTAAGCATTAAATAACTAATCTAGCAAAACATTAAATTATTCAAGTCTCATTTGAACTCTTAAGGGCTTAGCAAATTGCACTCTGAGAGTCTTTGATCAAACAAAGGTCTGACCAATCGATGAGACCAAGTCAAACTTTTCTTCCACTAGTTGCTTATTACTATCATTTTTTTCCTGGTCAACTAGTGAAGGCTAATCTTTCTGTCCATTACACTAAATATTTCTCAACAACTTTACTAGATTTCATCAAATCAGCTTTGTTTCAAGGAACAGCAAATGATAAATATCCTTTTTACAGGTGCCATATTAGAAAAGGTCAGTCACATCACACTGAGCAATGAACACAGCCAGTCTCTTTGCTACTTAATCTGCTTCCCTATTTACTATTTAGTCACACTGTTAAACTTTGGGTTAATTAAAACTAATATAAACCATTCTGTTGAGTTTATACCTAATCTGTAGAAATGGCTCCAAGCATGGGTTGAGCCACCAGCTCAGCAGCCATGGAGCACTACGATCACTGCCTCTGTGCTGCCCAACGTAGTCTCCTTTTCATCCTACCAGGAAGCGTGGAGAAAAAGAGCAGACTGCAATGAAAAAGTTTACACTAACTAATTCAAAGGAAAAAGGAGGGTGCTGCATCACAGCTTGGCTTCCACCAACGTGCTTGACCTTGTAGGCTAGAAAATAAAAGATCCTTGTAGCTGTGTTGGTAAATAAACTGATTCAGGCTGACATGTTGGTGATAGAAGAAGCGATATACATAGAACATCAAGCTGTCATTTCTGTAAAATGATTTTTTTTTAAACTAGCGGCACTTCAGAAAGTGCCTTAAAACAGAGCAATCTTTCAGACAATTTTCTTACGTTATAGCATCAAAAACTAAAGGAATGAAGAGTATGTTCAAGTGTTAGAGGACAAAAAAAGGGCATTTCGAAAACCTGCAGTACTGTAATTACAAATGAGACAGTTGCTATTCATATAATTTTGTCAACAAAGGCATTTTGCATCTCCTAAATTTATTTTAAGCTTCATGCAAGTTTTCTAAATTGAAGTATCCCTACTTAACTTCCATCACTTGAAGCCTCAGTCACATCCACGCCTATGCATTTCTAGCAAACATTAAAGCAAAATAAGATATAATCACTAAGCGTTGGTTAACACTTGAGCCTTGCAGCCAAGTAATCATTCTTGTTCAAACACTACTAATTATTTCTTCTATGGCAAGAGTTTTCCATGACAGTCATGATCCTAATATAGTTGGTGCTGCACAAATACCCTAAAAAGTAGTTTTTTCGTGCAAATAATGTTGTAGTGGAACACAGATGCTTCTGGATACCAATCACATCACCTAGATATGGGATTTGATAATAGCAAAACATTGCCATTACTTCACTTTTAATACAGAATGCTGTTATTTACTAGTGACAGAAAGTATCAGTTTTACTAAAGCTTACAGTTAATTACTGTTAATATGACTGAGATTTATCATCTGTGGATAGTACTGCAGCATTAATTCAGAGATTTATGCTTATGACTGTCTGCTGTGCTTTGAAAATCATCATCATTTTATAATCAACGTGCAGGGTATCAAAGAAACCATCTTTTAAAGCTAATATTTCACAAAAGAGCTAGAGGAAAGACTTTCAAATAACATAACAACCAGAATTATTTCAACCCCAAGCCCAAGGATTCACATAGCACACTCTAAATGAAATAAATCAGTAGCAACACAAGAAAGATCTCAGGAGGATGAAGGAGAGCATTTGGGGCTGGGTGGACAGTTCTGACTGATGTACGGGGTACATAGGGCTCAGCCTTGTGGCCCATGCATCACTCCCCATGCAGGAACTGGGACTCAATCACAGCAACTGCCATGAAGATGTGTGGTGGCGATAATTTGTCCTGAACATTTGATGTGATGGAGCAGGCAGCAATGGTCTTTCATTTTGAAGTTGAAAGCTGGGATTCTGTGAGGTTAGCAGAAGTGAGCTGCTGATGGCTATTCCCTATGAAAAACTTGAAAACTATTATTTAATTGACTAAATGAAATTTATGAGGCATAACAGACAAAAACAGAGATGCTTTGGTTTTCTCTTCTCTCTGCCTCTGCTGACAACAGTCCAGGCTGGAAAACTCCCAGAGCAACGTAACACAGCAGAGAAGCTCATGTATGAGACCATCAGAGTTGGATTTGGAGTTGACTATCAGCAGGAGCAATTTTCTCCTGGAGGCTGTAACACTGCAGATCCAGACTTTGGTCTTTCAGCAAGGTACTGGCTCACAGAATACAGAGCAGCAGTTGCATAAACCATAACAGCAAGGAAAGCAGCCACAGCACTTTTGAGCAAAACAAAATATAGCAATAGCACGTATTTTACAGAGGCATGGGCTGTCTTTCCCCTCATGTTACAAGCCATTTAGATGTTCTTTCAGAGCCAAAGTACCTGCTGCTACAAAACCCTTACTGCATTGCTTTTCTTCTTTTGCGGTGTAATATCCACCACCATAGTTTTATGTTTGTATATAATGTGAAAGCTTATCCAGAGGAAAATAAGATGATGTTGTTCCAAATGTTACATTGTCCTTTTCAAAGGCAGGATACAGCAGCACATTGCCCCTATCTGCTGCTTCTTCCCATCCACCACTGAATAACAATGACAGCAAAGGACCTTCAACAGGATCCAGTCCCAGAAAGGCACAGGAAGAACCCAAGGTGAACTGGTCCAACTTGAGACAACAGGAAATTCAGCCTGATAAAACAAACCTTTTTGTATATCTGTCTTAAAGCCACACGAAGATATCATGATTAAAATTCTTTGTGGCTCCTATGTGAGCCATAAACAGTTTTGTCAAAACAATTAACTCCACTAGAAGGAGCTTTTCCTGGCTTTGGTATATAACTGAGCTGTCATGGGCAGTAAGCACTGCAGGAGAGAGCCGGCTCAAACTTGCCTTCTGTTTAGAGACTGCATTAGTCAACATCCACATCCGTATTTCAAAAAAAAAAAAAGGAAGATGTATTAAAATGAGCCTGCTATTAAAATCTCTTTTCTCACTGGTAATCAGACTGACACCAGCAGTGAAGAGTTCATCATCGTTATGACTACTACGAATATTTATCACTTATTCTCAAAAGGGTTTCTTCCCAAAAACCTTGCATGAGAGTGCCCACGGAAAATTATTATGCTAAAAAAAAAAAAAAAAGAAAGGACTGAGAGAACATACTAGAATACATTAATTCACTTTGTCTTGCAGCTGCTGTAAAGTAACCACATTCTGTGTTAAACTCCCTTTATTTTACCTGGCGGAGCAAGTATTGCTTCAAGGACTGCAAATTAAAAATGAATCCCTTGAAAAACAAGCCAAGCTCCTTCCAGAGGATTCATGAAAAAGTTGTCAAGGGAGTCAACAAGGGGAGAGGCAATGAGCTCAGGTGAGTGAGACCCCACCATCCTTCATGGCAGCACTGCAACCCCCAGAAGCAGCTGGGAGCAGCATCCTCCAGGCCTGCTGGAAGACACCCAGGGTAGATGGGAACGTAACAAAGGCAAATGACAAGAGTAGATGCTGAGGCTCAGGCTTCTGAGCAGGTAAGATTTATCCAGAATTTGCTGGGGATGCACTGACACTCTTTGGAAAGCACTGTCACATAGGCTATAGGGTTATTGACAGCTGCACTCACAGGGCTAATGTGGATCCAGGAATCTGAGGATTACATTTTCTCTTTCAGATATCAGAGTCATTTAACCCAGTGGCACAATAAAAGGTTTTCATTTATAAATAGCAATTGCCCCAGTGATCTGGAAAACAGGCAAAAGAGAAGTGTGCCCTGCTAGCCCTGCTTTGTGAGAAGAGGAATACAGCAGAAGGAACGCTGATCTCCCTCTATACATGGATTTCTGCATCAGCTGAATGCTGCCTACTAATGTGGATTTATCAGATCTGCACAAGTGGCCTCAACTGCAAGGGAGCAGGACAGCTTTCCTATCAGCTTCGCATCAGAAAACTGTGCACCCACTGCCAGACGAGTGTGGAAATGAAAGAACACAACTCTGGTCTTTTCTGTTGTTGGCTGCACTTTAGTGAAATTACTTCAAACTATTTGTAAAGCCACATTTATTTATTTCACCTGTGAAAGAAGAAATAGTCTTCTCTTCTCTTTCTTGCTGTCCTGTGAAGAGAGGGCAAATGCTAACATGCCTTTGAAACACTTCCAGGGCTGGACTTAGAGGCCCATATTTAGTAGAACGTTGCACCAATACCAGATCTCAGCTTACCTTCAGGTACCTGCAGACCAAAGCACTGCTTTGTGTTGTAAGTCCTCCTTGACTTGGAAAGTTCCTATCTGATTCAATCTGCTAAAATTCAATCTGTCTTTAAATAAGGCAAGTTCTCAGCTCAGTACCACCAACCTAACCACAGTGGGTGCATCCTCAGATCCAAAGAGCTGCAGTGAGAAACAAGTTAGGGAGCACAAGAGGACAACCTGCATTTAAGTTATACTAGAGACCACCATGACCATTTAGGGTGCCTCCATACATTGCATATATGTTAATACATTCCAAATAGAATAGTGATACAAAAGCTATAGAAATGCAGGAGGTGAAGGAATTCAGTAATCCAGGCTGCGATGTAGTGCAGCACTGAGCACACACAGGGCACTGCCCATGTGCAGGGCACAGTTTCAGCTGACTTGCTCAGAAGCCCATTTGTCACACAGTGTCTCAAAGCTATGACACAATCACAAGATGTAATTTTCAAGACAGATGAGAAATCATTTCGAGCAGGAGGAGGAGGAAAAGGTCCCCCAGATGCAGATTCTAAAAAACTTCAGTCTTATCACCTCCTTTGTTTTTTATTAAATAGTCATAAATAAAACTGGTTGAAAACTTTACTCAAATATGAACAAAGAAATAAGACAGTAAAATTTTAATAGATGAAAGCAATTAAAATCCATCCATTAGCGTGAATGTGTTTATGCCAATTTACTTCTAACTGCTACTAGTTTCTTCAGTCACAGCATCTAGTAATTTAGGAAGTACTAAAATGCACAATGACAGCAGATAGATCCCCACTTTTTTAGTTTTTAAGTTTTAGCAATCCATATTGACTCCTACTTCCACCAATGTTATTTTGTTGTTGTTTTTTTTATCTCTTAATATAAGAACCACTGTAGACCACAGTGAAGACCAAAAAGATTTCAAGACCTCTAGAAAGATGCTTCTAAATGCCCCAGAGGAGTTTCTGGTCAATGTCTCTGTGCTTCTTCATCACCAGCCAGTGAGGAACAAAACCCTGTCATTGCAATTCTTCATGCATTTGTGTGCATATGTACTTTGCAGCTGAAGTCTCCTCCACTGGCCCAAAGCAATCCTGGGTGTTACTGATACAGAGCAAGAAGCAACATGCTGAATAGAAGATGAACTTGCAGCAAACAATCAACTGCTTTCACAGACAGGAATCCCACAGGCTTGGTTTGCTCAACTGGACTGCCCAAAAGTGACCTGGAGAGATGCTCTGCTGCATCACTCACCTGCAACATCACACTCCATGCTCCTCAAACAAAAGCTAACATGGAAATGCACAAATACGGGTTGTTCTATGTGGATCATCCACAAGTCTATTCCAAATCCACTCAGGTGAAGTCCCCCACTTCACTAAAAAGCTTGAGCAGAAGCCACTGTGCATTTGTGGTTTGTATCCTGTTGCTAAGGAAAGAAGAAATAACATAGAAGAGGAAAACCTCACTACTTCTTTGCAGACAGAGCTTTGCAGACAGGACAAGGAGAAGCAGCAGGAGCCAAAGCTCCAGCTCCTGCAGCTTAGAGCCTGCTGCAAGACTGAGCACAGGCAAAGAATAAAGCCAGTAAGCAGGGATTTGTATTAATTCTGAAGGCAGGGAAGGATAGAGAGGTGGGGAAAGAGGTAAGCATGGGAGTTTGATTCTTAGGTTGGAAACTGGGGTTTTTCCTGCAGTGCCTCACACCAGGAGAGGGCAGCTGGGAAGCATTTGGTAGTCTTTAATGGTTAACAAAGGCTCACCTGACATGTAAGCTAAAATTATATGCAAAATAATGTGCATGCGGAATACTATTAAGCATAGGAGTGAGGGGTTCCTAGTGAACCGGAGAGTGCATATACTGCACTAGAGTGCTGTGGGATGTTTAAATCAATTACTTTAAAATAAAAAAATAAGAGTACTCAAGTGAATTGCAGTCAAATGGTCAAGAGATGACCTCCCAGCCCTCCCTGTGCTGACTCAGCTGTGCTGGCACGAGGGCAGGCTCACACTGCTTGCTGCCACAGACAGCCCAACAGGGAGCTGTGTTGGAATGTTTTGAGACTGCAGCAAACTGGACACAAAAAAAACCCCATCAGATATCATGTTTAAAACTGCTTGTCCAGAATTTCAAATAAACACTTTTGAGAACAATATCTTAAAAAATCAGCTTCAAAACTTGTTGAGGACTACTCCAAATTAATTCAGCAGAAGCTGTGCTTCCCACCATTTTCCATTGGCAGTGCATTGCACCAACAGCTTAGAAATTATTTTCCACTTTTCCAGAGAGCAGGAGCAAGTTTGAGGTACAGCATTTACATAAATCCATAATGCACCCACCAATTTCTTAGTTCTCAAGGGTGTTATAATGCTAAAACAGAGAAATGACAAAGGAGTGGTTCTATCTTTTTAAAGACCCAACACCTCTACACTTGACATCTATGGCCCAAAACAATAGATACAGTTTTTACAGCTTTGTATTGTAGTACTTTTCATAATCCTTGCTTCTGGGCATTTACAGTCTAAAGCTGTGTGCTAAGGTCTGCAAAAAGTGTTACACTAAAGCCAGTTAAAACATTGGAGATGGTCCTATTTTATGAATGGATATTTAAAATGATACTGGGTGAGCCACAGAGAGCACTTACAGAACAGCTCACGGTTGCATTCATAAGCGCTATAGGGTTAAAACCACTGGGCAGACCACCCCACATTTCACACAATAACCCAGAAAATGCAGGAATACCACACAGTTCACTCCTGACAGATCTCCCCATTCCTATGCAGAAATGGCACCATGAACTATAAATACAGTGCTACAAAGGTTTTGCTAGCAGAAGAGTAGCAGTTTTCCACAATATTTTATGCCTTCTCCCCAGCCCGACACTTCAGATGTAGACAAAATCTTGGATTTTAAATGTGAAAATGCATGGACAAACACTCTTGCTGTTGTACCTTCAAATCTATATGAAGAAGCATCCATGAGCCTGATATATGGTAACCAAAAGCAGCTTTGAAGATAAAAATGAAGAATGGATCAACACCTAAAACATATTCTATGCAGATCTAAAACACATTACATATTGTTTTACCTTGATTTTGTCTCAAGCCCAGAGCAGGAGGATAGGAGTAATAGTCAAGCAATTTAATTTAAGCCACTGAGCCCTCAGAATTGCTACTAATTGCCTACCAGATATGATCATCCTTCTCCCATTATCTATAAGAGAAGCTTAGATTCCTTACTTCACTCCTTTGAACTGTGACTCAAAATTTGGTCTGATTTTTATCATTTATACAAAGATGGTTCTACTTTTTACAGCACTTTTATTGTGAATGACCTTACATAGCACTGTATGTCCTTTGAAAACTCTTAGCAACAATTGATCATTATGCCACAGCTTGGGGACTGGGGGGTTAACTTTCTTTGTGCTAGCAGAGTTGGGCGCATAATACATCTGAAAGCAGTTAATCCAATTGTCTTTCACCCAAAGGTCAAATATTCCCAAAACAATGTTTTAGAAAACGTAGTCTAAATGAGCAGTGAGCTGCATACACAGCAGCCGTCCTCATCCAAGCATCTGCAATGGAAGTACTTCCCTGCACAGAAATCCACACAGGGAGCAGAATTCCTGGTGTAGGACTATGGAAAGGAAGAGAAGTCCAAACTTTTGGGGGCAGTTGCCCCAAATCCTTTTCAATGAGCTGATGTCCCCAGACTAAGATAACTCGAGCACTGAAATCACAATGTACTACAGTATTTTCCTCAATAGCTTCAACCATGGCCAGGAGCCATATCCAACACTTGGGAACTGCTTGGGAAAAAACAGGAACAGGGCAGCATTTTTCTCACCAGGAATGGACTAACTCTTATGGCTGAAGCACCAAGCTCAGTGTGCCACTAGAGCTCACATAAACCAAAGAATTTCATCTCAAAAAGGCATCATTACCACAGGAAGAAAAAAAAAACAAAAAAACCCAACCCACTAACGCTGAAGTTTGACCCAGTTTCAGATTCACTTGAATCTTGAATTTCTGAGGACTGAAATAAAAGTTGACTTTTACAAAGTAACTCCTTTAAGCTAAAAAAAAATCATTTAAAAAGCATTACATAAGCAAGATACATTTCTATTAAAATGGAAATAAATATAAGATTTTCAACTATGCAAAAATACTTCTTGTTTCTGTAATGATTGAACTCCATCCCTCTAGATACTCTTTGACAAACGTGAATCATCCACTGAACCTCTCAGTTCAGATTACAGGAGGGCTGCAAAGGCTGACAGATTGTGCAGTCCTACTTCATGCTGGGTTTATGTTTATTAAGGCCAGTTGTGGGAGACAGAGGCAGCATTTCTTCCAATAAACCCTTTTACACACTGTTGGATGTTGCAGTACTCAGCATGTCCAGAAGACAGTCCCATGACCCATGTAACAGAGCTGCTGGGAAAGAGGGAGTAAAGGAAGAAAGAAAAGAATGGAGAGAGGAGGAAATTACATCTTAGGAAGTTTCATTCAGTTGGATGCTGATTTCTTTAGAGAAGGCCCAACTAAAGTAATACCCAGTTATATAGGCCAAGCTGAGAAAGATTGGCCATTATAAACTCTAAGCATTGCAGGACAGATAACACAAAATGTCTTTTCCTTCTCCCAAGCAGTCTCAGTCCTTTCCATGTTTAAACACTACAGGAAAAAGCCCTCCATTCCCAGTGGGCTCTCGCCCATTTCCATAACAGAAAGCTTCACAACTCTGTGATGCCCTTCAAAGGTTTGCAAACCCATCACTTTTCCAGAAAATATTCATAGAGAAGGCAACTCAGGGAGCTGACTTGGTTGAAAACCTGAGAGGCTGCATACCACTGATCTCCTTCCTAAGAGCACACTCCACCATGCTGTGGCTATGGGCCATATACTACTAAGTCCATGTACATCCCAGCTCAGACCATACCATGCTTGTGAGCTGATACACCTAACAGCATTATTTTTTAACTCAAGCTGAAAAGTAGATGGAACATGACAAAACAGCATGTTTTCTTTAGGTTGCACTTGGTGGTCCTATTATAATTTTATAAAACTCGCATATATATGCATTGCACAAATGCTTTTTCTGCATAGATATCTTCTTAGCTGCTGCCAGCAGGTGTTTCTGCTCTCCCCACCTGTACTGAGAACATTGCAGTTTGCATTTAGATGCAGATTTACAGGTAAATGGGAAAACCAGGCAAGGAGTTACCAATGGAAAATCAGAATATGATAGCTACTTAAAGAGATTAACTTTCTCATTACTGTGTCACTGCACATTGTAATTCAAACAGCTGGTAGCCTCGTTTCTGTAACTATGGAAAATTAAACTGGGAGAGAATGCTCCTTTTTGTGCTGTTGTTTTCATGGCTACAGGACTTCATTATGTGCCTTTTGTGCCTGTGGTTCTGTACGGGAGGCTCAGCACTTAAAGGGCAAGAATGGTTGCACATCCTACAAAATTTGCTTTTCTTTAATCTGATGGAGAACTGATCCTGAAAAAATCTTCAGATCATCTGAACTGATTCGTGACAGCAGCGTTAACATCTCAACTTCCTGTTACAAAATGGAGGCAGGCATTAAATGTAGCAAAATTAAATTATCCTTGTTTAAATAGGTTTTTTCCACTGTAGGCTGTTAATTTTTGCAACAACATTTATCTCTTGTGGAAACACATGTAAAACACTGCAATATACATTATGAAAAACAAGATTAACTCATTTTACTGCTGTTGGAGACCCCATGGGTTGATATAAATCTATGCCATTTCCCCATTTCTATGGAATTTTGTGCAGCTTTAATTTCAGCTCTAGCAGTATTATTGCTGAGTTAGAGCTGTTTTCATCGGAACAGTTGAAGCAAAACTGTCTCGGAGCATGAAGAAAATTAAAGCCTGTTTTTTCTCCATTACAAAATTGTCCTTCAACTCCTTTGATCTCTACTGTTAAGAATGGTACTGTGGGTTAAATTAGTCCATCTTTACTCAGAGATAGGCAGAAACCTTTTTCAGAGAAAACTTTTTCCATGTGAGTACCTCAGGGGCATTTAAAAATCCAGGCAGAATATCTTTTTACTCATGTTCAAATTAACTCTATGGATTGGAGAAACTCAGCATGTATCATTAGCTTTGGAATTAGTTACTTTCCTTTCAAAGCATGAGTAATTTGTGTGCCTTCCTATCCCATATGGGATCTACAGGCCTTTTATTGAGGTAACAGCTAGAGAAAGGTAATTACTAGAGAAAAACACAGGAGAACCTGAACAGATAACAGCATATGTAAAAATCTCAGGGTTATTATTTCTAAGGAAGATTTTTTTCCATCAGCCTCAGCAAAATGCTAAGGATTTGCCTTAACTGGTTGGCTAGGTTGAAAACCTGACTCTTGCCTCTATGGCCAAGTGACTTCTTCTCTACACATCAATCGCTGCTGCTCTGTCCACCAAATCTACTTATTTATAACAGGGCCACTTTAGTCCTCTTTTGGCAACCTGGCAATGGTTTCACATACAAACAAGTTATTCCCCAAGTACACAGAGACTTTTCCCCATTGAGGAGGGCTGCAGGAAGGTGACCCAGACAGCAGAACGTGATGGTATTCTTAATGCAACAGCAGATTCCCACCTAGAAGTGAGATACTTACCAGTGTTATCTGTGTCAGCCCCATCTTAGAGTGTATCTCACCTCAGTCCAGAGCTTTTCCCCTTTTTGGAAGCACAGCAATTTGGGTGAAAATCTAACAAAGGAGACAATACTTTAGGCTGTAGAAAATACAGAATAATTTATTTGCACTCAAATGTCTTCGAGTTCTATCTGTACTGATATAGGACGCTAGTCCCGATTTTAACTCTAGAAAATCATTATCTGATATTGAAACCAACTCAGTGCAACAGTTTGGACCAATCAGTGAATTTACAATAAATGTCTGAAGACTATTTACAATTGTAAAAGACAATTTTGCATTTCTGGTTCAGCCTGGATCACTTATGGAAGTTAGAGCAGCTCTACGCACATCAGCTCTCACTTCTCTATCAGTATCAGAAGTTTTCTGGAAAAGGGAGAGCCCTTAGTATGATCTATTCAATACACATCCCAATGGATATTTCAGGCACAGTTCAAAATACATAACAGCAATGATTGTTTCCAGCTGATAGAAAACACTGCCTAACACAGCTACCAATTAGCCATGTTTTGTTAGGTTACAAAAACTGATATTCTTCTCAGTATGGCTGAAGCAAGCCCAGAAGAGAAAAATCTACCAAAAACCTATGAGAGATGGAGAATAAAATATTGGTCATGGCAGCAAGGCAAATAGAGCAGCTGAGTGCTTGGCTATTTTTTGGTGATACCTGGGGCTTTGGAGTTATGTGAAAAGCTGAATAAGCACAAACAAAAAAAAAAGTTAGTGAAAAACAGAAGGAAATGTGGACAACATCTCACTAAATCTGTATTATTTTGCTGTCCTTTGTCTACTTAGTTCAGTTAAATTCATGATCCATAAAATAGAGAGCAATAAAATCCATTTTTTATTGCTATGTTGAATTAAAGTATTACTAATCACGCTTGAGAAAACATTGCTCTTGCTTAGACACTGTTACAGTTTGTGGGATTTTCTTTAATCAGGAAGCTGAGCAATTGCAGATATTATTTCCCCTTGATGAGTTCCAGCCCAAGTGTTTCTTAATGCCCTGGTATCCCACAGACTCCCATGAGCTCTAAATGCCAAGCTCCAGCACAAAGACAGAGGGCCCAAACTATCACAGTCAAAAAAAAAAAAAAATCAAACAGTAAATACACATTGCATGATATTCTGTACTGCTGAAATCCCTGTTGCTGATGAACTTCTTTCCCCCTCACCAGAGGGGGAGATGGTAAGCCCAGTGGTAGACCCAGGACCTGGAGCTGAAGGAAAGGGGCAGAGCAGGACACCTTCCAGTGTCACCCTATAGCTGCCTGTGCTGTTTTTGCATTGTTTTAAGTAACATATCCTTCAAAAACAATAGTCACAAGGGAGGGAAAAGGAATCTACTTTAAATATACACCAGTATCCCCTAAATCTAACCCCCTATAGTCTGCATGACTTCAGTGCTCCTTTAGAAAGCACTGAACCCTCTACACTTTGGGTGCTGTACCCAATTCAAATGCAAGTTCACTCTTTCCAGATTCATTTTATTCTTTAACAAAGGTGCATTGATTCTCAGTAAGTATCCTTTATACCTATAATTCTAGGCTCATAGCTTAAACTGTAAAAGGGTAGGTGTCCTGTTGCTATATTAATATATTGCCCTCATTTCTGCATTAACTCGAGTGATTCTCTGAGCTGACTTCACCCTTTTGGTGATAACACCCCTGTGGTGTCTAAATGGAAGGTAACTGCTTATGCATGAGTTGAGGGGGGCTGATGAATTGCAAATGAGGATAACTTATGCAGCAGCAGCTCAGACAGTGAGAACATGTAAGTGGTTTCGAACTACAGGTGTCTGACAAGTGTTCTTTTGCATTTCTCCCTATAGCTTCAAAGTCAAAATCCATCCACTTTTTCCTCTAGTAAAATTTAAATGACTGCCCCATACCTTGCGCTTTGATAAGTGAGGCTGCTCTCATTTTCAGGCTAGAAAGGTTTTCTGAAGTAAACATCTGGAAGAAATAAAAGCGACTCCTCACCCGGCCCTCGAAGCAGAAGAGAACTCTGCTATCAGTGCAGTTTTGCAATTGTCAGGAGCTGTTTGGTGCTGATGAGGTTTGCTCTTGCTGCTCTTCCCTGCTGGAGCCGTTTGCTCGCAATGCGTTTGTTATTGACGCAGTTTGCCATCGCTCCTATGCTGCGATTCACACCAGCCCTGTACACAGTGCTCCCTGCTCCTACTGTCAGCTGTCAGATAAATGCCCTTTTCTCTCCCTAATGCTGGCATTACATATCTGAAGGCTGAAGGATCCTGCAGTGTCAGAGGGAACTCTGCGTTCCACCTGCTCTCAGGGGGTGACTACAGCATTAAGGAACGAGGCAACGTGGTGGGGGCAAGGCAGCTTTTAGACAAGTATGACAACCACGACAACCCCGTGTGATTATCCAGCCTGTCCGACCTCTTGAGAGGGCTCCTGAAGATCATACAACCCAATGACTTCCCCCTCATCCCACTTCAGGGCATGGCATGGGGCTCAGACTCCTGGGCACGTTTTGGAACAGAGCCCAATTTTTAGGACGGTCCAAATTTATGTCTGAGAACAGTCAGCCATAAACATGTACGCTATGTTCTTCTACAGAAACACGGGGCATAAAACGCACAGCAACACTCTACCAAATTAACAACACTGCAGTGTTCCTGATACTGCTTTTTTTTTTTTTCCTTTTTTTAATCGTTTTTCTTCTACTAAAAATTCACCTCCAGCTATGACCCATGTAGCTGCATGCTATTCATGCAATCACAATGCTCTAAGACATGGATGTAGCTGTAAGGGACCATTTCTCATCATCATTTCTTTTCTTTTTTTCAGAAATAGTAAATTTGTATAAACTGAGGACACTTTTTCAAAACAATGACTGTTGTAGCAAAATATATTAATATCTTCCTTGAAATTTTATGTCTATTTCAAAACCTGAACGATTCTATTCATGTGAGAAACTTCATCAAATGATAAATTTCAGTGGAAATGATTTTGTAAATTTTATAACACGAAACCAACTGCTAGAAACAGATTATTCACTTTAGACCTTTACTAAAAACTACAACCATAGAGTGGTAATACAGGGAAAAAAAATTAAAATGAATATACTCTGGAAGAGCAAGAAACTCAGTAACTTAAGAGTCACAGTGAGGGAAAATAATCTACAAATGTCATCTGTTGACTGATGCAAGCAACTGAGTCAAGGTTAAATAAGCAAGACAATGTATAATTTAGCTCTAGCTTTTTTAGTATAACATAGCAGCAAATAAAACACAGACTAAGGCTACCATATCTCAAGAACAAAAGAAATTAAGGTAATGAATCTTTAAAAAACACACTTTGGACCATTTTTTAAAAGATTCCTAATCATTAAATCCACTTCACCTAAATGCAAATGAAATGGAATGCCCGTAAAAATAGATAAAATCCAAACAACTTGATTCAGATAGCCATTTTAAAATGGATATAGAATTCCCCCAATGTCCTGAAACACTAAAACAAAAATTCAGCCTGGAAATTTGCTGTGAATCAGACCAATTTGAGATTTCCAATACGCTCCTAGCAGAAAGAAAGAACTATCCAATCCTTTCTGCTTTGCTTCCAACTCTTTCCTAATCAGAATCCCATGCTAAACAAACCTTTACCAGAATTTCAAAATCCACCTATTGTTACCAAAATACATTAACACAGGCTTTACAGTAAGCTTCAGGCAATTACTTTACAGTAAGCTTATCATTCCAGTTAGCATTTTGACCAGAGTTTTTCAGCCGAACATCCTGAATAGCACCTGCCCAGATTCAGGGCACCTCTGTTTCTGGTGTTCAGCTCACCTTTACAGAGGACGTCCTGAACAGTACCAAAAGGTAAGTGGACACTTGAACATTTTGAAAAATGACATTTTATTAGAGAAGAGCTCTAAGTGCTACAGAATTGTTTTCTTTTTTTCCTACTCTAACACTGAGAGAAATGATGAATAAATGAGAAACCCTGTGGTCAGTGGAGTGGCAGTCTGACTGCTATCCAGTTCTACCCTTGCAGATGAACCCATTAAGTAGGAAGCTATTTTAATGAAGCAAAATATATTTCTATGGTAATTTATGTATTTAAGAGGCAGTATCTCTGATGAAGAGTTCTGCAACAGGTTTTGAAAACCATGAAGTCAAATTGGCTATTTTTTTTTCTACACAAATACTTTAAGATGATGCATTTTATGTTTCACAGATAAGCTGCTGCTGTTTCTCGTTCAATTTAGCTCCAGCATATGTTAAGGTATTCCCCATTGTGTTTTTACAGCCTCAAACAGTAAACTACCCAAAGCTCTAAGGAACAGAGGGAACAGCATGTGTGTTGTGTTTCATGACAACAATCACAGGGAACATAAATTACTGAAGTCATCTGTGCCATTTATCTGCCTAATTGGTCTTCCCAGAAGGAAGCATTTTCCCTTTCACCTCTTTAAGTTGACAGTACACTTTCTAATTTTGGGTACAAACATGATGTCAACTAAAGAGAACGCTGGGAGCTTTTCTGACCTGTAGTGTCATGGCGGGGAGAAGTTTCTTTAGGGTTGTGAGACCTCTTCTCTTTGGTCAAGTCAACCTCTTGTTCTGAAGAGGTGCCTCTGTCTGTCTGGTCTTCTATTTCAGCATCTTGTTAAGGGAAGAGTGAGAAAAGTTGATAAGTTGATAAAACTACAGAAATAGCAGGAACTATGTGTATCAACAAGTGAAGACAAAAAACATAAATAGTACAGTGTGATAAAACGTGAGAACTGCAGGCTTTGTGGGTATCTTACAGGTAATGGTCACTGCTTTCAGACTTAATTGCCTATTTTTATATTGCAATTTTCAAACTAATGTTTTAATACACAAAATAAAACACATATTTGCGTCTTACTCTGAGTTCACTCTGGCTCTTTAAATCCAATCTAGGGCTTTTGCCAAATTAGGTAGGCTCACAACAAGTGAGTCAAGGCTACCCTCTGAAACACTCCAGCATCCAAGAAACAAAACAAAACAAAAAAACCTCTCTCCTAATCAGTTAAAGCTATAAACAGATCAGTTCAGCCATTTTTAGACTGCTCAAGTTTCTTCAGCAACCATGTGCCATCAGTGCATGTTTACACCAGTCCTATTATACCAGAAACACTGAAAATAAATTGAAAGACTGAATACCATTTTCAGTGATGTCTCTGTCTCCCATTGACTTCAGGGGATTGTTGACATCTCACATATCACTGCTTAGTTTCCTTTTGTCTTGGCAACTAAATCACAGCAGCAATGACCCTTCTCTGCTCCTCTTGGCCCAGTCACATAGTGGGCTAGTACTCCTGGAAACGCTGCTCCTCTCTCGACAGCTCCGTGGACCCAGCTGCCACAGTCTTAGGGACAACATTAGGAAGTCTGTTCATGTGGGCAGAGAATGAGATTGCTATTTATTTTTATTTTTTATAACACAAGGAATTTATTCTGTTTTGTCCCCCAGCTGTAGACCCGTCAAGGATGCTATCTTGGGTTGTAGGAACTGCTGTGAGACACAGCTGAATTCCTTCTGTATTATTATGTTCTGGAAGGAAGAAGAAGCCCCAGAAGTAGCTGAAGCAAGTTCTATTTACACTCAGATAACTCCTCCTTTCAGAAGTACTTTGGTGAATTATTGTCTCTGTGCCTCCAAGGAACACAGAGTAGCTGCTGCCCAAGGAGAAAAGCACTCTTCTATGGGGAATGGGACACTGAAGACAGCCAACGAGCATCCCTAAAGGATTTTCTCAATTCATACCTGACACAGTCTGCTCCTACCACAGCACCATGGCCCTTGCTGCAGTCAAGGGCTTTGTCTGAATGAGTGATGCAGGATGAGACGAAGTTTAGTTGTGTGAGACCTCAACGTTCAGCTTCAAAACACTGTAGCACCTCAGAGTTAATGGTGAAGATGACTTTCAGGCACAGTAGATCTGGATACATTGGCAGACTTATTTTTACTGAATTATTTTTCTTCAAGTTAACATTTCTGTAAACTTTGAGCCTCAATCTTGAATGTTCTACTCGTAGCAGGCAAGTTCTGCAAATGCCATTCCAGAACCATAGCACCAGTTCTTTGCATAAATCAAGCTATTCAAAAATGCATCTAGGAAAGCTGAAGGAGTAAAAGCTCTACAATTAACTGTAAGAATGACTCATTCCAAGTTTTCCGATTTCACATTATCCAAAATGGTTGAGTTCAGACTCTAACGTGCTGTAGAATAATCAGTGATCATAAGGTGACCACCGAGGGTGGAAAAGACCTCCAAAATTATCTAGTCTGACCGTCAATCTACTACCAATATTTCCTCACTAAATCATGCCTCTTATTACAACCACTGAGCACTTCTTGGACACCACCATGGACAATGTCTCAATCACTTCCCTGGGCAACAGGTTTCAAAACCTTACAACTATTTCAGGGAAGAACTTTTTTCCAATATCCAGTCTAAGTAAATTCAGCAATAATTTACTACAAGATAAAAGGACTTGCTTAATTCAAGGTAATAACTCCTTTGTTTTAGATCAGGCAGAAATCCAGAGGGTAAAGTCTTACCTGCACAACACTGGAGCATCCTTTGCAGGATTCCAGAGAGAATGCACAATACTGCATCCATAACAAAAGTTTGGGTGCACACCCAATGGTTATTATAGAAAGTAACCTTCCTAGCTCAGTTTGCATGCAAAATGTCTAGTTTAAAATCTGTGGAATAAACGATTGGTAATAATGACAGAGCTGAAAATGATAGAACTCACAGCAAGCAGGTTTCTTGCAAGGAGAACCTCGGAAGTTGGAAGAAACCTGAGATTAACTTTGAGCATCAGCAGGAAGAGCCGTAAGTCATAGGTTGGTATTTGCCATTTCAGCTGACAGATAAACAAGGTATGTCAGCAGCCAGGATGTCAAATAAAGAATCAAACAGAGATGCCAAATGAGTAGGGAAAAAAAACAGCACAGCAGATGGAGATAAATAACATGACTATTCACAGGAGGGGAAGTGCCTGAGAATTATGCCTTACTCACTGATAAAAGGCAGCAGCTGCCTCCAGAGGCACTGGGGCTGCTCTGCGCAGGGTGGTGAGACCATGTGCCACTGCCCCTGTTTGGGATGAGGAATGTCTCTGGGGACCATGGGTCAGGTCTAGTGCACGTCTGCTCCTTGATTCAAGGAAGAGGGTGAGGCTGGCATTTGGACTTGTATTGGTGCACAAAACCTGGAAATATTCAGTGGAGTGACAGGGAGCTGGGTGCTGTGCAAACGATAAATGAAACACATTTGGAGCACTGTTACATAGAGGACCTACCTGATAGAGAAACACAAAGTGCAGGAGTGATGCTGGAGGAAGATGGTAAACAGAATCCTTGTGTTTTCCACGTCTCACAGGAAAATATAGATATTGCAATTTTACTATCAAAAACAAACAAACAAACAACAACAACAACAAAAACTTGCACTGTTATCTGACTTGTACAACAGAAAAGCTCTGCTGATTTTGACAAGACTAGGGAATCCTGCAAGCATCATGCCTCCAATGATGAAAGGGAAGTCCCCAGCTTTAGGAAAAGAGAACAAAAGAAGAATTTTGTTCTGGATAAATTGTCATCTGGCATTTTCTGACAGGAAACCTGACTGCCTCTAAAAGAGAAAAACAGAAAATGTCAAACAAGATTCCTTAAATATAAAAAAAAAAATAGATTGAAAACAACACACGAGGAAGTATGTGTACCAAAATATAATGCATGCATGCATTGCAGAGGGACAGGAGATGGAGCCCTTCTGGAGACCACTAAGTCCACCTGGTGAGCAGGTCCCTCAGCCACCTGGGCACTGAACATCTCCAAAAATGGAACCACAGCCTCTCTGGGCAATTTGCCTCAGCCTTCCATCACCCTCACCACAAAGAGTGTTTTCTTATGTCTAAATTGGATTTCCTGTATGTCATGGGATTATTAAGGTTGGAAAAGACCACCAAGGTCACACAGCCCAACCGTCAGCACCATCAGCACATCACCTGCACCCACTAGACCAGGTCACTCAAGGACATGGTATCACATTGTTTCTTCTGCATCTCATCACTGGGCACCACGAGGAGAGCCTGGCTCCATCCTGTGCCCTCCTGATCACTGAGGACTTGTGCACGTGGATAAGATCCCTCCTGGGAATCCTCCCACTAAACATTCCAGAAACAAAGCACAGAAACAGCAATAGGATATTTTCAGTTTGCAAAAGAATCGCTGCTTGATTTTATGCTGTATTATACTTTTGTTGGAGATAGTTCTGCTTTCTTTGAATAAAATTTCATTTTAACAAGATCACTGTGTCTCTTGCATAACTAATCACTTAAGGGCTTGTACATTTATTTAAGCACCACTGCTTTCACAACGTGCCCTCAATAAAGCTTAATAGGCCACATACCCCAACTCTGACAAGCCAGACTTTGATTATTTAGAGTTGAGCAGTTTCTTTGTTCTCCCTCCCTAAGAGATGTCACAGCCATCACTGCCTGATTGGTACTTTCCATTGAAGAGGAGGGAAATTTGCACTTGTTATGTAGCACTTTATAAAGATTTTTGAAGGATGGAGAATTGGAAATGAAATACAAAAAAAAAAAAAAAAAAGAAAAAAAGAAAACCCAGCACAAAAAGAGACACTGAAGAGGATTTCTTTACTGTAATTCTTGAATTCTTGAAATCATATTTCCGCACCACATTTAAAAATATTTAAAGATGGCAAGAAAGAAGAATCTGAAAATATAATTGCACAAATTCTTTTCTGTCAATCATTAAGCAATAATTAGTATGTTCTGATGGTGTAGGACTTGATAATGTCAAAGGATGCAGCTAGTGGGAAAAAACTGAGAGCAACTGAGTGCAGGACTTGTTGCACAGCTGTGCTCATGGCACAGCCCTCAAGGACGCCCTACTGCCCAGGCAGCATGCAGGATTGATGCAAACTCCTCCTAACTGCACAGAGGCTGGAGAGTCTTTTCTCTTTCACAAGCTTCTGCCACATAGATCTCTGCACCTCTGCTGCTCTTATGTGTGTGCTTGTATTTGTACCAAGGGAAAAGAAATTTTAAAGTATACACTGAGAAAAAGAGGAAATTAGATTGAGGATGGCACAACAACAATGCTGCTTGGCATCCAAAAGGACCAAATAACAGCATCAGATACTGAATTGGCCTCAAATTTCTCGACTGAGTGGAAACCATTGCAGTTCTTAGTGATACTACACAAATGTGAGCTACTTGTTGGATCCCTACAAAAAGAGGTCATCTGCAAATGCAAACAGCCCCAGGGATGGACCAGAGTGGTACCCAGAGGAATCATTTGCAGCTGATAGCTCATGGCAGCTCCTCCCTCCTTTTTCCACACAATTGAGCTGAAAAATCACTTTCATGAAAGAACTTTGAGTTCCTTTATCAACAGATAATGTTACATGGAACAGAAACAGCTGCTACTCTTCACTACCATTTTTAGACACATTACCTGTCTGGCACTACCTTTTCCTATTTGTAGATATTCACCAAGAAACTCTTGTCCACATCTGTGACTTGTATGACTCTGCTGTGATTACCCCTGTGAAGGAGCACACATCATATCAGCAGCACTGAATGATCTTTAGAGAGAAAGGTAGCACTGTGTGCCTTAATGCTCCCGAAATCTGATATTCCAGGCATTTACAGCCAAAGCAAAATGAGTTAAAAAAGCTTTGTTAAATGAAAACCTGTAGAACTTCCATGCTTAAAACTAGGTTTTAAACTTGTGCTAACACCAACTTGCTGAGGATAAGTCCATGACCTTTGAAACCAAATGATAACAGAAATACAAAATGGCCTTGGAAATGAAAAACGGCCTCAGAAATGCAGGAGACAGCCTCGTCCCCAAAAACATGATTTCTCCTCTGAATACTCAGGTAGTCATCTCACAGATGTACTGCCTGAGAACTGTATCAGATCCAGCCAGAGAGGATGTAATCATAACTATTTTTACATGGCATAAGTCTCCTCTTTGATATTTTTTAAGAATGCTGATAAAGTACTTCAAAGAGATACATGCAGTCATGCTTATCCTCCCTGCTCAACGCAGTGTGTATCCCAAGAGCTGCAGAAGGACAGAAAATTGTGCGTATTTTTAGCTGCCATTCATATTTCTATCTTTGCTCAGGATTAAGGAGGAAGTTTCTCCCTCTTCTGAGAAAAACCAAAGTACCGAGAATAAAACAGCAAAATCAACAGCCAACATCTGCTCAGCCAATATTACTGAAAGAATCAATTTCCCGGGGGGATTAACAACAACTGCAAAGCATGGATCAATATTGATATGGACAAATTATCCAGATGCATGCAGAGAAGCACTTGCTGCTCCTGAAGATAAATTTTAGAACTTAATAAATGTAATTCCTCATTACTGATTGATGGATCCTTCCAGCTTCAGTGAAGAAAGGAATGTAAATGCTGTTACTCTGAGCTCTAAATTTTTATTTTCAAAGATACTATGAATGATTCCACAAATTATTTCGAAACTTTCTTTAGAGTTTCCAAATGCATAATCAACCTTCATGAGCTAGGAAACTAAAAATGGATTTCCAAAAATCCAGGATTATAGAATAACTGGATTCACTCCATCTTAAACAGGAGTGAACCCAAAACATGAAGAGCAAATTGATTATGGAGGAACAAAAACAAGTTGGTACCTAAATTAACTGCAATTTGTTATCTGGAATTTTTTTGCTCCAATTTAATTATAGCTTAATTGCATCTTCACTGAATTAAAGCTAGGCCTAATTATTTCTCCAACTCTTGCTCCAAGAATAAAAACTATTTGCCTTCCTGGAGCACTAAAGTATAGAATCTGCTTGAAATTATATCTTTCTAAAAGTGTTTGCTACCTACTTCTAATTAAAACCATTTATCACTGGAGTACCATTTGGGTGTTGTTGGCATTGTTTGTTCTGATAAACATTCCAGACTAAACCTAATGTATTTACCTTTTAGCAAGCAAGTGCTTGGCTTTCAAGGGCTGAATGGCCAGTGACACCCGGAGCAGTAGTGCTCAGCACCTTGATGCTCAGCACAGCCTTGCAGTTCAACGGTTCACATGCTTTAATTACCCAGCACTTATCCTCATGGAGTTATGCCATTTTTATTATCCTGGATTACAAGCGGGAAAAAGAAAAAAAAAAAAGAAGTTTATATTCCCCTTAAATCAACATATAATGAATGGGGTCTTTGTCCTTCCTGCCTTTCCTACCTACTGATATCATAAACACTGCAAAGAAGAGGTCAGGAGTGTACACATCACTCTGTCATCACCCTGCACTTTACTCAGACAGATTCATGCCCAGGTTTTCAGCAATACCACATCACTGCTGTATAGAAATTACAATACCCAAAACCAGAGTAGGCTTTTCAATTCCCAAAGTCAGTTCTTACTAGCAATTAAATGCTGGGGAAGGTCAATTTAAATGATTTAAATATTTAATTTACATTTATTTATAATGGAATTTAAATGGTTAAATCTTGATGACACCAAACACTTCATCATTCATTTTCCAAGATGGAAAACTGAATTTTAAAACTGTAATTAAAGCTACTGAAACACTGGAGCACTGTGCTACCTTGTGAACCTGGAACAACATGGATCATCCCCTCCATCAAGGAAACAGAGATGTGTAGGAAAAAAAAAAACATAATGAACTCATAATTGATATTGTAAGCGGGTCTGGAACAGGATTTGAAGAAAACACCTTTTATTACCAAAGGAGTTTAATCTTGATGTGGTTATACCATAGAGCACTTTTTGGTAACAAAAATTTAGTGTCTATATGCCAGGCCTGATCTGGAAATTCCCTTTACGTCAACAAGAAGTATTTCAAAACACTGCAGAATCGTGCACTCAAAGACATGTCCTTATTAGTGCCCATGCTAAATTTCCATAAAACACTAAAAGCACATCTGGCCAAGAGGTAATGAATTTTTATGTCAGCTCAGCCACAGCATGTCCTTTCTCTCCTGTCCTGTTGGGCAGCCATGACGTTGAAGCCCCTCAAAGTATATCAACAGGCAACATACGTGCAGCTAAGAGCACTTGTGATTGAGGAATTGAATCGGATGCTTCTCTAGCCAAGCCTGTCCTGGGAGAACTTTCAATCCCACTTGGAGTCAAAAAGATGACCCTACATATTCCATATACTGATAACAAACTCAGCCTGCACATTGAATGCAAACAATGGAAGTTGACAACAACTTGAGATGACTTTAAACTTCCTACTGAAGCCAACAAACCAAAACAAGCATTTATGTTTGCCTCTTCTCAGATCTCCAGAGATTTTGAAATGTCCTTGTCAAGAGATGATTTTTCCTTTTGGTACACACAAGCAAATCTTAAAGATCCTCCTGATTAAATAATTCAAAATGTTTGCACTATGTAACATGTTTGAAGAGGAGAGAAAACTGCCAAATCAGTATTCTGCTCTTAACACCCAACTAGAAGCTGCAGACCTCTTACAAAGGACCTCTTCCTTCTCACTGAGCACCTCCCCACTGGTGCACCTCATGCTTCATCAACACCTTCTACAGCTGTTCTCACCTTGGTACTTATTGGAAAACATTTTCATGGAAGTGCAAAAGCCAGAAGCACATTTCAGTTCACAGCCAGAGCAGAAAATTGGAAAAAAAGTGTCACTTACTCAATGAAATGAGGTGTTTTTATAAAATCTAATCAGGTTATGTAAAGTTAAGTATTTGCAATTGCTGCTTTTAGTTGGCTATTGCCTCTATATAATAATCTAGACAGACTCAAAACGTCACAGTTTATAGTGTTATACAGCTCTCATACCACAGAGAATAACTTCCAGCAAAAGAAATCAAGCTCCACCAAGATGGACTTCCCCATCTCCACTTCCCTTTACTCCAAAGACCCAACACCAGCAATATTTCCATGATGATGTGGAGGTGAACAGCAAGAAACATGGCTGGAGCAGCAGAGCATGCTATCCATGCATGTCTATACACGTTTAAGCAAATCTGATTGTCAAACCCAGTGGCTAAAATTCCAGTAAGGTAACAAATTTGCACACACTTCCCAAGTTGCACCTCGTGCATATGGTAAGCACACACTCCTACAGCATCACGCTGTCTGCAGTGGGAGAAGGTTGCTCCTTTATGGCAGGAAAGTCCTCTGCAATAACTCCAAATTATAAATAAACAATATTATTCTAGAAATTATAGTCAATTTTGGAAGATGCAACCATTAATTACTTTTGTGGTTTTGTGGGTTTAGGTTTTTAAACACAGCACTGCAGTGCTTAAAGATCCTCCTGATTAAATAATTCAAAATGTTTGCACTATATAACATGTTTGAAGGGGAGAGAAAACTATGCTAAACACTTTGAATTCACAAGCAAGCACCTCATTAACATGCCACGATATCAAATATTTATTACCTTCTCCAGTGTAATGAGCTCATTTAAGACAAGTGTGAGAAAACCCCATCTCGTATTAAAGTTGGCAATATTTTATTTATGTGCACTCTAATATTCACTTTAGGCCACACCAAAATATAAACATGCAATTAATATTTCATTAATGAGAAAGCAAGATCTATTTCTCCAACCGGTACGGGCTTCTTACGTTCAAGAAAGACAAAGCAGTGGTAAGGCTGCAGAGCACAGCTCCAACAGGGGAGCAATCAATATTCGCTTATTAAAAATCTCTTTTCCCTTCCCAGACTTGCTCAGAGAAGAGCTGCTTTGCCATTACGCCTGAAGCTGCAGTCTGCTCCTTTTTGTAGGAAAAGTGGGAGTGCCAGGTTGTAGGGCCCTGGTAAGTGCATGCAAGCTCAGGACACCACTGGCTCTATAGCATGCAGACAGGAGAGGGACTGCAGGACAGGGAAGGAGCTGGGGAGGTGTCAGGTCATCCAGGTTAGCAGCTTCGCTGCTGTAAGCAACTTACAGCCCTGGAAAGCAATCCCTGGAGCAGTGCCATGCTCTGCAGTGATGCCATGAGAGCACTGAACCCTGTGCCACCACCACCACAGTGGTGAGAGCTGTGCCCTTGGTCCCTTCTCTGGCTCCTCTCCCCACCACAGCAGCTGCACTTTCAGCAGGACCCTGGCATTATGATCTCCCTCAGATAAGGAGAGGACTATCTCAGTTACACTTCTGGGAGACCATCAGTGTTATCCCTGGCTCTCTTCCTGATCAAACTTTGGGTTCACTTTTCCCATGTGGATAGAATTGTGTGTGCTTGTGGCAGGGATCCCAGCTGCGGTGTCTAACAGATATTAGTATTTCTAAGCGCAACAGGAGATCCAAAGTTTGTTTCTAAAAACAGCACTCCTCAGACATCTAAAAATTCTACATTTTGCCTATGCTTTTTTTTTTTTTTTTACTTTCAGCAGCTACTGACAACTACAGCCATGTACATCAGCAAGATATGCCTTTACCGTTGTGTGTTTACCTAGAATTGCTGAAAAGTACATTCACAGATAGGAAATCTCCTCTAAACTGAAACCCCTCCCACCTTTCTGCACAGGGAGGGATCACCCGAGGCAGAGCTGGCACGGTGGCTGGAGCCAGAGAGCCTCTCCCCCTTCATTTCTCCAGTCTCAGGATATACATATCAAACAGTGTCAATAAAAACCTCTTGGCTCCCAGAGTCTAATCCAGCACTCTCTGGAGCAAGCTGTGATACTTGACTTCTACAAGCTCATGTTGAATACTGCACCTCAGCTCTCAGTGCAGTTGGCATGTTAATTGCACACCAAAGACTCTCCCCAGCAGCCTGGCTCTGTGGGAATTGCTCAGTAAATGATGCTGGAACCCTTGCAATCCCCACTAGAAGCTGCTGGATTTGTGGCACAACTCATGGCACTACGTTTTCGTCCCTTTGTATGCCTCTCACACTCGAGCTACTTCAGATAAAATGTACCAAAGAAGACAAACTACACGCTTCTTAGCTAGAACAAAACGAGTCTGAGAGGTGTTGACATTGCTATCCATTGAGGACAAGGAGAACTACTGTTACAGTAGCACCAACACAGAAAAGATTTAGAATCACTCATCTTCCTGATGTGATTTGTAAAGCTAGGCTATCTGTAGATCAACATCAAAAAACATTGTTTCATTATGTAAAGATGAACGGGAATAGGATAGATCCTACGCGAGTTCTATTTTCAGAGCTATTAGGTGGCATGCCTTATTTTTAACTGTTATTGCTAAAAGGAAAGATTTCATACATTAAGTGTTGCCAAAACTTGGCTATTTTAGACAGCGTGAGGCACCTTTGGATCAGACTGATTGACAGATTGGTACAGGATGCTAGAAGCAAGCAAACAGAAAACTCACATACAAAGAGGACCCAGTTTGTCTCCCCAGAATACATTGGTCAGGAACGATAATCTCAGTCTGTTTCTGCTGAATGCAGGGCAGTTAGCATTCAGCAGAAGTACAGCTGAAATCCTAATAGAAAAGAAAATATCAGCCAAATCATTTCTGAATGATGAGCAGGTACATATCCAACAGAAGATTGAACCTGAAATGCATGCCAGCACTTGAAACGAATCATTTGCTGCCAGACATGGTCGTACACATTTATAAATGCAGCTGGCAATTTGCCCACCTCATTTTGGAAGCCCAGCTCTTCTTATTGCTGAAGAGGGAAAAAAAAAAAAACTGTTTAGGTTGAAGTAGCATTGTCCATAGCTTCAAACCAATGATATTAGAAAATTTAGTTCTGGAAAAGTTTAGGACAAACCTATGTTCACACTGTGCAATATATATACAGTTCAAGGAAGCTGAAACCTCCCCAAGCAGATGAATGATTACCATCCCCTCATGGAGATGAGGGGAAGCATTAGTCATTCTCACTGCACTTTATATTAAAAATGAAGATGAAAACTCTTTAAATAAATAGTAAGTTTGTAAGGATTTGACACTGCATTATGAATAATGCAATGGTGCTTAGCTTTGGGAAATCCTGACTCCTAGACCAGGGGATTAAACACCCAAATCCACAAACAATGAAGAACACGAATAAAAGCTTCTACTTCCAACATGACAGGTGAGAAATTTAAGACATCTTCAGAACTGCTTGCTACTTAAGCAGATGCTTTTAAGCTGCCAGGCCTCTGTGGAAGCCTTACAAGTCCAATTGACCAACATTCATGATCTACTGAATAGCTGGGTGCGGTAAGTTCCAAAATTTCATCATTCAACATGTCTTGTTAGTATTTTCAACCAAAAGGGAATGCTGGATTTCTTGTATCAGAGGCTGGACACGATAAGAGCTTAAGAAGTACTCATTCTATTACCCTTATCTAACTGTGAGATAATTTTCTAGACCAGGGAATTTTCCCTTCAGAATGTTTAGTAAATCTTGGATTTTTCCCATGTCTCTCGCAGGAGAGACATGGGAAATATTATGCTTACATAATTAACGCAAACATGGAGTTATCAATGGACTGGTTACTTTTTTGAGCTAATTAGCAAGGCTACATTCATGTGGTATGTGCCCCTACTGCTGCTGTGTTGAACCTCATGGAATTTAATATGAAAACTGAGGAGCCAGACATCTGTGCCTAAGTTAGTGGAGTCCACAAGAATTAGCATTCCTTTAATAGAAGCATCAGCTCAAAGAACTGCTCTTTTGAAGATCCAAGGATCCTAAACTCACTGCATCTTCCATTCCTATAATTTCGTCCTTCTGATTCAACCAGAGCACAACTTAGAAACACATACCAAAGACCCACAAACAACTCCACTAACATCTGTCAGACAAAGAGAATATCAGAATCCAAGACATTGCCATTTGGTTTAGATGCACATAAAGAGTGGGAGAAAAAAAAGAAAAAAATAGCATGGTAGGTTTTGACAGGATAAAAGCCTCCTGCTTTGGAAATAAATGTGTCTGCTTCACCTTGATGCATACTGCTGATAAATGTCCCACCTTTGCCTCAGTACGTATCTGGCAGCATCATCATTATCCTGTGACAAGGTCTTATTCTATAGGTATTATCTTAGCAGAGACAATAGGATCGATTTAAGGTACCAAGATGCACAGTTTGTCTCAATAAACACAACAAACACTCCCCAAAATAGTGTACAGTATGAGAATTTCAACATGCAAGTTCTAGAAAATGAAGAGTTATTAGTAATTCGAGGTTACTGCATGCAAAGTATTACGCCAATGCTCTGGATCCTCAGCTCGGGGGAGCAGAGTCCATAAAGTCCTTAAGCCTAAGAAGTTGTGCAAGATTTTGCACTGAAAGTTAATAAATATGGAGCGGTAAACAATCTTTAAACTAATTAGGGAGAATCTGCCCCAAAGTTCATCTTCATCTAACACCCATTACGCTGCCTCTTTCATCTTGTCTTAATTCTCCTCACAAGCTGGCAAGGTCTTTCTTCAAAAGCTGATGGAAATCTGTTCATTTCTTTGAGCTAAATTTTGTCCAAGCATGTGTGAACTAAATAAGAAGCTGCCAGGTAATCAGGTTGTGTTTTGTCATACCTAGTGATGCTGCTCAAATAACCCGTCTGAACTCCACAAAATAATTCCTCTAGTGTGCATCCAAATTCATTTGAAGTCGTTAGAAACATTAGCATTACTACAAAGTTTGAGTCCACCCACTTTAGAATTCCTACACTTTTAATTGAGAAGTTCTTCTGAAAGTAAAATCATATTTCTGTTCATAGTAGAGTCCACTCTACAGTCACTGAAGTGTGAGTGAAGAACACCCACTCACTTGCATCCAGAACATTGAATAGTCTGCAACAGTCTTTTGCTATAATAGAAATAAATTTATCTTAGAGGCTTTCTCCCACAGAAGTTCAGCTCCCACCTTTGAAAATAAATGAGATTGTTTTGCTTGGCAGGAATCCCTTCTGATACCAATTTATTCCATTGAAATTTTGACAAATTAGTCAGTGGGAAGATGCAACATGCTTCAGAACTGTCAATATAGCGTTGCTGGTAGTCACCATGTTATGTCTTCTGCAACAACATGATTTTTGAGACTGACATCAAGGATTGACACTCAGCTTGGGTCTAAAAGTAGGTAAGAAATGCTGGGTTATTATCTAGAAAGGCTTTGACTTCAAAATAGATGTTAAGACCAGATGCCTTCATCTCTGTCATGGCATCCACAGGAGATGGGATGCTCTCTGCTGATACCTGAGAGACAGCAGAGGAGAGTCCCATCAGACTTATTCTTGTTTTTCTGGTGGTCTTATTTGTCAATTTTGCATCTAATTCCAAGGCTTAAAATCTGTTCTTTAAAAACAAAATAAGGAAAAATAAAACAATTAAATGGATTTTCCCCAATTTTTAAGTAGCACAGGTAGCTGGGAAAAACAGCTCCTCGAAGTTTAAGAAATTGGCTAAGGCTGCTGCCTATAACCAACTTCTTATTTCTAAATGTCCATCTCTTGGGGAAAAATCATAGTATTATACCTTAAAGGTCCCTCACAATCTCTTATTCTCTCCCTTATTTCTCTTCTGAAGTTAAACATTGTTCATAGAAATAACAAAAAATATCTGGCATAATTTTATATTAATTTCAAGCAAAAAAAAAGAAGGCCCATTTTATTCCCATATTGATTTAGACCAATGTAATTCCACTGACTTAATCTGAGTTATTATTCCTGTTAATCACAGATGCTAGTGGAAGCAGAATCGTCTTCAGGGACCTTAATGATTTTTTTTTTTAAATGAGCTTTGCTGATATGACTTACTTGGATGAGTTTGCATAAACCATACAGAGAACATAGGCATCTTCCTGACAATTTGTCCTTCTATTTCTTGCATGAAATTCCCCTGGGAATGGATGTAGCTACCAAATTGGTAGCTGCAGAGCCTGGACACATTCATACTCCCAAGGGAATATTTACAACCACTGTATGTTGATCCCAGTCTTCTCCAGCAATATTCGCTGTAGGCAGTGCTACAGAGGTGAATACCTCTGAGATTTAGCAGAAAGAGAGATGCAGCTGAGCATTAAACATGGGTCAGAAGAAAAGAGAATAAAGTGGTAAAAGACTGATAAAGGTCTGTTTTTGTCTTGGAAAAGGTCACTGTGAAAGTTGAATTAAAATGAGGAGCCACAGTTCAGAAATGCCCTGGGACACCTCAAGAAAAGGTTCTCAATGAGTTGTCAATATGCATATATATTTGCCAGAAAGCAAGGTCATACCTTCTGCTAGACTTCCTTGGGAAAAAACTGATTCTTGTTTTAAAGAAAATAAAGACATTAAGAGAGATCTAGAAAATGCTTAAGCTGATAACAGCCTTCAGGCAATGCTTCTGAAGCAGACCTCTGTCAAGCAAGAACTTCACCCTCCACCAAAAACCTGTCATAAGAGACAAGCAAGGGCAGGCTCCAAGTTAAAAAACACCATCTGCACTGATTTTCTTTAAGGCATATTAGTAAAGAGTGATAAATATGACAGCAAAGAGAATTCAAGCTGCTAATCGGTCAGGCCCACCAACCATTTTGCACAGAAGATCAGTGCAGACAAACTACCCAAAGTTCACACAAGGCTCCAGAGCCAAAGAACACTGAATTCACATTGAACAGTAAGATTTGAACTCCTATCCTGTTATCTTGGAAATTGTACTTAGTCCTGCACAGCAACCTCTTTCAGTCTCTTAAAAAGGGACCTGTGTCTGTGGTTCTTCTGTTTAGCAATATTTACTCCTGTAAGAGTCACATTTGAGTTTTATCAAACCAAATAAAGCAAAGAAGCCAACCACAAAAGTGTGGATGGTAGAAGCCACGCTTAATGCCTATGTTTGACTGCAGTAGCAATGCTAAGAGTTATTTCAAGAAAACTTCATTCTCTTTTCTGAGGATCCAAACTAGAAACACTCTCATGCTTTTCATACTTTGCTGTTCTTCAAGAGCAACAGAAATCTTTTCAATATTAGTTTTTCAGAATAAAAGAACTTGAAAAACATCTCTGTAAATGTTTAAATAAAAAAAAAAACCATATAAAATGCTTTAGAACAGTTG
This sequence comes from Cyrtonyx montezumae, assembly GCF_038088225.1. Lineage (NCBI taxonomy): Eukaryota > Metazoa > Chordata > Aves > Galliformes > Odontophoridae > Cyrtonyx > Cyrtonyx montezumae. The sequence goes on from NW_027072056.1 coordinate 21,012,733, forward strand.
TTTTCAACATTGTCAAGTCTCCTTCAAAATTTCTGTTGAAAAATCTTGTTATGATGCATCTGAAACCAGTAGCATTGAAAAGCCTCTCATAAGCAGGATATGGTACCTGAACAGATAAATTCAGAGAAACACTTTGCATATGCAAACACTACTTTGTTTGGTGTTACACTGAGGTTTTCCTCCATAAAACATCCCTTGCATAAGGAAGCTGGAACCCACCAGGTCAAAACAAAGTTTCTCACGTTTACTAAATACTAAATTTAATAGTGAACCACCACAAAAGCACCCAGACACCCTGATCAGTTAAACTGTGGTCTGTTGTGAAGATGTGCTTCTGTCCTCAAGGAGAGCTGTGTCTGTCCAAAGCTGTGGATATCAGAAACTCAGATTTTCCCAGTGATTTGCCTGGAAACTTGACATGCTTGTTCAGAGCTCTGCAGGGAGCTGGAGACCTAGAGATTTTGTTTGCATGTGGGCCTAGGGTGAACACAAGCAGATTTCAGATTTAAGCTTGATAAGACATACGGATGGATTAATCAAACCACTGTGGTTCCTTTTGGTCAGCAATGAGCATTTTATAAAAGACTGTGCCATCAGAAACTTCCAAAACCAACCCACATCCAACAGATTCAAATCTTCAGTTAATTAAGGGTTAGGTACTTAATGGTCTTCAGTCAATCTCACCAGTCTACAAAAATCTGACTTGTATTCTAAGGTAAACAAAAGTTGTATGCTTTGGTGGTGATCACAGATGTTCATAAGTTCACTGTCTATTGACAAGAGTGAATTTCACCTTCATGTTTGCAGCTCCACTGTATCATCCATGATTTAAGTGCAGGCAGTTACTCAGGGTATCAAAATGCTTCAACATCAGAGAAGTTGATTAATTAACATTAGTTCCATTTTCACTTTGCACAGAGCTCTTGGGCTGTTGGTGTTTCTCCCTTCCTTGGAAACAGATCTGGCATTCCCATCTGGAGCATGTGGAGCAGTTCACCACTAATGTGCCCTCTCACCAGCCTGCAACCTTTTCTGGAGTTGAACCCATTCTACATCTTCGCTGGCAAGAATACATTAGCTACAAAATTGTGCTTCAAAAGCACTTAAAAACTTTGCCCATATGTTTATAACTTTGTTTTTGCAAAACCTCTTTAAGAAGTAGAAAAAAAGGAAAAAAAAGGGATCCAGAAATTAACAGCTGTTTCAGCTAGAAAGGTATTTCACACATTGAGAAAGTGCTTACACAAAGCTATTATTGTGTTTATATAGACAAAAATTGGGTTTCCTAATTAGCACTGGGAGGCACGTAAAGCAGGCTAGATGCTGCCTGGCCAGTATTCTGCCTACTGTGAGTTTACAGTATTTGTTTGTGAATTTCTTCCCTAAGGAAAAGCTCTTGAAGAAATGAATCCTCCTACATTAAAGGAGCAACGTGACAAATGGTTCATCAAAATGCCTCCACAATGAAATGCTTCTTTTACTGTTCTGCTTAATTAACATCCAACCATGAAATATCTAAGTCCACAAAGCTACAAAGCTTGCATTAAGTAATAACCTACTAATGGACCAAATAAAATAGCCCACCCAAAACAACGAAGAGCACACACTAATCCAATGAGTTTCAGTAAAGTCAGACCCACTGAGTGCGGAGGTTCTGCACTTTGATGGAATTTATTTGCTATTCATTTTCTACTCCCCCTGCTAACCTTTTTTTTTTTTTTTTTTTTTTTTGCCACAGTACAAATCTGTTTTCAGCAGTTTCTTTTTTGGTTCATTAAGGCAATTTCCAGTCATGTTTTCTCTGTTGGGGTCAATTTTTGCTTTTGATCATTTCTTTGTCTTTGACATGAGGGACAGTTTTCCTGCACTGGCATATGGAATTTGTGGAATAACTCTACCACATCTTGTGTCTACAGTTCCTCAGTGTTACACATGCTAAGAAATAACAACTACTGAGATTTTCCCTATTTTCTTGATCAAGGGTAGGATTTCACACCTGTTCTTCAGCCTGACTCCCTCTGTATCTATTTCCCATGCATGAGCTCTCAGTTTCAGGAAGGCCATTCAATGGATTCAAGCACAAGCTCACCTGAACTGCCCCATCCACCAGCTTGCAGCTATTTGCCCAGTCTCTGCTGCATATACAGATGGTGTCCTGGAAGATGTCTAAGCTATTCAGTGTTCCAGTGCACATTTTTAAATAGACTACCTGTGCTCATATGGCTGGATGGCCATCACCACCCACAAAGAAATGTGAGAAAGAGGTTACTCAAAACTTCTGTAAATTTCCAGAGCAGATTGGTAAACACTAGCATTATTTACGGCTTGAAGATTTTGTGTAGAATATAGGACACTGTGGTAAAAACTCATGAACACATATAAATTAAAATGTAAAATGTAAAAACTGATTTAAATCTTGTATTACAGAAGTGAAGGGTTGGGAGTTATGAGATAATTGCATCACTTCCTTCTCAGTGAGTTGTGCCACTGCAAGTATCCCATACATATCCAAAAGTGATTTTATCAGAAAAGAACTTCAATATGAAGTCCAGAGATGAAAGATAGGTTCATAAAATCTGGTGGATTGTGTTGAAGGAGTTTATCAACAGTTCAGGAGCAAAAATTGATGTAGTTCAAGCCATTAAAAGGATTATAGTGGACACTGCTTAATGCTGACACCCAGCACAGCACAGGCTGAGCTGAGCTATCACCATGATCTGGATGAAATATTAGCTAAGTTGCTCAATGCTGACTGCCATAAACACAGAGAAACTGAGACATATCCTTGTCCAGCTCACCTTGGAACACATTTAAGTTTTGAAATTCATCCTGCAGTCAGCAGAGCCACAGCACTCACACTCTAAAAGCTAAATTGCCATGCCAGGCATGGGTGTACAAACTAATTTATGTGCATGGAGATTTCAAAGACTAAAGCAAAATTTGCGTATTTTGAAGTTAAATGTTTTTATAAGAACAGCAACACATATGTTGCTCTTCAGCAACCCCACACATTCACTGTCCTTCCCAGGATCCCCCCTCTTTACCCAAACCTCAGTTCTGCCATCAGCATCGGGGCACCAGAGTTATTCACTAAAACACGCAGTGCCACTATGTTTTCAATTTCACCTAAATTCAGGACCCATTTGGCCCTCAACCAAATCACATTCAACATCTCAGTACTGAGAAGTCTTCTTAGCCCTCCATGATACTCAGAAGTTTTTATAGTCTTTTGGAAAGCCACATTTACTGCCATACCCAATTTTTGTAGTCACGTTCTATGCTCATATTTGCAATATGCTACATGCACAGCACAGAAACCAGACCAGAAAATCACACGTGTGACTACTGAACTCTCCAGCATTACTTTATAACCTAAAATAGCTTTAGATTAAGACTTGTACATTGTGCTCACCAGAACAAATGTCCACACTCTGAGAAGTTTCTTGCAGGAAAATTAAACAGATTATCAAAACAGACATTACAGTGCTAAACTGAATTATAGCTTACAAATTAAAACCTTTTGGAAGTTAAATAGATTCATGAGTTTCTAAAAAGCAGTAGCACATGAGAAAAGGTGGCACACCCATAAAATAAAAGAACTTGGGAAAAAACAAAAAATATATTAAAAATTTCAGTGATTAAAATGACAACCTAGCTCTCACCTGCAGTGCATGTGCAATGGAAAAAAATAATAATAAAAGACAAAAAGGCAGCTCCTTCCCTCAGGGGAAGCCATAGCTGTGTTTTGTGTCCACCCTGGGAACAAGGCTTGGTCAGCCAAGTGTTTCTGCCCAGCACAACTGTAGCCAAACAGGATGCACAGAGCAAACCAAGGGGGTGAAGGCAAGGATATGTTTTCTCCCTCAAGATAAGGATTTGACTTTAGAAGGGTAAAAGCAGCTTTATTCTATATAACAGTTCTAGAAAAGCCTAGTCTTGCCTCCTTAAAGCACAGCTGGGGTGGAGAGATGCTGAACCACACCACAGTTCTGCTGTTGCCAGCGCCATCTCCTTACATTTCATTACACCACATTTTCTTCCCTGTGCTTCATAACTTGACAGTTTAGATTGCACCAGGCTCAGAGGTGGTGTGTGCCTTGTCAGGTTGCATGCAGTTTGTTTTCCCTCTCCTTAAAAGAAGACAACACTAATTAAGGCACACATTAGATTTTGAGTAGTGGATTATTGTTTTTCTTCAGGGAAATCCACATATTGTAATTTTTATTTTTCATTCATGGATTCTGACAAAAAGAGGATGGCTGAGATCTGGCTTCTTGTCTTTAACCAACATCAGCTGCCTGGAGACAATTCAGGGTCACAGAATGACACCAACATGTCCACATGCCACCCCCACCACAGGATCATAGCACAAGGAGACAACTCCTTGACCATGGGCTCCAATATGTACATACAGCAACCATGCTGGATGGAGAACTCCATGCATTTGCTCAGTGCCAGGCCAGAAGGCTTTGTTTCTCAGGAGGAAATCACATTTTTCATCAGGGAATGATACTGTAATAACAATAAATGCTTGGGCCACCTGGGGTGAGAGATGCTTTTCCCAAGAGGATTTTTAAGTGACTTTGAAACAGCACTTGCATTATGTTTTGCAATCTACTCCCGAACATGAACAAACAAGTTTAAAAAATCTTGCTAAAGTTCTAAATAACCATCGTCAAAATCAGCAAAAAAACCTGCAAATCCAAGTGAACTGCAGGTAAACTTCAGTATATGTGAGGATACCATAAGCGAATACGAAGATGATGACATACATTAGTGAAGGAATTTGATGAGCTTTGAGGTCCCTTCCAGTCTATGAATTTTGCCAGCTTTTTCTATGGTTATTACAGATTCAGCACTCAAGAAGAGCACCCAGAATTATCCATCTGCAGCTCCTGGGGAACCACAGGGAAACAAAGCTCTGCAAAAAGGATTGGAAGTACTTGTCTCGAGTATATTATCACGTTAAGGAATCAAAGGTGTTGGGACTCACCCAACACCCCGTATATGGGGTTGAACCTTTGGAAAAGCCCTTTAGAAGAAAAAAGCACATATACAGAGTAGCATGCAAAGCCAACCAGGTGATGGGTGCAACCTAGGGTGGGTTTTTAGCAGCTTGCCTGTAAGGAGTTATAAAATCTCCATATTCTCTTAGTCTGTAAATTTCCTTATACTGACTTTGCTTGTAGCTATAGAGAGGCAGGACAACTTGCATTCTCCAAAATACCCACACATTTCTGTCCAAAGTCTTCAACTTGCCCTAGCTTTTACAATGCATACAGCTTTAAAGCTAATTCAGCAATTGTTTTTCAACAACTCATCTACAGCGTCAAATTTTTTCTTAAGATTAATTTTGCAGTCTTTCTGCTAAGATTTTGAGTGAACTATTAATCATAAGACTATGAGACTCTTAACCAATTGATGGTTTTATGGTTATGGCTGTTATTAATCAAGTATTGTTTTGCTGCACTCTTTATAGCATACTATTTTATATTTTCACAAATACTTCACAGCTAGTTTGTCACATTCCTAATTTTTTTGTTTTTTTTTTGTATTTAAAACAAACAAAAATAAGTGATTTTGCAAACAAAATTAATAGCTTTTTTAAGTGTAAGCATAGGAATACAAGCACATAACCTTTAGAGCTACTGTGTCCATAGGCAACAACTAAACACATACTGCTGTGGCAGAGGGGCTTTTCTGGGGATATGAAAAACAGCCTTTCATATCCCACAGCCTCTTAGTAGACGCTAAAGTGTAGGGCAGGAAAATAAACGGTGGCTGGAAACGTGCTTTCCTTTCTTCCCTTGATGTCAGGATTTGCTGCTGCCAAGTCCTGCTCACCGTACCTCAAGGAGACAGCACTGAGTGTGTCAGAAAGGTGCAGAGCTGCATTTACTGCGATCACTGATAAATGAATTAAGAGCCTTATAGAACTGATGGAAATGGCCTATTTATAGCTGAGAGCATATTTACAAGCCACAGAGGAAAATTGCAATTACATTTTCAGTTTAAGAAATGTCATCGTCTCCTCTGACCTTTTGTTGCTTTCTCATGCTCTTCAAAGTGAAATGAATTCATGAGAAGTGCCAGAGAGAAGACTTTGCCCGTTAAGTTGTCAGTTTGCAGTGCTCCAGTCCCACTCCAGCCCCGTGCTGTGATCCCATTCTTCCCCTGCTCACTTCTGTCTTGTTTTGTTGGCACTGTTTTCAGTCAAAGCACAGCTCAGGAAGCACAGCTGAACGCAGCTCACTGGGATGCCCCAGAAGCAGCTGTGTGCCTACCAGGTGCAATCAAGCCCAGTTTGATTATGATATTTTCAATAAATCACTAGAGACTTCTTTTAATATGTTTCTAGATGAGTTACAGTTTGTTCTTGCTTAATTCTCTTCCAAGAAAAAAAGCAAAAAAAAAACGTTTAAGTATTGTGCAGATCGAAACCAGCAGCAGTTACAAAGTCCTTTGGCTGGCTGAGCTTTTCTCCCCTTCGGCAGAAATCGAGGGACTGCTAATGGAAGCAAACATCTGGCTTAGCCTCTCTGTAACCCAGCTCAGCTCTGCATCACTTCCTAGAACAAGAGCCTGTAAAGGAGCACTTATGCACGTTAGTTAAGTCAGGTTAACGAGCAATCAATTCACTGAAATGCAAACAGGGACCCAAACTCTCCAGTCCGGAGATGTCCAACACAGGACCTGACCAATGCTGCCCTGCCCCTCACCCTCTCACGTATGCTTGAAATCTCGTGCATAAAATATCACGCAATAAAATAAATGCAAAGCAACAAATAAGAGTTTTAGGGGGACAAATTATTCTCTCATTTACATTGAGGTAGTCTCAGAGTAATTCACTTGACTTCAACCCAGTTAAGCTGCATTTATCCTACAGTAAGCAAGAGTCCAAATGTCTTTTTATAAAATTCACTATGTAGGATCCAGCAGCCCTGAGAACACTTCTCACGTTCGTTTCCCCCCCTCCCAATTGAAGTGATGAGAGCGAGGACACACATGTTTTGCTGCTGTGTTACAAAAAGTGGTGGAGCTTCCAGATCAGCACTTTTAATGCAGCTCAAATTAGTTTAGCTATAGCTTGAGAAAAAAAAAAACACTTTGTTGTTTCAGGCTGTTAACCACAATGTCTTATAAAATGAAGCATGTTTACTGTCGTTTTGGAAAAGTCATTCTTCCTTTATGAATCTGGCAATGAAGGATTCAAAGATACCAATGTGGGATTTGTTATCATGCACAAGCCAGTGCTGTCAGGCTTCATTACTTCCAAGACAAAAACCACAGAACAATGCATTAAGTGCTTGAACAGGAACACAGAGCGCTGTAGTACAGCAATGGGATGACCCCAGCTGCCAGGACCCCAAACTGCAGCCCCTGCAGTACTGACTTCCATAGTGCTGATACACTGCAGTGCTGGTTCTGTGGCCACACTAAGGTTTTTGGTTCTTGTTAATAAATAAACAGATGCTTTTTCTTTTTCAATAACGCCTTTTTTCCTCTAAAGAGGATGGAGGAAACCCTACCTTTAGAGGCTTGACTGAGATGTTGGTGTTTTGAAACAATATGGCCAACGCTCGTTCTCACTGCAGCTTCATGCCTGCTTTAACTCTGGATGTTTGTATGGGGTTTTTCATCTCACCCTTTTCTGTAGATGTGAATTGTTGGGCTTTCACGAGGATTATTTCATGATATCCCCTTCCTGCTGCAGCCCTGACTTCTCTATTCAACAAACTAATATCTATAGAAATTAATGTTCCCACATCCTTCCAGGTCAGCTCCCTTCCATCCCCTGCTGCTTTCTCTCCTTTCCTATTATCTTCCCATGCCCTCCCCATGTCCTTCTCCACCTGAAAACTGTTTGCAGCACATCTCCAAGGTGATAACATCCCTGCCGAGGGGTTAAGGATGGATTTGGGTCCCAATTTATGCGGCTGTTACAGATACCTGTTCATAGCCAGACTGAGCATTGTGCTTTCCAGTTTCCTCTAAACAGCTTATTTTCCAAAAATAAGCAGCCAGGGCAAAGTTTACCCGCAAGCAGAAAGCTCACATGGGACCCATTCACTTAAGCTCAACTTAAGCCTTACTTTGATGGTTTAACAGGAATTTACATGGTACACTCCACTCGCTCAAGTTCCCTACACAGGGATGATTTCACCCTCTTTGCACTTCAAAGTCTCAGCTTTCCCATCCAGCTTTTTAAAGCGCGCATCCCATTGTGCACCTAACATCTTTCATCCTTTCCGCATTTCGTGGAGCTGTAATAGCATCAGCCGTGACCAGCAGGGCTCCCCAGCCAGCTGGGAGCACGGTAGCTCTGAGCACCAACATCAAGCAAACGCTCTGCATCGCATCATCGCACGGTGCCGTGCAAACAGTTCCCAGCAGCACGCTCCCACACTTGGCAATTTAAAGAAAGAGAGAGAAAACATCTTAAGGCCGACTCCTCGCTTTCGCTGCTGGCGAAAGAAACTCAGTTCATACAAACAAAACCTATTACCACATCCTCTGTCTTCCCAAGTTAGAAGGCAAGATAATTAGAAGGGGCCCTTCGACTCCAGCACCCAGGCTGGCTGTGAGTAGAGGAGCATGACCCCCATACAACCCCTGAGAAAAGGCCAGGCACTTCCCAAAGCACACAGAATGCTGAAACAAAGCTCTTATAATGAACAGATTGAAATCTGCAGCAGACCAGCCATCAAGAACTTTGTGAGTTCTCTTTCATGTCCCTTCATTAGAAATTTTTCAGAAACACAGTGTGCAACACTCCCTCTCTCCTGTTGTGAATCATAATGACCAGGTTTTATAAAGGGGCTTGAACAACATGATTTCTTTTAAGAAATAAAGGTTTAATTCTGAGCATAGGCCCTAGAAGTATGCATGGGTCTCACCACCCCAACTGACTTCACAACATTCATCTTAGACCATGAATGTCACAAGCAAACTTCGAAAAGCCAGTATATGGAGCAAGGACCTACAAGAATCATCAGAGGGAAGTGATGCAGACAGATCCCATCCCTACCTAGGGTTGAGGAGCCTGATTTCTGCCCTAAACCTTATACTTGGATCACAAAGATGCTTTTGAATATGTTCCATTAATCTCAAATTCTCCTTAGGTAAGAGGTACCCAATGGGTTGAGACAGGCTTTTTGTCCCTGCCTCTCCAGTTTTTCATTATGTTATATTAAGGAAATAGCACTTTACAACAAGAGATTGGTGAGTCATGAACTGGAATCTAAACGTTCCCACAGCCAACCAGCAATAAGTTCATTCTTAAAACTTCAAACTCAGCAGAGAACATTTTATTTCTACTTTGCTTAGAAGAATGTTTCTACAGAAGGCAATGCCAAGATCCCTCCTTCACATCTCCAGCATAACCTGATCCTGGAGTCAGTCAGTCAGGGAAAAAATGCTGAATTCAGTCTGTTCTCCCATACACCTTAAGTCATGGAATTATTTAAGAGTGTTGCCTGGACCTCACAAAACAGTTTTAGGAGCCGTTGAGCAGCTCTCTGCATTAACAGTAGTTAAATGGAGAATGAAAAATGGTCCCCATCCCACCCAGACTCCATCAGCTCCAAGCAGAATGTAGGAAGCCTCAGATGCATCAGACTGAGACTTGCTCTGTGCTGAGCCAGACCAAGTCAAATTCCTCAAAGCCATTTCAAGCAGCACACAACACCCAGCTACTAACAGCCTCAGCCAGTGAGTTCCCACTTCAATAAGAACTGGACTTCAAAAAATAGCTTCACAAATTAAGTTGACAAAATGATGCTTTTTGCTACATTTTTCAGATGCCATTAGGCATGAGTATTGAGAGTGGCTTGATACCAATCTTTGTGTGGCCTCGGGTGCTTAAAATTTCTCTTCCACATTAATACAAAGATTGCACTGTTAAGGGGTCATTCTACTTAACATTTCTTAATTGAAGGCTTTCTTGCTATTTGCCATTTTTCATCGAGTACATTCACTATATGCAGCTTTGTAGCCCTTGCTCATTTAGCAACCCAGCTGGCAGCAGCCCACTCCCAGCCTTTCCCATCCCAAAAGCTGCTCTAGGCTCAGGCAGGCAGCATTCACACAGGGGGAGCAACTCCCATTACAGCATCCAAACATCAGGCTGCAGAAATAAGCAGTTGTGGCTACCTGAGTGCTTTAGTGTGAGGCAGGAAGAACTGATTGGGGAAAGGAGAAGAAAAGACTAGATGAAAAGAATTGGCCTAAGTTTTTTAAGAGAGGAAAAGGAACAACAATAAACAGGAGGAGATGAGCGAAGAATTAACTAGGGAAAAATAAATAAATAAAAGAATAATCAAAACAGATTTACATCTTTTTACTCATTTCCCAAGAGAAAATCACTAGCAATCATCCCTTTTGGCATCCACAGCAGTGGTCATAGACCATTTCACACCATCCAGCTCTAGCTAGGACAACTGGCTCCAATCATCCACCCCAAAAAGCAGCCTTCTGCTGGCCCTTTGCATGAAATATTTTCTCTTATGTCCAGTGTGGGAAGAGTTATAAGCCGGCTTTGAAAGAATTCCAGACTGTTCCTTTCCTCATAATCATTTATTTTATGCATATATATACCTGCAAACAAGTAATGCTCGTGCCAACAGCAGAAACATGTACACATATATCTTTCTGGTATCTTACTCTATTAGCGAAACAACAAATGGCTTCCCCCAGACCCAAATGATAGCAATGTATGGCTACTTCATCCTCTTTAAGCAATACTTAAATAGTTTCCAGACCTGCACGCTCCGCTGACACAATTTTCCATGATCTGTCTAGGTAGAACCACACATTACTGACATTTTTTCAATATAAATTACAAATTAAGACACAAAACATCATCTTTCCTGGAGCAGTGTGCATTTGCCCGCTGTGTTGCAAGCTCTTTTTCAGCACTGCAGACCAAGCAACAGGGCTGGTTTGTTTTTCTCTCCTGCTAGAACGGTTACAGGCAACCAAACCAAAAGTGCTTGTGGCATGAATCAAACTTAATTGCTTTCTACATTTTATAGAAGCAAGAAAAAAAGCCTTGACCCAACCAAGTAAGCAGGCAGGAAAATGTAATGTCTCCTTAGAGCAATTTGACCTTCAAGCACTCCTCCCCCAGCAACTTTCTCTAATTCCAGACAGATACACTTATCAATCCAAGTGGGTGAAAGAAATGAATCTGTCAAAACAGTGACATTGCTAAAATTATAACCAGCAGTGTCATTTGTTAATTTGCCCAGTCTCCATTTCTGAGGATTTATCTAAAGTATCTTTGATCCAAGAGACCAAGCACTTAACTCTCACCCAGAATCCTTTGTTTTGCTGATAAGGACTCCAGATAGGATGCACTGTGGTTCATCAGCTTGGGGCTCCTCTGCAAGAGGTTCTCAGGCCCCTCACATCACAGGATGTCAAGTCACCTGCCCATAGAGCAAGGCCAAAATGACATTCCAGGGAGGCACGTCAACACTACGCTTCCCTAAAATTTCTTGCACACACAGCAGTTTACTGGTATAAATGGCATACAGCAACTGGGAACCAGCGAGATACTCAAGCACAAGCAAGCAGGAACCATCTGCTCCAGGCAGGACAGTCTCCTCACTATTCTGCTTGAGGTGCGTGCACCTGGGAAAGGCATTCCCACAAGCCAAACTATACTCTGCACATAAACATCTGAGGCTGCCATCTGATATTCAGCTGGAACAAAATGTTTCTGTTGAAGGTAACCAGGAGCATAGTGCTTGCAAAAATTAGTCTCATGGCTTTTATTCGTTGCAGAAAAATTAATATATTATTCAGAGTGTGGAGCTTAGTCTTGGCTACATCAGTCAGAACTGCAGCACAGGAGAAACTGGGATGCAGAAGAAAACATTCAAGATTTTATTACTCCATTTAGAATTAAAAAAAAAATCTAACTAAAACATAATTCCACTAGCAGTTATCTTTCAATTGTTTGATTTGTATTCACCAAGATAGGTTTAGCAAGGTTAGTTATTGGCCCATTACGGATGCTCTTAGCATTTTAGTAAGGTATGAAATACTAATAGCAAAACAAAAAGCCGCCCTAACATCCGCCTCTCCTTTTTTTTTCTTTTAAATTGAGATCATTTTCACTGAAAATCCTTCAAGTAAAGAGAGACTTTTTTTTTATTATTTTCTAGCTAGCATGGGACTTATCTGCATGCAAGGCAGGGCTAATTCCTGAAAAAAAGACTAGAAACTTTCCACGCAAAAATGTTCCTGCATAAAAAGAAATTCTACGTGCTCATATTTTATATGCTCTGATTTTAGAATTAAATCTACATTGGACAGCTACCTAATTGTGTGCTGCGTATCAAACAACAGCAACACTCTGCAACGAGTTGGCACACCATGCCAACTCACATGAGCTGGTTGCAGCCTTCCACTCCTTAGCAGCTGGGTTCAACCTCCAATGCAGACAAGACTGAGGGTCAGGAGGAGACTGAGGGCCACACAGAAGAGAAGAATGATGTGTAAGGAACAGGAACAAGTCCTGCTGATGATACAAGTAATCACCAGTGCAGAAGCTCCGTGATGCTGTTGCCTCTAGTTACCTGCTCTATTAGTACACAGAGATGCAAATCCTCCCAGGCTGCCAATCCTGCACATCTGACAAGCATTAAAGTTATCCAAATAAAGCTGGTAGTACTTACAATTGTTCAGAAGGAAACCAGTAGGAAAACACTGGCGTTGACAATACAGTTTAATTGCTGAGCACTGCGCATTTGGCACAGGCGGTTAATTTGATACTGCAGGCATGACCCTGGACTCAGCAACATTTTATATATTTTTTTAACCAAGATCTGCAGTTTCTCTTGAAGAAAAGCATGCTCAACCAGATGGGTAGTGGTGGTCATAACTTCTGTTTCATCTTTGAAATTTCTCTTCTTTAACAGCATGCCCAACGCAATGTGAACTAGGGATCGTCGCTCAGTGCTATGCTACACATTCAATGTCACTGCAAGCTTTCAGTCCTGGATAAGAACTGAATTTATGGCACATAAAATTAGGAAGTAAAGAAATGGGGTCAGCCACATCTGATCTGCTTTTAAACAATTGCACTCTAGAGTGATTCAAATCCTCTCGGACTCATGGCATTTGGAATAATCGTATCATCATTTACAACCTTGCTTAGTAGCCACGAGCAGAAGAGACATTTTAAATCACAGTGCCATGGGAGTGCTGCTATCTGGACTGAGCCACACGAGCAGTTTTCATCCTGGCTTTCTGAGATTTCTGAAAGCATAGAGACCTCTGATCATCACTACCATCGGAGGGGTGGAAATATCCATCACCACCCTGCTGCAGGAGGGTGGGATTTGTCTGAGCATGAGGTTGGCATGGAGAGCAGATGTGAATGGATAACTGGAAGAGAAGAAGCAAGAGCATCACTCCACGTTTGTATCAAGACAATGATGCAATGGGTAACTACCTAGTGTGCTCTAATCTGTGTTTAAAAGACCTCCTCTATTTGTCCTCTGATGCTCAATAAATGCAACAGCACATTATAGGCATTTAACTTACTGATTTGTAGGTATCAATAGATAATTCAGAGCTTACAAGTGTCAGCCAAATTGCACCAATAGTTATCTGCCATTGTAAAATTATAGCTCAGTTTTCAAGTTAAGCCACCTTGAATGTATCACTGTTTCCATATCTTCAAATAAACAACTGAAATGCATATTAATAGAAATGCCTTTTTTAACACCAGGAAGATAAGCTGAGTCAATGCTCCTCATTAGGACAAAAGTGGTCAGGAGTAGATAAAAACTACTAAGGGACCTGGATTAGAAGGAAGATATTGGTGGTAGGTAGATGTTGGACTAGATCTTGGAGGTCTTTTCACCTTGGTGAGTCTGTGATTCAATCATATATATTATGCTGCAGGACGAAGCCCACTACTAAAGGCAAGATTCCCAATATTTTCTTGAGGTCCATAATAATGATTCCCTTTCCTATGATGTTTCCTGCAATTAAGGCAACAATATCACAATGTTAAAATACCCATAAGGAAGAAATAATGTACCACCCACTTAACTCCACTAAACTGTTACTTTTTGTAAATACATATCCATACCACTGGGTCTGAAACTTTAAGAGCCAGACAGCCACCAGTGTTGCAAGTAGTCCTCATGATACCTGCAGACATATTATGATGACTGATCTTCTTACTGCTTCACCATATTTTCTAGGACTCACTGTAAAAGGTTTTGAGCAAAGATTCCCTAATGCATTCCAGAAGTGTTTCTTCTTTTGCATAAAACATGAAATTGCCAAGCATAGAGGCCTGCACAGTTCACTGCAGCCAGCAGAAGCCACTGATTCTTGCATTTATTTCCTCTATATTTCAAATCTATTCCTCATGCTGCTTGTCACATAGGGTTGACGTATGTCACAGGATGCCATCATACACTGTGGCAATGCATAATAGACATCAAATGCCATCTAAAAAGAGAATATTGTATTTAAAATACTCCTGTGCACACTGGTTTGTTTTATTTGCTGTGGCTTCATAATTGCCAGAAGTCAACAGTCATCAAAACAATTCATCAGAGAATACAAAATTGCTGTTCTATTAAAGATAAGAAAAACTGAAGTAAGATGAACATGCACCACCAGAATGATAAATCTACACAGCTTGTTTTACACTTCAGACTTTAATGCATAATTTATTTGTATTTATCTGCATTTATCAAAATGTAATTTTCTATCGGGGAAAAAAAGAAGCAGAACTATATCAATGACAGAGTATGATTTGGCTTCATATAGTGGTCAGATGGGATGTGGGGGATGTGAGATACTCAGCTTTTGCCTTGATGCTGGCATTGCAGGCTGTGCTGGAGCAGTATGGGCCAATCTCTGTCTCAGGGAGTCCCATAATAGGATTGCCCTGATACTTTCCACATAGCAATGCTCTACAGCCTGAGATATCCTCAAGTTGTGATGTCACTCTTAGCCATGGACCACACACCAGTGAGCTCACTGCATATTGATCTGGGGTTGCTCTGCCAAGCATCATAATTTCTAAGTTAATCCCGTTTTTTGCTGTTGTTGTTTTTATAAATAGAAATAAAAAAAAGATTTCATATGCATTCAGGAATGGAACATCACAAATCGATTTCCTTGATTAACCCATAGTGCTAAGTACTAGCAAAATGTGCCAAAATAAAGTGAAAGGAGAGAAAAGGCCAGTCTCTACTAAGACAAATTGACAAATTACACAGCATGGAACACACAGACTTCAAGCGCGTCAGAGTGCTTTCCAGAAAAAATCCAAAACAATAAAATGAGTATCTCTTGTTCAGCAGACCCTGCATCCAGCATCATTCCCATGTCCTCAATGAGACAGCCCTCAAAGGGTTGCCATTGAGGAGCATTGCGAAAGAGTTCATTACCTGAGCACATTAAAAAACAAAAACCTGCTTAAACTTGGAAGCATCTTCAAGAGGCCTAATTAATACAAGCTGGCATATGTACAGGTGGAAATACATTCTAAGCCCCCAGTAATAAGGAGTATTTCAGGCAGTGTTACACCCCACCAGCTTCTGTTGTAGGAAATGTAAGAATATGACACTTTAATTACACTGAAATGTGCTCTAGGGTTAGGGCTGTCTTCAGGCATCTTTAAATTGCACGCCTGGTACTTATACAGCCAATAAGCCAAACTGACACTGACCTTGACAAGATTATGGGAACAGTCTTTACATAACAATCTTGCTCATCATTAACTTCTGGTTTAATCATTTGGGGGAAAAGAAGGAGTTGTACAGGTTTTGTTTTACTGTCAGACACAAACTTCGTGCCAATTCCTCCTCTTTTAAAATACAATGAAGATTGTACGATGACTTCCTTGAATTCAGAATCTTTCTTTCCTTGATGGTGTCAAGTAGCTACAACTTCATCTTCCACCCATTCCAAAGGCATAATACAGGGATTTGATATGGTCCAGGTAGTTGGAAATGAGTTGGCTGACCATTAGCTTGCAGGTTTATTTCCAGAACTCTCATGCACTTCCAACTGATGTTTTATCTAAACTTCCCTTGATATGATCACAGGCTTTAGTACTTAGTTAAAACATTCTGTAAATGTCTAAAATGTCACACGAGATTGGTACATTGTCTTACATTCCTTAGCACCAATCATAGAGCTACCATATAGATCAGAGTAATTCATTAAGCTCAGTTTAATGAATTATCTCAAAGGCAATGAGGAAAGCTGTTCTGTAAGCATCTTACATTGTGTACATAGAGTGTGGACACCAGATTAGTAATCTCTCTCACAGATTGCTGCCCCTACACTGACAGTACCAAGAAATGGAATTCATTGGGCACATCTTTCTGAAGGACAGAAATGGCTCTAGAGTTCTCTTTAGCTGTACAGAATCCAAATCTGTGCAGACAGCACTTCACAAAAATGTAATTGACTTGCACAAAATGCTTTTTTTCAAATGAAATAACAAGAATATAAAACACCTCTGTTTTCATGATGCATTAATATTATGCTTGAATTACTCTAATAGTAGTCACTATGGCCACAGTGCTGCCAGTCTAAGTTAAAAGAATCCCTGTTATGAGATTCAATACACACAAAATGCAGTTTTTGCCCCTAAATGATCTAAATGATTAACTATCAGAATAATATAACTGTCAGAGAAGAAGAAAAGCTGCAGAAGGCACAGTATGAATGAAAGCAATGGATTACTTGGATTCCGAGTTCAGTGTCTGCCTGTGAATCTCACAACTCCACATGATAGCCCTGACTCCTGGTCTTTTCATTTGAGTAGCTGAAAAACAACAACATGGTAATATGTAAACTTGTCTGGCTCAGACAGCAGACAGCTCTGTATTGAGTATTCATCAGAGGAAACTCGTGTGTCCTGTTTATTCCAGCATGTGTTAGGAATATATTTTGCTCCTGATAAAACAGTGACAGAACTACGTGGATAACACAAGTGCAAAGCTGAGAAGTTCCTTCTTTTTGTTAAACATTTTTCCTTTTCTTTGTCTTCAAACAGAGATAGAGTTAACACATGACTGCAACCTTGAGAAGGACAGCAGCAATGTCCCAGTACAATTACAGTTACCAACAGAGGCCAAGAGTCCTGCTTTGATGTGACACGTATTCAGAACTAAGATTAAAATGAAAAGTAAAAAAGCATTACATTATCATTCCTTCCCTGATATCCCAGTCAAACATTCCTGCTTGTGGTCTTTTCTGCTTTACTCTGATATGCCCAGAATACAGTCCAGATCATAAAATAGAACAGATGAGCAAAATAGAAAAAAAAAAGATAGAAGTTTTATCTTCCAGAGCTGGTTACTGAATACTTTATTTTAGAAATATGGAACTACCTTAGGTAATACTAGGGATAAACTAGGGATAAATTTATTTTTTGGTCCTTCCTTCCCTCTCTGATTCTCTGAAGGCCTGACATCCATTGTCTGGTCCCCAGGGACAGAGCAGTGCCATGCAGCACTGCTGCTGCCTGAGGGACACCAGTCATCCTGCAGAATGGAGCACTCCTATCCTCACTCATTTATCAGCATATAAGTGAATCCGTAGAAACTTGGAGCACTGCAAAAATAAAATGTGCTTATATTCAATGTCATGTGTTACTGAGCTGTGCACAGGGTCTGGTTTGTGAATCAGAGCACCTGGACACCTGAGCACGCCCTGCCCTCCAAGGACACATCTCTGTTTCACTCTCACTCTACACCCTTAGAAACAGGGCAGTAATTAGGCCACTAACATAGTCAGACTTGCCTCCTAAGCTATTTATCCTCTTTCTTCCTGCTCCGTATTTACCTTTTTTTCCACTGTATCTCACCCATACCACCATCTCCTCTGGCAAAACCCATTGGCTTTAAGCATAAAAAAAGCCAAGCAGTAATCCAGTCCATACCTCGAATTACAAACAACTGGAGTAACCTACCTGATTCTAAGTAGTGTAATTGAATTACTCTGATGTACATTACCACAATCTTGGGGCAGAAAATAACACTACTTCTCATCTGTTACCTAGCTCAAGTGCCACGAGTGGTGTCTGCTAATGTAAAACAATGCTACTTGTACTTCAAAAGATATTAAAAGTTCGAGAATAAGTGAAGAAATATATTTGTTTCATGCTTTACACGATAAAATATGTGAACCCCTCACTTATTCTGCTGGAAACAGATTTATACTGAGTGCACTGGGTTACAGTGCACTGCATCAAGATTGTACAAGGCTGGAAGCAACCAGGAGGGTGATCACAATCCTTTGCCTTTCTGAAAGAATTAAAAGTGATGTTAATCTCAAACTTTAAATATTCTACATTGCCAAGAATGTGGCAATGCAGTTTACTAGGGACTCTGCAAGGGCTCTTGACTGTTATCCTCCTTGGGGACGCTTGTGTTGGTTTGGTAAATGTAGTAAAACTGCCTTTACTTGTACTGCTTTTTTCCTTTGTGTTTCAGCAAAGGCAAGACTGAATGGTCAAGATCACCTAGCAACTGCTTTTTAGTTTATCTGACAATTAAAACTAGCCTCCTGAAAAGAAGTCAGAGGAAATACAAGAGGAAAGTCAACCATAACCGACAAAATTATCCAAATTGTAGCTTATTCTGACCCAATACCACCCTCTATGGTGTTTCTATTCAGTAATGATGTCTCACAACCTATCTCAAACTTCAGTTAACGAAGGACACTTCTCATCCATTCTTCCTCCCTGAGTATTTACACACGTGGGACTTAATGTTTGTTGGCACAAGCTGACCCAAGTTTGTTTCTGGGGCGGTTTTGTAAGATTGTTTTCAATATTTAAGACAATCACACAAAGGTAACCTCAAAGAAGAGTCAAAGCTGGGACACAGAGAGCAGACCCCACCTTATGTCACCTCCAGCTTAAATCAACCACTGGTTTAATAGTCCTTCAGCTGCTCCAGGCAACAGATGAGTTGGTTGCTTGTGAGCTGCATTCTACAGAGAGGGATGGTAACCTCAAAGAAATTATACTGACTGGGAATCAGCTGAGATGGCTTCTAGCTCAGAGGTAGAAAAGGCATTGGTGTAGTGCAAAGTATTTGCTTAGTTTTGTGAAAGGGAATAAAAATTGCAGCAGCAGTGACACAAACAGCAGATGAGATGCTGCAAGATAGAATGTCCTTGTCTGCATTTGTCTAAGGAATTAGGATCCAGTCCCCAGCATGCACACACAAATGCCTAGTTCTAGCTGATGGGTCACTGGGACCATGGTTTTAGCCATAGACCTGAGTCAGTCTTAAGAAGGGAAACCGGGTATATGCCATCACTGCTGAGAAACAATATTAACAGAGATTAAGCTGCTGCATAATCTCAAGCTTCAAGATTCTCTGCTTCCCCATGAGCTAGAGAGAAATTTCAATTACTCGTCCCTACTGCTCCCTCTCCAATTTGCTTTCTTCTTTCTTTACCAACACACCTTCAGAGCATCATCCCCAGAGTAATCACTCAAAGAAAAATGCATGTGTAACTGGCCTTGTACATGCTGGCTGCACCCCCAGCTCCAGTGCAAATCCAGCACCCACATTCATAAAGGAGATGAACTCTACATGCAGGCTATTCAGCAACCTTACTGTCTGTTCACCCTCTTTTGCAATATGATGCCTAGCAGAGAGAGAAAACCAAAACCAAACCCTCAGCCTACGCTGCCTGCTCCCAGAGCTCACTCTGCTGTTTACACAAAGCAATATCCTCCTAAAAATAACCATTTCTGCTGACTGCCAAGACCCCAATGAGAAGGGAAGTGTAGTGGCCCCACACATACCTCAGGCCCTGATGAGGACTCCAGGCTTCTACAGGGAGCACACGTTTAACTACAGATCATGTCAGCGTCAAACACAAACTGTAGAAGAAATCACTTAAATGGTTATCGGGAAAGCTCAATGCTCTTTTTATCATTCTTACACTCTGCAGAAATGCCAGCCGCTCCAAACGGATTATACACAGCATATGCAACATATACATGGGGGGAAGGGAGCATCATAAATTAAAATATATCTTCCACATCAGCACAAAAAAAAAAAAGACTGGTTCTGTAATTGCCGGAGACTTTCCAACAGCTGAGCAAGAATGCCATCTACAGGCCTACAGGACAACTTTTCCCAGCTCAATATGTACCAGGAGGAGAAGCAAATACAAAGTGAGTACTCAGCATAGTATATGTTAATGTGACTTTCATATGCTAATGAAAAGTTCATTAAAAATAAACAAATACAAAAGTAAAATACTTGGAGCTCCCTTCGAACAAAATCAAAGACTACAGACCCTAAAATACTAAATCTTTCATAGGATAACCTAGAGAGGATCATTATCATTACAGCACTGTGTTCTGCATACATATTTTATGAAGAAACTTTTTGCATGTACATTAGAGGTTACCAGTGCATTATGTTTTGTCTACTGCTTGATTTAACCGAATGCAATGCCCTGAGGCATTTATTAAAATTTAAAATGAGAAAAATGCTATTACTGGTAACACATACAGCCTTTCCCAAAGAAGAGCTGTTGTGCTTTTCAGACCTACTTAATGGGCTTTGGTACTAATACCGAAACAGTCAGAAGTGAAATAATTCTACCTTTATGCCACTTTTACACAGAACTTCCACACTGATGGCTTTAGATCAGTTAAATATGTTAAATCCTTGTATGCCTGCACTCGGTAAGAACAGACTGAGAAAAACATTAATTTTGTAAATTCTGAGAACAGCAAAGACCAAAAAGAACCCAAAAAGTTATTCAATAAAGACATCCAGAAGTGATAAGAGACCATCACATTCTCACGACAGCGAGATTCTAAAATGATTCTTGTAGGAACCTCCAAGTGAGCATGGCTGATATTGTCCCACAGAGTCGGGATCCCTGCCTTTAATAGATTAACTAAGCTATTTAACTAAAAACAAGCAGATGAAAGCTCCTGGAAAGCTGAGAGCAGTAATCCATGTGGGGATGGTAGCACATACATAGCTTCAGCCATCCAGAGAACCACTACTTTCCTTCTTACTGAGTCAGAATAAGTTCCCAGAGCTTTCTGACAGTGCTTAGTACATGTATTGATTGGGAAGAAGACAACATAAGAAATCAGCCACACAGTAAGCTTCACTAAAAGCTCTATCTGCTACAGCTTTGGGCTTTTAAGGATGGAGGACAGTTCACATGGCTATACAAAGCTCAAGATCCATAAGAAGTAAACGTGACATGCTTTATGGCATAAAGTTTTACCAACTTGCCCAGACTCCACTTTTTCACCTTAAAACAGAAGTTGTCACTTGCAGAAGTGTAAATCATTCCTTACTGCCATCTCTCACATCTTATTCCAAGGAAGATCAAAAACACAAAACACAAAGCCCAGACTTCATGTGGAAGACAAATCCTTTGACAACAGTTCTTTTGCCAGATATGCTGGCTAAAACATGATGGAGAGGACTGCAGTGCAGGTACAGGCACTGTGGGATTTGTGTTTGGGAGCCCCTGCAGAAAGCAAATTGAAGACCTTCTGCTCTCTTCCTAAGAGAACTGCTTTACTTCACTTTGGTTATAGATGCATGAGAAAAAGTTGGATTGAGTATCACACTCACACCATGCAGAAACGCATTCCACAAGAGCATATTCAAAGCCAGACCATTCAAAGAGCAAATGGCCCACCACCGTCCCCATCAGATCCATATAAGTACCATCTTTACATACATTTCACAAGCATTAGGACAGAGTATGGACGGAAACTGGAGTCCTGCCAGCAGCCTGAAATCAGGCAAATCAATAAATGACTCTGAATTTGCCTATTTTAAGGGTGGTGGTGGTTTGTTTGGTTATGCTTTGTTTCCTTTTTTTTTTTTAGCTAATTTAGTAGAACTATCACAAACAACAGTATTTTTAAGTCTCTCATAAAGAAGCAACATCTTATAAATATTTAACTGAATTTATTCCCAAATTCCTTACTGTTACAAATCTGCTTTACTGACACTCATACAATCATATCCTCATTCAGTTTGTCCAGGAGAGATTGTATCAAGTTAAGCATCTTTTTAAATACAGGTTTCTCCCTTCTCCTCCTGCCTATCCTTTTGTAAAATTATTCCAACCCAAATAGCTTCAAACTCCTGTTTTTCCCATTCTATTATTCAGTTTTTGTGGCTGTCAAACAAATGAATTCCCTTTGATGTGTTTGGTTGAGCAATGTGGAAATATTAGTTCTTTGAATTGCGAGTGCTTTTGTTTGTTTAATTTTGTAAATAACATTCTATGATTACTCAGTGTTGTCATTTTGCAAGCAAAACTAAATGGCAAACTTATAGGAGAACAATTTATATGCTTTTACCCATAGGAATTGGACTTAATTAAAGATGGCAGAAAGATTTCATTACAAGAGAAAAATTTCTGTTTTTCCAAATACTTTGTTTGTTTCTAGATATAACATGATAGATAACACAATCTACAAAAGAAGGAACATTCTAGATTCAACCTGGCTTTGTGGGACTCTGCTAGGAACAATATCAAGAATGTCTTCCTTTTCTGCTTATTCTGAAAGTTTCTTCTGAATGAGTACTTAGCATGTACAGTTGGGCTGTGTGTCCTCATCAGCAGAAACATTTCTGAGAGAAATGCAAGGCAAGTACACAGAGTCCAGATTAGTGAGTGCTGCATGGAAAACAACTGAGCCATCCTTCTGATGCAGTTAATCAAGCAGCAAATTACAAAAAGATTTCTCAAACAGTGCAAAAAACTCAGTTAACAGGTAGGGAAAAGAGGGAGGAACCTCAGACACACCATCAGCCAACTTCCAACTTCCCCACCAAGCATCTTTCCTGCCCCCAACCCACACACATAGAAATCCCAACTCACTAACCATATCCAGCCCTTTTTAATTCCATGGAATTTAGTCAGAGAAAATTTTCTCAAGAGTTTTAGATGGTGGTGCTGTTGACAAGAAACCACCAACTGTTGATGTGCTCTCCCTCAGTAATATCCATTCAGTAAACCCAATACTTATTCAGGATTTTAATTAAGGATACAAATTGAATCACTGCAAAGCTGAGGAGAACCTACAAGGTCTCCTAGGTTGGTCTCACATCATGATCACCTGCATCATCTGTATCTTTGTTTTCAGTTTGGCTGAGATGCTGTCAGTGGAGAATGTATCCCTCAAGACATTCAAAAACCTGCCATATATCCTGTCTGTTAGGTCAGGATATTATTAAGGAGAGTTCAGAGAGCAGGCTTTGCCCAGCAAGTGTTTCATTCCCACTATCCTCTGTCCCCCCACCCCACAGCATATGCTGTCAGTTTTGGGGCTTCTACTATCACATACCTAAAAAGTCAAGAGAAGAGTAGTGGCTAATCTTTGTGAAAAGTAAAGGGCAAGGAGCTCACTGTTGCAATAGATGACTTTTAACAGGAAAACAGTGATGAGGAGCTGATGTGATCCCTTTGCTCCTCACGCAATTTCTGCCCCCATCTCCTGGGGTATTTGTCTGCCTCTCCCACCCCAAACTGAGAGAGGATGACTCCATTCTAGCAGCAGCACCCAAGCAGTACCCATTTTGCAGGCTTCACTGTATTCTCTAAGGGTGACTGAATAATACGTTTTAAGTAATCTGCAAGAATAATTTTACCATTTTTTAATGTTTAATTAAGGAAAGAATCATTCATTCCTCTCCTAAATTTTATTCTTCTGACAGGTTTCTTCTGAGTGGTAAATGCAAGTTCTTATAGTTGGCAACCTACTTAGAAAATTATTCTATTCCTCTCTGAAGGTTGAGAAAATAGTAAGGAAAATAAGATATGAGGGTTTAGGTAAAGAGGGAGGTTCCAAATCACTGGAGTTCTACTCATTAGAGAGCTCTCTACATCTGCAGCAGCAAAACACTGCATGTGAATTTACCTTGGAGTACCCTGACCTCTATCCCCCTTCTTTAATGATAACAATTCTGTCCTAAGTGGGAGGTGTTCACTGTGCTGCTGTTTCACATTAACTCTTTGCCAAAGCAAATTCTACTTGCTGTTACAACAGGACGTTGTCACAGCACTAGGACAGGGAAGAGGACCTTGGGGCAAGGGCAAGCAGGGAGCACTCTTGCACAAAACTGTCAATGCAGGGATGACCAACCTATTTAAAATGACATAAAGCAAAGGTGGAGACATGCTAGATCCATGATCTGTGACCCCCATATCAAACCTCCATCGATTGTTCCACTGTCCCTGGCCAGTCAGGCTCCAGCAGCAATACCAGTAATAAAGACAGTCCACTTCTCAAGAGCTTTATAATTCAGACAATTAGTAGACATGCATTCAACAGCTCTGCCATCTGAACCAGTTTCCACTAATGTTAGTGGGGAAAAAAAAAAAGAAAAAGATTCTATTTAAATTTTGGCTTATAAATATCATTTGTCCTCAGTTGTCCCTCTAGAAATTACCTAACCAGTCTTCAGTAACCAAAGCATTAGATAATTTATATCTGTCTAGATACAGAATAAGCCTGAAGAAACTGAAAATCCACTCAGGAAGAGTAATTCAGTAGCCTGTAATTCTTATAAAACAGAGACCACATTAGAAGAGGTGAAATAGAGAAAACCAACACTCATGTGCCTTCAAACTGAATTCTTATGAAACTAGAGACTTCCTGTGCTGGAACTCATTTCAATCTATTATCCCTCTTTTTTGTAAAGCTTTTTTTTTTTCCTTTTTAAATAACCTTCAAGTTAGGGTTTAAAATTAGCAAGATGTTCTTAACTGCAGACTGACAATAATTTCACACTTTCTTGTAAAGTATACAAATTCTGAGCACATCAAGAGATGAGGGTATACTTATTCCCTTTAGATATCAACTGTAGAAGCTGCAGCTCTACTTCACACTGGTAAGTGTCTAAAGACATATGCTTCTTTACATGCAACATTAGCACTGTTAGTCAAGAGAGAGAGTTGATCATGGCAAACAAGTTCAAGCTCCTACTTCCCAAAGAAGGTCCTATACACAGTGAGGGATAAGGTCATTCCATTTCAAGAGAACAGATCAAAATACTCATTATGTGTATGCAAAAACATGCAAAGAAAATATTTTAGACCAAAGTTCTCCCAGGTCTCTATATGCCCTCTACAAGAATCCCTAAATCAAAATCCAAACGTTGCCCATGGGCACATGGCAAAAAAAAATAAAATGATAACCACTACCACAAAATGAAAACAGTTTAACTGCTAAATTACTTCATTAGATCAAAGTAAAGTCATATATAAAGGATGACTTAAAGATCCCTTCCCTGATGCAGCTTCATTTTTAATAGACAACCTCTTTTTTTTTTTATTAAAGAAACCCACCATACTGACAGCCACAAGCTCAGCTTGACAAAGCACTTTGGTATCAATAGCTTCTCTAGAAGCACAAAGGAAGAATAACAGCTTACAAGGGAGCACAGCCCTGCAACTCATTCACCAGCAAAATGGCTGAAATGTATTCAATTTAGAAAATTGTTTTCCAGCCTCTCTCCTTGTATATGTTTACGCAGAGAAGACAGAGACTACATAGTACTGGTATGCCTAAATCACAAATCTTACTCCATATAAGCTATAAATAAGCCAACCACACGTGTAGAATTGCAAACTGTTTTCCAAATGCTGAATGAGAAAAATCAGCCACTATAAACATGTTTTTTTCTACTACAAATTGTAAAGCATATCAATAAAAATTCATAATTGAAATTACAGCTCTTAAACAGTGGTCTCCAAGAATGCCTTCCAGTGGTCTATCTGTGGTTGCCTATGTTGATAGTAACAACCACTGACAGCACAGAAATGCCATAATAGTTACTGTCAGGTGTGGATTCAAATGTAAAAGGAAGATGGAAGCAGATGCAGTTCTCCCAGAACAAAGCTGACATGCTGTTACTGCTAGTTAGAACTGAAAAGGACCAGCAGAACTACACTAAATGTAGCTCCTCTCACAGCTATTTCATTGCCATTCTTGAGATTTAGGGAAATCAGCCCACACCTGCTAATCAAATTATCGACACAAAACTGATTCTGATCACCAATTTTTTTTTTTAATACTTTGAAGATACATGAATTAAAAATAATTTCCTTAGTATCAGAATGAGATATGTCTGAGAATAAATAGCCAAATCCCAGTCACTCTACTCTGTACCCAACACAGATCTTGAGGACTTATTTCCACTGTCAGTAACACCATGGACTTGGCCAAGATGAAATATCTTTTCTTATGCAGCTGAGATGCTCAAATCTGCCAAAGTGTTCTGAGTGCCCAGATCCCATTCAATGCAGTACACAATGGTTTCCAAATATCAGTTGGGACTGAACTGTAGGAAGCTCTGAAAATCTGATGGAGCAAAGGCTAGAATATCCTCTTAAATTATGTTTGAAGAGCTATTTCTTATGTTCCTGAGCAAAACAGATGGCAAGGATGCAAGGCAGTGTGTCCAGCCACTTCTCTCTGCCCTGAAGTACAGTGTCAGGAGGAAGAGGTAAACCAGGGACCCAGGACATGACTTTCTCTATGTTATTTTTCTTCTTGGAGAAAAAGGAGCTATCATATCCAGCCGCAATTACCAAGGTATGTAATAGCCCATATACAGCTACAAAAAGTCAGGAGAGCATTTGTGCTTTACAGAGATCTTTAAGGAGGAGCCCTAACTACCCCCAACACCCAAAAAGTAATGAAGTGAGGTGACTGACCTCATACTCAGATCAAACACCCTCCTAGACACATGCCCATAAGAAACTCTTCCCTTTAACTCTGTGTTAGCTGTTTGCCAAGAGCTGTATTTCTTCAGCTGTGGAACAGAGATTTGCTTTGATAATTTCAGGTAGGATGGAACAAAGTGGATAGAGGCTGGTGCAGCCTCTCACCTAACAACAGGCATCACCCACCTGTGCATTTGAAAGTATTCTTGTATATAATTAATTGACATAATAATTTACTAGACCCAAGAGTACTTGTTCTCATAGTGGGAATGCATTTTTAGCGTCTGCTATTAATGAGTTCTTGGAAATTTTCCCATAAGATTTCTTCGGGCAGGGAGACAAGATCCGTTATATCCATAAAACAATAGCCTGCAGCTGTGTTAGCATGCTTAGAAGCACATTAATGACACTATATTATTAAGCAAGTGCAAAGAAAGAGCAAACTGTTGCAAAACTCATCCCAAGCCCACTGGATTTCCAGTCTCCTGACAGAAGCTCAGCTACCTACTGACTCAAAGAGCTGCTTGAGGTCTCTCTCAATCAACCTCACAACCCTATCCTGCAGGAACAAAACTGCTGGTTTAGGTTTCTTTCCCTGTTTAGGTTTCCTTCTCTTCACTTGTCCATCCTTTGTGCAAATTTAACACAAGCCCTCTGCAGGACTCCAAAGCAGACAGAAAAACATGCTGGGCTGAAGGTAGAAGGTGCAACACTTCAGTAGAGGTGTTAAGTGTATCTCCAGAGACGGGCACGACTGCAAGCTCCCACCAGGCACAGCAGGCACACTGGTAGCTATGGACCTCCAAAGGGTGCACCTTCCACTTTGTACTCCCTTCCCAGGAGGGAGATTAGGAATGCTGTTAAGAGTTGCCCAAGTTAGCCCATCATGCATGTTACTACTCCAGTCTCACAGCTAATTCCCATATAATCTTAAATCTTACCCTATTCACTTTCAGCATTTCCTGGGGGAAAATGAATAAGCACCACAGATTCAGCTCTGATAATCATCATGAAGAGGCTTCTGAAACTGCTCAGTTGCCAAAAGGGGAGAGGAGATGCCACCAAGAGGTAAGCAGTGAGCTGGGCAGGAGATGAGCTTGAGGAAAACAGTGGGAGATGAGGAACAACAGATAGAGTCAGGGGACACAGGGAAAGGAAGGGAAGAAGAGTGCTGGGTTGGCTGGAGGAGGCTGTCAGGGGCAACAGTGGAAACAAATGGTGAAGAAGAAAGAAAAAAAAGAAAGATGTCTTTATTCTCTACAAGTCAATGAGACCTGCCTAGGTACTGAGCAGACAGCAGGATAATGGGCTGTAGTGCCAGCAGAAGTTCTGTGGTTCTCCCCATAGAAGTGGTTCCTTTTCACAGAGAGGTTTAATCAACTGAAGCCAAAAAGTTTAAACTGAAGCATACACTTGCCTGTTTTCACCTGAATTATCTGAACATGAAAGAAGGGCACTTCAGATAAGCCAGCTAATCCCCTGGATATGACTAACCATAAAACTCTACATAGGAAGTGGGACGTCCCATCAGCTTCATCGGTTCCTGCAATAAAAAAAACATTTTGCCTGCAGTCAAAGAGAAGAAATTCAAAGACAGATGGTCATCCTAAGTGCTACGGTTTGTCTCCATATATAATGAAAAATATATAAACCTTCTGTTGTGCAGTAGAGGAAAGAGGTTTGAACACCTGTTCTAAATTATTATGATACTATAAACATTCTTGGAAATTGGAAAGGCCTGTGTTTTAAGAAAGTGAGAAGTACCATTGCCAGCTAAACTAAATTGAGTAGGCTTGGGTCCAGTAGGCAGTGAAAGAGAGAATTATGTGTATAGCCACTGGCATACAGCTGATAAGAAAGCAGAGTGGGCATAAAGTTAAAACCTAACATTGCAGAAACCCTGTCATTCTGTAAAGTACATACATAAATTATCTGTGCAAATTATATTTCTTAATGTACTTCCAATGTTTTCTTTACAGGCTTGTCATCTCTGGAATCCCTTCACAGCAAAGTGGATCATCCAAAATGCCCAAATTAAAAGAAAGATTGGGTGAGTTTGGCTAAAAAAAAGTCCATCCAATATCTAGCAAAAACTGATTGAACGTTGGTTTATTATCAGAAAGGATACAAGCTTGCTGGTATTTCACTGCTTCCAACAATGGATGCAAGTTCTCCTCAGCATGCAGTGAAGTTTTAGTGCCATTTGTTGTTTTCTTCAGGACAGTGTCTGCCTCTTACAAGAAAATGCTGACAAATTACTGAAGAGCAGCATATACAGTGATCAACACAGAAGACATAAGCCAACAGCAAGAGGCTGTGACAAGCAGGTGTTGCCCCAGCAGCTCTCTGCAGAGCAGGTCAAGCACTGGGAAACACCTATGGTTCAGTTCCATCACGTGGGTACTTGAAGCAGGCCGAGTACAACACTGGCCACTTCATCTTATTTTCCTGCTTCAACTAAAACTGTAAGATTTATTATAATTGGCTTACAGTTCTCTGGCTGAACAAAATTCAACAAGTCTTATTCCAAATCCAAGCAGATGTACTGCATGCACTTCAGATTTCCCTTTCTAAGCCAGACACCAGGATTACAGAACTGACACCTACCTCTTTCCTGTTTAAGATTATGAGCAGATTTTTTCCCTTTTTTTTTTTAAATTTGAGCACAAAAGTTGCACAGAATCACAGAACTGCAGAGATTTGAAGGGACCTCTAGAGATTGAGTCCAACCCCCAGAACATAATTACATAAGCGTGTTTTTCAGTAGTTCACAATTTTTAATCAGAATTTAAAACCATTTAAACTATCTGTCTGGGCATAGAAAGATTTTTGCGGGTGTTCCTGATTACTCTTCCCAGAACATTTTTAAAAACGCTCTAGAATTTTCATTAAATTAAGGTTTTTTTTCTATGTTTTTATTTTACATTCTACTGATGTCTGGTCAAGTTTTCATCTTGCCACCCTCCTGAACAAGCCCACATCAGGGCATTTCACAGAGTCTGAATATGACTCTCAGAGGCAGTTGCAGTTTTCACCAGCCCAAGTTAAGGGCACCCATGTAAGCACGACAAAAACCATCTCCTGCACCACATAAGTGCAACTTCTTGGCTGAACTCACAGCCTACTTTTCTACTCATTTAAGCATTCCTGACTTTCTACTTTATTTAAAAAAAAAATTAATCTGGAAGACCTACTTTTACAGCAGTAATATCAATATTTTATATTCTCCCTTTTGCTGTAAAGATACCAGGCTGATTTATATGTTAAAAAAAGAAGAAAAAAAAAGGGAAGAGCTGAACCCATCACATTATGTAATACAAAATACCACCTTTGTCTCCAAGGGAACATCACATTTTAATCCAAAGCTACAGAAATAGTCTGAGAATTAAATCTCCAACAAAATCCACAGTGGACAAAGTGTTAAGATAAAACAAACCCACATTCCTTAAAAACGAGCTTGCTTCACCACAGAGAGAAGCCCCAGAAGGACTTTAGAAAATTATTATTTTATTTCCTTGACATAATTGGCACATCAGAGTGACAGTGCACGTTCAGTAGTGTCCTAAATTGTCACAAATGGTCTATTTTAAGTGGCTGAATAAAGAGCCATTATAAACGTGGCTGCATAGCAATGCTGATCATCAGCAATTCTCAGCCCAGCAATCCATCTCTGCCAGCAGGAGGTTTTACTCCACCTTCTTTTTATTCCTTTATTAGCTATTTGTAGTTTGACCTACTTATTGCTAATAACATCAGGTTCCCTTTTAAAAAATAAATTTAGGAAGCCAAACCCAATAACACTGTCATAGAAGAGTGTGAGTAAAGTGTTCCCCGGCCTGCCTGCTCCCAAACATTCCCACAGTTTTACATGCAAGTTGAGAAATGGCCCACACATAACTAGTAAGCCAAAATCCACTTGGATACTTAGGACCCATGGGTCTTTGGCCAAGATCAAAGTGCTTTTAAGGAAACTGTGAAAGCCTGTACTCAATCACACATGTGGAGAGACAACTACTACTGAGGCTTCCTCAGGAATCCTCTACCAACATCACTGCAAAGTTCTGAGCACCAGATTCAGCTTTGTGCTGTGAGACAATGCACATCTCAGCCCCATCCCAAAGACCATTTTGTAGTCTTGCCTGCATGGATAGGTTTTTATAAAACATACCAACAAAAAGTATAGTGCTCTAATGCAGAAATATTAAGAAAACATACAGAATGAAATACTTGCTACAGTCTCTATGGATGTCGCACCCTAACGCTGAGCATCAATTTGTTGAGTGCTTGCCTATAGTATTCCCCCTCCCCCTCCTTTTCAACTTGTCTAAAGTAATCGAACAAAATAATTGCCTTACCTCCATTTCAATTATCCAAGCAAATCAAACCTAAGGCAATGGAACATGTATGTAGGCACTGACTCAAGAAGGTACTTGAGTCACTCCAAGATCCTGCACACATTTAAATCCTTTCTGAAATAGGGTTGAACTTCCTGACTTCAGACATAAAACAGTAACAGTTACAACTCTGTAAAGGTAAATGAAGTCTTCCTAAATCACATCTCTTGGGAAAAAAGAAAAAAAAAGCAGCTAAGACCTGCACCACTTATCTCCATCATCTTCTGACATTTTGGGCAGAGAACCAACAAATTAATCTGCCTTCAGACCAGGGCACACATTTCATTTTTGGTACTTAAGAACTTTTCCATCAGCAAAATGACCAAATGATCCCATTTCCCACAAACAGCTTAATTTCATCCCAATCTCATACTATATATTAAATGATGTAGATAGCATCACCATAGCCTCATCTGAACTCAGTAGTAATGGTGTTTTGGGAAGGTGGCAATAGCACACGTAGCAGGTGGTCCTGCTAACAACAGGGTGTTTTGCTCCTCTACTCTTTTATATACCAGCAATTTTGGTGTTTCTAGCACCACACACATCTCTCAGGAGTGGCCCAACAGCAGCTTTTAAGCAAAAAAAGCATTCCTGCAAGAATGGGAAGGACTCTTTCCTTCACCTCCATTGAGAATGATGCAAAAGTAGTAGGCTTAAATAGAAGTAGACAACAGAGTACTGACTGTTTTTCCTTCTACTGAAGAGCACTAACCAGTGCAACATATTTAGGGATCTCCATCAGAAGATATTCTTAACAAGAGGTTAGACAAACACCTGCCAGGAAAGCCATCAGGCTAGGAATACTCAGCTGTAGGAAAAGACAGAAGTGAACCTCCCCCAGATGCCAAATTTCATTTATAGAGTTCCCATGTACTAAATTCAGCTAAAATACATGCAACATGCAAAGTACTAAGAGTTAGAGAAGGCAAGTAACCTTCCCATGGTAGACAACAAAGCCAGAACCAGAAAGGGTATAATAAACCCAGTCATCTGGAACTCCTTGCATACCCCTTCGTTGCACATGTGTATGTACACACACAACTGCACATGCACACATACACCTATGCACAGAGGGGAAATATTGGTGGTAGGTGGATGGCTGGAGCTAAATGATCTCGGAGGTCCTTTCGAACTTTTGTAGTTCTATAACTAATTCTCCAGGAAGAGAGGAGTTTCCCTTCCAGCATCACCAGTGCTTTGTCCTTCATACACAAGTGATCACTACATGATATTTTATACATTATATTTTTATATACACTTTATCTCTCCTCCTTTTTAAGTTTTATTTAATAGCAAACAGCTTGTCTCCTTAACAGTAAAGAGCAAAGTGACAGAAAACAAATTAGTTTCTAAATTTAAAACTGTGTTAACGTTGCCAAGGCAACTGAAGATCTACAATTACATAAAGCAAATAATACCCACTTGTAGGAGCAGCACCAAAACTAATTCCAGAGAAGATTTGGGCTCAGAATATAATTACACTCAAATAACAAACTAATAATTTTAAAACACATTAGTGAAACAGAGCTATAACAGGGCGCGTTTTGGAAAGTCAAACACTCCCAGGTTACACTCAGGAAATAGCTTCTGAGAGACAAGCCATGAAATCTGTATTTGCCAAGTTACAAAAGGTTTGTATGTACTCTCCACAGCAGTCAAAAATTATTTCCATATGCAAACAAATTACATCTTGGTATCCAACATTTTACAAGAGAATTGTTCACCTGTACAGGAATAATGCAATGGTGAATACCAAGTGAACTTCTCAACGTAGGGTTGCACTGTGGTCTCCAAAGCAGCACAGAAAACGGGATGAAAAAGAATTTGATTGATTGTATAAAGAAGTAAAAATCCTACTTGTCCCAGATACACAGATGCAGCCATTTAAATCAGGCAAAATAGGAAAATAACAGCATTAATATTTGAGCAGAGGTACCCACTGAAGGATGCTACACAACACCTGCACATGTAACTGGGAGCCAATTGCCTTTCTGAGCTCTGGAGCTCTGCACCCTGAAGAATCCACATGGGACCACCTTTAGGTAAATGAAACTGGAAGGGTGGGAAACAGAAGAGGATATCTATAGCCAGCTACTAAATTTAGAAGTAATGGGCAATTCTGAATTCTTCTTCTGCAAATGTAATGAGTGTGTTAAGAAGACATTAAAAAAACTCACATTACAAGAAAATAATAAGTTTAAAGTAGGACCTCAAAATAAATATTGCATAAAGAATATTTGACATATTCTTTAATTCACCTGGATATTTTAGTGATCCGTCAGAAAAACAACCAAATACAAATGCATTCTCCCACAAAATCTTTACAATAAGTAGACCTGGGCTGTGGGGCTCTCTCCAGTACTGATCAACATAAACTCTGCAATCCCAATGCTTCTTTCATCAACTATGCCTCAACGTCTTCAAAACCTTAATTCCTCATTACAAAACAAGCACAGGGACCATCACACAGACCTAACAAATGAACCTTCCAAAGATTTGGGGTGCACATGCCACTGCAGCAGATATCCATACTGCTTCCCAAAGGACAATTTAAATGACAAAGTGTTTCATAGATCTTCCCTCTATCCATTACCATTGCTTGCTGCTGCTGAGACAAATAACAGCAGATTTCTAAGTTAATCTGTCTCTTGCCACATTAATGTGGAGCTCTCAGCAATCTGAGCATGCCTGAGCAAATGCCTGAAGTGCCAGGAGCACAGTCACAGCAAGTTGCCCTTCACATCTACTCTCATCCACAAATGGTCACACTCATCAGGAGAAGACAGGAAAGCACTTATCTCCAAATGTGTCCAAGAGGTGTTTGGTGTTTCTTTGCAATACAACATGATTCTGCAGCCTAGTGATGTTTCAGAAAACCATCTGACAAATGTCTTTTTTTTTTTTGAGGTATAGGCACTACATAACTCATCTGGCTCACTAAAATGGAACAGACGCTGCACTCAGGATGAATGTCTTCCAAGATCTCTTTCCATATGCTCTATAGCATGAAAAGATCACAACAAATTATCCACTGGAAGAAGTTATACAAAATACATCCACACTACTGATGTCGACTAAGCATGCAGCAGTTCAAGATTTAGACCCTCCAAGGGTTCTTGTGAACCCACATGGGCACTGCATACGTAAATGGCATGGTTAGGAATTTATCTGTACCCCCTGTGTTTTGGTGTTGAGACCTCTATGGATACTGACAAGCTGATGAAAAGCTGCAATGATCATCTGGTCATTTCTGGAAATTACTCAGGGGTCCATGGAACACTGCTGCCAATAGCTAGAACCTTTTCTATATGTCAGCACAATCCTCAGAAAACTAGTTGAGTTTCTCACCCAGTATTCCCACTCCTCCTGCAGCTAGAAGCCTTCCATTAGTTTACTCACAAAAAGTTTTTATCCACTTGTCTAGCTGACAGAACTGTTCTCTGAAGAGCTCAACCCCTGATGTATTTATGCATAGGGACCATAGCCTCTCTCAGCCTTCATTTGCTCCACCAAACAAGCAGAGCAAACAAGCAGCCTCCAGTGGGACCAGCTCTCCTGCCCCTAGTCAGCCCAGCAGCGCTTTTGAACATCTGCTCTGGCCCAAATTCTGCTTTGCCTGAGCAGGAGCAGCCACAGCCCCTGTTGGATCCCAGCTGAGGACTCAGCAGCACCTCTCACAACACACTGCATCACATTAACATGTCAGAAGCACCCACAAGACACCCCACAGTCTTTCCCTTCTTGCTGCTGCTGAATGATGTTCACATTGTTAAGTCCACAGGACATGACCCTGAACTTGACACTACTCAATTTCAACCTAATTCTATTATTTCAGTCTTCAAGGCCATCCAACTCTGTTTAATTAATCCAATCCTGTCCCACATTGACACTGTCTCCTAGTCATCAGCAGATTTCATTAGCACATTTTCACTTTTGTGCCAAAGTCATTAATGAAAATATACAATAATATTAGTCCTAAACCAGTCTTTCAGGAACTCTACTGAGTTACCCCAGCCCAATAATCATTCTTTTAACACAATCCACAGTTCTCACCTCACTTCCTATTAAATCCAATTATTTCTTGCTTAACTACTAATTGGCTTCCTGAAAACTCTGCTCCATGATTTAGCTTCCAAAGATAAAACTAGACTTGCCCATTTATTCAGGCAGAAACAACGCAATGCCCAGATATGTGGGAATGGTCACTCAACATGTGTATGGGGTAGTAGCCAAAGCAACCCTAATGGTGCTGGTGCAAACAAGGGCCACGGGTAGGACCACAGGTTGGGCATCCTGTTTTACACCATCTGGAAGACTGAGCCAGCTGTAGGGCTGCCTATACCTCAGTTTCCCATGGCTCAGCATCCACAGGTGAGCTACCATCTCCCTACTCTTTGATAAAGAAACACTCCCCATCTGATAATAAAAGAACCATCAAAATATGAGATGTTTTCTGTAAGAGCCCCCTGGGCAAAAAAGGTACTCCTATAAGGAAACTTGCAAACTGTTCCTTTTCCAGAAATGGCACTGATTTCAGTGAGGTGACATCAGGGATAAACATGACCCACTCACTTTGATACACTCATGAAAAATCAATCCATCACAGATCTCAAGCTGTGAATACCTGCTCGTATAATTAAAACACTCAGTAGGGAGCCTATTCTAAAGGTCAATTTTTAACAAAGATAAATTCAATTTCATCTCATGCCTGTAAAATTTGAGACAAAATAGCAGAAAGCAATGGATTATCCCACGCATCTCTCATACTGGCATGAAAAAAATGTTACTTATAAGAGGAGTTGGAAACAAATTGCACATGCAAACTCATCTATCACAAAATTAATGTAGGACATTGTGCTGCTGGTCCCTCGGTGGATGATCAACAAAAGCATTTTACTTCTGCACTGATAAATCTGCATGAATGAAAACTGATTGGATGATGCAACACGTAGAAATTGAACGTAACGTTGTGTGTAGGCAGAAGATCACATGGTGTTAATTTAAGCCTTTTTGCAAGATATTTTCTATAATACCAACTGCACATTTTCCACAGCTATTTTTTCCTTCAAGAAAAGAAAGTATTACTTTAAAAACAAAATGTCTTCTCTCCCCAAAAGTTACTAATTCTCTTGGACACGCTGTGTTGGTCCCACCCTTCTTCTCTGGGAGATATTCAGTAGTTCAAAAGCACTTCTGCCCAGTGCACATAACAAGCTGTTGTCTCCAACTGTGCCCTCATCGTTACAAAAAAAAGATCTTCATCTTTAACAGTAGAAATGATGTACGATGGGAGAAATGCTGTTAGGTCAAGATTAATGAGCATAGGCAGAGAAAGAGAGCAGTGTCTGAGGTGTTTGCAAAAACAGGCCGTTCCCTTCACAGTGTGTTTCATTGCCTGAGACCCCACACTTGGCCTTTCACAAATCCCTGAATCTCACAGGGTCGCAGCTCGTGCTAATCATCTCTCAGTCTTGCCAAACTTGCTGCAGCAAGAACTTACTGTTCATAAGATGAATGATGGAGAGGGAAAAATAATCAGTTCATCTGAGAAGGGTGAATTTTTACTCCTTTGATGATCTATGAGAGCTATTTCTTTTTCCTTCCTCTTCATTTCTCTCTACTGCCACAAAATACCTCAGGTAGGAAACTACCTCAGTGTTTCCCAGAGCCCCCCTCCCACAGTGCCAATGCTGTGGTTACTCTGGCATGCCATTAGGGAAATACCAGAAGATTTCTGAACAGCAAGAGTTTCAAGATGGTTCAGTAATGATCTGCAGCTCAAAGTAGAAATTTAACAAGAGACATGGGAGTAAACAGTAACAGTGAACTCAGGCAAAGACTAAATCAACACTTCTGACAAATAAATAATGATAAATGTGCCTTATCAGAATATTCTGTCTGGAAATGCATGGAAAACATCAGTAGAGTCTAGATTGTCATTTGCACAGCATAACAGACCTGGATATGCAAAGGGATCTCCAGTCTGGGGATCCTACATCTCTGTTCTACTTGGCAGCCCTTCAGATCACAAGCCACGAATTCCTTGTTTCACGCCAGGAGCAGTGAAACAGAGGCACTGTAGGAGGCACATGCTGATGTGCACAACTTACCTGTGAGAATTCCTATTTCTGGGATGAATGTTCTTTTCTGTAGAAAATGTTGACAATGAGAATATAAAATTCAACAATGTGAACGAAACCTCAGTCTTGACCAAAACTGAACAGGTGCCAGGAAGTACAAATGTTTCCATTCTGTTAATGTTCTCATTAAGTTTATAGACAGAGTAAGGTAACTGTGTTTAATCTATATCATAAAAGCAATACAGATGTTATTCTATAAGACTTTAGATACCAGCTCTTCTTGAGAACTTTAGCTGTCATATTCTTGCTGTTTGGTGATAAGCCATTAATCCCTTCACTTAGAAAAGGTACCTGATGATTTTCTTAAATTACTTATTTTTCTTGCTTGCTAACATACTGAACACCTGAACCTAACATAATTAGGACGTTGCCTCAAATACGTAAACAAAGCCCATTTATTCCTAACTAATACAACATGTTTGGCACACATTCCTTTGAAAAATCATACTCTCCTTGGCAGCAGCTTAGGTGCCTAATTATAAATAGAATAGTCATCAAAAATGATACCTTCCCTGTAGTTCCAGGCACCACACTCTTGGAAGCGAGCTATTTCAGGAGATGTAATTTTCTCCAGCTGCCATCCTTTCTCACTCCTCCCCTGCACCTCTGAATATGCCAAGGAGTCTATCCACAGCCACATTCTCAGCCTGGGCACACACATCAGTCTCACACCTGAAGTCTGAAATTACCACTCCCAAACTTAATCCCAACATTTATGTTTCAGCCTGACATTCCTTTTCCTCTGAATCCTCTTCATTGATATCATCAGGTTTTTTTTTTTTTTTTTTTTGTAGGGTCAGGGTCTTTCTATACTGCTATGCTGTTCACAAAACACCTCAGAAGATACTACGACAAACACTAAAAATAAACCTCTTTCCAAAAACAGCTCAGAAAGAAGGCAAAGATGCTGCTCTGGCTCTGATAGCCTCCCTGTCAGATAAAGCTCTACTGTCAGAAGAAGTGTGCTCAGTCTGATGTTTGCAGCCTGGGAGCGATATCACTGAAATAAGCCAGGACACGTTTCTGATTATCTGTAAAGAACAAAGTTTCTGGAGATGCTAAAGGCACTAAAGAAAATTTCTCACCCAATTGTCTGTTTCACTTCATTTCTCAAAGGGTCACCACAGAAACAGTGATTGCCATGAAACATTCATGGGAAAACTATAGAAAAATAAGCATGTACACAGATATTTCATTGACCAACTTGGCCTGGTACACCCACTGGCTCAAGTGGAGTTGCATAGAACACTCATAGAGCAGCTATCACAAAACTTTGCTAAACAGAGAGATAAGCAGAGGCTTAATTGGATCCCAAGAGGGCTGAGCCAATTCCAGATGTTGTTTGACCGATCCTCAGAGTACACCCACAGTGCTGAAACCCAATATTCCCCTATCAGCCCAGGTTGGTCTAAGGTCTAAGTAAATCTTCCATAATTTCTGTAGTAGCCATCCAGACAACAGCTGTGCTAGAACCAGTACAATAAAACAAAGTTTGCATTTTCCCTAGGACATGCTTATTTTCTTCCACTTTGCAGCTAGATGCATATGGTATAATAAATATCTATTTATAAAAACTCATTTATAAATCCACTCATGCCCAGTGGAATTACAATAATTCACTACATTATGTATTATGAATATATAAAGGATACAGACTTAAAACACATGGGCAAAAGAGCCGTATGTCCAACTGAAGGAGGATTATCATTAGGATTAAATTGTTGATTCATTTGTTTTAAAACATTATATATGATTAAACCCTCCTCACGGTGCAGATGAGATGAGACTACATTTCCCTTAACACAGCAAAAAAACAAATTACAGGAAGGACCAGCACAAGCACACACCCTGACTCAGAGATACTGCACATACCTGACTGGAGGAGGCAACCTCCTCAGACTGCACAAGACAAGAAGGGACTTTCTGTGGCATTTGCATTACAGAAGAAGAAATGTGAGATAGCACTGCCCTGTGTAAAGTAGCTCCAATTTAGTGTTTCTTGCCCCGTCTGTCCTAAACCATCCCAAACTACAAGTAGAGTAAAAATAAAGTCTCATTGTTAATTGCCCCTTTGTACATTCAGGTAACATCAAAAATACCTACACTAAAGGAGATTTATTTCTGTCCTATTGGCACAAATCATCCCCAGATTTGCCTTTCTACCATAACTGATAATACCCTCCCTTCCTTCCCTTTCACATCTTCCTGCTAGAATGGAGCAGCTAGTAAATAGTAACCCCTTTTCTTTCACTATCAACTGAGGACAAGAACATTGCCTTGCTCATTTATATTTCATATTATCCTCTTCCTGCTTCTATAAAAAAAAACATGACCATTTTTGTTTCACTTTCTTAAACCTTTTCCTTGGAGGCTAACCATCTGCTGCTATCACATGGCTCAGAAACATTGGGTGTCCACACTCTGTCAAGTATAGGCTGCATCTTCAGCAAATCCAAATAAAACAGTGAAAATGGTTCATCTATTTTCTCCCAGCAGCACCAACAGTAGAGCATCTTTTGCTCTCTTTGTCACTGTACTGATAGAATCAGAGTGGTGATAAAGAAATAAATACTTCCTTTTTTTCCTCCCCACTCCTCTCCCAACGAGGCTCCATTCTACAAGCTCCCTTGGAGAATTCCATGTTAACTAAACCTCCAGTTTCAATCCATTGCCACCAATGATCCAAGTTCACAAGCCTGAAAATTTGAATGCTGCTGTCAGGAGTTTTCTTCTGGGGTATGCTTTTTGCCCTCATCCTGGAATAACTTCAGCATCCCTTATCTGATCACAGACACTTGTTTAAGGCATCTAACTCCCAGTAGTAATAACTGTTAAAACCCTATTGCCAAGTATTTATTATCCTAATCACAGAAATAGGATGCATAAAGCGATATCGGTAAGGTTTACTTGAGGTGAGCTTTGATTTTATAGCAGTCAGTTTTATTGGAAGTTTTACACAAGTTGTGCAGCAGCACTATAATATGTTCAGATAACAAGACTGCAAGTCATGCAGTTACAGTACAGTTCTTTTAACCTTTGTTTACAGCATTGGATATGGTTTTCTATTAATTAGATGTAGAAAAGATGCTAGGAAGTCTCAGGAAAATACTGCTGCTGTAAGTTATTCAAGTTAACTATGAAAAAGAGAGAATTCAATGTTATGTCACTACCTTGATGGATAAAAATATGTTTAGATTCGACAGGCAATCTGAAAGTTACCATTACATCTCATTTCCTTCCCGGAGAGTTTTTATTCTCATCAAATGAGGGGGATCCTGACTATACTGACCCAACAGCAGAAATTGGCTGCCACCTTCTGACACTTCACTGATAGCGTACTGTAATTTTGCCAAAGTAATTGTCCTGCTCCCACTGTACTAAATGGCTTTCTAACTTTCACAGGAGTGCAGAACATAAGTCAGGACATAGGATGCAATTGGTAACAGCCTTAGGAAAATTACAGCACAAAGTCCTCCAGTATGCCCAGAAACAGCTGAACTTCTCAACGTGGAAAGACCCACTGAAAACAAAGTACAACACACAAAATTGACTGACACTGAAACCTTAAGTGTGGAAAGAGAATGGATTCATCTCTGGTGGCACTTGGTATTCCCTATTACAATTTTCCACTAAAAAAATACAGTGAATATCCAATACATTTCACAAAAGAAAACACTTCAGTATCACATTCAAACCCTTCCTATGGAGAGTTTGAAAATAATTCAAATGCTCTGGCCAGCATAACACCCACCTGATGACACAGATCGAAGAAGAAATACAGCTATAAAACTGAGATCAACTTAAGCCAAGATTTTTACTTTGCTTAATTCCACATGAGGGAAAATTAATAAGCACAGGTACTAATGGATTAAGTAATAGAGTCCCTTAGGAAAGAACAGAAGTCAGTTAAGTATTAAAGTAGATAAAGAACCATATTATATGGCAAAGACCAACCCTGTAGTTCTAGGCAGCTTTCAGTGACTTTTTGTTCTGTCAACAAGCAAGGAATCTGATAATCAGCATTGCTTCAAATAGGTAGATTAAGGGATGGCCAGACACATGAGAACATTACTGTGTCCATCGCAAGAGAGCACAGAGTAGGACAAGCTGCAAGAAATATTGGTTGGCATTAACTGAATATATGGTCAGGACTGTATCTAGGTTAATGGGATTGTATCCCATTCACTTGTATATATATATATTTTCTTTTTTAAGTAAGATTACATTTTTGCAATCAAAGGGAACACAATTGCAACCATCTATAACTGCCTGTATTTGACAAAAAAAGCACCACAGTTCTCAAATCTGATGTACAATATTACTTGATTTTACTGTCTCTCATGAAATACATATTTAAAAGTACATTTTAAATAAACTTGCACAGAGTCAACGTAAATATCCAACATAGTTTAAATAAAACAATTTAAATTCCTTGTCCTAGGAGACATTAACTCACATAAGAGGATGAAAACACAGCCACAAAGGGAAGAAAATGAAATACACACAAATCAGACACCTTTACGGGATAGTAACCAGCTCAATGGAGGTGTGAAATGAAGAGGCTTATGTGATACAAAATGAAGATTTGCATGATTAACCCATATGGAGGAAGTAAACTAGAGACAAGCAACCAATAGATGGTAAAACTAGAAAGAGAGAACAGAATACTTTGAAGGAGTTTACCTACATTGACAAATTCAAGGAGAAGAAGAATATCTAAGAGATGTTAACTCACATCAGAGTCAGGGAATGTCTTCTTTTAAAATGTTTCAGATCTTCTAGAATTGTTCCCCCCATCCTACCCAAAACCTCACTGTTTACAAGGCAATCAATCAACTACACAGAATTGCCTGTGCATAGAGTGCATAGTAACTATCAGAGCCTAAATAAAAGTTAACCACACTGTATTCCTTTCCACTTCAAGAATTTGTCTGCAAGAGAATTCAGTACAGAAGAACCTGGGCGCATACTAGGGTTGCACTCTATGGGATGGAGTATCCCAAGAGCTCACAGACAGGAAAGACCATAGAAGAAAATATTCGAAGTTTTGATTCTTGCCTGTGTTTTAACACACCTTCCTCACCCCAACACTAATTCATCACGTTAAAACATACACTCAAACAGACATCTGTGTTCCAACCCAGGCTACTGGGTGTGAACTTTCTCTAACAGTTAATTACAGAATTGATCTAGATTGGATTAGACGATCCCAGCGTTTTTTCCAACCTTAATGATGCTGTAATCTAAATCTAAATGCTACTACACAAATTGTTGTCAAAATAGTTTTTATACTTTGAGTACACCCTGTTTACAACTTCTGTTGCTAGCACAAAACATGCTGAAGTTGGGTTTTTCCATGTCTATTTCCATAGGGTTTGTAGATAATGGGCTGGCTCCAAGCCCCCTTAATCCTCCCAGAAAGCTGAGAGACTGTGTAAGGAAATGTTCTTTAACAGAATCATACAATATATTCTCCTTATAGTTCTTGAAAAGATAATTCACAAAGACAGACATGCACATCAGGAAAATCTTTGCTATTTCCTCAAATTCTTCTCTAATGCAATACGATGCATTTAAATATATTGATAGACAGTCTTCAAATCAAGATATTTTATTTGACCTGGGCAATCCATGCTTCTGCAAATGTAGTGGTTTTAACTCATCTGAACTTCTATTTAAACTTAAAGAAAACCTGTTATAAAGTTGGTTATACATTCATCCCAGCCATAACTCAACACATTGTTTCCAGGTCCAACAGATGCTACACTTTCATCAACAAACTGACAATAAGTGCCTCAAATAAGGCAACACGAGCATGTACATGCAGATACTTGGCTTGTAGAGATGCTGAGCACCTTTAACCCCATCCCATAGTTGGGATTCCTCAACTGTGCCAAAAAAATAAAAAATAAAAAACACAGAACTGTTGAAAGCCAAGGTAAGGAAGGTAGTAAGATTCAAGAATCAGAGACTCGAGCGTAGTTTTATCAGCACAGGCAGATGGTGGGGTGAGACATCACTGAAGAGACACAGAACCAGGTGAGATTCTCAGTCCCCTCACATGTCTGCCAGCAATAGAAACCTGGAGCTGCGATCTAACATCACCATCACCTCCCAGAGGTATCACTACTGCCTTGCTTGTTCATTATTTAAATCCTTATTATTCTGCTGTGCAGCTTTACATGCGTCAAAAATTATCACTATAAAGGAACTGCTTTCAGACTCCACAGATGCATTAATTTTTGAGCGCTGTATATTAGCAGCTCAGTGCAGAACCCCTCTCATGCCTGCTCACCCAGGTGGTCCCAAGGGTTTCCTAACACAAGGTAGCGAGGGAGAGGGAAAGCACCATCTGTTCTGGAGGGACTGGATTCAAAAATAGAGAGACACTGATTTAGAATTCACAAGAATTTAATTTCCAGGAGAATGGCTACTTTTGTACCTTTTTTTTTTGCCAAATCAGCTTACTTTTTGAAGGCCAATGCAAATATCCTAAATGTATGCTCATGTCTCTGCCCTACTTCTGCAACCTATTTTAAGCATTAAGAAATTCTAAGCAGACTGCAATTCATCTCAGGTTATTAAGGAGAGAGAGTTGGAGGGGAAAAAAAGAACAGTCCCTAACATCTGATTCGATTTTGATGACTTTAATTCTTTGTTTTAGATCTGCAATAGTGAAGCAGTAACCACCACAACTCCGTGACGATTCCAAAAGGACTCAATTTTAATTATTTACCGGGATTTATGTAAATTCACATAATTTAAAAAGGTAATATGATTAAGACACTTTTCAGTTTAATTCCTCAATTACGTGCGTGTTCTTTCTTCTTATGCAAATTTCCAGGACTGGTCGCTATTGTTCCCCTCTTAGATCATCACTTTTCCTGAAATAAAAGGCTTCAAGTGAGCACGATGACATTCAACTCATACCTGCCGTTTTCCACCGCTTTAAATAAGCACTTGGCTTTAGCTGCAGCCTAGCCACCATTTCTTCCAGCAACATGTTCTTCAAATAAAGGAAGAAAATAGAAAGGAGAGCATCAATGAAACCACAGCGGTCAATTCGTCAAGTCGCAGTGCCTGCATCTGAACCGAGTACCTCGCATCTTTGTGCCCCTGCATCAATTAACATTTAATTTGACTTTTTACAGCCGCACTTATCACCAGTTTTCATTCCTTTGAAGCCAGGAAACGTTAGCTTTTCAAGTCTGCCGGCTGATGATTACTTATAACTAAACACAATCTCAGCTGAATGGAAGACAAGATTAACACACCACAAGTGCGATGCTCCTGCAGTAGTTGTGAAATGAGAAGTGTCACAGTTTTGTGATTTTTTGTTATAGGTATTCCACATCATAACATACTGAAAAGATATTTTCCCCCCATAAAAAAAAGGAAAACAGACTAGACTACATTGGCTGCTTTCTAACAAATGAATATACTCAATGGCAA
This sequence comes from Cyrtonyx montezumae, assembly GCF_038088225.1. NCBI lineage: Eukaryota > Metazoa > Chordata > Aves > Galliformes > Odontophoridae > Cyrtonyx > Cyrtonyx montezumae. Next base: position 21,057,458 of record NW_027072056.1, read on the forward strand.
CCTAAACCCAAAGCAGCTGCAGAAATTGTGTCCTTATCAGTTTCAGCATCACTCAGTCCTTAGAGAGAAATGGACCATCGTTTTCCTGTTTACACTACAGCAGATCAAAGCAGCAGCTAATTAAACAGCAGAACATTTTTAAGGAATTGCCATATGCATTTACACTGCTCACTAATCCATAATGGTTCTGAGCAATTTTGACACCAGAGCTCCAGAAATAACACAGTAATGCTAAGCGTTCATTGGAAGGGATGAAAGTTTTTTTGTGAATTATTCCAGATTACTCTGATGCCACAGGAGGACCATCTGCATCCACCACCCTTCTAACTTCTTATGCCTTTGCAGCCTCCACTGCTGAGAGAAATTGCACCATAGCAGATAAAGCTGCAAAAGCAAAAATTCGCCTTCATTCTCTTCCTGGGGATTTGCTTGATAAGATGCATTAATTTAGAGAAAGGACACACAAGTCTTTAAGCTAGCTGTTCTGACAAAATACAACGCTCTCCATTAGGCAGCAGATGTTGAAGCATGACTAATCCCTGCTCCCCACTGTATGATGCTCCAGGCTTCCCATGGGACCACACTGCAGGTGGCGGTAGGGCACAGACATAAAATGTGCAGGCAGTGGCCAATGAGGTGGCTGGGTCCCATGGGACACACATGGCTGCACAGCAGCGTTCCCAGGAGCCAGATGCCAATTAAAGATTCATTTCATCTTCAAAAGCCATTTCCAAATAAACAAGACCTCTCTCAACTCTTTTTCTTCTACTTTCTTTGGGGCACTTCGCTCTTGTCTTGCTGTCTGGATGCATCCCTCAAGATTTCCATGAAAATCAAATGTGACCAGAAATATTTCAGCACGTTAAACAGGAGTTGAGCGAAGTACTCAGACATGCTCAAATGAAGTTGCTGTGGCACTACAGCACTCTCAATCATCTTCTCTCTCCCTCTGCAGTCCACACTAATTGAAATACTTGTTTTAAAGACAGTGTCAGGAAGATAGGGAAGAGCACTTTGATCTATAAAAACACTGAAAGGAACATATTATCACGTCAGAAGGAAGAAAAAGTGGAAGGAAACCTAGCAAGACTAAGGATAAAGTAATAATACAGCATTAAAAACAAATTGTCAGAGAAAACTGTGGAAGGGAAGCCTCAAGAACAACTTCTTGCTGCCCCTTTTAATCTCAGAAAACTTCAAAATTTATACAATAAAATGCAAAGCTTCAGAGCAGCACAAGACAAAAAAAAATAAGCCGACTCCCATGTCTGAAAAACCAGCAGAGCTTAGTATTCATTTTCCTGTTGAAGTTGAACATTTTCAGCAATTAAGCTTGGCCAGCTCCACCCAGCTCCCACCTCTAAAATGCGACAAAATACAACACCCTCTGTGCTTGTATTTTGCAAATTAAAACAAAGAAAAATATTTCCCTGAACAGAGTTTTCCTCCCATTATTTACAATTGCTTCTCAGTACAACAGCACCAGCTCTTAACTTGATGATCCTTTCACTGAGCAGAATTAGGTCTTGTTCATCCATGGAAAGCATTTTCATGAGAACACCCATCAAAGCACATGTTAATACAAATCACTTATAAGATGCCCAGCATGATGTAAAGCTAGCAAGTTAGTACTCTTTATGCAGGAAAAACAATATTGCAGCAAAAGCCATAGGACTGTGAAAACAGTAACTTGAGGGGAATAGAGCTCCAACAGAGCCACAGGAAAAAACATTTGAAGAGGATCCTCTTATTTTTCAGGAACAAAACAAGTAACTTTGCCCAGCTGGCAGTAGAAGGTAGTTCAGAACTTTGAGCAGAAGCCCACACAAAGCCTCACAGGGACAGAAGCTCCCTTCCTTTGTGTCTGATGACCCAAATCCCACACAAAGCTGCTCAGAACGCATTGCTGGCACTGGACAGCACAAAAGACAACACTTGCCAGGATATAAAAGAGTTCCATAAACCAAGAATAAATACATCAGTGTTTTTCTCTTCATCTACCTTTGTAGTGATTCCTGATGTTGCTTGAGCAAGCACAAAACAGCCTCCATCTGTTCTAGTAAGCAGAGATGGGGAAGTGACCCCACGGTGCTGGGCTGGCTTCAGAGAAGCCAGAATCTTCCCAGATGCCTGAATACAGATACAAAGCTTGTCCCAAGCCTCAGGCATCAAACAGTACTGCGATTGGGTTTCATTTTTCAACTAGTAAAACCCATGTGTTTTCTGTTCAGGGGGGACCCCAAGTTTTCTCCTTTCTTTATGCTGTTCAACATACATACCAGTATTTGAGTGTAGAGTACATGCCAGCAGAGCCACACAGACTAATGCACAAAGATCCAAATCAGCTAAAAGTCACTGAAAACTTACCTTCTCATTTAAAAAAAAAGATTTCCACTCTACAGAGAAAAGGTGATTCCATCCATCTGCCCCATCACAGACCACAGTGTGCTCTCACCTCAGCTATACCAGAGCTCAGGACAGGGATTTGCACCAGCCCCAATTTCTGCCAGCTGCCTGGAAGCGAACGTTGGTCCCAGTGTGATGAACAACAGAATAAGGAGCCACCAAGAAACCCAGGGCTGGGGCAGGTTGGGGAGAGCTCAGCCCCAGGCAAAGACCCAGCTGCAGGGAGATGTGTTTGTCTTGTGGTTTAATGATGTTAGCAGAAGCACCCATGTAACTCCGTGGAAGGACTGTTTTGCTTCACAAAAACAATAACAGTTGGGAAAAGAGCCTTGCTTACTGCAACAGTGACCATAAGAACCTAAACTTTCTTGACTCAATGACATATTTAAGACACACTATGCCTCAGTTTTAAAGCAAACCCCCCCATACCACTTAAATAATAAATTATGTTTAGCATAGATGCTGTGCTCAGCTGCCACTCAGCCCTCTGTCAGGCTCCAGGTGTAGATGACCCACACCATGGGAATGTTATGAGCTCAGAAACCTGAAGCTCTCCAATGTAGCTATCCTCCTTATTAAAACTCTCCTGAAGGAAATGAGAGACTGAACAAAAGCCTTAGATGAAGATGCTTAGAAGTCCACACATATGCTTTTGGAGATCTCAAAAGGTGCACTAAACAACTTCCAGCAGGAAGGCACCCCATCTGCTTTGGGCTGTCTGGCAGGAGTTCATCTCATCACACATCCCAGGCTGTGTACAGGTCCCAGCAGCGTCTGAGCTCTGCTTCAATTTAGAATAATCTCCACAACTTTGAGCCTTTGACTGATGTCCTAGATACTTTGTGATCACCCAAGGGATTCCTCTGTTTGTCTTCATTTTAGTTAGGTGACTAATTTCTGCATAGCCTGTGCCAATTAACACTCTGATGGCAGTAGCTAGAACTGTTAATGCTATTTCTGAAATGCAAAAGCACTTCAGATGTCATCAAAAAAAAAAGGAAAGAAAGCAGCATTACATATTCCCTAATGGAAAACAACTCTGAATTTCTACATGCAAATCCCAGTAAGATGAACACGATTGTATGCAGATCAGTAGGTGAGTTCAAAGCCAATTCAAGATGTATCATAAGAGCACGTTGCAATCTGGACTGTTGGGTGGGGAATGTGAAGGCATTAAAAAGGTGAACATCAGAAAGAGTTTTTTCAAGTATTAACAGCTTGGATGGAAATAGTGATTTGTTTATGAAGCTATTCATCTTTGCTTAAAGATTTAAGAGAGAAACTTTCTGAACAGACAAAAATATCCTATTGTCCCAAATACACCCTCCAACATTTGTTGTGTTCCAATACACTCAATTAAATGAACAACCTCCCAAAATACATATTCTCCATATTCCTCAGGCCAGGTCCAAATATTCCTCTTCAGTGTAAGCACCATGATCAACTCACCAGCAGCAAAATCACCACTGGTATAAATCTCCAAAGTCTGCGGAGATAGACATGCTTAAGCCATACAACATTTGTCTCAGCACTTGCATACAGCTCATAAGTTGTACAAGGTCCACACTACATTGTGCCATTTTTAATACCATTAATATCTGTTTATAAATATCCCATACTAGATGAGTTCTTCTAGGAAGATCAATGGAGAAATCATAGTATTTATTACCTCTCAACAATGCAAGTTCCGCACTTAGAGATTTTATACTTAAAATAAAATGAGAAAGACTTTGCTTCAAATTCCCAGAGCTAAAATCTTCAGCATCACTGTCAAAAGATAGATTCAATATTCTCCATGATAAAGAAAATTTTGAAGTGATTATTTAAATGTCAGTCCAACAGCACAGAAGTACTTTCCATAGACTATAGCTGCTGCCAAATATTAGCTTGTCCTCAATAAAAAGTGCACTTCCTGCAATGACAGCAATATTCTCATCAGAGCCAGAAACATTTCCTGCTGATCAGAGCTCATTTTCATTCTTCCATCCAAGAAAATATGTTTTAGGGAACACATTCCACTTTGATCTGCTGGAGAGCACCAATGGGACAAGGACAACGCAGCACAACCCACTCCCCACACTCAAGGGCATCTTAAAAGCAATACTTATTATGTTTTAGTGATTCTTGTAATGAGCAATCTATTATCTGCCAAACAAATCTGCCAAACAATTTTTTCTGCTTCGCACACAGAACAGAACATTAGGAAATTCAGCTAAAATTGAAGTCCTGTCACTTTGCTCAGAATTTACTGAAAGTAATTGATCTGAAGAAAAAACCTCTCATTAACAGATTTCAATCTCAGAAAAAAAAAAGGAAACTGAAACCGCAATCCACAGAAAAATGAAGAAAATCTGTTTTCATGAGACCAAGTCAAGTTACAGGAGGAAAAAAATATTACCAATTATTAGTTACCATATAAATAAAGAATGTACAATTATTTCTCGCCGCTCTGTGTGTTCTGAAATATTATTTTAGTCAGAAGCATAATTGAAATACCTCTCTCTGACGCTTAGGCTTCATTAAATATGAATTCACTGCTTTTACTAAGGAACGTCTGAAAGTATTTGGCACCCTGGAACACACTGCTGTTACAGACGAGGATGGCAGTGCACTGGAGACATGAACAATGAAGAAATGTCATCCTACCTCACCAGCTAGTCACACATTATAAGACTATTTCTCAATAGTTGACCTAAAGTAGAGATAAAAGACTAAGAAGCCATTGCTCTGGATATTGCTATCCTCTAACTCCTTCCCACTGGAAGCAATTTGGAAATGTGGCACAGCTGAGGTTCTCCTACTTCTGTAGGACGTAACATCCTGCAAGCTGTGTCTTCCTGGACATGAATAAATTACAGTTAAATTAAAATACAGTAACTTCTGAATAGAATATGCCTATTAAGCTTTTCGCTGTAGTGAAAATAGGACTCAATGCTGCGCAGCAAAAGGGAAACTCAAATCCCTTGGCAACACTCCCTGATTCTGTCCCTGAGCTCAGTCTAGAGAGTTGTGCAGCCCTGTGTACATGTCCATATCAACAGATGTTCTTTGCCAAAACCAAAGAGAAGCAGACCTCCACAAAAATGAATCTGCTGTGAATCCTCTAGGTTACTTCATTTTCAATTAATTGCTACTCACTAATAAGGAAAGCACATCCACTTGTCCTAATGGTTTGAGGATGGAGTCTGAGGCTGAGTACTCAGTTTTCATCCTTTCTATCTGCAGATCCAAGGTTTCACAACCAATGCTGTTTTAGTGGCAGAACAGGTACAGATAAGAACAGCAGTGCGGTAAAAAAGGGTAGATAGAGTTAACACTGTATTTTGTTCTGATTTCTACCAGTTTTATTTCTGTGATTCATTAGTATCCATACCCCATGACTGTGTGCATGAAGTGTGTTTATGGGAACACGATGAGTTTCCATCCTCGATGTCTGAATCTTGATTTGATTTAGGACAGAAGATTTAATAGGCAGTTATCAAACACTTCCTTGATCCTGTTTTTAATGTAGCATGGTCAAAGATTTAAGAGTTCTGTTAACAAACAAGATGTGAGAGACAGAATTAGATTTGGAAAGTAGTTTGAGAAAGAAATATCTTGTATATACTGATAGACAAAATAAGAACTTATGAGAACATGAAATAAATCCACCCTGCCTATGAAACTTGATTAGAACCATTGATTAAGTAATAAAAGCCTACAGTTCAGCTTTAATAAGTGACAAATGATGTGGTCAAAGTGAGGAGCATTCTCTCTAAAGTTGCAAGAGAAGATACAACATTCTTCTCAAGTCTCTGTAACCCTGTTCAAAGCAATGAGATTGACAAGTAAAGCTAACATCAGCCCTTCAGCATACTTGTTTTTTTCCTGTGATTAATGGTACTGGGAGAACTCTCACCAGCTTCCATTGGCTTTGGTTCATGCCCCAAGTAGGGCACAAGGACAGATCAGCACTTGTGGTTAAAGAAAAAGGCATTAGATGGATTCCAAATACTTCATTAAGAAGTCAATGAGAAATCCACAGGCTAGGAGATGTTTGCAGAATGTATTAAAAGCTAACACTGACTTTCAAATGAGCTCAAGGAAAAGAAGTGTATGTATATAAATATATATATATATATATATATACACACACATACACACACACACTTCTGTTTTTGAAGAAACCATGTTTAACAACCTCATAGTCACTATGTATTCACATCAAGTGTCATTTAAGGCACAGACCCACTGAGGCTGTAGGATAAAGCAGATGAACTTCCACTGAGCACATCTGCAGCATCTCAGAAATAAAAGCTCCACTTCAGATAAGCCTGGGGTCCACAAACAATATCCAGCAGACTGTTTTTTAGAAGACTATGTAAGATACTGAAAAAAAAACCACCATTGGAGTAGATGCAGGGAGGGTACCCTCAGGTAGCAAGCTGTTCACAGGCTCACAACCTCATCAGTGTTCATTGGTTAGCATTAATTAAAATTACTCAGGACACACTTAACAAAACACTAGAAATCTTGTGCATCAGCAACACCACTGCATAGCAATTGCTGGCAGATGTACTTTCCTAAATAAGCAGTATTCTTGAATCATAGGCACCAATTAGCATTTAATCTAGAACAAAAGCAGCAAACAGTAAGAAAGACTTGAGGGCGAGTTCTACGACAGTTGTACAGAAGTTAAATTTCTGGAAGCAGTCCCTCCAGCTCAGAGAGTCATAGAAGGACTTGGGAAGGACCTCAGAGATCACCTTGGTGGCCAACAGGAAATACTTTGAAGAGAGGAGAGCCAGAAACAGTGAGCTGATGAATTGGGAATACCAGAAGAAGTAGGGAAGAGATTTGAACACTGAAGTCTAAAGCATCTGCAATACTTTGTGAAACAGATTAGCAGAAGGCATTCTGGCTGTAGGTTAAGTTTGCAAACAATTGAATCCCCCCGGGACTTGTCAGGCTGGTCTGATCCATCATCCTACTGCCCATCAGTGGAGTCCTTATGGAGCCATTACCTCACAACCTTTCAGTTGCTGAGCCATTCAATGCATCAGCAAAACTTCTACTCCTTCCTTCAGCATCACACACATCTTATGATTTGGGGAAATTCAGCTTTGGTTACCCTCATGTACAAGATGCACAAGATTTAAGTATCACTTCAGTGCCTTCCAATACTTTCACATTAGCTGCAAGAACATTCCATCACTGGATCAGAAAGGGAAAGGATTGTTCAGCACTGGAGTTTGGGTACAATTCAGTGAAGCTCACTGAAGGCTGGCACACAAAAGGACATGGGAACGTGGTGCACCAAAAGCTGCTGGGTTGGGCTATTCAACAATTTTGCTTTCTTATCCTTTTCAAAAAAAAAGGATTAGCATTAAAAACCTGGATTTCTGGTAGTTTTATTCGGTAGTATAAGACTTGAACGGCAGAGAAAAAAAATCAATCATTGCTGCATCCCAACACTGACATTACACTGACTAGAACTGGAAAAATGCAAATCTTTGCTTCTTCAGAAATGTCATCCTTTGTATTTTGTTTCCCTTAGTCTCCCCTGATATTAGAATGCTGACTGAGAGGCAGCAAGTAGCACCAAGACACCTCCATTCAGGAGCCTGAAGAGCTGTCAGGGAGCAAAAGCATCCATGAGAGCAAGGAAACCAGCACGTGTTGAGCTGCTGCTGCCAGGCAATAAAAGTCCCTGTAAGAGGAGACAAGGACCTCGGAAAGAAAGTGTCAAGTTGGGAAATGCTTTGACAAAGATAACATACAAATGAAAGGTAGAATACACAGGCAACAGAGGAAAGACAAAAAGAATTTATACCTAACAGAAACTCTACTAAATGCTCCAAGCATGAAGTGGGCCAGACAGTTTCAGAACAGTTGCTAGGCTGTAAAGTATAACCCATAGTCATGCTCACCTGCTTCAAATACCAGATCTGAATCCTTCCCTCCCCTCAACCTCCACCGGGTTTCTGAAGGCTGCTTCTTCAGTGAGGAAGAAGGGAGCTCCCTGCCCTATTGGTGCCACTTCAAAATAGGTTGCAGTGTCCACAGCACTACGGAGATGCCAAAGACCTGAAAGCAGATCTGAATACATCCCATAGTGCTCTACCCCACACACCAGCTAGCATTCTCCAAGAACATTTCTCACTCCACGCTCCTCTGAGGTTATTGGCATTGGTCAAGGGTATCAGATCAGGATGAGCAGCAGCATCTGACAACATGCAGGATCCTTAGCTGCACCTCAGGGCTTTGCAACACACAGAGCCATAGTAAAGGTGTCTATTCTGGGCTCTGAAGACTGGAAGCACTGATTCTACTATACCCATTACATGCTGTGGGTAGCAACCAACTACCCAGCTCCACCAGAGAGCCAGCATGGGAAACAATGGCATTTCCACCCAAAGTACAGGGCAGACCTCTTGCAAGGCTTCCTGTGGACAAGCCACATGCTCCTCAGTGCTTCACCCAGCATAGCATGGCACCAACAATCCTTCCATGCAGCCCAGTGACAGCAGTCTGGAGAACAGCAGCAATTACCCCACTGAGAACCAAACCACTGCCTTGGAGCTCTACCTATGCCACAATAGCTTGGGGCACCCAGAGCCCTCACAGTGTACAGTGTTCTCACCTCATGGCACAAACCTGCAGCCATACACTATGAAGACATCCTCAACTGACAAGCAAAGATCCATGCTATCCTGCTGCACCCAGCATTCATCCCCACTAACAGTAAAGACTCCTTTGGCCTCCATAGAACTCATTACACACATGGAGAGGCACTGACCAACAACTGTAGTTACACCTGAGCCCTGTGGCTCAACTGGGCTCTACAGAGCTCTTTTTATCCCAACACAGAACTGCAGATTTCTGATCATCTCATTTCACTGCACACTCCCAGGACTGAGGGAGCTGCTCCACGGTGTTCTGCTGGAGAGAAAGCCAGGTTTGTTTATTTTGATTAATCAAGTCTTTGCTCAGATAACGGCATTTCTAGCATTTGCAAATTTGAAAACACTGTAAATACCAAAAGCTTCCCTGCTCTAAGCCTTTTAAATCTCAGGCAGATTTGAAATCGCTTTAAATCTCACAGAAAGCAAGTCACCGTAAATCCCTGCACAGCTGGGGCATATCGAGCTGATAAGAACACCTCGAGATGCCAGAGCACCCATCCTGCCCATCACCACCACAGGAGGGCTGGAGGCTGCCATGTGCTCCTGAAGTCACCCCATCCAGTGTCCCAACTGGTGGTTCCCCTGTGGGTTTCTGGGGGACCACCATCTCCCCAGCTTTTACTTCCAATGCACAAGAGCCTCACACAGCTGCTATTGGCACAGTGCCTTTGCACAGGAACCCTTGGCCCAAATCAAGTCCAAGGCCCACTGTGAAATGCAAGGATTATGATAAAACAGCGCTGGGCTCATTTAGCAGATTGTGCCACATATTCATCTGCAGAAAGAACATCTACATCTTGTACACCAACTTGAAAAAATCACATTAAGCTTTCCTACGAGACTAAGTCGTTATTTTTCCATTAGAACTAGGTCCAGAACATTTCCTCATGCAATATTGCTGAAAACATATTTCAGCATTAGCTCATGCATAAATGCCAATATAAAATATTCTGTATCTCCATCAGAGCATCGCCAGCAGCATTAAGCAACTCCTCTGACTCCAACTGTGCAAAACAGAGCCCAAGAGCAGCACACATCTGGAGTACTGCAGGTTGGGGATTCCCTGTGCTGGATGCACACCTCTCATTCCAAGTACTTGAGAAACTTGAGAGCACTTGCTAGAAAGGAAACATCCTTCTTGTGTGAAGATTAAGGAAAAAAATTCAATTATTCTCTACGTTCTCTCAAGTGCAAAAAGGGGACTGTGCTGATGTCCTCAAGCTGTGCTTCATGCAGTGGCCTCTATGTGTGCTCCATAAGCAAGTGTTAGAGGCAGAGAAGGACTTGCTGGGGTCAATGAGATGATGGCCATCATCTGTATCCAATGCTGATACAACCAGCTTCAGTTAAACCTACAAGTCAAACGACCAGCTCCCTTCCAAAAGGCTCATTAGTCCTCCTGTCAAGGTAGGGTTGCTCTTAATTCCAATATAAGCATCACAAAAAGCACTGAGATGACATAGGGAGCCCACTGTCCTCATTCACAAAAATCAGTGTGCCTAATATTATCAAAATACAGATAAGATGTTCTTCTCACACAGTGAAAAAGCCTTTCTAAAATGTAGTTGCTGCAAGAATGGTTTTATATAAATTAAAGCAGAATTGCAGATATACCAAGCTATTTTTTTACCCCTCCAATCTCTTGATCCTCAGTATTTTCATCACTCATCTCCCTCTCATCTGGATTCACCAGTGGGTAAGCCTCACAGAAAGATGCATTCAATGAACCAAAGATGGCAAATACCATTCTATCTTCATGAGACTGTGACATTCCAGCAGCATTTGTTGTGCCCTGTTATCTTTATACAATAACAGAGCAAATCAAGCTACAGCCAACAGTGCCCACAACTGCTTCTTGCACAAAGCAAATCCACATGAATAAATCTTATTAAACCTAAAGGCAAGCAGTTACTTCACTCGTTTGATAGATTTATTATCCTCAAAACTTAGCACTCTGATGTGAAACGCAGATCTGAATTCAGTAGTTATACCATACAAACCACCAGCTATTAGTTATATTATGGAAACAACAACATTGATAAGATGCTGCACTGGGATATTTAACAAGTGTCAAAGCCTAAATTGAAAGAGGCATTTATCTATGAAAGTCAATGAAGATCTACTTCCTCGCAGCATGGTTACATTTCTCTCAAATACCATACAGGAACTTTCTTCAGGTGCTTCAACAGAACCCTGATGAAAACAACACAGCTTTGGTGTTGACCCTGTCCTGGATGGCTGATGGAAAGGAGACCTCCAGGTGCCCCTTCCAAACTAAAATCATTCAACAGCTATGCCTCCAGACAAGCAATAACATACCCATCCCAGCAGCCCTCTGACACATGTGCTTGCTGGTACCTGGCACAGCAGGGCTGGAGGACATGCCACAGCTCTCTCACCTGTGTGGGTTTCACTGCAACATCTTTACCTTTGGGTAGCACACACTACCCCTTCCCCTGTACTCAACATTTGAGCCCCAGTGATTAAATACTGTAGAACAACCAGCTCAGTGAGGAAGAAAGCTCAGCTGCCTCATGGAGGTGCCTTCAGGTGAAGGCCAAGCTGCATTGTGTTACACATGCCACAATGCTTTCCTCAAAGCCCATTCTTGCTTCTGGCTTCAGCCTATCCACATGATTTAATTTACGTCCTCACTGCTGTTAATAACACTTTTGTCTCCTCTTCTATGTCCTCACTATTTATTTCATCTCTCACAACGAGACACTTTGCCACTGTTAGTCATTTGGGTGTCCTAACATGACAGGAGTTATTTCATACATATAAACTGTGCAAAAATCAGTTTAAAACCATACAACTTTAAGGGCTACTTCCACTAAGATGCTCATCTCCTCTTACTGCCATCTGCTCCAGCACATTTCAGAGAACATTACTGTATGAGAGACTTCCAGTGAAAAATAATTATTGCTATTCTAAAATACCTCAGACTGGCATGAGCATCACTGACAGTGTTCAAGATATCTTTTCATAAAAGCCTAATGAGAAAAATCTGGAGTATAAGAGGTGTTTTAGGAAAAAAAAATATATGATTGATGTTTGCCCCAAAGCTGGGCAAGGCATCAGGACAGAACCAAACCATCAGTAGATGAGACTGCCCAGGAAAGCTCAGCCCTGCTCACATTCTGTAAAGACACAAGATGGGCACAAAACCCCACAAAGCCACAGTCACATATTCCTTAAGGCTATAGACTGTAATGGCTATTATTAGAATAATCCAGACCTCTAAGATCCCCACCCCCACCACATCCATCAGTGCCACATCTCTGTGGTTCTGGAACACCTCCAGGGACAGCGACCACCACTTTCCAGGCAGCCTGTGCCAAAGCCTCACTGCTTCAATACACAATAAAAAGCAGAATCTAGCTCTGGGGATTTGATGACCGTTTACAGGTTCTCAGCACAACTTCTCCTGGAGTTTCTAGCGAGCTTCTGCAGCTCACACTGTGCACCTGGAGGTGACATGTCACGAGAAGACCTTGTGTCATTTACCCCATGGCTCCCACCATTCGGATCGAGTGAGAAAGACGCTGAGCAGCAGCAGAGATCTCAAGAAACGCCGTTTCCCATGTCCTTAACAGCCCCATAACACGCCCAGGGAGCAGCAGTAAGCTGAGACACGCGGCCCCAACCCTCCTCTCAGTTTCAGGGGCGTCAGATCCAAACAAACCTCCACCGTAGAAAACCATCAAGCCCACCGCATCCTCAGAGCCCCCAGCTGTCCCCCTCCAGCCTGACACAAGCCACCAAAGCTGACCCACAGAGGAGATGACGCTCCCACCCAGCTCCATCGGAGCAGACAGCAGCAGGAATTGGCATCCCCCACCCAGCCTTCATCCCTTTTTGGCGCTCGGGGGAGGGATCCCCGCACTCGCGGTCCTTCCGCGGCCCCGCATTGCCCCCTGCTGTCCCTGGCAGCAGCGAGCATCGCTGCTCGCAGCTCCTCCAGCTCCAAGGTTTGGGCGCCGGCTTCAGCGCCTTGCCACGTTTTCATTAACTAGTTTGGAAACAGAAGCTTGCAAGGATGCAAGCGCTGCGACCAGCGGGGAACAGCTGAATTCTTGCACTTCGATCTCAGCTTTTCGATACAGCCATACGTCCTTGAAAACAGCTTCTGATGCCCTAGCAGTTCAGAAATAAACCACGTTTCTTCTGCTAACATAAGTTTGTGGGCTAAAACGGGTGGCTGTGTTTTTAGCTGGCTCCTAAAGCAATACAACCAGCTCTTTGCAGCAGATTTTATCTCCTGCTTCAAGCCCACCCCCAGCTGCCCCACCCTGCAAGCAGCACCTGGTGCTTGCCTGCAGGACTGCTCACTTCCTACACCTCTCCAGTAGATGCAGGCTTCGCAGCAGCTTCACAGAACCAGGATGGAATTCTGGTTTTCATTACAGTGGGAAATAGGAAAAATCACCTTTAGAGACTCACACAGGCACAAAGAGTGACAAATGAGTCCGGCAAGGGGGACTCCTCCCCTCAAGACCCAGTGCTCTGCTGGTCACAGGTACAGTATGAGAGTTTCACCCCTGCAGTACCACCTCCAGAGCACCACATTCTCACCTGTTTGTTTGTTTTTTGTTTTTTTTTTTTTAATAAAAGAAGCAGAGACCCTGCTGTTTGCTCCCAACTCCAACTGGCCTAACCTGCATGCTCCCCATGAATACACTGAGGCTCACTGCAGCTTGCAGCACGAGCTCAGGAGGAAACCAACAGATGGACAATGTCTTATCATGGGAGAGATTTGGATCAGCAATTTGGAAATCTGGATTTACCCAAAAGCAGCAAGTTAGTCATCCAACTACATAGATACACCCCTGGAGAAAAGGAAAGTCTGGAGAGATATAGAGCTAAACTAGAAAAAAAAAGTGTGGGTATGCAGAATGCAGTATAAATGCAGCTATAAATTGAATATGAGGAAAAGAGGCAAAACAAAGCAGGTGTGTGCCACTCAGAAGTAAGCATCCAAAGCAAAACAAAAGGATGGAGATCTTAGACTAACATGCAGTGCTTCTGTGTCAGCAAAAGCACCCGGAAGGCAGCACAGCCAGAAGAAGACCTGTTACCCTGCCTGTGCATCAGCAGTGATATTAATATATTGTTAATATCTTACATGATCAGAGGACAAGGCTTAAATTAGCAAGGGTTCAGGAAGTCAGAGTGCACTCTCCCTTACATGCAAACGGCCTTTCTGGAGTCAGAAGCACTTCAGATGGAGCAGCCTTGCCAAGGCAGAGTGATGAACTCATCATTGCTCATGTCAGGGCAGTGTCATTGCCTTCGGTTTGCATTACAGATTACACATAACACAGTGGCCAGAAATAGCATACACACAGCAGGTCCTCCTCCTGGACCCCACCGCTCTGCACCTGCCCAAAAACCTTTGCCAGATCCACAGATGCAAACCCAAGCAAGTCAGAGCCTACTTTTGTGTTCAAGCAAGAGGACACAGTGGTAAGGAACAGAGGTATTAATGGCATTTACACTTTGCAGGAAGGGAGGAAGAAAAGATGAGCTGCAAGAGCATCAAGTGATCTCTCCAGGAGAGAGTCAGACACCTGGATCACACCTGGTAGCGAGACAGTTACAACAGCCCCTGCTCTGCTGCCATCCACTTGGAAAATTAACAAGGATGAGCTGCTTATTAGCCTGGTGGCTCTATGCCACCTGCCTGGGCAGCAATAGCTTCAGAGTTGTGAGCAGGGTTTACCTGGGAAACAGAACCAAGGAGAGACCAAAGCAACATCCATGCTGGCGTGGTTTGAATAGAGATCACAAGCTTTTATCTTCAGTGGTGGGCAGATGGAAGAGAAGATGAATAGTAAAACCAATTCATTATTTTGATCAGTTTTGACATTTAGTAACTCAAAGAAAATATTGGTCAGAATGTGTGCTCTTTAGTATCATGAAACCATTAGATTTGGAAGGGACCCTTAAAGGCCCTCTGTGCCACTTCCCTCGATACACAGGAACACCCACAGCCCCATGAGTGTTCAGAGCTCACCCCCTGACCATAGGGGCCTGCAGGAATAGGGCACCCACCTCTTGGACAGCCCAGGCAGTGCCTCACCACCCTTAATATAAGGCCCATTGCATGTTTGATCACAAAACTACCTCTCTATTAATAAGAAATGCTATTTTCTCTCAAATCACATACAGTTGGCTGCCTACTGATTTCAGGACCCTAAGCACCAGGAATCAAAGAGGCAGGAGGCACAGGGAAGGAGCCCCACAGTCCTGCCCAAAATGCACGCAGAACAGCTCCAACCCTCAGCCTGCTGCATTGGCATTTGATCCCCTCCTGAGGGGGTTGCCACAGGAGCACTGATACCAGGAATGACCAGAGAACAGAAGAGTCAAAGCAATAGAAATCTTTCCATTATGAAACTTATTTCAGCCCAAGTACAATGCCAAGCATTGCAGGGCCTAAGAAAACGTGCTGCCCCAGTTAATACAATTTGAAATCTATTTCTCAAAGGTAAATATGTGAATAGTTTGAGCAGAAGTATTTGAACACTCTCATCACCAAGAGCCTGCAAAAAACTTTCTCATAGCAGGTCTGCAGCATTCTTCAACATCCTTTGCCAAAATAAGACACCAGAGCTGAGTGAAAGCTCACTTTCCTCCAGTCATCATTGCAGCAAAAGGGGAACACATCAATCCCCCTTCTCCCCATTAGTTATCCAGGAGAAGCCAAACTAATTAGATACCATCAGCCAATGGCCAATTCATCCAGCACAAGAGGGATTGTGAAAACCACCCTCTTCTATTAACTTCCAATGCAATACCAGAAAAGCAAAGTTAAAAATCCAGTGACCTGGAGACATTTCCTCCTCCAGTTGACATCTTAATGGGAGAGGAGAGGCCTCACCACTAAGATACAGCAAGGTACTCAAACCAGTAAAGTCTGTTTCTCTGTTCTGTCCCATTCTCACCTCAGGTATTCCCAGTTTTACTTTCCAGACTGAGCTTATTCCCTTGGTATAGATACAAGCACTCTGGGACAGGCTGCTAACTTGCTTTTCCCTCCAGCAGCAGATATTCTCTGGCTTTACAACTGCTTTGAATGCAAATCCTTACAGTTTGCCTTGACAAAGTTATTCTCCATAACCCCCACAATCTTACACCTCTAATGCCAATTTACTGGTCTGTATTATGCAGCTGAATGCCAAGGGATAAAGGGCAAGAGTCAAAATGGAAATATAGAAATTCAGCTTGTGAAATTGATTGTTTTATTCTAACATTTTATTGTTCCATTTAAAAATGGAACCACGAGGATCATAGGGATATCTTTATTGACTAGGCTAGTGCCCTTTCAATACCAAACCAATGGACAATTATGGCAGACAATCATATTAAGGCAGCCCTGTATTTGTGAAGACTCTATAGCATAATAAATTGTCATCCATGTAAGCTTCCATTGTCCCATACATAGAAATGTCAGAATAGTGTATACAGACACCATAAAACAGAGTAGCACTCAAATGAACTGTGAGCCAACTACAATAAGCTCCTAAGCTCACTGTATGACCATACCCTTCAGCAAGCACATGTTCCAGTCCCTTCTCCTCACCTGGAGACTCAGCATAGGTCCTTTTCTGCGTCACAATGAGCTCCACAGAAATTGCTCTGACTTGCCAGTAACTGTTATTGCCATTAGAGAGCAGAATGGAGCCCCGGGATACAACGGGGATTTGATGCTCAGTGCTGAATGAAAATTTGCTAAGCACCACTTACTGCTGGCTATCCCTTCCATTTCTTTTTCCTAAGAAGATTTCTCACTTCACTTTGCTAGGATGCAATCACAAAATGAAGGGGTAAATAAACCCAACTCATTTAAGCACACTCTAACACAACATACTGCTGCTCATAACAGAGCTATTAATTGATTTTAGAAAAACAAAATACCTGTTTCACAAAAATAATTCAAAGATCTCAGTTCTAGGATTCATTTATTATTATTTCAATTCGAGTCAGAATCCCAAGAGCAGATTAAACTGAAAAGGATTAGCCAACAGAAAGCAACTTCTCGGTTTACACCCATCCTCCATTTTGTCTTATGGAAATAAGAAGTTTCAAGTTCTACCCCAAACACAACAGACTACAAAAGAAATACAGTACAAGAAATCCAGCTGACATAAAGGAAGTTTTGCCCAGAGATCTTTTTCATTCAGATAGAAGATTCCCATTGAAAAAGGATTAGCTTACAGAAGACAAGAACAACTTCAAAAAGTCATTGAAATGCACTCAGTGACTCAAGGTTATCCCCACAATAACATTTAATACATGCATCCAAGTCCTAATGCCCCCATAGAAGTCCATAGCTCTTGTTAAACCAGACCCTGTAACACCATGCAAGAGTAAACACATTCCATCTTGAAATTAAATCATAGTATTGAGCAGCATTGGGCCATTCTGAAACAATTTCAGGTAATATTTCTGAAACTCCAGTCTCAGAGGTACAGCTTTGCAGATAGGGCACATAAAACCATGACAGAGCTCTTATTGTGAATAAGTAATGGCAGCTATATCTAGAAAACAATACCAGCCTACACAGAGCTTGATAAATATCCCCCATTAAGAAGCTTCACATTTTGCGAGCACGCCAGATAACTGGCAGTGATCACACTGCAATCCATTTTAATTCACACTGAAAGGCAGTTTTTCACCCTCAGAGAGATTCTTTCCACGACCAGGTAGCTACCAGCAAAGATACAGGTCTCCAAGAAAAATGAAACGTATTTCAGCTGAAGTAAGATTATTATATTGTTTTCAAACCCATTATGAAGTCCTGTCTTAAAGTCACTTAAACACATCCATTTTCACTCAAACCAGCCCGTAACCACACGCGTTTGCTTACCTGGCTGCTGCCTGGGATACAATGCACTAACTTCACAGGAAAAAAGGAAACCTCAGAACCAAACACATCTCCTTTATCAACAGCCTTAAGGCTCTGCAAGTGGCTTTCATTCTGGGGCAAGTTCGGCTTGCCAGGTGAGAAAAATAAGCTGCAGGTGAAGGCTTTCACAAGTACAAGGCACCTGGTAGGTCAGAACAGCAGCAAGAAGCACCAGGAGACCCGAGCTGCTGCCTGGTTTTGGGGTTAAGGACAATTTTATAGCAAGGTTTGAGACTACTCGGCACATCCCCCATCCTCCTTCTGATGTACTCACTCTTCTTTGGCTTCATGTAGAGGGCTGGGCTGTCCAGATCAGGGTTTAGGGACATTTTTGCTATCAAGACACGCAAATCTCTCCAAAGATTTAGTACTCAACATCCTAATTAACAAAGCAGCTGCTTTTTATGGCCTTATGTTGGCTTGAAATGGTCTTTCTTAGTTCTTGAAAACAGCTGCTCTTCTGATTAGCACACAGCATTTATTTTATTTTATGCCAGGGTCAAACTGCTTCATTGCCACGCAGGCAGAGGATGCTTAGTTTTACAAAATAAATCTGAACTAAGTGGTGGCACAAGTGGAATGGAACAAATATTTTGGAATTTGAAGCTACTGTACCCAGTGTGACAAAGTGTACCCTCAATCAATTCATTTGCTGTTGTTCTGATGTGACACAAAAACTGAGGAAGAGTCTATGAAAATCAGGGTATTTTTGTCATTTCAGAGCTTTCCCTGGAACAGTTTGCTTCCATCAGGAGCTGTTGCCAGAGAGCACTGCAGTGGGAAGAATGGAAATGCCTGCTAAAAATTAAAGCAAAATGAAATAACCTTTTACCTTTGAAAATGGCTTGGGAGAAAGTTAATTCTATTTGATATTCAGGATAACTTCTCCAAAAGGATCCGTGTTTATCTAAACTACCCTTCTCTGTGCTTAACACGGGTTCAACTCTATGAGAGACTTGTTTTGTGTACCCTAATTAAATGTGGGAAAGAAAAAAAAAAAAAACAGTGTTGATTTCAAAATAAACAAGGGATAGATGGGAACATGTTTTGAATCCAAAGTAGTGCTGGCAGGGCAGACCCTGAGATACTGATGCATATGGAGGAGCTGTGTGTTATTTCAGCCACTTCTCCTGCATGCTTCTCTGCCTTCCCAGTCAGGGTTTCCAGCAGCACTGCCTCTCACTGGCAATAAGCAAATGACAAATGCAAGCTCAGACTGCTGTCACACACTTCCAGTATCTGTTATGGGGCTGTACGGTGAGCATCCCGTGTCCTTCCTCGAGATCTGTGAGCCCAGACCTTTGAATTGCCTCCAGCTGCTCCTATTAACTTGCTCTCAAGGCACCTCCATGAGATTCTAGCAGCCCCAAGACTCCTCATCTGGATGGGTATAACTTATGCAGAGATTTTTGTAAGGAAATAGGAGCTATTTCAGCTCGTGGGACGTTGCCAGCTCTTCCCCAGACAGCCAAGCAATTAATTTACGGAAAGGATGAGATCTGATTAGGTTCTTGAGAGACTCCAAATTATTGGACTGCTTTCTCAGGAGCATTTGTAGAGGTTATTTATACAAAAAGTGTAAGAAACTGCAGTAGGAGAGGAGAAAATTGCTTGTCAGATGTCCATATACCACCATCTGTCACAGAGACAGTATGAGAAGCAGCGTGAAGGCACAACAAAAGAATTAAGGGTGTTTTGACAGCAGGAATCTGAAATTATTATTATAACTTGTTGTTTTTCCTCAATATTCACCAGCTGCCAGGGAATTCACAAACTGAAATCTGCATCTTTTATATACTTAGTACTCTGAGTTTGAACCACATAGGAACTAACTCAGATTAAGCACCAAATTAAGTACCAGCTCTGACAAAGGCAATACGTCTCACATTTGAATTGCTGATACTGAAGCAGGGCTGAGAAGCTGATGAATTGAAGGACCCCTTACGTCTACCAAGTAGATAGGATCAGCCTTTTAAAATTGCCTCGTTTTTATCTTAGAACTTAACAGCAGTTCTCCTGTGTTAATTTTCTCAGAGTACATAAAAAGTCTTAGGAACATTTCATCCTGGTGCCATGGGAAAAGAAGACACGAGGGACATGATTTATGATGGTATTCAAATAGCATATGGAAAGCACGATGGCAGTTTAAGAAAGGAAGCTGAGAGCAGTGGGAATAGCAACCCAATTCGCCATGCCTGCGTTGGGGTCAGACCCAGCATTCATCAAATCACTGGAGAAATGTTCTGGGCTTGTGACTGCTGGAGAGGATGAGTAAATCCCATTGCCACTGAATGCTAATGATGGGACTTCAGCTTTATTTCTAACCAAACAAAAAGTGATGAGAACAATTCTGTGTGCCATATTTAATGCCCCAGAGGTGCTGTAAAGCTCTGACCACATGCCCGCAACACAGCAGGACTCATTCAAGTGCCAAAGCCACCTCTCACTGCCTCCAATAGTGCTCCCAGCAGCCCAGGGCCATCCCAGCAGCACCAGTGGAATCACCAGTAGCTCAGCAGCACAGACTTCGAAGGAGCCTACCAGTGTGGCCTGAACATCTTCTCTGCTTACTTGAGAAAGTTAATAGTCCATTTTTCCTTCAGGACGTTTTACACTAATCAAGCAAACTCAGTGCTCTGTTAGATAAACTTTTATATCATTCACAACCAAGTCTAAAGTACTACATAACACTGATTCAATTATATAATACCTTTACATCTTTACATGTGATTTGAAGAAACTCAGTGCTCATGTTTGTTTTGGATTTGGCTCTATGAATCAAACTCTACAGCCTTTAGCACATCCGTGGCCTTCCAGTGATTACCAGTACTGATGTCCAGAGGAGTTTCAATCATGCAAGGACTGCTGGAGCTGGCTTTATTAAAATTTCAGTTGGATAATGAGCTTCACTGTGTAATTTGATGATGATGGTCACAAGCTTCAAGTTCATGATGTGAAACCACATGGTTTCCCCCCATTCCCATGTTAGTCCTTCTGGCACTTGGGCAATGCTTTCTCTCAGCTGCCATCACCTGCACAAAGGATGTGCTACTTCCTGGGGCCTCTAGTTAAAATTAATCACTATTTGACAAGTATATTTTTGTAACAAGATCACAAAACCTAGGAATTAAACCAATACAGCACCGCGTCACCAAATCAATGCTCATTTCTCAAGGGGAGAGAGAAAAGTGCATCCCTCAGTAATAGCTTTACCCTTGAAATCTATAGCAGGACCTCAAAAATATCTGGGTACAGAAGAAACCCCGTGAAGATGCTATCATCTTCAGCACTGACATAGACCCCATTCCAGTCCCGGGCCACCTCCAGCCACACCTGGTCGCCCACACTCAGCTTGAGGACTGTCAGGAAGGATGCCTGGTCGATCTCCTGCCCATAGAGTGTCTCACGAGCCTTGGCCACCTTCCTGCTGCGGGCCACCAGGCTGACACGGGCTGGACGCCCTCTCACTGTCAGGTGGTAGGCGAAGACGTATGCCCCGGGCACGCTGCAGTTGAATTTCCCAGTGGCAGGGTTGTAATCGTCCTGGTCGTTGTACAAAATCTTGTCGAATCGGATAGGGACATTCGGCGGTGGGAAGGGCTTGGACAGCCCTGCGCTGAAGGCTGATCTCAGGAGCTTCGCAGAGTCCCCACGGGCACCCTTGGCCCCACGGGCGCCTTTCCTCCCTGGGGCCCCTCGCCCTCCCTTGCTGCCAGCCACTCCCTTTGGCCCAGATGGTCCTGTCACACCAGCTGGACCTAGGTCCCCTTTGTCACCCTTATTTCCTTGCTCACCCTTTTCTCCCTGCTTTCCCTCAGCACCCTGAAGGCCCTCATCCCCCATCTCTCCTTTGCTGCCTTTTTCTCCCTTTGTCCCACTTTCCCCTCTTTCCCCCTTTGGGCCTCTCCCCCCCGGCTCCCCACAATACCCTTTGTCCCCAGTGTCCCCCTTTTCCCCTTTGTCACCCTGTTCACCATCCACCCCAGGGTCTCCAGTGTCCCCCCTGTCACCCTTTTCCCCTTTGGTGCCATTCTCACAAGTGTCCCCTTTGGACCCCTTTTGTCCCTTCAGCCCAGGGAAGCCGTAGTTGCCCTTACTGCCTTTTAGTCCAGCTTCACCTGTGACAATGTTGGGAAAGAAAAAAGGTTAAAAGCATCAGTAGTGGAGTGTTTGGAGATGGAGAGGCATCACCAGCAAAGGGGAAGTCCAACACTCTATTCCATGTCACATACCTTGCAGCCCAGGCTTGCCTGGATAACCAGGGCTTCCACTTGCTCCTCTCTCGCCTTGCTCCCCTTTGCCTCCTAGGACATTCCACCATGAATATGTCATTAGAGATACCTTCTGTAGCACAGAAATCATTATACAGAAAGGGACTGGTACCATTTTGCATGTTCCTCAGCACAGTGAACAAAGTTTGTTTTTAAGAACTGCCTTCGCAGACCTCAGCTGCATCTCACAGCACTAAGCCTCATCACACAGACAGATCCATCTCACCTTAAAGATGGATTTCTGCCCCTGATCAGCACCTCAGTGTGAGGTGATTGCTGCCGGGTGCTGCAAGATGGAGAGGACACCTGCATTTCTCATGCCAGGATTGCCAAAAGATTTTCCTGCAGTGATGTGGTATTCAGTGAGGACAACAGCATTTGTTTCCCAACAGGAAGTTAGCCTGTTTACCTCTTTCTCCTTTAAAGCCTTTTGGACCCTGAGGTCCCGGAGCTCCTGGCAGACCTTGCAGACCAGCATCTCCCTTCTCTCCCTTAGGACCTGTAATGCAATCACATCAACAGAACTATCTTAAAAACTCGAAGGTTTAACTTTATAGAGAACAGTTGAGATAACAGCTAAGCAGCGTGCCATTAAGGGATGGATCAAAGGATCCCCCTGGTAAGAGTTGGCTGTTTTATGTGCTGTCATACAGCCATGCAAACTGAAAGTGACAAGAGCAAGTTTGGCCTGACCCCGATCCTTATGTGCTGCAGGCTGAAACCCTGCAGGGACAGAAGGGAAAGAAGCAGTGGGGCCTCACTGCACAGCCCCACTGAGGCTATGAGGATGCCCTGGTCCAGCAGGCAGCTCCTCAAGCCTCTGCTTTCACTGCTGCAACCCCCAAATCTTACCGCTTTGCATTTCGCTCCTGGTTATCATTTGAGATTTTTTAAAACCAACTTTCATTTGCCTCAGAGCCGCAGGGGCTCAGGCATTCATAAAACATCAGAAGTAATCTGCCTTTAATATTTGAGCACATCTAAGGAGCTCCCCTAGCTCTGTAATTGCCCCTCTCTTTAAAAAAGAATTAAATCTGCAAGTACAGAAGTAAGATCCGGCAGGCAGCTGCATGCTGCACAAGCAGCAGGTGGGAAGGTGTGAGCCAGCCAGATTCTTTTTTTTTTTTTTCCTGGGGATGCAAAGCTGGGGGAAGCCTCCAGCAGCTCAAACCATCATAACACAACCCATCCGGGATGAGAACTTCTCCATCCATACCACGAGCACAAAGCCTTCCACAGCCTCCTGAGCTATGGGAGGTGAAAATCTCTTGAGTGTGTTGTATTAGAAATTATGTTGTCATTTTTACCACCCTCCCCCGGCTGAATAGTTTCTAGCTCCAATATAGGTGCTATCAAAGCAAGCAGTTGCAGACTAATGTGCTATTCGTTATAACATTAGATTTCAGCACTCTGTAGCTACTCATTTCAGCAGCAGAATATAAGAGACAAAATCCTGTAAAACAGTGAGATACTCCATGCAGAGACACCTGATGCAAGAGAATACAACTCCGTTCTGGTTTGCACCTGGAGGGCCCGGTTCCCCCGGCGGCCCCCGGGGTGCAGCAGCGGGGGGACAGCAGTCACAGCAGTTGAAGAAGAAATCGGCAGCATCCAGTGTGTAGTTCTCAAATGGGAAGAGAGTGGAGGCTGCTTGGAATGTGGGGCTGGAGGAGGGCAGCTGGACTCTGCCCGGGGCTGCAGGACCAGGGCTTTTCCCAGCACTGGGGGTGAGGGAGGGCACGGCAGCATCTGGCAGCTGGAGTGGCTTTGGCTTGGTGAGCATCACCACAGGGGTCACCTTCGGGGCTGCCTGCACGGCCTCCAGCAGCAGCAGCAGCAGTACAGATGCTGAGACAACCACCAGTGGGCTCCTCATGGCAGCTGTGGGGAGAGGTGAACACAAATACCGGATGTCCCTCACTCACTCTCTCTTCTCTTACACTTTCCATACCCTTCTATATATATATATATTTTTTTTTTTTGCATCCAAATCATCACCCTGCTCTCTTTCATCACGAGAAAAATCACCCTCTCCCACCACAGCCAAACTACCACAAGACATAAGACCAATGGCACTATCAACTGGGAGCATCTGCAACATTACAAAGTCTCTTTTTATGGAGATGTCCAGGCAAAAATTAACAGAACTCCTGCCTGCCCCCCATGCCACCCCACAGATCCATGGCCATCTACCTGCATTGGCTGGAAGCACTTCCATGGCACCAGGGGACCAATGGGATCTGTGCAATCCCTGCGGTCACATCTCCTCCGTATATACAATTAGGAATAATTCCATAATGACTTAAGAGTTAAGAATAAATTAAAAAAAAAAAAAAACCCTAAAAACAATAAGTATTCAAAAATCATCACATCAATTTGTTTTGTTTGCTACTGACTGACTGAGCTTCCAGACTTGCACATTCTTTAAGTGTAAACTTTCAGGTCCATTCTTTTTAAAGAGATGGTTTAGCTGAACCAGAAAAAAAGAAGCAAGCAAGGGTTGTGCTTTTTTTTTCCTATAACACAGGTGATGCCTCTCAGGTGACTTGTCATATAAAGCATCTTTGTTTCCTTCTTAATCCTGTGTGTCGACCTGTAAATACAAACAGAACAGACTCCCTTTCTTGATCAACCTGTAACCTAACCTACCTCTAGCAGTGAAGGTGCTTCATTACATGGAAGAGCCACTGGGAGAAACACGGGCTGTTCCTGCCATCCAGAGGGCAACAGGAGGTCCCAGCCAACTTCAGATATTTGAGAGTTAGATTAAAAACTTTCCATCTTCAAGAATTCAGATTTAGAGGAAAGGATTGTGATATTTTTTTTTCACATAAAAGAAGCTGTTCCCATGAAAAACTGAATCATTCAATGGCAAAGCAATCACCCACAATAAACACCCACTGAGCACTGTTGCCTATTGCTGCTCTTCGATCCACTCTTCACTCCACCAGTTCCAGGAAGGGATAGATTGTCACAGATTATTACTGCATCCCATCTCCATGCATATCTCACTGCACAAGGTGCACTAGGACAGGACAATTTTGTTGCATTTGTCCCCAACCAGCTCCTGATAACCTCCCCGTGAAGCATGGCTGGTGCCAGAGGGAAAGGAGAGAGCAACTCAACCCCAAACCTGGCTGCCAGTATGGGAACAGCCAGCACTGGGAACTGGGAGTGCCATCCAGCTTCAAAGAGGCAAAGCACAGCACTGCAGAACCAGGGTGGGCTGTGGCTTTAGAGGCTTTGTGAAGAAATGGCAAAGCAATTTCAAGTCAGAACCATTCTGCATTTACTGTTAGAAGCCACTTCTGCACTGAGTTGCAAATCCAAATACTCTCTTGTTACACAGACAGATTCATGGGTTGCCAGCAAGTACTGGAAAAAAGTAATTAATAAAAAATGCAACTTAGAAAATAAATTGCTTACAGCAAGGAATTATCAGACAGCTTTTCATTATAGAGGTCAAGCCCATTCCTAAAATACATATAAATACTCTTTTTTTTTTTTTTAATAAAGACAATGTCTGGAATTTTTCATTGTATTAGCTCACCAACAGTGATTCTGAAGCCATCCATCTGAGTCCCACCAGCAGGAAAGACTATAATTCCCAGTGCATGTAAAATATGAAGAATTCAGCTTTTTAAACAGCAGCTTGCAAACCCAGATCTTCCTGTAGCTCTGCATTCATCACATACAGAAACATTCCTTGAGACAAATCAAACAGCCACTCTGTCCTAAATTCTACAAGTTCAATGCAAATATCCCAACTGAAGACCAACTGACAGTGTGGATCATCCCCTACCTTGTACACAGTCTGCTCCCGGGATGACCTGCCCTCAATAGCTCTTTGATGAAAGAGACAACCTTATTTTTGGAGAAAATCTGTTTTATTTGAGTGAGTGCTGCTGCTGTGGCCAATGAGAGCTCACATGGTTCAGGGAGAGAGGGTGGTTGGTGATGTTCTTTGAAAGAACCAGAGTGACATCAATATCCAAGGAAATTCAAGCGCTTTCCCCAGGCTGGGACACTGCTCTTCACGTGGGACTTCTTTGGTTCTTAAGGAAACAAAAAAAAAAGGGGGGGAGGGGGGTAGTTGTGTTGAGCTTTAAGAGACTTTGCTCTTGCCTAAATGCTGCATAGTCACAGAAGTGCTCAAACCTCAGCTCCTCTATAGATACCCAAATCAGGAGGGTTGCTGCAACGTTGATCTAGATCTTATCAGACTCAATCAGCCCTCTGCATTTAATTGATTATGCTTCCTGTACCCCAGCTGACACAGTGCTCCTCCTTTCCCCATGACACAAACACGGACCATCATTTGTTCTGAGCTTTACCAGCCCCTCACAGGGTGCAGTGAAACACAGGAACACAAGGCTGCCTTGCCTTGCCTTGTCTTGGTGAAACACGACCTCATTGAATCAGGCTGAATTTACTACATAGCAGCACACCCAAAGCTCAGTGCCGGACAAGAAAGGCTGCTTGTTTTGGGCAGGCTGCAGAAAACAATCAATTCTTCTTTAATAGAAGCTGCAGGAATTGTAAGCCTCCGTGATTTATTTGGAACATTGAAACTACCTTTTCCTGCACAATAGTCTACAGATTTCAGCAATAAAAAGTTGATTAAGGAAAGTTTATTACTGAGCATACTGGGCTGGATTGATTCACCATCTTTTCAGACTGTTCCAGAGAAATCAATGAGGAGTTTTGCAGAGCTGCTCTACACTGGGCACGTGCTTGTTGCAGTCCCCGCAGCTTGAGGCTGCTCACTCAAACTGCTGACAACAGAGTTCAGGTCTGGAAGAGAAATGGTTATTTAAAAACAAATTAATGACCATTTTTTGATCTCGTAATTAGATTCAGTGTTTTAAAACAAATTTAAAATACTTGGGTCTTCAGAAATTAAATTTCTGGCAAAGCTGTAGCCTCAAACACATACATTTCAGACAAAAGACATCAACACCAGCCTGTGGGTTAGACCTAAACCAAAGACAACACTCAAGTCCCAGGCAGGTGGTGTAAGCCTACAGCATCTCCACAATGGTGCTACAGCCAAGGAGGAAGCAAACAGCCTGAAATCTCCCAGATCACAGCATCACCAGTGGCCACATGGGTTGGCACCCTGCAGCCGTCGGAGATAACCATGTGCAGCTTTCAGCATGGGAACTGGTCATTCCCTTTAAGAGCTTCAATTCAGAGCCAAGGGACACCAAGAGTGGTGGAATCAAAGGAGTTTAAGTCTTGGACTCCTTCACATTAAGAACAGGGTCCCTGCATCAGCAACTCTCCCCTACCAAATCTCAAACAAAGAGCTTCTCAGTTTAAGGCCATCAGCGTACCAGCAATATTTGGGCCCTTCTGCACAAGGGTTGAGTTGTTTTGACAGAGATCTGAGTCTCCAGAAAAGAACTGTCCAAATGGTTCCAGTCATTAACAACTGAGGGTGACAACTTCAGGCTTTAAAATTATGCAGTGTTTATTGAGTTACTGAAGCAGTTTGGAAAACTTACAGGTTGAGGGTGTAAATTAAGATTTAACACTAGATTAATCACTTTGTTTGTTCAGGGCTCTAGAATCTACATTTCAGTGATATAAATGATGCATGTGATCCATTAACACTCCTTTGAAGTATATTTCAAGCACACTCCTAGCTTTGAATATTTGCAGATAACTGTTTTAGACTGAAATTTGCAGAGCTGACAGGGGGAAAAGGCTGTGGCAGTGCTGCTGATAGCTCCAGACACGACCTCCAGCCATTGGTAGGAAGAGTTGGCACCTGCTGATAACCACAGGGACACCTCAAGCCCCTCCTGGGGGCCAGCATGGGGGTTCATCCTGTAGAAAGCTTCAGGTAGCATGAAGCTGCTCCTCAAACAAGCAGAATCCTTATCAACAACTCATTTCTGCGTAGGAGAGTTGCTGCTAAACTAGTGGTGAGCTTGGACAAGGCTCTGTTGAAATTCATGGATACCCTGCACCTACAGAGCCTGCTAACTTTGGAAGCCCATATGGGTAACCAGAAACAAGCCAGTAAAGTCAACCTTGCAGAAGAAACCTGGAAACATAGAGCAATAAGAAACCAGACCTTGGAGGCTCAGTTCCTGTCCTACACACAAAGGCAGACTCTCTTGTTGGGTTGGTGCAACACAAACCCAAAGCAGAGCAACACCAGGAACAGCCTCCAGGCGTTTGTGCCACCAGGTGCCAAACAGCATACACACAACAAAGCATGGCTGGTTTGCAAGCCGAAGCACAGAGTGAGAAACATCTATCACAGACCCAACTCTTCCCTTGTTGACCACTGCAACCACAATGCCAACTCCTCACCACGAGCATGGTCAAGCAGGACATCCCCAGAGACCCTTGGCTCTCCCCTCTCTGCACCCCAAGCTACTTATGGAGGAAACAGAGCTACTTCTCATTGAAGGATTCTAAACTGTTTGACCACAAAATAAAAGTACTGCTACAGAAATTTCCATTGTCTACAAAGGGAGAAAACTATCTCCTCCTAAAAGTATAATTGCTTTTAGTGTTGTAGAGACTCAGATATCAAGGTGAAAATAACACTGGCAAAAAAACTGCATCTCTGGCAGGATACCCCACAGGCCCCGTGTGTTGTCTGGAATATCTTGAGCCTGCTGCCTCTATACACCTCTATAGAGATTTATTGCAGTATAAGGCGTAACAGCTGGAAAGATCCAACAGCTCCCATTTCACAATAAATAAGCATGGAGGGAGTTGTTTAAGAGCTTTAAGAACTTCATGATCCCTATTACATCCTATCGAGTCAATCACTCTAAGGGTTCCTAAATGCAGATTTAAGCTATCGGAAACATGCACTTATGTGTTGCTCTCTGTGGCCCTTTTTGAGATCAGATTGCCCTGCAAAAGCATGTGCTTCACCACAACCACCTCGGCTGCAGCAGTCCAGCTCCAAAACACCGCGAGGTCTCCTTTGTCACCAGTGTACAGATGCTTCTGCCTAAGAAACATATCCATTGTTTTCCTTTGGAAACTGGAGCAGGCCAGGGGTAGAAGTGATCAGATTTCCTGGTCCCCTATTTCACCCCACTCTGGCTTTGTGCTTCAGCCCAGGGATGTCACAGGACCCTGCTTCTCCGGTGTCCAGCTGCTTCTCTTCAGTCTGCTTAAAGAAAAAGGGAGAAAATCATTCTCAACAGCCACGCCTTTGCTCATAGCAAGTGGTGGGATTGTTTCCCCCCATCCTCACAGTGCCAACTCGCAGGAGAGATGATACCTGTTGGCGGGGTGCTTGTAATGAAACAGAGTAGAGGCAGCACCATTCTCCCTGGAGGCTGTTTGCCAGCACAGAAACCTCTTTCCTACCCACACTTGTGGACGTCGCTGAATTCCCAGGGTTATGTGCCAAAAATGTAGAGCAAAACCCATGTACGCTGTACAGCAGTTAAAAAAGCACTGAGAGGTCTCCATTAACCTTTTGCAGGTCATGCACAGCAATAGATCCTGTCCTGCAGCCTCCTGAAAATTAGATTTACTTTTTCTTTGTTTCTCCTTTTCCATGTTTGAAAAGCATCTGTGTCAGTCAGGAAATAGGCCCAGTACCTCTGTGTAGGGGTCCATGTGCTGCCTTTATGATTTTTCATTGGAACACCCTGCAGCTGAAGCAGCCTATCTGCTCCTTACGGTGTATGTCCCAGCATTTCATTCTTCTGAGATGAAATAACCCCAAAGGATGTGTTTCCTGCAATGAGCATACTGCAAGCTAACAGCTTTATTTGTAGCCGATTATTTTAAAACTGGTATCGACGTGATCCAAAACATTGCTTCCTCTCAGATTCCGCATTTGCCTGCATCTTTTATGGGCCTGAACGATCCGATAAACATCGCACTGATTCCTACAAACATCCGTGAGCTGTGAATGACTTTGTTAAGCCAAGTCCGAAGCCGGTGATGCCGGGACGGCTCTATCCCCGCATCCCTTAGCACAAGGCTTCGCCGTGCAGACACGGCTGGACCGCTAGAGAGCAACATCGGCCCGTGTTTCCCTGCCGGCTTTGGGCTTTTCCCAATTCCGACACCAGAAGGATCACCGGCAGAGGGCAGGTGCTGCGTTTGAGAACATTAAATTCCAGCCCCGATGAGTAAGGCCAGCATTTTCAGCGTCTAACTAATCCTTTCACCTCACACGGAGGGTCCCTCTGTCTCCATACACCTGCCTCGTTCCCTTCCAAAAGGCAGAATTTGATTAAAATCGGGGGGGTTGTGCTTCTTTCCAAAGGGAGGGGTGGTATTGAGAA
The DNA here is from genome assembly GCF_038088225.1 of Cyrtonyx montezumae. Lineage (NCBI taxonomy): Eukaryota > Metazoa > Chordata > Aves > Galliformes > Odontophoridae > Cyrtonyx > Cyrtonyx montezumae. The sequence goes on from NW_027072056.1 coordinate 21,087,987, forward strand.
GCATCCATGCTGCTGACCCATGGTTTCTCGTGACGTTTATGATATTTAGCATTCTTAGAGTTTAATCTCTTAAAACCTTGTGACTGCAGAAAATTGCAGATTTCATTTAGAAAAGTCAGCACCAAGCCTCGTGTGTAAAAGGCTCAGGCTTGAGGAGGAAAATGACAATAATCCCAAATGTAATTGCATTTAACCTTTCCCAGTCTCATCATTTGAGAGGAAGTGAGTCATGGCTTGGGATATTTAAGGGGTATCAACCCAGAAACCACAGCCAGTGGAACACAAAGGGATGGCAAGCTGTGTTTCTGATCACCTTGTCCAGGTAGCCAGGGGTGGGTAAAGTTGGATATTAGGAAACATTTCTTCTCCAAAGAGCAGTCAGACACTGCAGCCCAAGGAGCTGTGGGGTCACCATTCCTGGAGATGCTCCAGAACCACAGAGACGTGGCACTGAGGGATATGGTCAGAGGGCATGGTGGGCTGGGCTGGGTTGGAGCTGGTGACCTTAGAGGTCTTCTCCAACCATCATGGTTCTGTGATTCAAAGAGGTGGCAACCTCTCTCTGTCCAACACTGCTTTTCCAAGGCGAAGTGCTGCAGTTTAGCAAAACCTCTTCTCCTACCTTTGTTATTCCATCACAAACACCACAGTCATCACCTGTTTGAACACCAGCCTGAAACTACCCAAATTAATAACCCTCTGACGACACAATGTGCTTGCAGATCTCCACAACAGCCAGCTTTACCCTGCAGAGCTGCTCATCCCACTTGCCATGGCACAATGCTACATCGGGATATGTCACAACTCCCCCTGGTAATACAGAACTGGAAATACAGAACTGGAAATAACTACTTTGCTTTAGCCTGAACTCTCTTTTGCCCTGGCAAGCGTGTGTTTTGTAATAGGGGCAAGGTTGCACCATTTGGAGTCACGGTGTTTTAAAAGGCAAGTGCTGCAACCTTGTAATCTTCAGAGCAGGCTGAAACCTGGGAATGAAATGGCCTGCGACTTGTGGTGGACTCAAACCTTGGTGGGAGGTGATGGTATTTGCAATATCAAAGAGCCCCAGGAGAGGGAGAGAATTGTTTTTCTTTCTGACATACAAACTAGATGTGAGGGACTTTGGATCAAAACTAAAGTCAGAGGAAAGATTCCCACTGATTTCTTTGGAACAAATTCCTCATGCTCATGCAAGATGAAAATTAACTGCTCCAGAAACACAATTGTCCATTTAAGAGGAGTGAGGCAGTGGGAGCACAGCAGCACAGGCTGCATCATTTCACACCACAGCATGCTGCAAAAGGCAGGGAGATGCTTGTGGGGTTGGCATCTCCCAAAAAGCACAAGCATTCACTGCTGCCTGTGCAGGGGACTTTCCTGAGTGAAAGCATCCCACACTTGCACTGGTTTGGTAAACCAGGGGTTGTGAGTTGAGGGGTTGGACTGGAAGATATCTAGAGGTCCTTTCCAGACCCTACAATTCTGCTGGCAGGGTTACACTGCCACCGACCAAACCCTGTTCCAGTCCCACATATGATTTTCTTCACTTCCCCTGGAAATGCCCTTGGAGGAGCCCAAAGCTCTCCCCCTCCTTCCCTGCTCCTCACCCTGCAGCAGCAGGGAATCTCCGACAGAATGATGTAGGTAAATGTACAATTGTAATAAATTCATACTATAAATAAATTATAACGTATTTATTGGACCTCCTGAATGGATTAGCAGCAGAGGAATTCCTTTCCTTCTCTTCTTGTAGGCTTTGAAAAAGAAGAGAGAAGAAAACCATGCCTTGGTAGGCTGGAAATCAGATGGATTTCCATGGCAGTAGCTGTTGTCTGTGAGGTGACAGAGCCAGCTTTGGGCTCCAAGTGCAGTGAGGAGCTTTCTCATATGCCAGACCTCGTGTGAAATGTAGCACAGTTCTGTGATCAGAACTGAAAGACAAAGAAGGAGGTGCCATGTCTGCAGGCACAGCTGTGATGGAGACAGGATGATGGGCAGAAGGTGGGAAAGAGAAGGGTAACATAAGAGGTTTCAGAAAATTCCCATAGGAAAGTGGTATCAGGATAAGCAGGATTACTCACACAGCTGGCTGCACTCCTATGGCATTGGGAAAGAGTGCGAGGAGATGAGGCAGATAGTGAGTAGAACAACGTGTGTTCAAACGGAAGTGAAAGCCTCCATCAGCATCTGGGTGCTACCCAGAGCTGCACACCCAGCTGGCACACCATGCAGACAAGCACTGCCTTCCTCTCTGAAGGAATGAGAAGTTTTTCTTTTGAGGTCCCACCAATGGCCCCATCGTTTAGGAGGATGCCAACTAGGGATGTCTGTACAAACAGTAGATTTTCCATTAGCACCTACAGAAAGAGGTTATCCACAAGGACAAATAGTCACATCTGACGTCTGACTGAGGGTTGGGTACAGGCATGCTCAGATCTTCTGTAGGTCATTTATAAGATTAAGGTTTTAACAAAAGATCACAAACTCGCTTACACAGACCATTACACCAGCTGTAGCAATTCAGTATTGTCAAAGGGATTCATCAGGAGCACAGTATGCTCATCATGATATGAACTGAATCATGCAGGATTACAGATACTGCCCAGCCCTGGCACTCAGTGTTGATTAATCCTACCTTCTAATTATACCTGCTACCAGGCCTTGGCATGGCACCCAGCCCCTCTGCTCCAGCCAGGGCACAGGCAGGACTGCCCAGCTGGAATCTGCCCTTTGATATTGATGTTTATGAGGACAATGAGAGGATGCTATATATAAGCAGTTTCCCATGCAACATCATTTCTGACTTTCTGTGCTGGAGTAATGGCACAGGGACCAGATATGAGCTGAGGTCTTCTCCTTGGGGATCTCCAGGAGCCACCCATACCTGAAGCTGGGATCGGCCCTTTTGGGGCTGGGCTGGGCTGGATGGACCCAGGGGTGCACCAGCCACCCTGTGACTCTGTAATGGTGTGTTTCTGTGACAGAGCACAAATTCCACCTTGCACAAAACTCAAAGGATCTGCACCGTGGGGCAAGATCAGACCCAGCCCTGCAGGCATCTTCCCACCAGCACCCAGACAGGTGTTAAGCTAAACCCAGCACAGAGATAACCACCCACACTCCTCACAGATGTCCCACAGGGGTGATTGCTTTATCTGAGCTGCCCAATAACTAGATAAAACATTCTCTAAGCTGTGGGGCTGACTTTGAGCACAGTTTTGTTAGGACGTTTGCCTGTGACTTTCAGTGTGATCACAGAGTAACACCAGCTCAGGAAAACAACCCAAAGTTTGGCAGGAATAGTCAGCAAACTTGGACAAACTAAGACTTGCACTTACTTCCTCTTCCATCAATCAAGAAAATCTAGCCAGAAAAACATATCCATAAGTTACTCTCTAGTGAGCTTGGGCCGCAGAGGACCCTGCAGGTATTTTGCTCCTGCACTTCAAGTTGAACAACACTGATCCCAAATAAAATGACAGGACCTTGCCCACTGGTTAGCAAAAGTCACCATCTGCAGGAGACAGGTGCACAACACTCAGCGGAGCTAATAAAATCATCACTGTGGCACTCTGATACGCTTGGTAAATATTTGCCATCCAAAGTTTGCAAATACCAAAAGCACGCATAGATTATGACACAAATGCAGACAGCTTAACAAATGAAGGGCTTTATTTTTAGGATGTTCATCCTTTTGTGCCCCCAGAGTTGCCCTAAGCCCTAAAAAGCAGCCTCACAGCCCGGGGGCTTAACTTCAGGAGTCAATGAAGCCAGGAGTGAAACAATGAGCAGAAAGCAAGTCATATAGAGAGTGCCTAAATCTCTGCTGACTCTGGCAGAAGCCACTGCAAGATGGAGCAGCAGCAAATAGGATCAGCACCCACCCAACCAGCAAAGCCTGGTGTGCAATGCACCCAAGCCCAGTGGGGAGCATTGCAAACTCAGGACACATTCAGAGCTCCGTTTTGGTTTTATAAATGCTCTGCTGGCCTTTGTAGCAGGTTTGAAGTGTCTCAAGGGGGTAATCTTCAGGATGTTTCCTTCAGGAGCAAAAGCCAATGCTTAAAAGCACAGCAATAATTAATACAAATTCCCGGTGGTGAAACAAGGAAGGTAGCAGATCTTCCAGAGCGCTAGACAAGGAAACAGACTGACTTCTTTTTATATACTTCATAAAATTCATGACTTTGCTATGACTTTTGCCACATTAAGAGCATGACGTATCCCGAAGCCTTGGGTTCAGACAGGTTTGGAGCAAGGGGGTGGTAACCCCGAGGAATGTAGCAACTAGAGTCTAGGTTATGACAACTGGAAATGCTTCTGCAAGTATTTTTGAGGGAAATATGTGAGGGATACCCACTCACAAAACACTCATCGTACTGAGCTCCATTCACCCAGACACCAGGCTTTTCCCCAGGCTGAGCTGCCTGCCTACACTCAGTGTGGGCTCCTGTCGTTCCCTGTCGCCGGTGAAACATCTCTGCTCTGCTTTGTGCTTGGAAGGAGTGCATCTATTCGTTAGCTTAAAACAAAGCCTCTGCGTAAATATTTTTAGGATCAAAGGCTAAGCCAGCATCACTTCTTCAGTCAACATCTATAAAAATAGCAGCAGGAAAAAGAGGTACTGTTCTTACTTCGTGAGCTGGGAATGAGAGCGTCACATTCTGATTGCCCCTTTGCTGCCTGTGCTACTTTGTGCAAGCACCTCTTAAAGATACTATACCAGGAAAGAGCATTTTTAAAGCATCATTAAAATGTGTTCAAATGCAAAAGATCAACTTCAATAACCGTTGTCACATTTGGCCTTTGAAACACTTTGCATTCCTTTATGGCCTTCAGCAGACACTGGTCTGGTCTGTGCCTGAGCCACTGTGGTACTGCTGGTCAGCTCACACTCCGTGGTCCTGTTGGCAGCCAGTTGTTGTCACCTTGTAATGCAGCCCGTGGCTGGCAGAATTGTTGGATATTTCAGATGATGGCTCCCCCAGCCCAGCTCATCCCTCTGCCCTGGCTGTGGGAGCTGCCTGCTGCCAGATAGGGACAGGCCCCACTGGTGAAGAACCTGGCACAGAGTCCCAGCAGCATCTGGGACAAGTTCTCAGCGCCTCCTTTTTCTACCAGGGAGCTGAAGGGAAGGGGTTTTGTCCCCAGAATGGCATGCAAGCCACGTGGCAGTGGAGGGGGCACTGGGAACTAGATTGGGATGCCCCACTCAGCCACCTAACAGCAAAACTCATAACCTTAAAGAAAAGGGTATGTTCTTAACGCCATTCTTTTATCACACAATGACAGGCTTGGTGGGTTGAAAAATGGGATCAGCCCTGTGAGATGAGCACTGCCACTACCTGGCTCAGTGAATGAGGTTGCATCCAGTGTGCAGTGCTGAGGGGAGCAGTCAGCATGCAATCTGCTATTTTATTCCTTACTTGTACTGCGAATTCAACTTCAGTAGCTCTTTGGTAGTGAACAGGACACTAAGGTACACTTTTGGATATAGAGGGGTGAACAAACTCAGGAAACCTAAGCTGCCTGTATTGCAGCATTGTGCATTTCCCAGGATTTCCAAGTCTTGTGCATACTTGCCCACTCATCTCTTTCCTTGCTGGTAACACCTCAGATACACCAGCATATTTTCCCTCTGCATGCCCAACACACAGCTTCCACGCAGCCACACTGTAGCACACTACAGCACTCAGCTCTCAGCCCCTTCCAGCCGCAGTGTGCGTTAGCAGCCTACGGACCGCAGCACAGAGCAGCAGCAGCAGCAGCAGCTGAACGTCGGCCCGGCCCCAGGTGCCCAGAGGAAGGCTCCTGCAGCCGAAGCGCGTTACGCAGCTTCCCCGAGCAGATGCCGCCCGCAGCCGGCCGGCGCCAGGGAACCACAAGCTCCTGCGGCAGCGGGCGGAGCGGGGCGGAGAGGCGCGGAACGGGGCGGGCGGCCGCGGAGGTATTTCAGCGCGGCGTGGACAGGAGTGGGGCGGAGAGGTGCGGGGCGCAGGTGAGGGTGGCGCGGGGGCTCCGCTGCCGGCGGGCGGTGCGGGGGGAGCCGGGGCGGCACGCAGCGCTCCCCGCTGCCGGGCGCCGGTGACCTTGGCGGAGGGGAGCTGCGCTGACGGTCCGCCGGCACTGCACCGGGAGCGCGGGGCTGGGCCAGGCCTCGGGAAGCAGCGGTGGGAGTGAGACCGCAGGGAGACGGTGCGGGAGGTGTTGCACAAGGACGGGCTGCTGGATGCGAGGTTTTCTCTGTACTTGTTGCTGCAGAGCTGCAGTGAGGGATATGCAGGTGCCGCTGCGGCTGGCAGGAGGATGGGTTGCCTTTGCAGGGGTTGGCTGAAAACGAGTCCAAGTGCTCTAAGGATGAAATAGTTGGAGAGGGGGGGAGGTGAAGGTGATGCTCTGATCTATGTGGTTGTTCTGCCTGCTGCGTGCTCTTTGCTTTCTTGGAGCTGTGGTTCCCTTCCAGTTATCCTCCAGTGGGAATAGGTGCAGGAGTGCCTCCCTGCTATTATGAGCTGGGGTGGGACAACTCCAAGTAGGAGAATTCCTGCAAGAAATACCACTGTTTGCTTAATCTGTATGCCTGGTGCTGCGTATTTACAGATGCTTTAGGATGTTTATTTCTTTTGCACATCAGTATTACAAGCACAGTGCAAATAAGTGCCACGAGAGCAATTCAGGCAGCCTTGGAGTGCATCCTGGATGCTGCGGTTTTGGCAGGGAAACGCAGGGCAGCTTTGTGCAGTGTGTGGATGTTGTTTCTCAGGATGGGCAATGGAGTGAGAGTGCACAGAGGATGGTGCTGTCACCCTGTGCCACAGGAGAGGCTGGGATGCATGACCCAGTGATGCATGACACCAAGGCTCAGGCTGTACTGAAGGGCAATTCAGCCCAGCTTCTGCTGCTTTAGAGGGATGTCAGCACACTGGTGGAGTGCAGCAGTGAAGAGCTGTGTCCTGCCCTGCTGCCAGGGAAGCAGGGGCTTCACCTCTTCCCCTACAAAACTTAGTGGTGGTTTTGCTGTCTTCCACGTTTAAGGGGTATTCTCTATCCATAGTTCAGAACTGTTCATTCATAGGGTTGAAGTGGCTTGCCAAGGAGGTTGCTCCTTATTACATCTGTGGGTTTGAAAAATGCAAATCTCCCTTTTCATTTTATATCTGTTGCAAGTGTCTCTCTTCACCTCATAGACTGATAACTGGCATGAGGCCATACTGCTGCCTCTCATCATTTCCCAAGGGAAATGCCATTGCACAAGAGTTGGGACCTGCTTGCACCAGCACCTGTCAGCACTACACAGGATTCACCTTCTTGTGTTACACACAGCACAAAAGCAGCTATTATTTTCAGCTGCTGCTGGAAGGACTCAGTGAGCCAAGGATGTCTGGATAAAATAAGAAATACATTTGAAAGTAAATCTTTCTGAAACTACTTTGTAGGGTGAGCAATGGGTCATCACTGCCTTCAGAGCTTGTCTCCTAAGTTCTCTTGAAAGATCTAGCCACATCCCAAAGCTTTAAGGTCTTAGGGAGCTTAGATTACCTGCCATGAGCAAGGTCTTAAGTCCTGTAAGATACCTCACAGAACAGTTAGTTCTACAGAAACTCTAGAAGTTTTTAGTGTTTGCAATGTAATCCTGGTGCTGGTCTCTAGTCACAAGTCTGAGGTCTCATTGGGAACCTGCTCTATTCAAAATCATGTTAATGCTTCCACTTACAATGCAGGGAAAGCAGCCCTGAGATTTCACCATGCCAATTGATGTTTCCTTCTCCAGCAGCACTCACCAGCTGAGCTCAGCTCCAGCACAGAGTCCTAACGTGAGAAGAGAAAGAGAGCTCAGAGTGTGCTCAGCATGGAGAAAGCTGGAAAGGAAGGCGCTTGTCAACCGTAAGTACAAGGCAGCTGGGTAGGACAGCATCTGTTTCTTTGAAAGTTCCTTTGAAAAATTAGTTTGGCCTGAAGATAGGCACAGGAAGAAAACAGGACACAGATGCTCCAAGCATATCTTTGTTGCAGAGAGGGTATTCTGACAAAGTTCTGTTGTTCTAATTACAGATGTGTCCAAGCAGCTAAATGATACCTCCAAATTGGTGCTTACGGCCACAGTATTGACAAAGCCACGTGTGCATAGGGCCAGGTTTGCGGTCAGAGTTGCAGAGGAGGAAGCTGGGATTGGGTTTTGTGCAGGTTTGGCACAGCCACTCCCTTAAGTGCCAATCGATTACTGCTTCGCTGTCTTATTGGAAGCTACCCGTGGCAAAAGGAAGTCTTGTCAGCAGTGAAAGGTGTTTGTTAGATTCCTGAGTCTTGGGCATCCTGTGCCAACAAAGCATACAGGGAGCGGTGGAGTCACTGTCCCTGGAGGTGTCCATGAACCATGAAGATGTGGCACTGAGGAACATGGCCAGTGGGCATGGTGGGGATGCAGTGGTATTGGGCTTGAAGATCTTAGAGGTCTTTTCCAACTTTCATGATTCTATCACAGAATCACAGAATTGTAGGGGTTGGAAGGGACCTCTAGATATCATGTAGTCCAACCCCCCTGCCAAGGCAGGCTCCCTAGGCCAGGTTGCATGGGTAGGCATCCAGGTGGGTCTTGAATGTCTCTAGAGAAGGAAACATATCCACAGCCTCTTTGGGCAGCCTCTTCCAGTGCTCCATCACCCTCTATGATTCCATGTAAATTATTCTTTTCATTCAAATGAAGTCAATGGAAACTATGTGCTGCCATAGATGTCAGCAGAGAGGAGGGTTTGTGCTGACAGGCTGGGAGCTGGTGGGGAGCCCAGGGTAAAGCAGAAATGTGGCTGAAAATGCCATTGCCATTACTTCTGCTCCTGATGTATTTTTCCATTCCTGGAAGTTTGGGTTTTTTCCAAGAGAACTCCTGGCTGCAGTCAAAGCATGTTGACCAGCGCGTGCAACAGCTGACTCATGACTGGTAGTAAAACGTCACCAAGGCTGAACTTCATTCAGGTGTTGGTGCATGAATGGAGGCAAGTGTGTGTACATGGAGCTCACCAGAGCACTCCCTGCAGCACAGCAGCTGATGACAACATGTGGCTGCACATGCAGTGAGGTGCTGAGGATCAGAAACCAGAAACAGCCTCATTGCTGTTCTGTGTTTTTACTCCAGAATTACAGGAGAGGGGGATAATTGTTAAAATCTTTATGTAAAGATGCTTGTAATGGTGTGCGTAATAGTCCATAATATCGATGGGTCATTGCTGTTCCTTTCATTGATGCTCTTTATCTGGCATTACCTTCCTGTGAAGAACAAGCTTTAGGGTGCATTTAAAATGTGAGCACTGCAGGGCTGTGTTCGGTGGGAGGTGGCAGGCAGCTTGCTGGGCTGAGCTGACACTGTGGCCAGGGGCTGTGCTGCGTGCAGGGATTTGGAGCAGCACAGCTGCAATAGAGTGCAGACTGTATCCCCAGGCAGTGCTGGCACTCAGATTTTCCACACCATTTTAACTGCTGCCTCATCTAAATTTCAACCCCATTTCTTCTTGATTCCTTGTCCACAGGATCTACATTTCATTCATTATGCACCGTTTGGTGCTCAATGCATAAAACATATTAAAGCAAGTGCACAGCGGACTGGGAATGTGAATCCCTTTCTCATTCCATTTGCATTTTTCAGAGATGTCAGCCTACATAAAATCAATGGGGTCACCCCAGAGTTATGTCAGCACTAAGAGGGATGAGATTGGTACCTTGGAGAAGTCAGGACATACTGCCTGAGTAGCAGTAGACAAAAACCTGTGTCACAGTAAGATTACAGATGAGAACACTTATAGCCCATCTGCCAGTTCTTTATTCATATTTGTCAATATCCAATGGACATGGCTACCCATACCCTAGTAGCTGCAATGACTTGCACAGTTCCCCTGCAGGAACGTTTCCTTCCCAGCATGTGCCTTTGGGCACATTCCCCTCAGCACCCAGAGCTGAAGACCAGTGTGAATGGAGTTCCCAAAACACTGTGACACAAAGGAGTAAAGCTACAGCAAAGTACTTAATGCTGGCATCTTCCAATCATACCTCCAAGCACTGCTATAGCACTGTCAATCAAGGTTATTAGTACCATTATTTTTTTAGATTAAGCACAGTCTTAAATGAAACCTGGTGCTTTTTTTTTTTGGTGATGGTTTATCTTTCCAGCTGCCCTAATCAGAAACGTGTGTCAGCAAGCAAGAAAATCAGGTTGCCACTTAGAGCAATAAAAGCTGCTTTACAGGTTTCTCTTCTTGCCTTTTTCCTTGGAGGTGAAATTGCTGCAAATAACTGGATCATTGCTTAATGGCTTTGTAAGCTGAATTCTATTCATTTTACTCATAGCTGGTTCTAACAGTCCCATGCCTTCTAAGCAGGAAGGCATTCCTGCAGCACAACTGAATGCTTGGATTGAAATTTGTGGACAAATGAGTGCTGAGCTGGAATTGACTGACAGCATGTTATCTCCTCCCATACAGAATACTGAAAACTGATTAATGAGTAGCACAGAATCCTTTCAACGTGGAGCTCCTGCTGACTGCAGCTGTAATGTCACAGAGCCCTGTAATGCTGAACAGAGTAAGCAGAAGCTTCTTTAGGACAAGCCCTGTTTAAAATGCAGGATTTTTAGCCAGTTCATCTGTGAGCTGCTATTCCTTCTGATAGTGCTGCCGCTGTCTTGTCTGGGTGGAAGGCAAGAGGTGCTGAGCTTTGGGGTCTGACTTGTGCCTAAATGCCCCCAGCTGATACAGAGGGAATAACTTCAGGAATTCTGTGTGTCACAGTAACATAGTGGGTTCTGGTATCTCGCTGACTGAGCAGCTGGCTTAAGAGGGCTTCTTTCTCATCTATATTTTCCTTTTATAAATTATGCATCTAGAACTGCATTATTTCACGCCATCCCTCATGCTCCTGCTAACAGAGGAGGTCTGGGTGGTTAGATGCGGTGGAAGTGTTCGTGGTAAGGACACAGGCTGTACTTTGAACATCTTTTACTTATCTCAGCCTCCATCACTCATCTGGAGGTTGCGCAGCCTGCACACAGACAGCTTGTGCTGGAGGACTCCTGTTACAGTGTGCATTGCTTGGATCATTGGCCAAGATGAATTGAAATGAAGTCCTCGGGCTAGAGAAATTTAGCAAAATTGTAGTGCTGTCTATAAACCAAGAGGTCAGCTGCTTATTTACTTCATGCTATGTTCATGTATCCCTCCAAAACAGCACCATGTTCTAAGTGATAGTGCTTAGCCTGCAGCCTGGTCTGATATCAGAGCAATCAGCCTGGGGAAGTGTTTTTTTGTTTTGGCTGTTCCTTCTCCTAGTGAAGGGAGTCAGCTCTGCACTGATGTACACATGTGCATGTACCATTGTGGGCAGAAGGCTGCATCAGCCCACGACCCCTCCCTAAAACCTGCAGCCCCAACAATAGCCTGGTGAGGTCAAGCAGCTCAGCGTTGCCCTGTGGTTCTCCCTCGGTCAGGCTTAGCAAGTATTTACCCAGAGAGATATGAGTTTAACTAGCACAGGTATAACCCCAGTGTAAATACTGTAATCCTAGATAGCAGAAGAGGGCCCTTATCTTCCTACATTCAATCCTATAGGCAATGGCTTAACCTCTTCATTGAAAAATGCTGCTCTTTCTGCAGAAGGTATAAATAGAGACACTCTTGGCTCCCAGTGTGTCACAGCTTGCCAGCTCTGTCATTTTTATTACAAGCTTTGCAATATTTACAAGGCTCTAAGGCCTCTCCTGAATTTGGCCTTGAAATAATATATCTGAAAGGAATTATCTTCCATTCTTACCAGGACAGAAGCCCATGGCAGATCTTTTTCACCAGCCTATACCCTTGCCACCCATGTAGGTTTAAAATGGAAGGTCTGTGCCAAAGGAGCCAGTCGGCTCCTTGATCACAGTGCTGGAGAGGCAACTGAAGGGGCAACTGCTGGGCAAAAATATTACACACCAGTAACCAAAGTAAAGCTGCTACAAAACAAATGAGTGATCATTGCTTTATTGTTTTAGGGGGTGATTTTTTGTTGTTGTTTTTTTTGTTTTGGTTTGGTTTTTGGGTTTTTTTTTTTTGTAATTTGTCCTCCCTTTGGTAAATACCCATGTATTAGCTTACTGTACAGCCTCCAGAGGCAGCAAATAGTTGAATGCTGTAATTTATTTACCCTATACCTGTGGCCCATCATAATTTTAATCGTAGAATGACAATTTTTCAGTGTTTCATTACTGTTTATTGCCTGGAGGGACAGAAGCCCGTTCTGATACCTATAGGAACCCAAGACTTGGGGGACATAACATCTTCAAGCACCTTTGTGCCTGGTGTTTTAGGCAACAGATTGCAGACCTAAGCGATGCACTGGAAGTAGGACTGAAGTCTGTTGTTCCCTTTTGCCACGAGCTAACCTGTTTAACATGTGTGTCCTTGAACTAAGCCCTGCAAAAAACCCTATAAAAGAGTTTAGCCTTATGGAGCTGCTCAGTGTTCTGTCCATTTTCTCTAACTTGATGATTTCAGCCTGAAATTAAGGATTATTCAAAATACTGAAAAACAACTTCTAACAAAGAAAGAGTGGAAGGTAAAACCCATTTCCTAGTTAATACTTGCTCAGCCATTCTTCTTTGTGTGGAGATGGGCATAGTGAATGCATAATGCTATTACCTGAGAGGAAATTCCTTCTTAGACTTGTAAATTCCACTAAATACTCTTTTAATCTGTAATGTACCTGACTTCTTTGGAATGAGCTGAAAAGACAGATGTAATTTGAGATGACTTTTTTCTCCTCTTCACTGCTTGTCTTTTCTTTATTCCCAACAGCTGCAGAGTAATAACGAATGATTATTAGAAGAAAGCAGACCATACAGAGCAGCCCTTTTAATTTCATCTTTGCTGCAGTCTGAGAGCCTGCTGTTGGCATGTGTGGAAGCTGGCCCAAAGCCTTCCCTTTTAAATGCCTATTACCCTGACTTCCACGTGAACCCTGTGCTTTTGCAAGCTAATGTGGTTCTAATTCTTACTGTAGAATGAATAGCCAAACTCATAACAGGCATGCAGGAATTGAGTGCCCAACCAACAACACTTGAATAACTGCAGGCAGTGATTCCCAGAGCTGAAGGCAGCCTGTCTCCACCCCAGGGCAGCTGAGGCACGCGGTGGTACCGATGCACTGTGTTTCCTTTTGAACTTTATTTTATGTAAGAATTACAGTTGGAATTAGACTTGCAGTGATGGTCAGCACACTGGTTTTATCTCCAGGTCCTTTGTTCTGCTGCAGCTGTAATCTGGGCTTCCTATCATTACAGATTGCCACCAAAGAACCACTGGAACCTGGCGATGGATATTAAGCGTGTGAAGGACTATATCTACTGGCTGTACTACCAGTACCTGCTGATCACCTGCAGCTATGTGCTGGAGCCCTGGGAGCAGTCTATGTTCCACACCATCACGGTGACTGTTTTCGCAATGGTGGTGTACACGGCGTACGTCTTTGTCCCCATCCACATCCGCTTGGCTTTTGAGTTCTTCTCCCAGATATTTGGGGGCCAGCCCGACAGCACGGTGCCCGTGGTGAACTGAACTTGTCTGAGCAGTGATCAGCAGCTCTCGCAACGTGTGAAATGCAATGTCTTCTACAATTCTGTGTATCCTGAAGAAGTTTTGCGGTGATGAAAATACCATTTTCTCTTAAAAATTACGGCTTGCTTAATCACCGTCACTGACAACCAGAAGAATGCACTGCCTGCTGGCTGCACAGTCCTGGTGAAATCAAACCCAGGCCAGCTTTCGTTGTGTGATAATGAAACTCATCATCTGGAATGCAACACTTCCTAATATTCCACTGCCTCACTCTAAGAAAAATATTCACGTACAATGAGTCCTCTGCATTCAAGAGCATCTTCTAGTCTCTTAACACCTCCAGGACGTAACTTCTTTGGCATAGCAGAAGGCAGGCAGTTCAGAATTGCATGGTTTTTACACTTCCAGCACCCTGATTTCACCACGCTGGCATATGGGAACAGCAAAGGCTGCTCAGGATGGTCGTGAGGAATGGCATGATGGAAAGATGTTCTGTCAGCAGAATACTGTGGCAAAATATGCCGTGCTTCCTTTGACCCAAGGGAGTGAACGTAAGGAGATGAGTAAAACAAAGCATCATTCAAGTGCTAATATCTGGTTATTGGCTACCACTTTTTAACGGATTGGAAATCAGAAGAGAAAGTGATATGAGTATGAACTTGAATCCAGCTGTCTGCATGCAAGTTGCAGCATCTGGTTTTAGATAGTCTAAATAAGACAGTGAAAAACCAGACTGTAGGTGATCTTGCAGTTTGCTGGAAATGACACTAAGAAGCAGAACGGGCTCTGTGTTGCTGCACCCCTGCCACCTCTGAGAAAGGCTGAGCCGTCCCTTATTTCTGCTCCCATTCACTGAGGCAAGCAAAGTGCCTGCTACACCAGGGGAAGATGATCCAGTAAGTAGAGTGGAAGTAATATTTTTAAAACTGCAGGGATGATGCCCGAGTGCTTCAAGAGATCTCCTTTATAAAGAAGAAATGAGATTTATTTTAATTGCCTGTGGGACATTTCTCAAACAGTGAAAGGTTTCTTGGTTTTCTGCTCTCCATTTAAAGCAAATACCAATGCCAAATGATAAGTTATACAGTGCATGTATCAGCTGATGCTACTGTTATTAAAATGAAAAATGAAATGTAAATAGTAGTGCTTTAAAGAATGATGCCTTCCTAAGTTTATTTGGAAACTAAGACATGTTTTGAAGGTTGAACAGATCTGAACATGTGTATGCAGTTTTTCCAGAAAACAATAAAAACTTATTCTTTGGAAACAGTATTTCAATGTTTTCAGCTCTTCCTGTGTTTTCTCCTTACTCATAGGTACACTCACTTTGCCAATACTATTGGATCACAGAAGTGAATGAAATCCCTCGGGGAGAGCCACAGCCTTGCTTCAAATTAAGGCAAAGAATACCTGTAGGTGCTGGTGGCACAGAAACTGAGTGGCTTAGGCTCAATTGAGAGCTGAAAGCTGGGATGTCCTATCAACTTAGCACAACTGTTAGCCAGCAAAGGTGATGTAACACTCTGTAATCACATTTGCAGTAGTAAACGGCACTGGAGGAGATGAGAAATATCAAGTACCTGTGAAAATGTCTATGAAAGCAGACTATGAATAGAAAAAAAGTAACAACCCAAATGCTGGGGTGAAGAAACAGGAAGATTTGCCTAGCAAGTTGGTGCTTGAACTGAAGATAGTTCCCAATATCCTATCCTCAAAAGATTCTACTTTTTAACTAGATAATGTGATGAAGCAAATGCCATGGCACCTTGCCATCAATCACATCTTATTTTCCAGTTTCTCAGAAAGGTTATTTGTTCCCACTGGCATCAAACACAGCCGGCCTGCTCTAGCAGCACAGGGAAAAATGCTTTCTTCAAGGCACGCAAAGGCCGGACCTCATATCTCCAGGAGCACACACCCCAATGTAGTGCTGCAATTTAAACATTTAACTTAAGGCAAACAGAATGAGCAAACAGGCAAATGGGAAATTCCACTCATTTCTCATGGTGGGAGTCCTATACAACACTTCCCTTCCTTATTATCCCTCTTGCCTGCATTTAACTTTGCAGGAGGCGCTTGGGAGATGGCCCATGAAGCCTCACTTAACCAAAACCACTTTTTTATGTATGTTATCAACTTGTTTACAGAATTTCAATGGAGATTTTGTGCAGGGGGAATAGAGGAAAATAACTGAAAATAACTGCTGAAAATAACTTCCTGCTGAAGAGACATTTGAGATTTGTCCAATCCTTCTCACTTTTTGCCTACTTATTATCCAATAGAGTGGGTTCCAGAGAGAGATTCTCAAAGCATTTTGGCACGCGGCAGTAAACAAAACCTTTTTTTTTTTTTTTTTTTTTTTTTTGCCAAATATAAGAGAGAGGAGACAGGATACCACGGTCCACAGCTTGAGACAATACCACAGCACAGGAAACTGCTCCAGTTTTGAAATCCTTTTCCCTATAGGTGAAACCAATCATAATGTTAGAAGACATTTTTCATCACATTGCATCTGAACTTCATGCAGAGACACTTTGTGCTGTAACAGCACCCAGCCATAGGAGGAGGCACAACTGCATTGTGAAGAGTGCAGTGACAGGCTCTGTATGAAACACCTTGGTGAGGCTCTTTTCTCCTGCTTCATTATTTCTCCATTTTCCCTGTAGCTAATTGCTCCATCATTGCCCTATGCTAGTTGTAGTTCAAGCTGACCATAGCAGCTGGAAGCCTTTATACCAAAAAAAGGCAAAACATTAAGAGTAGATAGAACCAATTAAACAAACAAAGGCCGAAATAAAAACCCATTCCAGCTGCATTCACCCTGAAAGTACAAATGCATCATTAAATTAAGCACCGAGATATTTTTGGGCTCAGCGGGCGAGTACTATACCTCCCTTGTTTAAAATTCATTTTCTTAATTTCATTTAATCAAAGCAAGCATTTATCCTGCCTAAAGGTTTCCTGGCCAATTTCATGGCTCACATCCCAAATCCGTTGCAAAGGGTGACCAATGTGCACGTGTCCAAACAAGGAACCTCCAGAAGAGGTTAAAGAAAGTTTCCTTCGACCTTCCTTAGCTGGGGTCTCACATGAGACGTGCAGCAGCCAGCACCATTACCAGCACAGATCTAGCAGGGTTATTTCCATACTATTTGTTGTATTTCTTCTATCACATGACTTAAAATACAGAGCTGGAAATAGGTAGGACAGTGTGTTTTCTTTTTCACTGATCACAGTTCATACCTTCATGGCTTAAAGGGAAGAAAGTATTTTTTTTTTTATAAAGCAAAAAATCTCATCAATGTGTTCTAATTGCTTTCTAAAGGCTCTCTTTTTGTCATCAGTCAGCAGCACACACGATGCACGAGGAACACATACGCACAGAGATACCTCTCCTAACCTACCTGCAGGAGGTAAAAATGACACGTAAAGGGAAATCATCTCATCTCCACAGTTGGAAGCTCCTCTGCACTGCACCACAGGAGGCAGACACTGCCCAGATGTTGTCCTGGTCTTCTCACATGCACAGAATTAGCCCCGTGTGCTGTGCAGTCACAAGAGGACCACAAACACAGCACTCCATGTCTGCCTCCCTGCATCACTTACCCAGGCAATGCTCCATTTTGAGAGTTTCATTTCCCTAATTACTCAGCAGCTAGGAATAAACCTATTTAAGCCATCATAGCAGTGTTTCCCGGAGCACACGAGGAGCAGCCATCAGCAGTCCCTAAGAACACACTTACACAAACACACACAGCATCAGAAAGAGGTTGCCAACATTGGGCTGATTGTTGCTGATGGATTTCTGCACCCCAGGGCAGAGATGTGGACAAGGGGCAGCGTGCCAGGCTGAGCCAGGGAAAACTGGAGCAGAAAAGGGTCATTTTCAAATGAAATATTACTGAACTCTTGAGGACTGTCCCGCATTCGTGGAAAAGGATTATGTCCAATGCTGTACCAAAAGCAGTGCTGCCCTCACATGTGTCAGCTCCTACCCAAGTCATCTTCATTATTTGCTCCCAAAATACCCAACCCCAACTGTATCGGGAAGCCACTGCTCTTATCCCACCACAAAATGCTTGCTGCATGGAGCCCACATCCCTGTGTTTGGTAACTCCAGATATCCTCCTAGCCAAGATAAGGTAACTTACTTATCGGGGCTCTGTGTGTACTGGGGTATTGACAGCAGCAGAATTTGGTGACAAAATATAACAAATAGAGGCACTCCTCTCCTTTGTGGTCACCAGTAAGGGACAAGGGCAGGCTGTAGCAGGCCTGCAGGACAGCAGGTACCCATACTACTCCCCACACTGCACCAAAGCAGGTGGGCTCCTCATTCTTTCTAGAAAAAGGAAATGGTTTGTAGGATGGGATGGCTCATCAGACAAAGTGGATACAATATCACAACTAGAAGACAAACCTGTCATCTCTTCTGCCACTTGAATTACTCTGTGTCCATTAGATAGCACACAGCTGCTCACGATGTTTTCCTGCACAAGCCTTGTGTGCCCCACTGGGATCACAGCAGCTGTAAGAAGGGAACCAACACAGCTCCTTCACCATCTTCCTTTACATACAGCAATGAAAACTTGTCCAGTGCTTGGTTCAAAGCACGACCACTTATTCCTCAGCATGAGCAACATTCTGCCACTGCATTAAAACATCCCAGGTTATGAAAACATCTCTCGGCAGCTTTCATGGGAACACCTCAGCTCCAACACTATGATTCACGGGCAGAGGTTAGAATTAACTCTGAGACTTTTGTCATTGTTGGTGTCTGCTCCACCCTTATTTCAGAGGCCCTCGCAGCAGTTGCTACATCACTAGCTGACAGCTGATAAATCATGCTGATGCTGATGTTCCAATACAGCGAGCTGAGCATGTTCCAGAGCTGTTACTGGGATTACTGAGGCCTCCTGAGATGGGGATAAGAAGCTCTGAGGTAGAAACAGGCTGTAGAAATCACTTCACATGGCATGAGCTTTGCTATACTCCCCCGGTTACCAAGAGCTATTAGTCTTGGTTGAAAAGATGCATGTGCACCCTTGGTATTGGAATCATGATGCAGCCTACTGCTGGTACCCAGCCAGGCAGGACAGAAAAGACAAGAACGAGGGCAGAGAGGAGAGCAGAAATATCAATTTAATGGAAAATGGGGTAAATCTGGCAAAACCATAAGAAAATTCAGAGTTTGCCTTGTCACACTGACTGAACAAGGAGGGAAATGGGAGGAAAGGCAAATGGTGTTGGGAACAGACATACGTCAGCTGGGGTGATGTTTCAGTTACTTCTGACAGCTCCTATCTTTGCTTCATAATTATGCAGCAGATCAGAAACATCTCATTATTTCAAGGTCATACTTGTGGATGAGTTACATGCCATGAATCTTGATCAGCTTTAGATGTTAAAAAAAGAGAACAGGAAGAGAAGTTGCTGGTAAATGTACATCAAGGATTATCTGACTCAGGACAGCAGAGTCCAAAGTCCAGATCCAGCACTCCTAACGTCAGAAGAGGGCTGAGACAGTGCTGCAGCAATGCAATTAAAAATGGGGTGACAAGGCACAGTGCACAGCCTCACCCACAGCCTGGCAGCAGAAAGAGCATCTATCAGTTCTTGGTGTTCCTCACAGCCACCCTGTGCAACTGGAGAAGTCTGGTAGCCCACAGACATTAATTATTTGCCACAAGTGCAACTACTGAGTGATTTATGAAGCCAAAGCTGGAAAAATGATGGTGCAAGGTGAGCAGACGCATCCTACTCTACTCATCCTGGTGCTTTGCCTGAAGGCAGCACCTGATATTCACTACAGGTATTTTACTCCAGAATACTCAAATCCCAAGAAAATCTCTCCTAATCACACATGAATACCTTTGACTTCCCTTTCTAGTATTTCTTCTCGTTGTAGAATAAAAGGCACAGCTTGGTGAAATCAAGCAGCGTCATCCCACTGTTCTGGTGTGAGTACCTACAGTCAGCACTAGGCTCTGCTGTCAGCACTGAACCAAGAAATCCAAGGGCTCCCTGTATTAAAGCATTCACACCTGGATAGGCACAATTAATTTGTAATCCATCAGTCCAAGTATCTCAGTATCCAGATGCTTAACATAGATATATTTTGGTGGCACCAAAACACTTTCAGAATTCAATTTGACATCAGCTTTGTAGCCTGAATTACTGCACCATCTAAAATCCACTCGATCCAAACATCAATACAAAAGAAGAGGTCCCAGACACTGAAGCAAGCATCTTATGGCAACAACCCTGGGTATTTGGCCTGTTTTTCCCAAGAAACCTTTAACAAAACTAGCATCACTGTAACTGCTTTTTTATATATAAATGCATTTGCTCTTAAATAAATCATGAGCTGCATGCATTAGTAGCAGGTGTTGAAGTTTCCACTCATGAAGAGCAGTCTACAGCCCGTGCCTTTATATCAAAAGCCCATCGCACACATGATAAGTTTCAGTTTTGCAATTTTATAGCAAAGCAATACTTGCATGGGCACCTTTTAATAAGGATGTGTCAGATATCCCTGTCGTGCTTGTGCCAACATGATAGCAGAGGTGGAAAGAAAAATTCAACCCACTAAAATTGCGACACCTCTTCCCAAGAATTTATACTGCTGAATAATTATAAAACGCATATACCATCAGTGAAGCCTGATGCAAGCAAAAAGGGGGGAAAAATGAAGAAGAAAGGTCTAATTGCCATTACATTAGTCAAATCTGCTACTTCAGTAACATCTTAGATTACAGCTGCTGTGATGCTCACTGCTAAAATGCTCAAGTGTTCTGGCAGAGCCCCTTATCCTCCTCTTACACATCTTCCTTTCCTTCGCAGAGTGGGATCGCTGTTTCTACTTGTTTTAGTTTCTGTTTTAACCAGTAACATCTCCTTTCCTTTCCACTCATCCCCTGTGAATTATCCACCTTTGGTTCTTCCAACCACTAATGGGCCTCCAACATTCTCCTGATGTTCCCACCCACAAAAGGGTGGAAGGAGGAGATCCAATGCACATCCCAACCAAAGGATGGGGAATACAAGCTTGTTTCCATAGCAAGCTGACCAAACTCTTTTCTGACTTCTTCTCTGCTTGGTTCTGTCTCCAGCCAGCTGAAAATGAGGAAAGACTGGGACATGTCAACAGCATCCACAGTTTTTACATACAGTTTTTTAACAGACATGATGTGCAATCCATTTTACCTATACATCGCTCTCTTCATGTCTTCATGGAAGAGAACTCAAAGTGAGAATGCCTGAAAATATATAAGTGAGCTCTATAAAAAGACACACACTTACCAATGGCAGTGCCCAGTGTTCCCACTGCCCTGACTCCTCTCCTGGCAGCTCCAAGCCTCCGAGCGCAGCACACCTTTCACCAGGTCTCCTTTAGCCCACTGATGCCTTTAAGATGGCTATAGATGAGAATGGAAGATTACAAAGGGCTGATGGAAAGCAAACAGCTACCGTACAATAGTCTCAAAGATTCCTGTTATGATCCGATGAACAAATATTTACCTTTTTATAACAAATATTTCTGAGACTGAGGTTCAGGTCTAGTGCATCCTGTTACAAGTAACAAGCATTCCAGTAGTAAAGCAAGACTTCCTGGTTCCTGTCCGTACTTTTGCTTAAAATAAAATTGCTGGCATGGCTGGCCCCCAGCCCTGGTAAACAAGGTTGGACCGAGTGATACGAGCAGTCACAATCTTCCACACTAAAAGAGAAAAATGACAGTGAGATGTGGGTAAGTCGGATGGATCCATGGGAATGGGTGGCACCCTGCACAGGTTCTTGTATGCCAGCCTCACAGGACTGTGCTCCTGAAAAGAGAGAGCAGACTCTGCAACCTCAGCATGAATGCCAAGCATTACAAAACAAGGGGGAATTAATCAGTTAAGAGGGTTCATTTGACAAAATAGCACATTCATAAAACAGTGTAGAGGCTGAGCTACTGATTTCTCCTGTAAAAGCTTTGGTTTGTGTGGTTATCAAGCATCACTGGCCTCTAACGTTGGACAAGCACAAAACAGAGGACTGGAGCTGTTAATTAACAGCAGATAGCACAAGGAGAACATTCCCTTGTAATATCAACGCCTGAGAGGATTTGATTTCACAAACCACAGACATATCCCTGTTCAAGGAACCTGTTCCAAGTGATGTTCTGGTTTGGGTTATTTTGTTGTTCTCTTAAGGGTTACTGGGAAAAAAATCCACCTGTTCCTAACGCCATGAGAGGTACAGCACTGACTCTTACCAGGCTCTGAGAGTTTAGAAAGAGGAGGATGTCTTCCAGCATAACGTTGCTACAGGCACCTGCTGTACCTCCGACTGCAGTAGCAGGACAGGGTTTGCTCACAGCAAACCTTGGGATGTGGATGCTTGGGAGCACCCACACTGCTCCGACATCCAGCAAGACTGAGAATTACCTCCCTCTGCTGACAAAAGACAGCACTGATCCACGGTGCTGGGGTAGCCTTTGCACAGCCTGAGTTTAACCTCACTCTTCAACATTATGCAAGGACACCCTCCACTTCCAAACCGTGCTGGATTGAATAAGCTTTACATGCAAATGCCACGGATTGCATTACCTAATTAAAGGAAACTGAACCTCAGATACCTGCGTTGCAACGAAGCTCATTAAAGCTTGATGATGTAAGGCACAGGTTTTATCTAATGATCAGCTGCAGGTGGAGTGACACAATATGCAGACTCCTGCTGCAAAGCTATTTTAAAGCAGCTTCATCTCAGGTCTCTTTGTTCTTGCCTCTGAAGTTCAGCACTAATAATGTTTGCGGCTCACACTATAAATTGGATCGCTAATTGGGTTCCTTAGAAGGAATTGAAGAAACAGGCAAAAAGTGGAAATAACTGGAGCACTATCCCAGTACATTCAGTGCAGATTATCTCCCAGAAGGCTGTGCTTGGAAGCGTCATGTCCCAGAGGAATTAGGTGATGTTATTCCTCCGACCCACAGCACTCCTCCAGGCCACAGAAGACGAGCTGAGCAGCACCTCTTCCCAAACACAGTCTTGCAAGCACTTCATTGTTGGGACTGTTAGTTCACAACTTCCCAGCAGCAACAAACAGGCAATAACCAGATTAATCCTTAACTGCAGGTGCAGAAACAAGGCTGCACAGGAGGAACAGCCTGCAGGAGATAAGAAAGCAGCCAGAAACATCAGCAATCCATGCTGGGTGTGCGAGGATGCCCTGCAGCTCAGCAGACAGGAGCTACTGTTGCATTCTGGGGGAGAAGATACTGAATTTAGCTGGAAGTTATCAACCAGCATGCAGGCAAAGCACAGGCCATTCCCATAAAAGAAGGCCTCCTCCAGCTCTCAGATGCCCTGCATCCCCAGCCCTTGGCCACAGCCCCACCTTCATTTCCTCACTCCAAGTACTGAATATGCTTTTGTTATTTGTCAGCTCTCTGAATGGAAACTACTTCAATCCTCCCAATTATTATTCGATGCAACAGGAAGATAAGTGAAATTGCTAGGAACGTATGCTTGTTTAGAACTTTGATAGCTAAAAAGAAATAGAGTTATTATCATCACAACCCTAATAAAAAGTAAATCTGTCTATAGTTCCTATTGCACAGCCTTTCCCATGTATCCATGTATACTTTTACAACACTTCTAGAGTTGTATCATGGCAATTTTATTGCTCACTTGATAGTGCCAAACATCCTAGAAGCTGCACATGTCGCTCTGTATCTCAAACTTATTTCACAGCAAAAACTCATTTAAAAACAGCGTGTTTGCTTTTGTCTGTAGATTCTTCACATGTAAGTTAACCTGGTCAATGAAAGAGCAGCCCAGGGCAGGCCAACACCTCCAGAACAAGCTGCTTTCTGTTGGGAAGTCACAGCAGCTCTGCAAGGAGTTCTAAAGGCTTCTCCAGGAGCTTCTTGGACACCTTCTATCCAGTTTATATGAGGAAACAGTGACCTCATCTGGTCTGTTCAATTTATCACAGGACCATCTTTCGCATGAGTTTTTTCCATTCTCTACTTCTTCCATTTATTGATGTTCCTACTGGAAATGAAGGTGCTGCAGCCAGCTGCTGTGGCTGGCACATCTCCACCATCTCTGGCACATCTCACTGCCCCAAGACCATGATAACACTCCCTATTGGAAATAATTACTTTTTATTATGCTGCTTCTGTGCCACAATGAAGACATCACTTTCAAAATGCAGTAGTGACTCAGTAATACCCCCTGAAAGGCTCCGGCACCAAATAGTGACCTCAGAAGCAGCCAGTGGTGCTCACCCCATTTGAACAATTGGAGCTCCGCAGAGGCACAGATGGAGAGGACTATCAAGTACACACTACAGTATTCATTTCTGAGACACTCACCTGTTAGCCTGTACATCCAACCGGAAAGAAAAAGTGACATTTTAAACCACCCTAAATGGGGTCTGGGAGAGGTGGAGCCAAACTCCACTCCTTTCAGTCACACAGGTACATTGCCTTCACCTGTGCTCCTGTGGCTGACTCAGTGCTCACCTCAGGTGACCAATCAGAGGTTCAGGCCGTGATTCAGCAGTTCCTACACAATCCCCGAACTATGCAAAGAAAAAGGTGCAACAAAACCTCCTGCACACTCCTTGCCATGCTTCAGGCCTCTGGGAGCCCCGAGGAGTAATTAACAACACACCATGCACTGCAACGCCACGTCAGTTTCAGACAGCAGCAGTCACAGAAGGAGGAACACCGTTTTTCACCCTCACCCACTCCACTCTCAATCATTACTACAGGAGCAGCTGGCAGCAGAGAGCTGACAGCTTTATCACCCAAGCTGCCACAACGAACAAAGCTTTCACAAAATTCACAGCAGCACCCTCACAGTTCCATAACTCCTGCAGCTCCTGACTGAAAAAAGGATATTAAACAGAGCCATGAAAACCACAATGTCCTGATGAGTTACCATCCAGAGCTTTAGACAGCAGCTCCATAGACATCTGCAGCTTAAAGAATAATCAAAAACATTCAGAGCTTCAGCCCATATCAGAAATATAATTCTGGCAGTGTTTCTTCCTTCTTTTGTGTCTCCAGAAGGTAAGCAGTTGTTGCATTCCTTACCTGGGGCTCAGGGCAGGGCTGGGTGGGCACCCAATCCATGGGGGCTGTGCTGAGCTCAGGGACAGTTCAGGAAATGAGTGCTGAGATCAGGCAGAGAGAAGAGCAGTGGGAACAAAGTGGACTAATAGTGGAAACTGCTACATGGAGCAATTTCTCCTCCTGGTGACTTCACAGAAGATGTCCTTTCCATAAATAACATGCTTTGTCCTCCCCCTCTTGCAACATGAGAGTCACCAAGCGAAAGCTTGTAATTAATAACAAGTGTATAATTTCACAAATCAAAGCTTGAGTGATCCACCTCTGGTCAGGAAGAAAAACTACAGCACTCACTGTAAGGAGAGGTTCCAAGGAGCACACAAAAGAAACTTCACAAAGTACTTCAAAACGTAATCTTTGGGTTTTTGCTTCTTTCTTTTCCAAACAGCATGGGCTGTAATACATCTCCAGAGATGCCCACAGAGAGATGCAAAACTGTGAACACTCTGGGAACACAACCTGTGATTTTAATCCCCAAAGCAACTCTTCCTTTTAGGGTACTGTGGCACTAAACAGACCACATGCAAGGTGTTGATGTGATTCTGCTCTGTTTTTTTTCCACCGCACAAAAACGGACTGCAGAAAACCAATATTCACCTGAAAACCACACATGGAGTCTAATCCAAACACTCCATACCGAGTCCTGCTTCTGATCTAAACCATTATGTAAACCTAATTAATGAATTACAATAGTTGACAGCAATCCGCTGGGTGGTTGTTTTTCCTTCAGTTTTGCATTAGGAATGGATCCAGGAGGAATGAAGCATCGGTGGCTCTGATTTTCTGCCCCTGCTGAAGTTCAGCACTGCCCTCTGAAAGCAAAGGAAAAGTTCTTAACAGCGGGTGATGAGTGCAGCCAGACCCTTCATCACTTGTGTCGCTTAATTGCCTGGCAGCTGCAGCAAAGCTGCCTGTGCTGAAGGCAGAACAACAGGAAGAAAGAAAAGAAAGATAGGTTAAAAAGTAATTTCATCAGAAACGATAGATAAATAAAATGTAACCCTGGCACAGAGCAGCAGAAGACGAAAAGTAGGAAATCAAATGTTTTAACCGAGGACTTCTGCCCGGAGAAAGCAAAAGTACACTCCTGCCGGCGGACTTTTCCATCCTGAGTAGACAACCGCAATTTAAAACGCTTCTTTCTAAAGAAAAATTCACTTTTTTTTTCCGGGAGAGACCCCTCTCTGCCCCAGCGGCGCTGTTCCGCGGCGGCAGCGCCCCCTAGCGGCCGCTGTGCGCATCGCTCCCGCTCCGCTCCGCTCCCCTCCCCTTCCTCTCCCGGCCGGAACCCGTTGCTGCCCCCGTTGCACGCCGGCGCTCCTCCTCGCTATGGAGTACCTGGCTGCCCCCGCGGCGCCCACGCAGGGCAATATGTGAGTGGCGTGGCCGGGCTCGGGTGGGTGGCTGGGCTTGGGTTGCGGTGGCGGTTGCTGACTGTCTTCTGCTCTGTTCCTAAGCCTCTGCTGCCACTGCGGGGTGGCCATCCCGCCCAACCCGGCCAACATGTGCGTGGGGTGCCTGCGGGCACGCGTGGATATCACCGAGGGCATCCCCAAGCAGCTCGGCGTCAGCTTCTGCAAGCAGTGCGAGAGGTGGGAGCCTCGTGGTGGCCGGGTGAGAGGTGTGGGTGCTGCACCGGGGCTGCCACGGCCACGTGGACGGTCACGGTCACGGGAGGGATGGGCTCTGAGCACTGATGGGGCTGTGGGTGTCCCAGCACCTTGAGGGGAGTGGCAATGAGGGCCTTTAAGGGTCCCTCCCAACCCATACCGTTCTCTAACAGCACGTGTCGGGTACATATGCAGTCGGGACCATCAGCTGGTGGGAATCCCTGCAGCTCTCACTTGAAATTGACAACGCATATGATGACACAAAATAGCCCTTGCATCTCCCACTCAATTCTGGGTGTTACATCCAGTGTTCAACCCCCTACACTCAGTTCTGGGTGTTACATCCAGTGTTCAACCCCCTACACTGAGTTCTGGGAGTTACATCCAGTGTTCTACCCCTTTAAGGTTTTTTTGGGTAAATGAACGCCATAGAGTGTGGCCAGCAGGTCAGGGGAGGTGATCCTTCCCCCTCTACTCTGTTCTGGTGAGGCTCCATATAGAATGCTGTGTCCTGTTCTGGGCACCCCAGTTCAAGAAGGATGTGGGGTCTTCCAGAAGGAGTCCAGAAGAGGATCACAAAGATGGTATGGGTCCTGGAGCATCCCTGTGTAAGGAAAGGCTGAGTAACCTGGGGCTGTTCAGTCTGGGGAAACAAAGACTAAGGAGGATCTGATTCATGTTTATAAGTATCTGAGGGGAGGAGGGAGGTAAGCAGATAAGGCCAGGTTCTTTTCGGTGGTGTGTAGCAATTGGACAAGGAGTAGTGGCCTGAAACTTGAATACGGTTCCATACAAACACGTGAAAAAACTTCAGTAAGGGCAGATTGCCCAAGGAGGTGGTGGTGTCTTCTTCTATGGAGTTATTCAGGATCATCTGGACCTAACCTGTGAAATCTGTAGGAACCTGCTTTAGCAGGGGGGAGTTGGACTCGATGGTCTCTTGAGAGCCCTTCAACCTCTGTCATTTTCTACTGTATAAGTTGAGGAATTTATCACCTTGTCATACTGCAAGCAGACGGCAGGTGCCAGCATCACACCAGCTTTGGCACTGCCATGCTCTCAGATCTCAGTTACATGGAAAAGATTTTGTGGCTGAGGGATTAGTGTGGATGTGGAAAACATCCTTGTGGAAATCTTTGATATGTTATTCAAGTGTAATAGTATGCAGATAGCTATTGAGCTAATAGCAGCACCGTGTATGCTAGGTTGCTCTTTACCTAGTACATTCATCTTCTTTTATGGAAGTAGGAAGGTGTCCTGTAGGGCTAGGAAGCTTGAAATGAATGATGTGATGGTATGTGAAAGGAAAAAAGACAGCAAATTGGTGAGGGCAGCTTAAACCTTATTCGTTGAGGGAGGAAAAAGCTGTAGCTGCACACCGAGTATTCACACTGAAAGTTGTTGCTTATCTTTTAAATGACTTAGTCTGTTGAAGCCACATCATATGTTGGAATATGTTTTCTTTATGATAGGTATCTTCAGCCTCCAGGAACCTGGATTCAGTGTGCCTTAGAGTCAAGAGAACTTCTTGCTTTGTGTCTTAAAAAAATTAAAGCTTCTCTTAGCAAGGTGGGTAGTGAATTTGTTAGTATTCCACAGCATGTCTGTTAGCACTATCTAAAGTAAAACCCAGCTAACTCCTGTAGGCTTCCATTCTTCCAGAGGAGCCACTGGTGTTGGTATAGAGTTTGTTAACTGCTTTATAGGGAGCACAATAACAATCTGATCTCATACAGTTCATTGGAGGAACAGTGTCCTGTACCATAAGTTTGTGTTTTCTGTTAGCTATACCATAAGCTTGTGTTTTCTGTTAGCTAGAGCTGCTTGTTGTTAACACTGAGCCCATATTTAACCCCACTGGCAGGTCAGGCTGATCGATGCAGGCTTTATTTGGACTGAACCACACTCGAAGAGACTGAAGCTGAAATTGACTGTTCAGAAGGAGGTAACAGAAGTATAGAAATCTGCGTGTAGTTTTCTTTAAACTTTTGTGGCAAACAGTATCATTTTTATTGTTTTTTGTTCGTTTGTTTTTGTTCCTTCCAATCCCTACAATTCTGTGATTCTCTGATACTTAAATTGTGACAATGGGCACCTGGATGGCAAAATTTGAAGGATGTTATCAAGCTGTCCCAGTAAAACTGTTGAAACTTCTGTTTTGCAGGTGATAAATGGAGCAGTTCTTCAGCAAGTATTTGTGGTGGAATATCTGATTCAGTCTCAGATGTGTGAAGACTGCCATAGGATTGAAGCTAAGGATTTCTGGAAAGCTGTAGTTCAAGTCAGGCAAAAGGTAGAGGCAAACTGAGTTTTCAGTTGTTGATGGCAGAACAATAACTCAGAGAAATCTTTGGATCGTTGTCTCATTTTCTCAGGAGAGAATGTGCTTACATTTGGCCACCACCATGGTAGTAAGTTTAGTGATTTTTCTTGCTGGTTTTAGTTTAGAATTTCTTTTTTCTGTTGTCCAGTGTTAATAATACGTTCTTTCTTAGTTGAAGGCTTGCAGGTGGATCTTATGTGAATCCTTAAATATCCTTCCTTCTGTATTTTAAAGCACTGCTGCAAACAGTGGAGCGGATTGTTTATAAATATTTCAGTCTTCTTTAAAGAAAAAGGTATCTTTAGCAACAGGTTATGCAGAAAAAGGAACAGAAGCCTTAAATAATTTGGTATAAATAGAGCACATCTATCCCAACCAAAAAGACCTCGGAGATTTTGGACTTTTCTAAACATTTATTCTCCAACAGTACTGCATTTGCTCTAGGTGGTTCTTAAATGACTTTGATGGATTTATTTTGGCTTCGTTATAGACTCTGCACAAAAAGACTTTCTACTATTTGGAGCAGCTGATTTTAAAACACAGGCTTCATCAGAACACACTTCGCATCAAGGAAATCCATGGTGAGACAGCTTGTTAATGTGGAGGTAGAATAGATGAACCTGTTTTATGGCACTTGCATTAATAGCTACGTACAGGGAACCAGAAGAGTGTTCTTTTCAAATCCATTGCATAGTTAAGTTCATCAGTCTTCTTTTTGTTTCTTCCCTCTCAGATGGCCTGGATTTTTACTATTCATCAAAGCAACACGCTCAGAAGATGGTAGACTTTCTCCAGTGTACAGTTCCGTCTAGGTATGTCATTTGTATCTATTGCCCTCCCCAAAAGCTTTGGGGAAATATCTGTTATCCTTCATTTTAAACCAGTTATGTGAGTGAAAGTGTAATTAACCCATGTTCTAGTTAAAACAGGCAAAACCCTTCCTGCAGAAGTCTCATGTTTTCCATTTGGGTATTGTGAAGCCACCCTTCTTGCATTTTTCTAATTCCTTAACGAATTTGCTGTTTGTAGCTGTATGCTGCACTTAGTGCTGATTATCTTCTCTCTCAAGTAAAGTCTTTCTTGCTACTCGAAGGCTCTGTTTTTATGTTCTATAGATCGAAATCGTCCCAGCGCTTGACCTCACATGATGTTCACAGTAACATCTACAACTACAAAAGCACTTTCTCTGTGGAAATAGTTCCAGTATGCAAGGTAGCTTTTTTCTGTTTCATCTCCAGGGTATTGAATGAAGTGAGTGGAGTTTGGTTTTGCTGACAGAGACATGATGTAATGTATGTGTGGGGGAACGGGAGGGTTTACTCCTTGCCAAGCTTGAAGCTTAGGTAGCAGAGAAGTTATTGGAGGGTGTCGGGCAGGACCTGGAAATCTAAAGTATAAAAATCCATATTTCTGATTTCTTCAAAAGCTTGATTAAAAATTAAAGAGATGTGAATGTGAAATCTTTTCTCTTTGCATGCAGGACAACGTCGTATGTCTGTCGCCAAAGCTGGCACAGAGTCTTGGTAACATGAGCCAGATCTGTGTGTGCATTAGAGTAACAAGTACTGTCCACCTCATTGATCCTAGCACTCTGCAGAGTAAGTTGTGGTTTTTTTTCTACAGTATGGCTGCACGTGTTGGAAATCTGCTGGCACAGTTTACAGTTTACTCTTATTTGCTTATTTTTGCACTTTACTGTTGTAAACGTATTTGTGCACTTGCTGACATAGAAATGCAGTAGCAAGCGAAGGAAACCTCTAAACCTGATTTCCTCAATGTCCTGGGAAAATGCACAGGGTTGGTACAAGGTTCATGGATGCTGCAGTGCTCTGCCAAGCACTTAGATTTGTCAGGGATATGCCTCTCAAAGGAGAAGACCCCTCTGTATTTTTTTAATGTTTATACGATGCAAAATACCCCTAATAAGCCCTACATCCCAGGGAATTATTTTTGTGAATAAAAAGTCCATGCTTCAGAATGTGATATGTGTCTTTGTCTGTCTCACATCATCACCTGGCTGTCGTAGCCAGAGTTGACATTATATTTTGTGTCCCAAATAGTTTGTTATCATTACCAGTTTTGAACATTGAATTTGAATGCATTGCAGTTGCCTACGTTTTTGCTAATGCTTTGTTTTAGTTGGTCTGGAAGGAACTTTCTCCCTTGTGATGGTCTTTGCTGGCTCTTGATTTTTCCAGTTGCTGAAATTGATGGAAATACCTACTGGCGCCATCCTTTCAATAGCTTGTTCAACCCGAAGCAGCTTGAGGAATTTATTGTTATGGATATCAATCGAGTTCAAGAAAAGAAGAAGCCTGCAGGTGCAGGGGCAAGATCAAATAAAGTAAGAGTTCCTGTGGATGTTGTTTTGCTTTGTCCATTATGAAGATGCTAGTTCTACTTTTAACGGGTTATTTTCTATTGAAGAGTTTAAGCTCTACTTGCTAGTGCCATTACAGAAATTATTTTATGCTAGCTTTGCAGCTCTTCAATTACTCTTCTTTTTTTTCTGAAGCACAGAAACATTTCATATTAATTGGAATTAGTGAACAAGTGCCAACTGTTTTTTCTCTTTCAAAAGATAAAAGTGATGGAAAGTTATGAAGTGAAAAAGAAAACCCACGTCTGGGTACAGAAACAACAGTGATCCAATTCCTGAGAAGAGCAATTGCTGTGTTGATTTCCTTAGTTTTATAAAGATGAGAAAATAACAGTAGCAAGCAATATGTTGGTTTTCTGTTACAGAAAGCTTAATTGCAGCTGTATTTTAACACAGTCATATAGCAGTACAAATGTTTTTAACTGCATTTCTTACAAGAGTGTTTGTTTTTCATTCCTCAAGCACACGCTGGCTGAAGCCTGGGTAAAGAAAACCTCAGAGCTGAATACAGATCATCAGTATTTCTGCTGCACTCACTTGGGACACATTCTGAATCCTGGTGACCTTGTCTTGGGGTCTGTTCTGTTTCTTGGTTTTGATTTGAATGAGCCATTCTGTAGGTTTGGGCCTCACAGCAGGAATTTTGGTGATGGGTTTGCCCAGGAAGCTTGAAAGGTTTTTATATGTGGTTGTGGAAAGGAAGTTTTGAGTCTTTCGGGGGCAAACAGAAGGAAATATTGGCACCTGATGACTTAATTCTATTATTTGTATGCTAGGGAGCTGGAATGGTTATTTCAGATCTCACTACTGACTTGGATTCTGTACATGCCTGTGTATTATCAAGAACGTTTTGAGTTTTCTAAGTGAAATCTGCAGAAGGAGTAGAATCTCTCATCTTGGCTGTGAATAGTTGGTTATCGTACAATTAAACTCCTAGCAGAACTCATGCCATACAACTAGCTGCTGGTAGACTTCTAAAGTGCAGATGAGAATAACGGTTCAGATTCAGATGAGAGAGATTTTGAAAATGCTAGGCAAGGTCAAAGTAAGTTAAAGGCATATGACCTAGAGTTCATTTTTCTACACTTAAAATAAGTATGAGCTACCCATTTTCATTTTAGGTTTGACTTGGCCAACTGTAACTTGAATGATGAGTTTGTGAATAAGATGAGCCCACACAATATCCCTGATGTGGTAAGATCATTTTCTCTCTACAAATTCCTCTGCGTTACTCAGGATAATATAATGGCTTTATATCAAATATGCACTAGTTCCCTGGTGCTCAAGGAAGGAAATGTTAACACCGAAAATTGAATAGAATCCAACCAGTGAGAATTATTTTCTCACTACTTCTATTTTAGAGAGGTGTTTATATAATCCATTTTCCTTAACCTACCTTACTCGTTGTTCACATTACCCTGTGCTGTGTGGTGAAAACTCGTATCTCCAGTGTACACCCCTTCAAGAAATAAAAGTTTCTGAACACTTTGGTTCGAATTGAAAAATGCTATGTGAATTCTATTTAAAACATTTTAGTGCCAGACTGGCAGAAGTACAGGTGTCATATGTTACTGTCCTGAGTTTGTTTGTAAGACTGAGTCTGCCATTTGTTCTCCTGATTTTACAGTTGCCCAAATTTATACTTGGGTGTTGCTTTAGTTTTTTAAAGTGTGTCATCAGCTGCATATGATGGTCTGTGTGTATGTAAATGTCTGTGGATTTTTCACTGTAGGTATTGATAAAGAAGAGCTATGACCGTGTCAAACGCCAGCATCGTAGAAACTGGAAACTGAAAGAGCTGGAAAGAGACAGAGAAGGCATGGATACAGATGATGAAAGGTTCAGTATTGACCGTGAAGCTTTAAAATCCTTTCTACCTAGGATAGCATGCAGAGTCTAAAAATAGCATTCATCACTTTCTGCTAAGGATTAACCCCCCAGTGTAATGCCTTACTGACAGTTACGAGGGCATGAGCAAGTGCTGCTGGTTCTATAGGAGCATGGTGATTGCTGGTAAAATAGGATAGGTTCTGAAGAATAGCATCTCTGCATCTTCACCCCTTCTCTAGTGTAGGAAGTGCTTTAAACATATGTATGCACCTTACCTATGCTTTTAGAATACTCTTGTCTTGACTATTGAATTTTCAGGGAAGGTGGATACTGAGGTGATTGGTGGGGGGTCAAGGAATGAACTAAATTACGAGTCTTAAAGGTAACCCTGCAATCAGATGTATTGTTTCTTCAGAAAAAAATAACCATGAGACAGACAATGAATATCAGAGGTGTTGTGTCTGTACCTTATGGCTGCTGGCTTTTTAGCTAAGGTTTGCTTTTTTGAAAACATGTTTGTCATAGTTTGTTCCATGGCAAAGCTAAAACAGCGGCGGCGGATACTAAATAGTGTCCAATTCAGTGGAAAAAAAATGAGGCAATTAGAGTTAAATGAGGACAGGCAATTTAAATGTTCTTTGGAAATGAGTAGGTGCTAATAGGTATCCAAAAGAAATGGAAGAAAGGCAGAAAGAATGAGTTGGCAATGTAAGAATGTTATCAGAAGGCACAACTGAAGGACTGCTGTCCTGTCTTCTGGATTTTTTTCTTTCATTTGTGTTATAAATTTGCATAAATGCAAAGGGAAAGTGAGTAAATACCTTAAACCTTGTTTACAGACAATACCAGGACTTCCTTGAAGATCTGGAAGAAGATGAGGCCATAAGGAAAAACGTCAATATTTACAGAAGTAAGGCCTCGTTTACAATTGAATTGCCTGTAATTATGATCATAACTTTTTGAGTGAAAATACTCTTGCTGAAGCTCTGTACTTGGATCTTTGAACTGCTCATTCTGGGAGAAGTGCTGTAATGTAATAGCATGAGGTATCTCATATACGTTCTTGTCACTTCCTTGCCTTTAACATGGAGATAAAAGCCTATTTTCATGGGCACTCATTGGCATTTTCCAGGAAGGTGAGCATTATTGTTCAGAGTTGTTGGAATTTACGAGGGAGTTCATTTGCTTGTTACTTGTTTTCATTCGCTTGGGGTTGTTCAGGTTCTTTTGTTTTTTGTTTCTTTTGCTTACCTTTTCTTTTTTCATTGTTGTTTTTTTTTTAATTGATTTTTTTTAGATGTAGACATACCAGTGGAGAGTGACACGGATGATGATGGGGCCCCTCGGATCAGCCTGGCTGAAATGCTGGATGATCTCCATATTTCTGAGGATGCCACTGGTGGGGAAGGAGCCACTATGATGACAGAATGAGCAAAGTGCATTAAGCAATGCAATCAGAGTTTGCCTGAGGAGGAGAATGTACCCCATATAAGCAAACATGATGAACTGTGATCACATGAATTTGAAAAGTAATGTTTTGCCTACAACCATACCTCTAAATCACATCTCTGAATTAGTACTTCATATATAATTACCTAGAAGATCAGCAATTACAGTTAAGCTTCTGTGCAAACATTGTAATATAAGTTCCACAAGCTCTTCTCCTTGCAACTTCTGTAGGGTAAAGACCAGGTGACTAACTTCAGGTTCATCCACTGAGAATATTAATTGAAAATATTAATTGTCCTGCACCTAAGACTGCTAATAAAGAAAAATGTCTATCTGGAGAGATTTTGCTAGACTTGTAGGTAGAATACCTTACCTACTGTTTATTGTTTTCATTTCTTTACCTGAAATGGAATTTTCCTGTCTTAATCGTTTTGGCACAGTGGTTTGTTGAAGCCTTTTTTTATGATGATAGATCATTCCATATAACAGTGTTTTGGGAAGGTCTAAGAATTTTGTGACCCTGTCAATAAGGGAATTCCAAGTATTTCCATTTTGGACACAAAAACTCTTTGTGGTAAACTGATTGAACACGCAGCCCACAATCAGAAAGATTTGAGACTTCTTTTAAATGCAGTTTGCATAATTTCTGATTAATATCATGTGAGATACTACACAAAGATCTTTTGTCTTAAAGTCTGCCGGAGTTTTTGCAGGTAATAAACTGGTTGGACAACATTTGGCTTCTTCTTGTGTCTTATTCTCGCTCTGGATATATATCACAAATCACCTCTGATAATTGGAGCAAGATACATACTCAGTATGAACTATGAAAAAAAAACTACCAACATTTTTGTTCCATCATTATTCAGGTAAGTGTTAAAATGAAATTGATCTCTGCTGTAAACCCAGGTAGAACTGAAGTGTTAAATGTAGAACGTCACATACTGATAGTATGTAAAACTTCTGGTTTTAGTTCTGTTGACTGCACGGGTGGTGTGCCATAGAAGGCAAGGGGGAAAAAATGAAAATGTGGGAAGTTAGCTTTCTTGCATCAAAATTTGGAGCCTGCTGTGGGCATGGTTAGCAGCTCAGCCATCTTTTGTTGTGTGGTTGGGTCACACGAAGCACTCTGAGGAGCCTGGTCATTGTTTTTACTACGTAGAAGAACAATTGTGAGAAATCCATGAAGTTGACAAGAAGTGAAGGTACAATTTGCCTCGTGGCAGTAGTTCAATAAAGTAAAGGTATAAAATGTTTGGGTTTTTTTTAATGTAAATGGGAATCCAGCTGCATAGCTAGCCTGAACTATCACTACAACAAGAATGGTTTTTAGTGTGGTTTTTTTTCATGTATTTTACTTCTATCTGCACCTGCCAGCAGTGTTGGGAATATGGAGATAAACTCAATTCTAGTGACCCTTGGGCCGAATCTGTGGCAGCAGAAGAACTTTAGTGACTCACAACCAGTATGTTCCATGGCTGGATGAGATGTGTTTTGGGTTCTGATCTTTCTGACAGAGGTAAAAGTCATCAATCCTTTCACACATGTGCTTTGATAATAAGCTTCCTATTGGCAGATGCAGAGGGAGTTGTAAATAAAAACCTGCTTTAAACTGTGTTGTTTTGATCAACCCTCTTCCTTCCTCCCTAATGTTTTCTTTCATAGTAGCTCTCAGTAATTCCAGATGTACTGCTGTCTTATCTGTCAATCTGTTTGTTACTAGAGATGTCTCTCTTCTTTTTTCCCCTATGCTCTGTTACTGGTCTGTATTATATTACAAGTGTCTTTCAGCAAGAGTTGTCTGGAAAGACGTTTAAGTATTGGTGCTAGACAAACAAGTCATAAATCCAAGTCTATTGTTTGCTAGCTGGTAACATAGTAACAGCTCTCCAATGAATGCCTGAGCTGTATGTGTACTTGAAACCCAAGTTAGTTCTCATTTTAGGTTCTCAGATTTACAGCATCCCTATAATATGTCAACAGTTGGGAGCTAGAAGAGGCTCAGATGGTTCATGGGCAAATGAAGCCAAGATCTCAGTTACATCGGATAAGTAATATGACAAAAAGTACTTAATTCACAGTAGAGAAAAGGCTTCTATGTAACCTGCATTCCATCTGTGGATTAAGCCACAGTTTAAAGAGAAAGCACTTTGTTTTATACAGCCTAGAAGTTGCTTCAGGATTTGAGTCATAATTGCTTAATGGTTTGCATGCTGCTTTTGATGAATTCTGAATTGAAAGAGCTGAAACATGACATCCCTTGAGCCTACTTGGGGAGCAGAGTGTTTGCTTTTGAGATGTGAATACGTTATACACATACAGCTTTGTACAGATATGTGTGATAGCAAGTACCAAGCAGTAGTAGTATGTACTGTAATTTATGGTTAGCAATGCAGATTTAAAAGGGTTGTCAGTATCCGAAATAGTTATGTGATGGTTAAGTGTGCTTGTCACATGGTAAGCTAGTAGTAGATGAAAAGGAAAGAATACTTTTAAAGGATTTAGGGAGGGGGGAAAAAGAAAGCATAGCGATTCTATTTCAGCAGAGAAGAAAAGTTTTGTCCTTCCAAACAGCCCACGTGTTGTTCTTTCAGAAGCAAAGCTTTCACAATGAGAAACCAAGTAAGGCTTCAGATGGACTTTAAACCCTGTCACCCTAATTCTCCTGTTTAGCAGTGCTGGGAAGAAATAGTTACCTAATCTAAGGGAGTTTCACATTTTCCCCCCAGTAAATTACTGAGGGGAAGAAGGGAGACAAGGAAAATAAAAAACTAGATTTAAACCCTCTGAGGTTTTTAGTGCTGAATTTGAGCTTAGTTTAATGGCAGATTACTATGTGAGGGGGGGTTGTCTTCCCTTAGTGAACTTCTGTGTGCAGAAGTCCCTGTCAGCATTTGAAGTATTGCTGTGATTCTTGATTGCTTAAATGCAAGTCGGAGTTCTTCTGTCAAAAAACAAATCTGTTGTCATGGCAGTTCTTCTGAACTTTGTCCTAAGGAGCTACCAAGGTTCTGCCATGCCAGCTCCTGAGTCTGCAGCTCAGACTACAGCTCCTGAGACTGCTGTGGCAGCAGAAATTTCATTTTCTCCTGTGGAAGTTGTCAAGAATTGAGATGTTCTTGTGATTAATGTGATAGTCCACCTGATGTCACTATTCCTTCCTGTTAGTGGCCTGGAAAGAAGCAATCTGTTCATCTGCCCTATGAAAAAGGTGGTTCTGAAGTCAGCAAAACTTGGTTCAGTTCTTGTTCGTGCCAGTGTAGTTTCTGATATATTATTCTGAATTTAAATTAAAATAGCACCACCTTAATAGAAAATAAGACAAAAACTTTGATGAGATGTTTAAGGACTTCTGACACTCTGCTCCTTCTGCTGACAGATTTGCCTCTGCACTTTGCCAGGTCAACTTATTTTAGCTGCACAATCCCAGTTAAATATAGGACAGAGACTTGTGCTGGGCTTCAGAGTTTTTTGGCGATGTTTGCTATATCTCATTCCAGAACACAGTCATGTAGCAATGAATGCTATCAGAATTTACCTAGGTTTAAGTTTTCCATAGTTTAACCTTCATCATGAGCTTAGGATGGGAATCTGGTTAAAACAAGAGGCAAGAGGTGAGATTTAAAACTTGTCAGGAGCTCAGTTCCATGATGAAAAGCAAAGCATAATCAAGAAAGAAAAGCATCTTTGTGTAGTTCAAATAATCAACCTTATAAAATGAAACAATTATGTATGACACATACATCCACGACTAATGCAGTTTCTCACATCAACGAAGGGAATGCTTCGCGTGTGCTAAGAACTGAAAGGACTTGAAAGAGAAAAAAATAATCAGTGTTCAGAGACAAGTTTTATAAGATAGAAGGAAACTCTTCAAGCTGTAAATAGTTTGGGTAGGTTCGTATACTGCTTGGCATGGTATGAGTGGATGCTGTATGGGCTGTAATGATTAAGACCTTTATTATTCATGTTCATTCATACTTTTTTTACGGTGGATCTGAGTTATAAAAAGCTGCAGTTTTTAACCCATAGCTCTCCTGAAATGAATTTATGTTAATGTAAGAAAGCTTAGCTAATTTAAACCAGTATGTAGTGGAAGAGAAAGCCCTCAGTCGTAGATGGGAGCTCTAGGTTTCTTGGTCTCTGAGCAAACTTCTCCAAGAGCTGGAGCCTACCAACAGAGCCCACAAGGATGCTCTAGTTGCACGCTGACTGCTGCTTTATGCACAGTTTGATCCTTGGTCCCTTGAACTCCTTGTCCCAGCTCCAACGCACCTGTTGCCCCAAGGACTTGGAGAAGCTGTGGAGCAAAGTGTCTTCTTGTCCTCTTGTACTGTGTGGGCTGGGTGGCTGCACTTTGTGTTTCAGTTAGGAAGATGCAGATAATAGGTCACTGAAATGCCTTTGCCTGCACATAGAAAGAGAAAATGCTGTCTTAGTGGAAGCTTTGGATACAAAGTCTTCCTATAAGTGGCAAAACCTTCCCATCTCTCCTCCTGACAGCCTGAAACTCAAGCCGTTGTGTGGGGTGGATCATAACCTCTCAAACAAATATTTTAGTTTTACTTGGTGATTGCAAATTGATTTAAGCAAGGTCAGAAATCACATGCCTGTTGAACATTCAGGCACCTATAAGCTCATTTTCTATTTTCCTCCCAGGTGTATCCTTTAAAAGAAGCATTCTCAGTGGGAAGGTTGTGGAGATCCAACCTTACCTTGGAACAAGGTATTTGTTTAGGCACCTTGAGTCTGGAAAACAGCTGGAAAGGTTTCCTTGCAAATGCTTGCATATTGGTGGTATCATTCAAGAAGTACTTTTCCGAGAGCGTTACTAGGCTGTTGCATGAAGTAGCTTCAGCTAAGCATTAAAGTTAGGCAGAAAAGTTTGGCCAAGCAGGACTGGCTAACTTAAGCTCAGCTTTGTAAAAGCAAACAGGTCTTCTGTAAACTCAATGTTACTCTAAATACACATATGCAAGATGAAAAGGAGTATGTTCTGTGGGATGCATAGGCCAGAAAGTGCTGACAAGTTTGTCTTAGAAACAGGATTTTCACGTCAGATAACAAATAGCTCAGATAAGAACTCAAATTACACTCAGATGTAAATAGTAGTGCAGACAAAATGCGTATGTCATCATACTTATAATAATAAACCTTCTAATACAAGGAATGTATTACAGTTGTAAAATCACACAGATCATAGTGAGCAGCAGTCATGCAACCCATGGAACAAGTTACGTGGTGCAGTGCTTCTGATGGGAAGACCTCCACAAGTTTTTCTTCCTCTTTTCTGGAGAGGCTGTAGCATGCAGAGTTCAGCTGAAAGAGGGTTGCTGGCCAGAGCACAGATCCCAGCAGGGAGCATGCCCAGGCAGGTTAGTATTTTTGTTTGTGTTGTTTCAAAACAGCAATTACAAGGCGGAGTTTAAATATAGCATTCTAAATCTTACTCTGTAGTTAGGAGCCTTAGTCCCATGCAGGGAAAAGATGATAATGAATGAAACTAATCCAGTATTTTTCTTTCAGCTGCCACTTAGCCCTCTGTAACCTTCTGGACTTCCATGGTTTCCTTCTTCCCTCCAGTTCTCACATCTGAGCTTTAGAGATCTGTGCTGTTCTTGGACAGAACAAATAGCTGAACTGCATTGCTGTCACTTGCAGATGCCCAGGAGCCAGCCAATGTCAAAGGACTGCAGCATGCAAGCAGGGCAGCTGCACAGGCACGATCCTGTGACAGCTCTTGCAAGAGACACCAGGCAATTCATGCAACCACAACAAACACCAAGTGGGTTTACTTGGGGAAGTCAGGGAAAGTGTGGCAGCAAACAAAAATCACCAACACGCCCAGCATAAGTTCCTAGTTCTTCAGCCAGATGTCTGATTCCTTAATGTCAACAAATACTTCAGATGTTTGTGTATAGTCTGCTCTTATTCAATCTAAGTATCACTAAGTTGGCCTACTTATACTTTGAGATTTCTCTGCAGGTATATAATGCAATGTCTGCCTGTCTCTCGAGCACATATGACACAAAATGCTACATTTACTTGCTTACATTATGAACTGATGGTTTTGAAACTAAATGGTTGTCTTGACAAATAGTCTGATAATTAACAAAACTACAACACTGTGTTTCCCTCTTCTGCTCTTAAACTTCAGTAAGGGCAGTCTATGTCCTGTACATGAAAGCTGCTAGGAGAAAATACAAGATGTTTATCATATTAGATTACTTGAGAGCATTCTGTTGTCTTAAAGGTGAGGATATTCCAGGAGCATCACTATGCTCAAAAGACAGAAGAAAACTCACTTTAGTGTGGGTGGGAGCAGAGCTGGGCTGTCACCCTGTGTACCTTCTGCTGTTGTGCTGTGGGCATGGTGCTGAGCACTTGTTCTCAGTTTAATTGCATTGGTTCTTCATCTCTGTCCAGCTTCGGTCAGTATCCACTCCAACAAGCTGGCAGCATAACCATGTTGTGCTTTTAAGATTGAAGTTTAAAAACCATGGGCTTCAAAACAAAGGCAATTACAGGATGTCCACCACGTTACTTACAAAATCTGAAGTCTCAACAGTTTGTGTTCCAGAGACAAGTAAATGTGAAGAGTATAAAGTATCCCTATTTATACTGAATATATAGTTTAATGTTTTGCATATGATATGTATGCTTTGCCAGTCTTGTAAAGGTAAAAGAATAATGAATTATTATTTAAGTCCAAGAAAATCAAAATTTTATTTAAAATATTTATGGAAGTAAATCCCCACGTTTTCAATGATTCAGCTGCGTTATCTGCATGATGACAAACCAGTCAAATAATTCACCACATTAAATATTTGAGTCAAACTAAATAAATACTAAAATCATCGTATAAATACATACGTATCAAGCTTAGAGAAGCAGCCTGTAGTTGTATAGTATTGTACAAAACCTTTCATGTACACATCTTTCCTGTCAGCAAAGCTGTGGCAGACAAGAACAAATATATGCTGTTTCATTTCTCAAGATGAAAACTCTCT
This sequence comes from Cyrtonyx montezumae, assembly GCF_038088225.1. Lineage (NCBI taxonomy): Eukaryota > Metazoa > Chordata > Aves > Galliformes > Odontophoridae > Cyrtonyx > Cyrtonyx montezumae. The sequence continues at coordinate 21,129,295 of NW_027072056.1, forward strand.
GTATCTGAACAGCTCTCCCCGGAGTAACAAAATATGCAGCACAGTTGCTTCCTTACCAAACCCAGCTTTGTAATTCTAGTCAGTCTTTAAAACTGAAAGCTCTTCAAAAGGCACCGTCAAGTGATAAAAACAAGGACTGATTGAAATTGATTTGGCAAAATAATTTGTTGTCACAGAGTCCCAGAATACAGAAGGAAATGAAGAGAACAAAACAGTGTTTGCACACACCCTGAACTTGTCTTTCTAAACAGAAAGTGTTGAGAAAAAACACTTCTTTGATCCCAAAGTTGTGTCAGGTTGCCAATGTTACTTCACAATAGAAACAGTATTTTCATGTTGGTTTCCAAATAAGTGCAAGCAAAATTGAAAAGCTGTGCTAATGTGGACAGGGAAAAAGATGTAAGCAGTGTATGCTACCATCACTAACATAGTAACGTTGAAAGTGTAGAAGAGCACTTTTTCCCAGGGCTCCATGAGATAGCTGCAGGTGATTAATTCAAACTGGCAGTACAGCCAATAGAGATAGTTCTTCATGCTCTTAATATCCATCTGCAACTCCGAGCAGCTTCTGAAAGCCTTCCCTATTATAATAAAGGATAGTTACTAGAAAAATAAACCTTTAAAAGAAAAAAGCAATAAAATAAAATAAATAAAGCAGCATCTCCATTCTATCCAGTTTGCCCATAGACACCAGTTTTAGTAAATGATATTATAAAAGCACAAGAGAACTAAAATCCAAAGACCACAGATGTATTTCAAAGTACAACATATGACCAGATGGAAAGAGACTATCCCATGAAAAGCTCCATTTGTGCCCCTTTCGCCTTTTATACCTTCTCTTCTGAATATGACAGCCAAATTTACCCCACTGTACAATGGGTTATTCACCCAGGACACTCCACAGTATCTTTTTCCAGAAATGTATTACCTAATAATTATTGCAAGTCCATCTTCCAAGCCAAACTACTTTCATATCTTTTCCTTGCAACGGATTATTTCAGATTCTGTTGAAGCAACTTAATTTAGAAAGCATTCATAGCTCTCTCTTCACTAGTCACGGATTTTGAAGTAGAATTTGGCTGGAAGTCTGATTTCTGTCATTGCAGATGGAATTTTAAGTCTTATGATTCAGTTGTTGGAGTGCAAACTGGAAGAATGCAGAATAGCACACACACAACTACAACAAAGTGCATCTATATACAGACTGTATGGTTCCTTCTGCAACAGAAACTGCACTGATCCATTGCAAGGATAAAAACATGCCCATTTATTTTAAAGCACTGTGTTCAGACAGCTGTTAATCGTTATTTAGTGTTACATTATATAGTTACCAGGAGAATATAGAACTGGAGAGGTGAAAGGAAAACGGGACTTGTTCAGTCACTGATGGTTCACCATTTGGTACATTAAAAAGAGGTGAAACAACCCCCCTCTTTTTAATTGATTTGGCGGTGTCAAGATCTGTAGAAAACAACATGTTCCACAGGAATTAAATACTTCATAGATCTGTGTTCAGTGGGATTTTATCCTGACAAAAGCCACTTCTTAAGAGCTTTTAGAGAAAATTTGCCTTATCTTTTCAATTTTTCTACAATACTTCCCATATTTCTGCCTCACTTAAGCCTCTTATCAAACAAAACATTGTCCAACTACTTTTCCTACCAAAAAAAAAAAAAAAGGTGCAGATTCTGTAAAAAGTAGAACTTACCTCTTCACTTCTCCCTGGTGACAAAATGTTTAGCGAGATGCTTCCTGACACTCCTGCCTTTTGCAGCTGAACATCTCCTCTACACACTGAGAAGCAGAGACAATCACCTTTGATCCTCAATTACAGAGCATGTCCTCCATACCCCGCCCTTCTTCCCTATTGCTAAAAACTCCTCTGGCCAAAACTGCATTATGCAACAAGGACACCCATCATCTGGCTCGGCACCGCACTCTCATGACTGCATTAATTTGATAATTAGTACGGAGTCAAAGTTGAAGATCTGCAGGTAGGGTACAAGACTGCAGTACTATTTAGGACAATCAGTGAAAAAATGTTTACAATTACTGCCTTCTCTAATTGTGAATGACAAAAACGTACCTCTGCTTTGGTGGGACTTTACAGTGCAGGCTGCTGAAGTTCCCATCAGATGCAATGTAATGTTTGTGCAAAAATATGGTGTCAGAGTTACGTAGCCACAAAAATGCTGCTCAATTAATCTCACAGGGAAGTTTCAGGTGAAGCCTTCACCTCCTGCAACCTTTGATTAATACCACTTTCAGACAGGTCCCAGCTCTCCCTGTGTATCTGTCTCCCAGCCCCATACCCACGCATCAGTTGTCCTGCTTCAGAACACCACAGAGGACAGAACACGTGGGCAAGATTTCTGTGAGTAAAAGTTGGTGAATTTGCCTTAAAAATGCTACAAAAGTATACCACGCCACAAATGCTTGAGGTATTTTAATGATCTAATTTGACAAGTAAATTAGGTAGAAATCTGAATAATACATTATGTTCTAAACTACCTGCCTGCAGTCAAATCATTTCCAAATCTGAATCAGCTTCACTTAGGAAGAATATCCCACAAGCCATGTCCAAGCCATCACTGCCACAACTTCCTGCTTCCCTTCTTTACCAAACAGCCTGACTAACCCATTAGTAAAAGCTGGCCTAGTCCTTCAGCCTTCTTTTTTCCCTGTAGTTTTCAATAAAATAAGGTTTTCTGTTAAAAAATGTCCCCTTTGCACAGAGAATTAAGGAAATGGTAAAGCACTGCCTCTGACAGCAGTAGTTAAGATGCCACATCGCTGTTTGACCCCTGCAGAGCCAGGGGTCTGCCACAAAGGTCCGTCTCCAAAGATGGACAAACTGCTGCACTAAGGAGGATGTAACTTGGGCTGGGCACCGGGGCATGGGGTGGGAGGAGACATTTTCAGGGGCTTTTCAAAAAAACACTGGTGGAAAACAACATAGAAGTAACGCTGTTGTTTTATGCACAGGAGAAGCAATGCTTAACGAGCATAGTGCCTGTGCTCTGGACAGGCCAGCATCCCTGCTTCCATCACTCACCTTCTCAGCCAGGTGAATCAGCCACCAGCACCAGCAGAGCGCTGGCAGGGCACCAGTAGGCAGAAGTCTGTTCACCTCAACCTCAGTTCTCTCAGAAAAGTATTTGTGAAAGAGCTAAGGAAATTCACGTAGGTACTTCTGCCATTCCAAGTGCAAAGCTGTACAGCTATTTTCATTCTTTTTGATATTGCTTCACTGATGTTTTCAATAATAAATTCCACAAGTTTAAACAGCGCAGGAAGTAGAGACTTGCAGGGGGTTGCTTCAGTTCTAACAGCTTTAGAAACATTTAAGTTTTTACCTGAAGCCAAACGCTGTGAAAGGAGTAGCTGTTAGCACAGAAGCAGGGCTTACATCATAGGAATGAAATGTCAGGGTAAGCAGAATCCATTCCTGGGTGGGGGTGTAAAGCCCCCAGGCATGCTCTCTTCGGGGCTCTCTGTACAGCCACTCCTGCTGCTTCTCTCAGCTTTTACCTCAGGGGGAATAAAGAACTCATAAATACCTTTCACAGTTCATGATCACAGGTGCATAGCTTCACTCAGAATACAAATTGCCTGAAATGTCTGCATTTTATGCCAGTTTTAGTCTAAGATCATTTTCCTTCACAGAGAATAAATGGAAATAGCCTTTAAGACCAAAACAAAATGGAAAACAACCCCATACCACCATGCGTGGTACTATTACAGTGACTGGAGATGCAAGAACAAAACAATTTTTTTGCAAAGATCTCCAAGCAGTTTTGCTGCAGCTCTGAAAAGCAACAGGGGCTTTCCCAAAGGGAGCCTTGTTCCAGAGGGGCTGCTCCCTTCCCCTTTTTAACACCATCTCTAAATCTTGAAGAGTTCTCCTCTAAGGTCCATATCTGGAATCAACTTATCTGTACTCCAAGAGAAGTCAGCACTGACTCATAGCATCGCATCAACATGAATTTGCATAAATCTGGTAAAGGGGAACATGAAAAGTACAGTGTAACATGTTATGAAAGCTTTATTACTTCCTGAGTACCATCAACAATTAGCCTTCCATCTCCCTAACCAGCAGTGTCCAGCTCTGAGCCCAATTAATTAAAAAACTGATCCCTGCAGTTGCTGGTGAAACAGAAACTGGCAACACGTATGCAAAAAGCAGATAATTGGACTGTCTCCCTGAGCCTTATCCCTTGATCCTGCAGCATACTGTTAAGCTGACTGGAGTGTTCCTTTCCCAGCCTGGTCGTTTCTGGTTGTTTTGGGGTCTTCTAGCTGTGTTGCCCAGGTTTATGTCTATGCTAGCAGGTAATTGCATTTCAAAACTTCATTCTGCTGCTTCTCGTTCTGGTTTTCAGCCAAACAGAGTTAAATACAGCCACTTAAAAGGTCATGGAGTGTCACAGCAATAGTTCTTCTTAGCATGAGAAACATGAATTTAAAAAGCCAACTGGAAATATTCAAACGACCACTTCACTGAAAGAAATCACTGCCCTCTTTGTGAGTTCAGTGAGGTTCTCCATATGGAAAACAGTGACTATGGTTTATGAAGAATTTAGTATATTAGCTCCACAATCAGAACTAAGTTTTGTTACCTATTATTTCATGTATTACAACAGAATCCGTTCATGTCTAATTAGGAGTAAACCCATAGTGAGGCATTTGCTCAGCTCTGGATTCTGGATGCTCATCTTCCATGTGTGTTCTGTGCTGGCTAGAAAAGTCAATGAAATAACACTGCTTTTTCATCTCTTTTGTCAAAATTTATATATTCGAGTTCAGCACCTCTTTGCAATCTAGCTGAAATTGGTCATGGGTTAAAAAGTACAGTGTGTGGGAGTACGGAGACAGAAGTAGTGGAAGGAAATAAGCCTGATTTCCTTAGATGATGAAGCTAAAAATGGGTGAATTGGCTCTGCCTCAAACCTGTACAACACAGTAAAATGAAGACAGTGGAAAACAGCTGAAGTAGAAAGTGAAGGTGACAGCAGTTTTCTCTCTGACGTACCTACTGTCTGTCCCACACAAAGCAAGACATAAGATTGTTTGGTCACAAAAGTATACTTGAGATTTTTTTATCCCATTTGGCTCCAACACCGTTTGGAAGGCCAGCTCTGGGCTTGTTTCTTGTGTCACCCATATTGCACACTCCAAGAAACAGCACTGCCAATGAGCTATTAACATACTGGGGAAGCAGCCTTGTGCAGCTCTCTGAGACAGGCAGTGTCTGTGTATGCCTTAGCTGGAGGCTGTAAGTGGTTCTATTTGGCCCAGCAAAATCCTCCTGTCCTATTCCTTGCACTCAGAAGACAAGCAGGACAGTGATTTGTCAGCTTTCACACCACAGGATCACACAAATGCAGGTGCTGGAGGAAGGGATGGGCTGAAAATACAAGGCAGGGGAAAGGAAATGGGAAACTGATCGAGCCAAGGCAGCCCAGCTAAAGATGACCTTAACCTGCTATGGAATCACACCACGGGATGATCTGATCACAAATGGTGCTGCCAACCTCCTCTTATGAATATCTGCAGCTTGTGATAGTTATCTTATCCTCAAGACTCATGAGAACCAGCTTCACAGCATAAGGAAAACCAACAATAAGGAAGGGCTTATACAGAGAAACATTTGTTTGGCTTGTCAACAGAGTCATGCCACTCCCAAGGACCTACAGAATACACGCTGCTGTTCTTGGGAAGCAGGAAGATTGCCCTGTCGTATAGACCAGGTCAGTTCTTAGAAAGACTTTGCTCTGCATGGCGTAAACTATCTGGCACGTGGATCCACAAATCCTGGCACCCAACAGGTTTAGCTCGAGCAGTATCACCCCTGAATCAGGCTGTTAGGCAAGTACAGGAACACAACGCAGACAAGGAATGTATCCTGACAAGGACAATATCTTGATGAGGAATGTGTCTTGGCTCCAGCATCCTGAGGCCCCGACTTACTGCTATTAGTAATGTAAATAACACATTTTAGTCATTACATTGTTGCCTGCATGAGTCATACAGTTTTCCAGCATCGTGCTTCACACCTGGTTAGACCAGTTCAAGATCTGTTTTCATTCTACATCGAGAACTGATCATTAGTGAAAACTATGGGCAGTAACAACCTCCAGAAGCCTAAGGAATATGCATGGCTACCCCAGAAGTATCAGTATTTTGGCATGTTGTAAGGTGACACCATTTAAAATCCCAGGAACTGAGTGTTTCATAAAACTCAGGCACTGAAATGTGCCAGTGGTAAAGCATAACGCACCAAGTTCTTCCTACTTGCAATTGCTTTACTTCATAGCTCCCTTACCTGCCTCTTGCACAGTATTTTGTTTAGCTATCCCTGATACACAGGCAGCCAAAGCATGTTTCCTCTGCCCACCTGCATCCCAGCTGTGTGCAAATCACTATCTCATTCTGCTGTTGCAGCCTCAGATAAAACTGGAATTTCTTCTTACAACAAAGTCCTCCTGGTTTCTAACTTCATTTATTATTATTATTATTATTTTTTTCTGTCTAGGAACAGACATTATTATTTAAATAAAATTTCCTAGCATATTCCCCCCCCCCCCCTTTTTTTTATTTGCTTCCCCACCCCTCCATCATTTTTTCCTTTAAGTTTATAGTTATTGCCATTCTGCCATAGATCCTGGGTGTAGGTGCTTATGTTACACAGAGTGAATCCTGAACTAATTGTATCTGCAGTGGGTTTGACCAAACAGTGTAAAAAGTGTGAAACCAGTGCCACAGTGAAACAGTATAATTCACCTCAGTATAATTCATCTCAGTAATACACATTGTTTCTCCAAAAGGACACCGAAGTGAACATTCATGGGCTTTATCTAAAACTGATTTCAAGCTTTAGACCTTACCAGTGTCATGGAATTAAAGTTATTTGTAGCTTTTATGCACACAAAATTCTCTTCTGCCCCTGCATTTTAAGAATTCTGTTCCAGTCTGTGGTTTTCTGTGAAGAGAACGTGTGTTCCGTGTGCTGAAAAGGAAAAAAAAAATGTCCTACAAATCGCCTTTAATCGTGGAAAGCTCTAGAAGTTTGTCTTCTGCTGAGAGAACTATCCCAGGCTGCCCCTTAGGTGCCTTTCTTAGGACAAAAGATGATGTTCTGTGAAATGTAATCTGCAAGAGGAGGGAAAGAAGGGACAGTTGAAAACTTAGGAAATCAATTGTAATTGCTGACTCCTAGGAACCAGAGATGCAAACATCCTGACATGACTATGAAAGTGAGAATAGGGATAAGGAAAGGAGAGCCTTCTAAATACACTGACACCAAAGAAAGACTGTAAGGAAACAGCAAACCCTGCAACTTCAGTATCCTGGAATGTTGTCTACTTGACAAAAAAGTGGCCCGTCAGCAGTGCTACACATCTGAAGAAAAGGAATGTGCGTTAGCAATAGCCAGGCTGTTTCATCTGTACATGGAAGGAACACCTAACAGGAAAGAGGATCTATCTCACTATTTATTCCTTAATTTCTGAATCATGACTTTGTTTAACTGTGAGAATGAGAATCTGAGGCAGGTCTTATTCTTTATGAATTTTCTATCAGGAAACAGATCTTCTGCTTTTCTGCACTGTCAAGGTAATCAGTGATGCTGCTTCTTTATTTGTATTATTTTGACAGAAGCCCAGACTTCTTCCCGTGTACGAATTCTCCTCATTTAGACATTTCTTTTCCATGTCCCAGTTTCTCTAGGAGTACGGCAAAAAAAACAGGAATGCATTTTCAATGTAATTCCCAAATCACCACGGACAAAAATAAAATCTGAGGACTGTTAGAACTAGTTCTAGAAATACATGGAGGAAAAAAAGGAATATAGATATATTCATAGCTTGCCATTTACAGTAATATCAAAACAATCCGTGTGCCTGATATTACACACTGTGTTTGTGTGCATGCACATGACAGGCAGAACATTATGTGCAGTTCTAGTGGTACAATAATAAAATATTATGAAATTTGTACATCAGCTTTAACAGTATTCCTATAAAACACCTCTTCTGTATGTGTGAATTTTTTTTAATTTTATTGCTGTCTTCTGAAAATTATTTAATACTGCTGAAATGAACTCATTTATGGATCAGCAGGGAGGTTTCTTTTCTGTAGCTTTATTTCTGCTGTAATTAAGGACTACCAGCAGGATGTTATCTTGTGCATACATAGCTAAAAGGTGGATGGTCTGTTAAATATGATGTGGTTAATTGCTAAACAATAGTTTAAGAACTAGGATTATTGTGTTTAATTCTGGTCATGGAAAAGCATGGTATTGGTTAAATGGTGAGTTGAGACACTGATTAATGGTGTTGTTGAAACACTCAGAGGCAGGGATGCAGAAGAAGCATGATGCTATAACATGTTAGAAGAGCTTCTTTCACAGATTTATGTGGTCTTCCAGTTGTGTCAGCTGCATGGCCAGCAGGAATCGAAAGCAACGGCATACTGATGTTATTGAATGTGATGACAGTAAATGGCCTGGTTTCCATGGGAGGAGAAATAAATATGTGAAAGCAACGAATGTGAAATAGAACCAGTTAAATGAGCTCTGAAACATTTTCCTTCTGATCTAGTTCTCTGTAATTTAACCTTCCTTTGAGTTAAGTTCAGCAACTTTTCTCCTGAGTGAACTGCGTTAGCATCCTCAGTGCCCCCTCGTAGCTGCAAACTGTGAAAGCACTGAGCCTTTAAGCCAGAGGTCTCATTTTTAACATTTCTCTTTTCTCTATATCCTTTTCTTATTAATGGTCATTTGTCAATGTAGAATTCTCAGAATTTCAGTATAGAAGTAAAAATAACTTCTTTTATATGCATCCATCTTTATGATTAATAACAAAAATATAGGGACTGGACTAAAAAGACTGATTCCTTTCAAAATTATAAAAGACTTTCATCCCATCTTCTGATCTGACCTTAAATGAGGACATTTTCAGTTCTGGGAGAACGAGACATTGCTACCCCATATAAATCAAAATCTGAGCTCACAGTCTAATTTAATCAAAAAAGAAGAAGAAGAACTTTCACTGGAAAATGCAGACATAATCTTCAAATGATAGATAACATAAGGTCAATGATCAGTTGTATCTTAGGGGAAAAATAAACCAAAGATTTACAATTGTATGATTATATTTACTATTAACCTTTACAGTATGACTAAATAGAAACATTTCCCAGCAGGAATTAGTACTCAGAGTGTAGCTTTTGGATCTTCATAGATTTATGAACCATGTTCAATTACGTTTTTAGTTCTTTCCTCATATACAGCACTTTATCACCTTCCCATCTATCAAAGCGCCATAAAAATGGGACTCTGCCACTCCTGAGAGACCTATCGTTTCCAGACTTCACAGACTTACTATTAAAGCTCATTTCATGTTTCATAAATTTTTATTTCAAACATTCATCCCTGGCTTGCTTTCCTATCTGGATGACATACTGGATCTTATTCTAATGATAAATTAAATCCTTTCAGCCATATTTTCCTCATTCCAGATGTAACTCTTCAGAATCTCTGTGGAGTGTCATTCGAGGGCAAGAGAAAACAAAGCCCATTTTGAAAACAAAGGGCAAACTTATCCAAAGTTTGTCATACACTGAAATCCTCCTCAGTGTAGCTAATATAAATGTAGTACTTACTGCTCTCCTGTCTCTACACACGCAGAGAGCAGTCAGGAAGCGTGCTTCACTTCTGTTCATCCATATACTCATAGCTTTACTCTCCAGCCTTAAATGGCTGGAGAAGGGGAGAGCTCTGAGTACACAAGCCAGTCATCTGAACTATAATTCTGCCACTGATTCAAAGAGAACATAATGTATTAGGCAGAGATTTAGATGCGGTTAAACGATAGCAGTGTGTCTCCATGAGTCATTAAGAAATGTTCATCTCGTGGAATAGGTTGGATTCAGCTTCAAGTGACAATCAGCTAAGTAAGTTTAATGCAGGCCTATCCAATGTTCTTTCAAATTATTTTTATTTTTTTTAAGTGATGGCCAGGGAAAGAGGTTTCCCTAAAAGCGTAACGTTGAAATGTTTTGATAAAAAAAAAGTATTTTTATGAGGATGGCAAAATGCCAAGGCTTCCTTAAACAGATATTTATACCAACTGGGGTATTTTAAATGCTCTTAAATATGACTGAACAGCCCATGCATCTCAGGTAGTTTTTAAAACTACTCAGGCTGTCAGGGAACAGAACTGTTAAAGAACTGTGTGGGAACAGTGAAAACAGGGAATTACAGCATGGCAGACTCAACTGCTTTTGACTCTGAAGTAGAACATAACTCTACCTTTACACACTGTTCTTTCCACAGCCTTTCAGATGCGTGAGGAGTTAAATGCAACAAAATACAACATCACAACAGTGAAATTATGCTATTGTTGGTTTTAAGCACACAGCTGTTCACATTATTACTCGAGAATATTACTGTAAAAATAGGCTCTGTAAAAAGAACTCATATTTGACAGCAAAATAGAAAGTATGGAAAGAACTATTATAAACCCTTCTTCAAGTCTCTCACTGGCTTATCAATGTTTGCCTTAATAGTACAACACACTGTGGCTTTGCAATATTCTTATTTATGCATGTGCTACTAGGGCAGATAACCAGGAGGTCCTCAGCTTTGAAACAAATACCACCGTTACAGATATATCATTATTCTTGTAACTAGTCCCATGGATTTCACTAGTATGTAGATTCCTGAGATTAATTCAGGACAGCCAAATATAGCAGGAGCACAGGATGAAGGTCAGTGAGACTATTTACAGGCTTCACTGCCTTTCCAGAACAAGGTCAGTTAAAAACTTGAATTTTTAGATTCTTGGCTCTTTAGAGAACAAATGTTAAGACACAAGACTTAATTAAATGATTTTAGAGAGGAATAAAGACTAAGGAACAGACAAACTTAAGGAAGTAATAGAGCTGGTTTAGCAAATGACAGCTGTGCTTTCAAATACGTATTACTTCCCTCCAGCATAACTTAGCCAAAGTTGAAAGAGTATGTACTCATTTAAAATGAGATTCTTTTCCCTCAGATAGGTTCTGTCAGACATGCTTTCTTGTACTGTCATTCCTGTCTTGATATTTGCTGGCATGAAACATTTCAAGCCTTCAATAATTCGTTTTATTGGACTGATAGGCTTTTATTACCTACCACTGAGTCTGCCCAACAAGTACTTGAACTTTCTTATATCTTCTCAACTTTTGAATTAAAACCGTCTGTAAGGGAACTGTGTGCTAGGTCAAAATTGGATTTTACAAAGGCACACATTTACTGTCACTGCTTCAGCTTCTTGTATTGCATTTCTCAGACTGCTCCTTACATCTCGGTAGTGCACATTTTCTTGACAGCGCTTATTACAGGTAACTTCAGCTAAAAAAAGCATATGAAGATTAAAATTTTTATAATCTCAGACTAAAAAGTAATATTTTTCATGTCTTCAACATTACTAAAATAAAGTATGAGGGCATTTATTTTTTTAACCATATTTCATCTGTTTTATGTGTAGTGATTGAACCAACCTTTGCCAAAGGAAACTCTTTAAAGGGCATCTGGCTCAAAGGAGCTGGAAGAGTGAGATCTTCCTTTTTCTATGCAAGATTAGATTGAAAATATAGGTTGCTTCACTTCCTGAGAGTGTAGTGATTCAAGACTTTAATGAATTTTCAGATCTTGAGAGACCGGATAAAGAAAAGCAATGGAAGAAAGAAAGATAAATATGCACTCAGCCCACAGATTCTGCACATTATGCTATAGTTTGCTTTTCAGTCCTCAGTTACATAAGTACAGGAATTAATTCCTGGTTGGGAACCTAACTAGCAGAACTCAGATTTTGGCTGGTAGCCCAGGTCCTCCAATATAAGTGCATCAGCCATCTCCTGTTCCATTTCCAAAACCATAGCATCATGTATTTGTTACAGAAAAAAATGCTGTTAATGCTTAGCCAAGCTCTGAAATTATTTCTTGAGTACTTTACTTTTTCCATTACAGCAAAGGAGAAACTGTTTTATCTGCACACATTTAGCTGGTTTTACTTCTGAAGTATAAGATTAATTCTAACATTAAGATGCCTCTTCTCAGTGGGTCCGCTTACTCTGAGATAAGTTCCTGATGCTTAAAAGTCAAACTAGAAATGTTTTAAGAGTTTGTGGACAAAGAGTTGCCTTTTGTTTGTGCTATCACTCACTTAGTGTGACAGAGATGAGTGTGGTCTTTGCTTTTTTTCTGTAGCAGTGCAAATCCAAATGCAATAGCTCTGGTCTTCTCAAGCCACCCCAACACCAATCCATGGCACAGGAGGCAGCAGGAGGGTAGTAGCATTAGGTGAAGCCAGAGTTGCACAACTGTAGGAATAAAGACTTTGCATTGAAGGAAGGAGCAAATCCATTCCCTCCTTGCTCAAGCAAACAGAACAAATGTGAAATACTGCATCATCCTCAAGCAAATAGCATCACTTTTCATTTACTGCATGAGTTTCCTTTGTAACTCCTACAGGCAACAAGAAACAAGATGCATAAACATCTTCTGTGCCTCCATTGCACACTTGCAGAGCACAGAGTCTAATTAGCATTGCAAGAGGAAAAAGTGACAGGACACGCTTTGACTCCTGAAGCATCCCAGTCTGGGAGTGCTGACATGCATTGCTGACCATGACATGTCCATGGTGGAACATATCTGCAATCTCACAGACTTTAGTGCACAGATGACCCCAGTTTGCTGGCATCGTGCTGAACCTTTGCTTTGCTTTGCTTTGCAGTTGGAAGCTCTTTGGGAGAGCAGAGATGGTGATCAAAGAAAAGGCACAGTCCTCTCTGGGTACTGTGGGTATCTGCATTCTGCAAGCTGAGCTCAAAGCTCAAAGCTGTTAGTGTGAGTGGGTCTGCCAGCAAATAGCCAGGATCTGCTGGGCTGAAACAGCCTGGCTATTGCTTTCAGTATTTTTGAAGGAAGTAGTGACTAATTATTTCAGCCTGGAAAAGGCGAATACCTTCCTTTTATTTGTATAACATTACTCATGTATTGGGCATTGCACAGGAAACTGAGAGACAGAACCCCTGGATGAGGAGCTGACAGTGTAAACAACTGATCAGATTACTGGCTAAGTGTTCTCAACTCCTGTATTAAATAAAGTTGTGGTTATTTTCTTCTCAAGTACAAGATTTTCTGTTTATTCTGGAGAACACTTTCTAGAAACTGTGACCAGCAACGATAATAAGGTTAAAATTGCAGGAGAGATGATATTTCACAATGGGTTCAGGATACAGCAAGAAGCCTTTTTCCCCCTTTTTTTTTTAATTGAAAATTATTTCAGCTCCTTGGCAGCAAAGGTCTCCTGACTCTCAGCTTAAAAGTAGAAGTCGACAGAGAACAATGTTTTTTTATTTGGAGAAGTCATCTGCTATAAATAAAGCAGTTCATACCATCTGATAAACAGCCTCCTGCAAAGGGATCCATGTAAATACATTCCGTTCCTTCTCTGTGCGCTGTCATCCTTTGTTTGCCAATTTTTCATCAGCTGAAGGCAGCTGCCAGTCATTCTGCACTCTCTAAACAGACACTGTGATTGTGGTAAATTTTGTGAGCTGTGAAAATGCTGAAACCCATGGAGGTTGCAGGGAAGAAAACTAAATTTAGTGTTGTCTTGCTATCACCAGCTTCTCCCATATGCACCTGCAGAAATGAATCTTCAGTGGCTGGAAGCAGCAGTAGGGAAGCCCGCAGCTGTTTGAAACTCATTTCCCCATCTGGTGTCAGCTTCACAGTCTGGTGCCTTAGGAAACCTTGGATGATGTGGGAATTGGAGGAAAAAAAAAATAAAAGAAGTGATAAAAGGAAATTAAAGCAACGTCATAAAATTCTCTTGCAGTCAAATGATTTTTCCCATTAAAATACAGCTCCTCTGCAGTAAATCTACATCATGGTGAAGCAGATGGTGCTGTGGTATGTGGTTTTTTTTTTTTTGCAAAGTGAGAAAGCAGGAGAGACATTTCTGACAGCTGAAGGTATCACACAGCTATTCTAGTACAAACCATACCATTTGGATCTTACTAGGCGATCTGCCTATGAGAAGGTGGAGGGTGAACAAAAAGAAGTGCTTTTCACAGTAGACTCACAAGTAGAATAGGTAACACTTAATGCATCCTTGAGTTGGTGTGATTGGCTTATTACTGTTTTTACTGCACCCAGTTCTTAGAAACCCAAACTTTCTTGTATGGTTCAGTGCAGTATAGACATCTAAATTTAAGTATCTGGCCACTATTACCTAACATCATTTTTCAAGTTTTCCGTGAGTTTCTCTTACAATCAACTTCTGTGTTTTTGTTTGTATGTTTTTGCTTTGTTCTATTTTCCTATCACTTTTTGAATTTCTTATCAAGCCTTAGTATTTCTCTCAGAAGAAGATTATAGCTGTATCCTGTGGATATCAGCAGTGCTTATTCAGTTTTCTCTGTTGGCCCTCCAACAGAAGTCTGTGTCTCTTCCTTCACCCCCCCCTTTTACAACATGTACCCCATTGGAGCCCTACAGGTATGAATGCCTCAACTTTGTTGGCAGACCTGTCTCAAGCAAGTTCCAAGCAATGAGCATGCATAAGTCCACTGTAATTTTAAAAGGAGGGGAAGTCTTAAATTCTCTGTACCCCAATAGATCAGTTTTCCACCATATTTATTATATTATTTCTCTATCTCCATCACCAAAATCTTGGTGAATACGTGAGCCTTTCAAACTGAGTAAAGGGAACCTGTCCATAAGGCTCCATAACAGCAGTCTGTACAAATTGATATCATATTCCCAGGAACAGAAGCACAGGCTGTCTGCTCCACACCATTCTGGGACCGTAAAGCAGTCAGAAAGCCAACTTACCTGGTTTGATCACGGAAATGTTAGGCAGCCTTGACCCGAGTTACCTCTTGTCATGCCTTCTAGAAGGCTTTACTGCTGGGGTAAGTTCAAGGGGAGGTGTGAGTGTTGGATTGCTACTGCCCCTTTGAGATTGTCCATGTCTATAACCAGCCTCATGAAGACTAGATTCAACCTGAGATCTGTTCTGAACAGTGCAATCAGCTGACTCCACAGTTATTTTTCATTTCAGAGTAAGACAAAAAAGACCTCTGTTACCTCAGTTCCCCTCTCATCTGAATTTTGATACGAGCTTAGCTTGGCTAAACTAAGGATCTAGTCCAGAATGCAGCCCGTAATTTTTGCATATAAATGTATCTGAAAGCAGTAAAAATACAAGCTTGGAATTAAATTGTGTAAATCAAATTTGCAGTCTCTTGCTTAATGCAAATTAAATGGTCTACAACATAAGACAAGAAACATCTGCTAAACTGAGTAAAAATTAATGATGAAGAAAATTAGGTTTCTTTTGTTATTGATTTTTATCAATTTATGTTCAAATCTCAGAAAGATTTAATAAGAAGGCTGCCATTTCATAGCTAATTCAAAGTGATTCTAAAGTGCTTAGTTTCTATTTATATTTTGCTTGCATACTTTGGAGCTCTTCATGAAAGTGGTAAGATTGTGATGCATTAATCCACCAGCAAAAACTTTACAAGTACATCCAAATATATCTTCACCGAGTAGTGATGTGAAGTTATGCTGCTATTTAGATGAACTACTTCAAACAGCAGCTTTGGCAGTCGGGACCATCTTCAGGTTTATCTGCTGGGCTTTTCTGGTGTTGTTTCAGTCATGCTCCAATTCTCAGTGAATTCATCTCCAGAAACTGATGGGGAAGAATGTGTTTGGAATAATTACGATACAAAGAAGCTAACCAGGGAGACCTCAGAGTAAATAAGTGAGAATTTTCAAGAGTATTTTCAAGAGTGACCTTGAGAGCTGGACTAAGAATCAAATGTTTGGGACTGTGCTCCTATCAAGGTCCAAGACAAGATGCCCAATGGCCTCACTGGGAATAGAGTTTCAGTTTTTGACTTGTAGACCATTTTTTTCTTTCAATTCTAGAATTCTATCAATCCAAGCTCCTGCAAGATGATAGATTTCAGGATTCCTTCCTGAAATACACTGCTGTTTAGATTGTTCCATAAAATGAGTATTGGTACCTTTTCTTGATTGTGTATATCATGGGACAGTTTGGCTCTGAGACTGGAAGTAAATTAGAACATAGAAACACTACTAGAAAACACTCCTCAGTTTACTTGTCTTGTTGTTGTTTTCCAATTTATTTTTGTTTGCTTCCTTGAAATAGTATATTAGACTCAGGCAAAACTTATTCTAAGTGATGTTCTTCCCCTCTTCCAAACATACCCAGGAGGTGCTTCCTTTGAGCAGCAATCCACTGTGTCTCTGCTGTGCTTTGGTGCACTGTACTCTGCAGCAGAATCTTCGGTTAAAATAAAAGATGTTGATAAAACATGACTGTTTTCCAGAAGTCTCTGCACATCCTGTGACCCTCATCCACACTGACGCTATGTTGCCAGGAAGTAAACAAAGATCAGACTTTACACATGAAGATGTACTATAATGGGCCCTGGGAACTGAGAATCTTGGAAAATTAAAGAGAACTTATGTGGAAAATTGCTATTTCCATTCCACGTCTGCAAATGTTCCCTTTCAAAGGAAATGCAAGATGGGCAAGGTTTCTATAATAAGATTTCTCATGGGTTTGCCATGGAGAGGGGAGAATTTACCTGTAATGCTTGGTTTTTGCTGCAGCATAAAATTCCAGGAGCAATATCTTAAGTTATTGTTTATATCAACTGAAAAGAAGGATAAAAAACATTGGCTAAAAGTCTGCAGCTTTATTTACCTCTTAGCAAAACACTTACAGAAAACAGTTTCATATACTGTTACACTGTTATTCTGCTGTAGAGCTGTGTCTGTCATGGCTGAGAATATTCTAAAATCTGTTTATTTCGAACATCTGAAGAAAAAGCAGGAGATAATTCGCTGCACTGCAATTTTATTCTTGACATGCAAAAAAGATGGCTTTGTAATTATTGTGGGCAATAGTTTTTCTCTTGTAGTTTTGTATAGTAGCAGAAGAAGAGGGAATTGAGTCTACAGGCTTCTTGGGATATCAGAATACAAGTTTCATTGCTCCGCATGCAGTGAAAGGACTAAGTTGCCATGAGCTACGTTTGTGTGTACTTCTGGGTTATGGTAATAGCACTGTTTGAGTCTGAAAATCCTGAGAAGGCTTCTTGAACAGGCAGTGCAGTAAACAACAGAAGCTTACTCTGAGTTTTAGCACCCGATCTAATATAAGGCAGAAACTTTCTTGATTTTGGTAGCATTTTTGAGAGGAAGATTTCTGCCAAACTAGACATGCACACCAGTGAAATTGTTTAGTGAGATCGAGGCACCATTCAGAACCACATCTTCTCTGTCTCTTGTCCTTGTTAAAGGAGCAGTGAATTCAGTTTGCAGAAAGAGTAAATGAAATAAGTTATTATTTGTAGGTTGTCTTGACAAATGTTTCATACGGCTTCTTACAAACAGGGTATATGTAAGCAGTAGGAGGAGCTGTTGAGTAAGATATGTTTTTTCTACCTCACTATAAGGAGTATAATTATGAAGTCTATTTGTGACTCAGTGATTGCTTTTCAGACCTTTCACAAATGATTAAGTGCCAGAATTCTGCCCCCAACAAAACCAAAGTGAAATCTTTTAGTTGCAAAACATGTACTGCATACTTGCAATTTTTTTTCACCAATTTCCAGTGCTGAAAAAAAGTTTTTGGATCATGAAGATCTGTCATTCCACTTGCTAGAGAAAGCAATGCTGGATTCAGCCATGGAGTACACAATGAAGCACTCACATGAGCACCTTTGCTCATCCTGGGTCAGGGCTGTCTCAGTCTTACTCTGAGCCTTCCAATTTTGCACTTATTCATGTAGAACTTGTATGTAGTGTCTGGATTATTCACATTTAATTGTTGGCCACCTCCATTTCAAGAGCAGAGTGAAAGCAAACTCTGCAGTTTTAATACAGATGACTTTGAGATGGACATATCATAATAATTGCTGCTCCTTTGCATCTAGTTAGCAGAAGATTTTGCCTGCACTGTGTTGTTTCATCTGCATTCCATTCAGAAATGAAAGCTTTGCACACTCTGCAGTTGCAGAGTGTTTCAGATCATATTCTTAAGCTGAGGTGCTTTTGTGACTAACTCAAACTCCCTTGCAGTGTAGGATGTATAAAGCTATGGAAGATGGGCAACAAAACTCATGGTGCTGATGGAGCACTTCAGGGTGGTGTGGAGCATCTTCTGCTCTGGGGGGTTTTCAGCACAGAGAGCCCTCTGCTCCCTTGGTGGAAACTGTTGCACTGTGTGTGGGTACGAGTCCTCAGGAACTGCAGTAACATTGATGGGATGCATGCTGGGGGCTGGAGGAGCACTTCATGTGGTGTCTGGAGTGAAGCCACTTTATTTCACTTGGCAATCCCATAGTCTGACTTCATGTTACTGTCAGTGAAGCACAGCTTTCATAGGGGTCACTGCACCCTCATGGCACATTTATGTTTCATTAAAATGATGATTAAATAAATAGCAAATTAATTGGATGCAGTGAGCATTGTGTTCCGCATGTTTAGATGCATTTTAGCTTTTGCAAAAGATAAAGCTGAATGGAATCAAAAGAAGCAAGAATACAGTTGTTATTAAAAGCAAACACAGTTGTTACAGAGCAAATTTTGCTTAGCAGCCACACACAGCCAGTACAATCAATAACTTAAAAGGGAACTGCTGTGGCATGCAGCAAAAAGCCAGGGGGAAGAAATTAGCTCCCTAAAGTTGCATATACAGAGACAAATTGACTGTGTGGAGGGATCAGTGTTGTAGTGCATGCGACCCAGCCATGCTCAGACATAATTTAAATAGGAAAAAAAAAAATAACAAGGCTTTGTTTAAATGGAGTTTTGCAAAAAAAAAAAAAAAGAAAAAAAAAAAAAGAAAAGAAAAGAAAAGAAAAGAAAAGAAAAGAAAAGAAAAGAAAAGAAAAGAAAAGAAAAGAAAAGAAAAGAAAAGAAAAGAAAAGAAAAGAAAAGAAAAGAAAAGAAAAGAAAAGAAAAGAAAAGAAAAGAAAGATCTATTTGCAAAGTGACAACCCAGTCTGACAGAAAAGCTTCAGTGTAGTTAGCAAAATATTATTTAATTGGTGCAACATATTTTCAGCCTGTTTGTCTCAGTTAGTCTCGTGTTTCCTAAAAGCCCTTCTTAAATCAGCTGTTCAGTTTGCATCAAATGGTTCCGTGTCTGTGCTGTTATGGTATAAGTGAAACAATGAGTGTGTATCTTGGTCTTTCAGGTGAAGAGCTCCTGACTCAGCTCATGTGGATCATGGTAGAGGGGAGGATGAAGGTAAGAGAGTCTTCTATACATTCTCTGGAGACGTTCAAGACCCTTGTGGATGCATACCTGTGCAACCTGGGCTAGGGAGCTGCTTTGGCAGGGGGGTTGGACTAGATGATGTCTAGAGATCCCTTCCAACCCCTACAATTTTGTGACTCTGTGATCTGAAATACTGCAGTTACGTATCTCTCAGTATAAAATACTCTCTATAAAATACTGCTATTAGCAGAAGTCTAAAGAAAGAGGGAGCTCTTGGAAGGCTCGGAGGTGTGCACTCGTATGCTCAGTGCAGGTGGAAAGGCAAGTTCAAAAGCAGACCATCCAGTCAACATTTCAGCCTGGTTTCATGCTTCGCTAATTCGTTTTCAACACCTCTCCCACGGGTTTGACCATTCTATCAGCTGTCATACCCGTGGAGGTTGCTAGATGAATTTTGTCAGTTTTCAGACCCTCGGTTCTGCCAGCTGGATGAAAATCACTCCCGCTCATTTGCAACTCGGGCAGTACGCTGAATTGATTTCATTCCAGCCAACTTCTGCTCGCAGTTGCAGCTTGTAATTTTCATTGCTTAGCAGTTCTCAGAATAACAACTTGCAGAAGTGGGTCAGAGAAAGAAAATACATATTTTGAGTAGTTCCTTTATTCTTTCCATTGCGGCGTTGTTTAGACACCCTTGACTATTGGTTCAATAATTTGGAAACGCCTACTGCTGTTCCTCTTCACCTAAACGTGAATTTCACCTGTATGCATCTGGACATTATTTATTACGTTTTGAAGATCATCTTCCATGACTATAGCTTCTAGAACAGCCACAGCCCTGCTTTGTTTCTTTGTTTCTCCGGGTTTGAGTGGAAGCAGGGGCTGCTGAGGGGTCTCCAGCTCCTGGGCTGGGAGCAGCTCGGCCTGCTGCTTGTGACCTAGCACTTCCAGCTGCGTGGAGTCCAGCGGTCACACTGCAGCTCGATCTTCATTTGAATCACTCTCTTGCTGCTAAATCCACAAGAGGGATATTTCTGGCTGCTGCTCCTGCGAACAAAGCACAGTCGCACTGCGTGGAAAGGCAGAGCCGCCCGCGAGAACAGACGCGGCAGGAAGCACCGGAAGCGCCGCTGGGAGACGCGCGCTGCGCTTCAGGCGCGCAGCCCCGCCGGCCTACAGCACCCAGAATCCCTCGCGCCGCCGCCAGCCAATCCGCGGAGCCCTCACCGCGCGCGGAGCCCGCCGGGAGTTGTAGGCGCGCGGCGGGGCCGGGCTTGGAGGAGGCGGTAGCGCCCCGCCCCGGGGGAGGGCCGGCGCACGGCGCTGGGGGGCACGGCGGCCAGGTACCCGCGGCGGCCCTGCCATACAGCGGCTCCTGGCTCCGCGACGCTGCGAGCGCGCCGGCCTCCCGCGGGGCCCTGAGGAACGGCAGCGGCCTAGGGGCTGCCCGCCGCGGGATCGGGCTCACGGCGGTGCCTTCCGAGCCGGGCCGCTCCCCGCAGGAGGCACGGGGCGCCGCGGGGCCGGCAGCGGCGGGGCGAGGAGCGACCCCCCCCGGGTTGCCCGCCGGAGCTGGGAGCCGTGCGGAGCGGGACTCGGCGCTGCCCGCCTGCCGGCCGAGCATGCACTGATCCGCTGCCTCGCCTCGACCCCGTCCCGTCCGCAGGGAGCGCGTTGTATGGTGTGGGGATACACGGTCTCGATAATAAATGATAGAGGATACAATGACTTTGCTGTCTCTGCTGGGTCGGATCATGCGTTACTTCTTGCTCAGACCGGAGACCCTGTTCTTGCTGTGCATCAGCCTGGCCCTGTGGAGTTATTTCTTTCACACGGATGAGGTGAAAACCATTGTTAAGTCCAGCAGGGATGCGGTGAAGATGGTGAAGGGCAAGGTGGCCGAGATCATGCAGAATGACAGGCTCGGGGGGCTAGATGTGCTGGATGCTGAGTTCTCCAAGACCTGGGAGTTCAAGAGCCACAACGTGGCTGTCTATTCCATCCAAGGCCGGAGGGATCACATGGAGGACAGGTTCGAAGTAATCACCGACCTGGTGAACAAGACTCATCCCTCCATCTTCGGGATATTTGATGGGCACGGAGGAGAGGCAAGTGCTCAACTGAAAAAGGGGTTGGGGGGGGGTTAGGGGGGAGGATGGTTACAGGACGAGGAGGGGACATGTCCTTGCCTGTAGGGTTTCAGCGGTTGTCTGGAGACATTGACTGGGGGATTCCTTCTGGGGGAGCGGGTTGGGGGGAAGAGTCTCTGAGTAGGAGGGAGGAAGGTGCTTCATTTGCTTTCTCTTTCATTACCACTTTCACATTCAGCGTAGTGTAAATGTGTTCATACCCTCTCTGCCCTTTACAGTAGTAAAGGTTTAATTAAAAGTAAAAGCTGTTGAAGGTGGCTCCTACGTGCACAGAATAGCGACGATGAGCACAAACTCCCTGGAGGCATCTTTTGTGAGAGCGGAGTGCGGTGTGCTCTGATTTTGGCAAAGGGCTGTCAGGGGCTGTGCTCATCAGCAGCGCTTCCGAAGGAGCATCCTGCATGGGTTCAGCCTCAGAGCTGGGCTGTGCTTGTCTTCTGTGATTCACTCTCATCTGAAAGGCAAACAAGTGGAGAACGAGTTCCATGTATACTGCTTTAACGAAACTATAATTGTGTTTCGTACTTGCCCCCTTCCTAGTGGCAATCCAGGAAAACTGTAATTTTGAAACTCTCGTTGTTTAACCTCTTAACTTTTTTAGATAGCGCTTTCCTTTAGGTTGTGCTGCGCAATTAGTGTTCTTTCGTAGTGGAATATGTCCTTTATTTCAGATGGCAGATGTTGCAACTCTAGTTTCCTCTTCACTTAGGGTTGTGGTGCTGGCAGCTAGCTTTCTGTGTAGCCCAAAGCGTATATTTCATAACTGCAGCAAAGAAATGCAAAAGCAGACGTTTCTTGTATGACATTAGCTCCAGCATCCATTATGCAAGGAATGAAATTACCTTAAGGGTTTTGCTAAGATGATGGAAGCTGGAGAGGAATACTGAAGTTTTTAATGCAAGTGTTCTTTCCGAGAAGTAAGGCTGCAAGTGCTATGCAGTAGGAGTGCTTGGGTGTTTCTCCAGCTGCTTCCACAGGTCAGGTATTGAGTCCTTCCAGAAGCTCTTGGGCCAGACACAGGAGCACAAAGGTGGTGGCTGTTGTCCCTCTAAACCTCTGAGTGCTCACTGAAGAATCCAGGCCTTGGGCAAGTAATCATTATCTTGTGTTGCTTGCACAGTTGTAAAATGATAATACTTTTTTTGTAGTGTCTAGTGCTTTATTTTAAAATCAAGCAAGCACTATGGATATTGAGAACCATCAGCTTCATGAAAATTCTGGTTGTGTTTGAATTCTGTTTTCCTTTTTGTCTGTTTTTGGTTGGGACGCAGTTGTGCCAGCTCTTATTGGCAAACTCATGTCAGACCACTGTTCCTTGGCCTTCGAGGAATAGTAGTAGGAATATGTATATATATATCACAGACTGATACTCGTCTTCTCATCAAGGGATATAACTTCTGGTCTGCGAATTTGGTACACCTGGCTCTTTTGTTTTCCGAGGCTTTGAACGGGAGGGAGCTCGTGTTCTGCTTGTTGCTGTCTTCTGTGTTGTTTAAACCCAGTGTTGCTGTCTCAAACGATGAGTGGAAACAAGTTTGAAAGAGTATCTGTGTCGTGTTTTTAACAGTATTCTGAGATTGCTACTGGTAGAAATACAATGTAAACAGTTAGACTTTGGCATGGCTAAGGAGAGATCTGATTTCTTTCTTTAATTTGTGTTATCTGCATATTTTGATCCCCACCTGATTACACATTCAGTTCCTTAAATAATCCAAAGTGAGCACAGAGTAGCAAAAGGACGAGAAAGTGCCCTATGCATATATATGTGTGAGTAGACATACTGATGTATTTTGCTGTGGAGCTTGAAATTACATCCATAAAAATGTTAAATTATAATACCAGATCTGTGAAAAGCTCAATTGCCTTAATTATTCTGATTCCTCAGAGAACCTTTTCTAGTATTCAGTGGTGAAGTATGAGGATTTATCTGAGGCCTGATGTTTTGAAGGGTTTTGTAGATCTTTCTCCAAGCCTTACCAAAGTTAATATTTAAAAACGCGATCTCTAGCGTCACTTATTTATCTTTCTCATAAAACACTCAGATGTTCTTAGTGGCCTTTTCTCCCACTAAAAATACTTGTCTCATCACTGTCTGATCAACTTGTTTCTAGTCCTAGATTTTATATAAAACTGATTGGGAGTGCAAGACCTGTGTGCTTTGCTTACAGCCAGAACAGGTTAGGTTTTTATTTCAGCAAACTGTAGGCTCAGTACAAAAGAGGGGAAAGAAATGAAAGAACAAAATGAGTCGTCTTCTTTAATCTGTACTACATAATATTGAATTTCAAGTCTGCCTTTGAACTTGTTTTCTGCGTGTCTTATTTTTATCTTAAAAAAAAAAAAAAAAAAGAATTAATTACTCCCTGTAACGCTTTACCTGGTGTGTAGTGAAGCCTTTGCAAAGATGGCATTTTTGCTCTGGTCTCCTATTAAATATCTTTGTGTAGTAGATAAAGAAGAAAGAATTGCTAATCTCTAGTGCTGAATGTGAAACAAACTGTTCTATATGCAGGAAAAAGTGGTTTTCCAAATGTACAATGCCACAAATGAAATGCTTGGTTAATTCTTTGCAGCTGTACACAAAGCAACACATCCCCATTAATTACTTCCTGCCACATAGGGTTGAAGCAGAAGGAAGGAGAAGCATGAGTGAAGTAATACAGGTTACTGTGTAGTGCTAATTATGAGGATATCCACATTTTGCTTAAATATTGCCAACTCTTTGCATAAGTTCTACTTTCCTCTTACGTCACGTGCTCTTCCATCTTACGGTTTTATCCTGGATAGAATGGGAGTCACTGACTTAAATTTTGTGGCTGACTTGATAAGGGAGCAATAGACAGTGATTATTATTAACGCACTGCATTTCAGCTAAGAACCTAGTGAACTAGCGTGGTTGCTTGCTGAAGAGAATAATGTTTTAGAGGTGAAACTTGATGTATGGCATGCACTGTGCTCCTCTTTATAGACAAAGTCTGGTTGTCTTTTTGTGAACGGCTGAGTAATCACAATGCAGTGTGGGTAGAGGCAGAGAAGCAGGCTTGGGAAGAGTGAAGAAAAGTTTTGCCCTGTTGTCTCATTGGCTGAGCGGTCAAAGGAGTCTCGAAGGTGACGTAACTTAGAATCAAAACAGAAACAGCTTTTGTCTGCTACCTCCTCAGCTCCTTTATCGAGTTGAAAGATGCCTTGCGTGTTGGCTTTGTTGTTCGTTATCTCTGTCTGTGGGGCTGTCTGGACTGAGGGACTGGGAAGTAGCAAACTACATAAATGACAAAATAATATTCTATGAATTTGAAAGCTGAGCAGATAGAAGGAAAGGATGCTTTGTCAGAAGGATTTAACCATTTTATCTATGACTTACTAAAGGTTTTTTTGAGATATTTCAGTTTAAGTGCTGAGATCTCAGTATTGGACAAAGATGAAGCAGCTCACCATCTGCAGTTTTTTTGCTTATCATGTTATCAACCCTAGGTATTAAAGTAATAGATAGGACCTTAAATGCCACTTGTGCTTGTTTGAGGTTGAAAACTGATGTGGATTACCAGAGTGAGAAGTTAAAGCTCAGTAACTGTCTCATTAAAGAGTGTCTTGCTTTTATCCACCTGGATAAGGTGATGATACAGCTGGTTTAGAGAGCTGTGGGTACAGTGTTGCAGGATGTGAAATACTCCTTATTTACAATGCAGGAAGCTCAAATGTGGAAGTAGAGAATACGTGGCAATGTTTTTGACCATAAACAGAATCTTCTGAAGCTTTGTGGGCCATGGGACCTTGGAATCAGCAGCATGAACTGTTAGCAGAGATCTTTGGTTACTGATTAACTTTCTAAGACAAGGGGAAAAAAAAGAAAAGGTCAAAAGATAATGGTGTGCCCTTATTAGTTTTGTCTGAGTCTATGGACGAGTGAATGCTGAGGTACAGCCTGAAGAAAGCAGCCCCATGCCAGCTGTGTGCAAATAATCCTGCTGTGCATGTGAAGTACAGGTACTTGAAAGCATGATGTCCCTGATTCACTGGGGTGAGCTTGCTGCTCTGTGCTATCTTCTTGAGGAGTGCCGCAACAAATGAGTTGCAGTGTGGTTTTATTGGGGCTGAACTTCTGGAGCAGTGTTGGCTTAGGTAACAGCTCATGTAGTGTTGTTTAATGAAAGAGGGTTGACATAGTGAACAGTTCTTGGATATGTTACAGGATTATGGTTTTCCCCCAGGAAAGCTACAGTTAGGTTATTTTTAGGTCTGCATTCCCATGTGCTCTGTAAAAAAAAGTGTGATTTAGAATTACAAATTTTTGTACCTTCTAAAACAATTGGAAGTAAGAGCTCTCAGCACTGTCATTCACAGCTGTATTATTCTACAGGTGTGGAGTTGAATCTTTCAATTTTTATAAAAAAATCAAAAAGTCAATTTATTTCCAATGTATTCTGCCCACTGAGCTTGAATCGGTGCACCCATATTTGGGTGCACAGGCAGCTGCTTTAATTAAATCAGTTTTGATTCATAGATGCTTTTAGATGATGAGAGTCATGTAACTTTCTCTCTGAGCTTGAATAACTCCTAGGAAGTGTTTGTGTGCATGCTCCTGCTCTGCAATAAGAACTCCACACTTATCCATGGCCATAGATGGGAAGAGTATTTCTCAGCTGCTGAGCAGAAATGCTCAAGCAGCCCTTAATGGATTGCTTGATGCCTTTTGACTCAGTACTCTGTGGCAATGCTCCTTGGCTCACATCCTTTGGTGTGTAGGCAGTGTGTAAAGACAAACAGGCTCAGTAATGAGGAATGCCTTAAATTGCTTAAACATGTGCTAATTAGTGCTACTGATACTACTTAGTGTACGGATAGACAGTGGTAAAGGTGTTAGCTAGCTCTGTTTAACCCCGTGTCCAGCCAGGATCTTTTACAAACAAATTTAAATGCAGCTTTGGGTCAGTGAGGTGTTGAAACAATCAGTTCCATAGATCAGAGTAAAAATATATACTCTTTCATCACATGGGGCTATTAAAACCAGCAGATCACCAGAGCTTTGTCCACTTTTTCATGCTTCAGTAGCTCTGTTGGATTGAAATATTTCTCCTTCCTCTTCGTTGTTAGAGAGATCCAAATATTTAGGGTGTAAAATGTATCTTAAAACTGGACTTCTGGCTTCTGGCAGCTTTATTTGTTAACCAGTTTCCTGGTGCCAGATGCTCTGTTCTGCTGTTCCCCAGTTCTCTCTGGTTGGAGCAGCATGGCAGCAGCCCTGGCACTGCAGGTGGGCCCCGTGCTGTGATTCTGTTCCCGTGCTCAGGGCTGGGCATCTCTAATTTTCCCCTTCATCTTGGGACCCTTCGGAGCTGTTCCACTTTACCTGCCCTGTTCCACATGCTTCCTTGGCACGTTCATCGCACCTTCCCAGCAGGAAGTGACAGCATGCCCATTGCCTGCATGTTCTGATAAGGCCTTGCCCTGAATCCGGGAGCCTCTGATTGTGCTCATCATGTTTTATGACCCAAAAAGTTGTCCCAGAGCTGTCTGGCATGAACAATCCAAGGTCCTCAAACCTCAACGTGCAGGGCTTGCTCTTGAGATCTGATCACAGATACCAATGGATCCAGGAAAAAGGAACAGAACATTTGTTTTCTGTAAGCTCTGTGTTGCTCTCTGATTTGAGAATCCATGGCCTTCAGATGAGAGTTCTGAAAACTCATTTTATAGGCAGCAGCTGCTATAATTATTCACAGAAAGGCCGGGGGCTGCCTTTGCTAGGGTGTTCAGCCTGCGCCTCGGGATACCGAAGATGAATGGTAACGTGAGCTGCTGCTGCTCACAACGTGTGGCACATTCATGCTGTTTAAACTGATCCGTGTGTTCCTAGCAGTGTCTTTGTGCCCCAGGATGAAAACCTCTGTAATGAGCTCTGGAATGCATTCCCTGTGCCACCGCTTTCTGCAAAAGGGAGCGGATGAGAACGGGGCTCTTCTTTCTTAGAAACAGCCTTTATGACTACCAGTTCCCAGCAGCTGCCAACTCCCTGGTCATGTTCATGTTATGATCACCATCCTCGTCACTGGCAGTTACTTAGATACCAGCCCAGCTGGACAGACCAGTTCCTCTGGCTTGTGGCCATCTCTTTGCCAAAGAGATTTTCAATGTAAAAGATCATGAAGATTTAATGACCTTCTGTTTTTATTAGCCCCATAGAGTCTCAGCGCACCCTGAAGTTAACATGACAACAGGAGGCAGATAAGTCCAGAAGGAAGTTTCCATGCTGACGAAGATGTACAGAATGGCAGCTCATGATCTCAGGGCTGTTATGAGTTGTATACATGATCGGCAGCTGCAGCAAGTTAGAGAGATCCTGTATTATTATTTTCTGTGTGCTTTCACTCCAGCCCTTTAGCTGGCATTAAACACTTGAGCTAATGCCTTTATTAAAGCAGTTTAAAACTTACTGACAAACGTAGTAATTCTATTCGGCAGAAATATAGCTTTAAAAAATGTAAATTTGGTTTACAATTTTGCTGATAAAAGGTTTTTAAAATTCCAAAATATTAATATATACTTAGTCCAGAGTAAGTACGGAGAGTGTGTCAGTGGTAGTTTAAGTAACTGCCCATTTAAGCCATAATGCTTGATGCTTAGATAGGAAAGCTGTTCCTGCCCTGGGATGAGTGATCTATCTTGACTGCAGTCAGGAAATATAAAGATGAGGCTTTCAAGTGTAGAATAAATTGCAGCCTCTGAAGTAATCTGAATGGAAAATCTACTTCTTTCTACTTGTGTAGAAGTACAATTCCAGCAAAACTGCTGATGTGGCTGCACCTGGCAGTGAGCTGGGAGGAGGGCTCAGGCTCCAGGTAGAGCAACTTCAGAGCTGATGAACACTGAAGCAGCCACTGGGAGAGGATGAAGTACCACTGCTTTGTTGGGTGCCATAACGAAGTTCAGAGCGCAGCGTGGCAGCGCGGAGCACCAATCGTGCTGCTGCTGATACAAATTGATTATGATGCTGAAACATAGCCGGCTCTCATCATCTCCGACCTTGTCTGATTCACAGCTGTGTGAGCAGCTGACATCTCCAGCCAGACAATCAAAGTACGTGTTTTAACTGCTAAACCACAATGCAATTATCCATAGCACGTCAGGTTGACAAACCTCAAAGTTCCCCTGGAGAAAGGAACATTTATTTGCATTTACTTTCAGCACCAAAATGTTATCCCTTTCAATTTTTCTCATTGTCCTAAATGTTGAAAAAGCTTTTCTTCCCCCAAAATCCCCTTCAAGGGTAAACATTTTAAGTTCTGCTATAATAGCTGATACTGTCGTACAGTACTGCTTTCAATCAGTACACTTCTAATGTAGTAAATATCTTTACTTTTTCCTCCTCTACCGAATGGAGAACTGCTGAAGTCTTGAAAATATTCCTTCTGATTAATGAAGTGCATAGTCCATGATACATCTCTGGTGTGTTCCGTAGCTCACTTGCACTTCTTTAAAATTGCATTTTAAATGGGAACTTCATGTATTTGCAAGTAGTCTGCATGTGGACTCCACCACAGATTTGCCCAAACTTTTCTTTGAATGTGTTTCTCCAAACACATACTGGAGCAGAAGTATTGAAAAATCTGATTATGATGAGAATAAGGGGAAATGGAGAATGAAATGTGCTAGGCTCCTTAGTTTCCCTGCTGCTTTTTGCCCTGTTACAACTCAGATTCTCCTGCAATTGAGATTAAACCCTATTTTATTATCGAAGCAATAGTGATGACTCCAGGTACTGATAGCTGATGTTCAGCACCCCATGTCCCAGCTGCTGACACCAGGCTCATGCCCACCGGGGTCTTTTGAGGCCCTCTCTGTGGGCAGGTGTATGGGAACTGTTGAATCACAGCCTGAACCACTGATGGATCACCTGAGGTGAGCACTGAGTCAGCCACAGGAGCACAGGTGAAGGCAATGTACCTGTGTGACTGGAAGGAGTGGAGTCTGGCTCCACCTCTCCCAGACCCCATTTAAGGGCTGACCACCACTGGGGAAGGTTCTCTTGTTGGAGGTCCCTCCCCTGTGGAGTTATTGGTAAACCTCAACCAACTGCAAAAGGTGAGCCTCTTTTTATTTACTGGTTATCTGTTTATCATCCAGATAAGCCTAGCAATGTATACCATCTTCCTCACTTTTTTCTCTGAGTACTTTTCTTCTGGGTTATTCACCATACAGCAGGGTGCTGCTGGCATTCCCATGGAGAGATGTGTATGTGCTCAGCTGATCAGATGCTGGAAACTCTGAACTATACTGAGGAAAGTTGTTGCTTTTGTTTGTTTAACAGCCCTGAGAAGTAGGGCTGTTGCTACTTTTCTGCCCGTGCAATTGGAAACATCTAGCGTCTGTTTTGGAAAAGCAAGGCACAGGGACCAGAGCAGAACCGGGCAGGGTGATGAGAGGTGGAGCTTTGGATTGGAAGACAGATGTGTGAATAGAGGAGAAATGGAAGATAATGTGGTTTTGCATTGTTGTTTGCCTTAATTTTTGATTACTATAGGGCTGGATATTGTTAATAACGTGGCCCCAGCAAGACTCTCAGGCAGCCTTAGGAGAGCTACTGTCAGTTTCAGAGTAACACTATTTCAGTATTGCTTGAGGTCTGAAACCTGAGAGATACGTATGCGAGGGTTTCTTCTGTAGCTTAGGATGAATATTGTTTAATTTCTCTATATGTATTTCAGAGAAACAGAGAACACGAATGTGTGTTTTTGGCTGCGTTTCTTTATGACCCTTGAAAGCATACACAGTTTAGTTTGCAGAGCAACCAGAATTATAGACTTTGCCCTTTTTGTTCCTACTGATGTCCATTGCTTTGCTGGCGTATCTTGAGAGTCCTTACTGCTCAAGACTTAAGGAACAAAATGTGGGACCAGCTGCCTGTGTCATGGTGCCAACTGGCATGGGAATGTCAGAGGAGAGCTCCAAGCTGCCCCTCCTTTTGCTGATGCACAAAACATAAGTAGTAGTGTAAGGTGCTGCATTAATTCACAGGGAGTTTCATATGACAGATTTTTTTCATTTTGCAATGGAAATGTTTGATGCTTTCATATAAAATAGAACACAGAAGTTTGAGGGTTTTTGCTTTGTTTTGCTTATTGTAAAAGGGAACTTGCCTTACAGCTACTGTTACAGTTGTGGTTTTGAAAGGCAAAGTAGTGTGATTGAATTCTTTGCGGATGAACGCCACATGAGAGATTTGTAATCTTTGGCAATTAGAAAATTGTTGCTGAGGTTAATGGTGATATTATTTTTAACTTTGAGGGCAGGAGCAATCTCCTGCCTCCAGGATGGAATTATTTCAATCAGTGCTTTAAATAAGCACTTTCTGTGATGGTTTCAATTTGCAAGCATTTAAATCATCAACCCAAATTCTTCTTTTGCTTTACTATTTGTTTTAGCAATTATATCACTTGATATACTGCTTTACATTATCTTTTCTTGTATTGTTTGTGAAAAGGAGAATGGTAAATGCTATCAATTTCTTTGAGATTTTTTTTGTCCCATTCTCATGTGGATATCAAAACTGTGAATAAAAGAAGGAAAAAAATATAAAGGAGACTAACAAGTAGTTGATACATTTATTGTAATTTAGAGAATAGTTTGGTAATAGAAGTAATTGTACTGAACGTTTTGATCCTATGCAGTGTGAATTTATTGGAGATGTACTTTGGGACTTTTGAGCTTGATTTTGTGTTGGAGGTCTTATCAAATGTTTCTTCTTGAGGCCTGGACTCTATGGCCTGACTGTGGGCTCGAGGTCTGGTGCTGTCTCCTGAGTCTAACCTGATTTATAGCAGGACAAACTTGGAAGTGCTCAAGCTGACCTACCACCTCTTCAAAGAGAAGAACATCTAAGATAGATGATAGTTTCCAAAAACCCCACACCTTGTTCTGCCTGCCGTCATACAAGATATTCTTTGTCAGAGTATTGGTGTCTCCTCAGGTACATCAGCTTGAAGCTCTGTCCTTGTGGCTCTAGCAGAAGGTGATACCTTGATACCACGGCTTCAGTAACTGTATTTCTCTTTAACCATCAAAGGCAAATGTGCAGATTCTAATCTATTATTTTCATGAGTTATCAAGATGATAATGTTTTCAAACATTTCTCAAATAATGTGTGGGTTTTTTTTATTTTATTTTAAAAAGCAACTTTCACCTACCTTATCTACTCCCTCGTAAAGAGTAGTGCTGACCTGCCTGATGGTGACACGCACCATCTCTGGATGGTGGCTGTGTTTATCCTGTGATTTAATGTAGCGGCATATTCTGAATAGATAGGGCATCTCCTGGGAGGTGTTGGTTTCTACTCTCCACACTTTAAATTGTGTGTGTTGGAGTTTGTATATTCTGAAGTGTTCATGTAAACTTTCAGGGCTGACAATTGACATAGCTGTTTCTAATAAAGTAAACAACATTATAATGCCACAGCACAGGAGCCAAAACAAAGTGTATCCAGCTACATATTGGAATTAGCTGCTTCAGATGTAGGTTTTAAAAGCTTTTTTGGCATGAGGTTTGTACATGTCTTATTAAGGAAAACCTGACAGTGAAGGAAGATGAAAATCATGCTGATGAGTAATAGGTAAGGACATAACCTCAAACCTGCTACAGTGCAGATATATTTTTACTGGAATGTTTTGTTGCTGAGCTTCCCAGCACTCCCCAGTGACTGGGAGAGCAGAATACAGCTTGAGTGACAAATTCTGCTTAACTTTGAGCTTTTTTTTAATAAACAAATTGGAAACTTAGTTTGTCTGTCACGGGGGGCTTGGAGTCTACCTGGCTGTGTTTCTGGTTCAAAGTATTTCAAAAGTATATCAGGAGAAAACATTATACCTCTGCAAACAGGTGTTTTCAGATCACTTTACAGGCTTATATTTCTGTTTATGTCCCTTGGCTCTTCTGATACAAGTCAGTAATACAACTAAAAATAGAACTTCATAGTCCCCCTAGCTTTCTCTCCTAGGTGCAGCTGCTTTTTTCTCTATCAGATGGGAACATCATTTAACCGTGTAGCTTCTGTTCTTTCCTGATGTAATACCATCACTTGCCTGCTGCTTTTTGCAGCCTTCAGTTTTTTTTCTTAATGTGGTTATCAAGAAAGTAATGATGCCTGAGACCTCGCAGAATCAATGCTTATTTCACAGCACTATGGATCGTAACGGTCATCTTTCATACCAAAATATGGTACTGCTGTGTCTCTGTTGCTATGAGAAGCCCTGATTGCCACACTGGGGCATGAGCTGGGCTGTTGTGGCTGTGTGCAGCCTGAGCTGGCAGTGTTTTCTATGCCCAGCACTACTTAGTACCATAGTACTGAAGGCTTGTAGCTGGGCGTTGGTTTCATGAAGTAAAATCAGTAGTATGGAACAATATGAATTAGTAGAAGATGCTTTCATGTGCCTGCATGCTAACATTAATGACTTCAGGTTGAGTTTACAGAGCCTGGAAAGCAAGGACAAGATACTTTTCATTTTAAAAATAACATTTGCAATGTGCCAAAATATTTGGTTTTGTCATTTTAAATGAGTTCTTTCAGCATTTTGTTTTGCAACAGATTTTTTTTTTTTTTGCTTGAAAAGTGATCTAAATAACAAAGCATGAGTATTATGGGCTGACAAATAGAGAGCTTGTTAGGCAGGACTGAGGTGAAGAAGGCAGCTGTTCTTTTGTTAAGTGAACTCCCAGTCCCTGCAGCTCATTTTCTGGCTGAAACAAGCTGTGGATCTCATGAACTCTCCATGTTTGTGACCTGTAAGTCTGGTGCTTTGTTTCTCACTTCTGGAGTTAGTGTGGTTGTGACACTGACAGGAGTTGGGGCAGAATAGATTTTAATTCCCACTACCTCACTGGATTAACTCCCAGATGTTCCAGGCCATCCCTTTGGTACTGCATAGAAGAAACTGAACTTCACCTTGGTGTTCCCTTGCATCTCTGGATGAGAGACTTGTTGTTCTCTTTCTTTGATAACAAGTCTTTCCATGCAGTGAGCTAATGGCAAGACTTGAAAACATGGCGTGATTTGTTCTCTCTTGAGCAATGTAAAGGAGAGTCACTGGCAAGCAATTTATTCTTGCCGTTTAACTACCACAGGTGTTGCAGCATGGATTCCTGAGGCTGTATTCTTTCTTCCCTCTAATTTTCAGGTGCTGAAAGGAGAGTAAAATAAATGCCCTGGAAGACTAAAATTTTATGGAAGCTGCTGCTTTTTATCCAGGAGAGGCTGGGGCTATGAGCAGAACAGCTGGAAGGTGTAGGGGTAGTGCTTTCTGATTTAAGTAAGGAAAGAAAAGTTAAACTAGAACAGCATTTTTAGATATATATTCATGCAAATGCCACAGATGATCTGTTTAAGTGTTTCTGGGTTTGACTTTCAGAGTTATGTTGATAAAACACTTAAGACTACCCCAATTTTTCTTTAATTAAAGTTCTGTATCATGCGACATTTGCCTTTGGCAGTGAGGAGAGCTTCAAGGTGAAGAAGTATGGGTTGGAAACAATAAAAGGGAATTAAACCAATTAAAATTGGGAGTGGAGGACTGTTCTTACCATGCTTTCATGTAGTCACACAAGAAGTATCAAGTGAACCAAGTGAAGACAGTGTGTGTAAACCTCAGCTGAATGGGGGTCTTACCATTGCTTAAGAAGCTCACTTGCAAGTTCTTTCCAGTGGCACGGTTCTTTGTATGCAGGAAGAAATCAGTGAGAAGGGAGGGAGGGGAAAATAAAGTGACAGCTAATGAATGCCCAAAAGGAGCATATGTATAAAATAATTAAGTAGATAAAAGTAATTAGTGGTAGCAGTAAGCTAAAGCCCAGGTGGTGAGCTGCCAGGGAATCTAGTTATCTAATAAACAGCTTCAAGTTGTGTCACCATAGCTTTGCCTACTTCCATCATTAAACCATAAAACCCAAGGACTTGTTTAAACATCAGAGTTCAAGAGCCTGTCATGAAGCTGTCTTTTCAGGATGAAAATGAGGCATAACGCTCCAGGGAAGCTGTTCTTACTAATGTTTCCCTGCAGCTGCTAGGTCCTGCTGAGTGCAGGTCCCATTGATGTACTGCAGGAGGCTGAGCACTTCTTTGCATGTAGAGTTGGAGCACTCTGGCACACGCAGGTGTGCAGGAACCTGAAGGAAGTTGTGAAGGTCTCCTAGCGTTGACAGTGCTCCATAAGTGCTTTGCCTATATTTTTTTCTCTATCTCTAGCTGTGGTGATTTAGGTTGATGAGTTAGAGAAACATGTGGGTTGCCTTAAGAATTGCTGGCTTCCTGCTCATCTTCAGGGATACAAGACCAGTGTTCCACTAGATGAAGTTTGCAGTCCTTTGCCTGTCCCTGTTGTGTGACCTTCAAATGTGATCATATTCAGTTTGAGACAATTTGAACCAGCTGCAATTAGTAAATGCATTAATGATCTCTTATTTGCATGACCTTTAAAAGGCAGGAACTAAATTCATTCTAGCTGAGTTTCAAAGGGGCCAAAATAGTGATGGGCTGACCTGCCTGCTACAAGCCTTGCATACCTGCCAGGGATGTGGTGACTTGTGGCTAGTGCACCTGAAAGAGGGGGCTTTCTTATAGCTGTCTTCCTCTTCATTAGGAGAATTTACAGTGTTGTAGGATGCTATTCATAGCTTGAAAGGAACTTGAATTCTTAATATATATTTAAGAATAGAAACTGAAGGTCTCATCCATCCAAAGTGAGAGGTGAGCCAAAAAAATAAAAGCGGAACTGTTTTTTCCTTCATATGGAAACCCAAAATCAATTAATTGATTTCTTGATTCATTCCAGTGAAGATAAGACCTGTATGCTTGGAAGCAGCTGCAAAGAGAAGTTTGAGTTTTCTGTGCATTTCATAATACTGGGTATTCCCTTGCTCCAGTGAGAGAGGTGGTACAAGAATGAGATGTAAAAGTGCAGTTGCAAAGGTATGGGTATCTTGTCAAAATGCAGTGCAAGATAATGTACTTCAGGGTTTGCAGAGAACCAGCTCCTCTTCTGCTATGTGAGCTCTTATCAGGAAAAATCTTGTACAGAAGCCTGAGGCAATAATGAATTTAACACTCATTTAAAACTCATTTCTTAAGAAGGGGAATATTGCAACAGAATAGGCATGGTATTGGGTTATGGTGGTCTGGGGACTGGCATGTCCCTACCACTGCAGTGACTGCAGCATGTAGAAGCTTGTTGGAACCAGCACAGGGTGCTGTGACTTGTAGCTGCAGTGCTGAGGCTGAACAAGGATGTGTATGGTTAACCTGGGTGGCTCTCAGATGCTGGTCCTGCAGCAGCCACATGCTGATAGTATGCAAAGAAGCTATTTAAAATTAGCACTTCAGTATATAAATTTATCTTCTGAGGTCTCTGCTAGACCTACTTAGTTCCTCTTCATTTTAGCCAGCACCCAAGTTGAAATGTTTTACTGCTTAAATAAAATATTTGACAGCTCTTGCAGAAGTTAATACTTCATGTTTCTGCATGAAACTAGATCAGCGTTCATTAGGATGAAATTGAGAATCTGAGCTAATTAGGGAAGATAAAAGTGCTGTTTCATATTCTACTGTATGAGAGAATTTAGTACTAATTACTCATTCTGTGGTTTTATTTTATATACATTTTTCAAATACATTTTTAAAGTCCTCATATCCTTTCTTGAAACTGAATTTCAATCTGAACTCTGCCATCTGGATTTAGGTGCATTTGGAAGACAAAGAGGGAAGCTGCACTAACTAGAACAATATCTGGAATTTATCAGTGTTAGTAATTCCTTTTTTTCCTCTGGACAAGAAATCTGCATGTGTACTCATTTCATAAATGGTGCGTGGGTAGAAATACGTGTTTGGCCGTGTTGCATACGTAAACAGTGTGAGGTCAGACTTCAAAATGCTGCTGTTCTTTTCAAGTTGAAAGCAGATAATAGCCATAACCATACATGTTTTATACACTGAAATTGTATTTGGTCTGTAGTTATTCAACCTGCTTGTGTGTGGACTCCAGAAGCTGGGTAGGCTGTAATCCTTTGTCTCAGCATGAGCTGGGTTAAATGGAGGAGGAGGTTAGAGGGTTTGTTGGAGTAACTTCTAGTTCCTATTTTAGAAAGTTGCTTCAAACCACCCTAAAAGTGAAGTCCATAAATTGTTTAAGTTGCCCATATAGTAAAAATTGCAGACTTACGTTAGCTGAATAATTCATTGCTCCCTGGTTGTAATCCTGGTGTGCCTTTCCAACTGCAGATTAAAGTACTCGAGTTGTCTTTAGTTGCAAGGCCTTCATCTAGATGAAATGGAAACGGAACTTTGAGACCAAAAAGAGTAAAGACTTGGGGCATGCATGCCAAGGAAGAGATGAGGGAGAACACAGAGAAGGGCAGGAATTGCACTGTTCTGCAGCTGTATCCACTTTATTTTTTGCTTTTTGTTAGCATGTCCAGGGCTAGTAGTCTGTCCTTTCATGATTCTCCCAGATGGTGTTTTCAGCCTTTGTTTGGCTGACAGAAGGCAACTGGAATGACAACCATTTATTGTGTCAGGGGAACGCCTTGCGTGGACAGCAGCCTCACTGTGTAGGAACCAGTTCAAAGTGTCTTAACTAATGTGTGTTAATACATGAAAACGGAGGCTGCAAAACGCGTGTCAAGTATGCACTGTAACCCAAAGGTTTATCCTGACTAGAAAGAAAGGTGGAGATTTCTTTAGCAAAAAAGTGCTGTGACATTTCACTACCTGAAAAAGAATGAGAGATCTCGCTGAGAATTTGCAATTTGAAGGCTGTGGCTGCTTGTCTGCAAAATTTGTCAGAGCTGGATAGCAGGAATGGAGAGGTCAAGAGAAGATGTCTGGGAGGTGGGCAAGAATCCGGTGTTCAGGTCTTTAGTAGACAAAAGGCTCTTGAAGATTCGTTAGCTTAGAAAAACCACCTCTGTCCTGGGTTAGAAAGTATGTCAGGATCGAGCATTTGCTGTCTGAATTTTATGGGCTGTTGAAATGGGGTAGTGATATATGAAGACTTGCTTCCCCCAGTAAAGGAATTACCTTTACTAGGGAAATTCCAGTTTGCTTACAGAATATTTTGAGTACCTATTTTAAATGCCCTGAAAGGAATTTTTGTGTTATTACTGGATTTATGAATCCTATTTTAAATTAATCTCATCTTAAAAAAAATTACTTCTCTAGAGAAAGAATGCCATTTTAAAATCAGAATGCAGTCACATTTGTGCTCTGTGATTATTTCATCTTCTCCAACAAATGATAGCTTCCCACAGTAATGCCTTAGTCTGGGATTGAGATAATGACCCTCCTGTGATAAATACTGATCGCATTGGTGTCCTCCTGAGTTTGGAGAACGTTCTTGTTTTGAAATCTTTAAAAATAAAAATAATATAGTCATGCTGTTCTAATAGATCTCACAACATTATCCATAGCTACAATGGAGAAGAAGAGCTGCTAAGCACTTAATAGTTACTTTAAATGATCTGATTTGTCCACTGACGCAAATACCTGGTTGTCTGCAAAATCAGTAGAAGTATTGGGTGTCTGAATAGGATGAAGGTGTGTTGGAGCAGGCATCAAACACTGAAGTTGAAGGATGCAATATGCAGATGGCCTCTGGTCAGCAGGCAGACTTGGCAGAGGTATCCGTGTGGCTCTGCGCGAGCGGCTGTGAATTCCCCAGCTGTGAGGTCACTCTGTCCTCCCTGCACAACACACGGATCCCAAACACCTCGAAACTGAACTTTTTCATGTATGCTTTTTTTTTTGTTTGGATATCTTCCCGTTCAAGATCGTCCCAAGTTGTGTAGGGTCATAGACTGTAGCAGGAGAGCTCTTGGATGCAGTCTGCTGCTGACTTAATTGGATATATTTTCCATCTGCTTTTTGCTTTCTCCTGGGTCTTACTCCACCCTTGTTTTCTGCTTAAAATCAGGAGCAATTATATTCCTATATTCTGGGAACCCTTAACTTCATAGAGTATCTTAAATGTGCAACTGCATGTTCAAATGCCTGGCACAAGTAACTGCTACCTTGGATTGCCCTGCGAGGAGGATAGGTTTGCTTTCTTTGTGATGAATTAAGCTCCAGTTAGTTTTCTTAATTATACATGAAATTGAATATACATTTCTTCCAAGGCAGTATTTTCTATATGTAATTAAATGTTCTCCAGGAAGTAGTCCTTCTTTGCCTTATCAGAAAGGCCTAACTATGGTACTGCACGTGGTGCAAGTAAATGCAAGTTAATTTCCTTTCCATGGCAAGTCTTGTGTGCTTGCAATAATCCGTTTCCTGCTGTTAAATTAGAGATGTGGCATCTGGAGAGAAGGAACATCCCAACAGGGGTTGCTGATTCAATGCCTACCATGTTAGAAGAAATTTATTGACCAGTCTGCTTTCTTAGGTCCTGTGCCTTTTGGTTTAGTCTACCAGTCAGTAACAGAGCAATGCTGTTTAGATGTGTATTGACACAGACACTTGTGTGTTATCGAAGCCCTCGTCTTTAAATGCAGAATAAAAAGCTCTCCACGTGTTACTGGACATTAAATGTTTGCAGAAGACTTAATAGATCAGAAAGTGGCAACAGTACCTTTGGAATTCATGCTAAATTCAGATGCCATTATGACAAGAATGAAATATGGGAAAGCCCCAAATGGCAGCTATTATTCTGCTGAAGCCTGGAATGCACCACACATTTTTCTGAGATGCAATGGGAAATCATTTGTTATGTAGCAGGTATTAGCCCCAGTGAAAAAGCACTAATCTGCAATGAGTAATACTGTGTGAAGTTAGGCCGGGTGTTATTGGGAAATTTGCCATAAGTACAGCTTCCTGCTTTTCATTTGGAGGCACGGGGTAGCTTCCTTTTCAAGCTCATAAAAAAATAGCTCTAACCAGTCTTCTTCAGACTACAGCCTGTATTTTCTTAGTGCTCATCTATATTCAGAGGTTCTGGTAGATTGACATTTAATTTGTTTGCGTTAAATTACTTTGCATACGCATACAGATCTTAAAAATCCTTCTTCACCCAACGTCGTGCAATGGCAAGCTGCCGCCAGGAGGGGAGCTCCCACTCTCCGTGCATTTTCTCCGTCTTCACCCGATGTTGTCGTGATTGTGGTGGCTCTCATAGGGGAAGAAAAAAACCTACCAGAGATGGCCAGCGATGTCAAAAAGATGCTCTGGGAGATAGGGTGTTATTCCACTTCTACACAGCATTACAATACTGATGTGTTGTTCATTTCACAGACATTTCCACTTTTTTTTCTTCCACTTTCCTGCCCTTAACTGTACCATTTTTCTCACCAAGTTCCCTAAGGAAACCTCTCCCAGCCCACTGATCTCTTCAGTGCTATTCCTTCAGCTCTGCCTCCTTGCAGTTTTAACTTGGGACAAATC
Source organism: Cyrtonyx montezumae (assembly GCF_038088225.1). Lineage (NCBI taxonomy): Eukaryota > Metazoa > Chordata > Aves > Galliformes > Odontophoridae > Cyrtonyx > Cyrtonyx montezumae. Next base: position 21,169,176 of record NW_027072056.1, read on the forward strand.
CTTTTGTTCTGTTCCAGCTGCTGTGCTTCTTGCAGGTCCACAGTTATTATGTCTGGTTTTGAACTGACTTAGCTGCCTTCTGCCCACTTTTTTTTCTTTTTTCTGGACACTCAAGGCAGTGCAATTAGATTTGTTTCTCTATTAGAATAACTCTCTGTGATCTGTTTCCTCTGTGGTTTCACTGTGCCGAAAAAAGCAGGGGGGAAAAAAAAGGACATTCCTAATTCCACAGCTCCCTGAAGGTACTGTCCTAGTAAAGACTAAGCACCTTATCAGCTGACAGCATTGAAATGAGGTTGTTTTATCACCAACCCAGCTGTATCTTCAAGCAAAATGCTTTGAGTTTTTTGGGGATCTTGGTTTAGTTCTTTCTAGCCTGCTATAGCATTATAAACAAACTGCCCTGCACAGCTCCTCTGCCAAGGTGAGCATGTCTCTAACTAATTATTCTACCCCATGAAATCAGCTAACACCAGCCAGCTGGTTCAGGGCTCCCAGCCTGCCTGCATCATGCTCTGACCCCAGGTAAGAGCGCAGGCAGTACAGGGCAGCACCATACCAGGGGCTCAGTCAGCTGCAGCTTTTCAGCCACAGTCCCAGCTGTGCTGAGATATTCATTTATTCCAGGGAAAGACTGATACTGGGAAAGTGCTTTTTACCTCTCAGTGAGGTATACGTATTGCAGCCTGTTGCTAAATGCTGAGTTTCTCAGCAGTAATAACCAGAATGTGCTTTTGGGGTGTCAAGCTGCTGGCCCAGCCCGTGCCTCCCCCCTGCCCTCCTCTCTCCCTGGCACTTGCCTGATTCTCAAGAGCTGCTTCGGGTAGCTAAATTGGCAGAGGTTTGTTTGCCCTAGCTTTTAGCTGAGAGGCATGAGAGGGAATGTGGGACAGAACTTCCTCTTAAGTGGGTTTCTCTGTATACAGGTTGTAGTTTCAGGCACTTGTTTTTCTGTGCAACTCTGACATAAAGAGTCTGCTTTTCCTTCTGAAGGCAGTGCCTCAGGTTAGACTCCTTGTGATGATCTTACAAGTATTCCTGTGACTCATTCACTGCATCTCAGCTGCTGCTTTCTACCCCACTGATCTTCCATTGTATTTTTTTTATACCTGTATCTTGTTGGTAATACTTTTCCAATTCAAAAACTTCCTTTTCAAAACCTTCCCTACTTCCAAAGACCAGCTTTGCTCCTCTGGCCTTAGTGTCCTAACTGTTCTCTATCAACCCCTTTATTTTTCTTTTTCCTTTCTCTGCCTGGTTAAACTGCTTGAGGTTTTGAGTTGGTCTGTGAAGCTATGGGAGAAGTAATTGCTTTTTTAGAAACATTTCAGAGGTGTGGGTGACTAGCAGTGGTGCTTTCCTGCTCCTACGTATGCTACAGAAGCTCACTCCAGGCATGATTTATAACTTGTGAGAGGATATATTGCCTAGGAAGGAGGCAGAGTCGGTAACTATAACATGGTGTTCAAGTGCTTGGTTTTGTGCGTGCATCCGTTGTACTGGGATACAATGAATTACTTGTCTCTGATATGATAAACTGTTATTGCAGATTTAAAAGTGCTTCATAATGTGCTAGGCATAGTAGAGACAGAACAAGTCTCCCTGAAGGCTATATTAATATTCATCACAGAGCTAATAGCATTACAACACTCCAAAACAGACATAATATAGAGAGAAGGAGCTTTGTGGGGGTTGAATCTGAGGACTATGAGCTAAAAGTAGCTGCTGCACTTTTGGAGCTGGAGTGTGTTGGCAGCAGGAGCAGCAGCATTTCTTTCCTTGTAGCCATTAAAAGGCAGGTGAAATATAGCATTGCAAAGCTTTATATTTTGAGCTCCATAAATCCAGTTGGAAGAGGTACCCGATGTCTTGGCACCAGCTCTAGGCAACCTGTAGTGGAGGCCACAGGAACTGCAGCACTGTGCCCAACCTGGCAGTGATCGGGAGCACTGTGCAGGGCATCTCTGTGAAATGCTTCCCGGGGTCCACATCTCCCACGTTAAATGAAATCTTGTGTAATGAAACCATTGCTCTGTTAAAAAGAAAGCTGTTTGCTCTGTTGGTGCAACTTTGACTTGGTGCAGCATTCTTGATATTAACAAGTGGTTTATTCTTAGCAGCGCTCTCGCAAAGGAGGCAGTCGTATTTTACAGGCAGAAGGCAGCTAAAATGGAGCAATGTGTTCCTCGAAAAACTGTGTCATTAGAATAAAAAAAGGGAGTGACTCCACACCAGCGACTGGAGTAGGAGCTCCTGGCTGATTTCCAACCCATTTGGTACTTTGGCTGTTGTGCTGGTTAGTACTTTCAGGCTTTTTTTTCTTTTGGCAGTGTACCCAGATGCCGTATGTTTCTTCTTTTCATTCAAGTCCCCCCAGTTAGTCCTCACTGGATCTTATGCAGAGCTTCTGTGGGGGGTATGAACGAGCTCTGCGCAGCAGAAGATGAGGGCACTCTGTTTCTTTAGGGCTGGACCCCACTGCCTGTCTGATTCAGCTCCAAGGCAATTTCTGAGGGCAAGTTGAAGTAGGCTGATAGTGAGAAACTCCCAATTAATCACTAAATGAATTCAGTGCCTTACTCTTCAAGCATTTTCTCACTGTCTAGTTGCAAAATACCTTCTATCCTGCACTGTTTATAGGTATTGCTCATATGTATATATTTTTTTCCCAAATGTGATACTACAATGAATTTAGTTAAGCCCCAACTTCAACTCCTAAGAGTACATTTCAGTCTTAATGAAATGGCACCTGATTACATTGGCTTAGTAAGGTAGCTTTTGTTGTCTTGGACTCTTTGCATTTCACACATTCTCAGTATTGTGATTTATCACCATTTTGTAATTGAAAATGTGGGGTTCCAAATTGGCTTTTGTGTGCCTTGACCTGTTTAGCACCATCTCTGCTGTATTTATTAATTTTAAATTGGTTTAATGTAAAAAGTAGGTGTTCCATTTCATGTTTGTTTTGTGTACTCTCTTCAGTGTAGTGAAATTTAGAGAGAGGAGTCAGAGATCACCTAATAATAGCTGTAAGTTTTATGAACAGGGCCATAAACACTGTGCTTTCTTACACCACTGCAGGTGGGTTAATTAGTTCTGCTCCTCTGTGCCAAAGGAATGGAGTGCTAGGTGGCAATCAGTGCTGTTCTGATGTGCTCCTGACTCGAGGGAATAAAGCTTTTGAATGATTGGTTTGGGGGTTGTTTATTTTTTAAAGCAAAAAATTGTCAAGGCTGAGTCTTTTGTGAGGTGTATGTCTACTCAGGTGTGGCTATTAAGATCTGTCTCTTGAGTGGAATGGGTCTGAGTGTAATGTGAACGAGCAACTGTACTTTGAATCAAAAATCTTCACAATCAATTACCAGAACTAAATAAAAGGAAAATGATTAAAATGTCTGGAATATCAATAAGAAGATGATGTGGTTATGGATTATTCCATTTGTAGATTCTATGGTGCTCGGATGAAGGAAATACAATCTTCTTAATTTGTGCTTTAATAATGTTTTTAAAGGGAAGACTTAGAAACGGAATGGGGACAATGTGTGCGAATTACATTTGAATACTCTTTGCTGTAGTGTCTGCTGGTGATGAGGAGGCCTTGGACCATAGAAATCACTGCAGCAGAAGTTCCCTCCCATGTTGCCGGCCTCCGTCTGTGGCCAGTGTCAGTTGTGGCATAGCAGAGCAGCTGTGTTTAGTTTGGGGCTCAAGTTTGTGTCTCTGTGAAAGCGAGTGCCAGTGTTGGTGTGGAAATTCCACCAGAAAAACAAATGTTCATATATCTAACGAGTTCCCTTGGAAATCGCAGTCACTTACGTAAGTAGTGTTTGTTTAGGTTTTCCCCTCATGTAACCCAAGAGAAGCACGGCCCTAATCCTGCCAGATATGGTAACAGCACATGGTGGAAAGCTTGCAGAGGATTCTGTTGATGGATCCCTTAATATGCTACTTTATTGCCCCTTCAGAGCGCACAGTATTTGCTGGATTTAATTATCTTGCCTCATCTATGCTCCAAGGAATCTCTTTAGACCAGTGTGGGTGCTGTGTTTTAAACCAGTGGTGACTTTGATGCATCCAGTTTTGGAGACTGATGGGTTGGTGTCATTTTGTTGCTTTTTTCCTCTTTTTTTTCAATATAGACATTGTCTACCTGCATGATAAATGCAGCCACAAAAGAGGTGTCTTTGTGTTAAATCTGTGTTGTATGACATAAAACATTAAAGCTATTAGAAACAGATAAGCAACTTGATACGAAGCTCTTGCATGCACAGAGAACAGCTTTGGCTGATGAATTTGAGGGGTGAGAATTATAAAGATGCAACAATTACAAAGGCTCAAAGGGATTTTAAATTAGGGTTGCTATCTTCTTAAAATTCATTCAATCTGATGTAAAGGGAAGATTTTGGAGGGTGAAGATAACAAATAGCAAGCCTCTAATTTTAAAATTGATTATTTGCAAAATGAATTATACTTCAAAGTACACTATTCTACAAATAACAGCATGGTTGTGGTATTGTTGTCTCGTGTGTTTTCTTTGCAGAGCCAGAAGAAACTTGTGTGCGCATACTCCTTCTCAAACCCTAATCTTAATTTGAATGGGTTGCTTGTCAGTAAGGATTATAATATGTTGTAGGCATATCACTTTATGAAGAATTCAGGTAGTGAGGAATAAAACTGCATTGCTGGGGAAACAGTGGAGAAATAGACAAGAGGTGTAGGGACTGAATCACTTTTGTGAAAACTGTTGTAATGGAGTTTAAAAGAAAAAAAACTAAGTGCTGTGTGAGAAGCAGCTGAAAATTTCAGTGGAGGAGAAACTGTTTCTAGTGCTGTTGTTACACATGTGTGTTTGCCATCTATTTGCTTTGTCATCTACTAGCACGGGCTAATGTTTCTAATTGAAATACCCATTTTCTATGAAGGCTGATTTCCTTTTTTGGGTTTCCTTAGAGCTGTAGCATTACTGTGCTGGGGAACAGCTGGAAACAAAGCCCTGACCTGATAAATGTGAGTTCTTTCTTCTGGTATAGCTCAAACAACCAAACCTGAGTGTTCCTGGCTGCAAGTTTATCTCATCCCATCTCAGCGTTGCCTGAAATGGTTTGTGATGTGCCTACCTCACGTGAGCAGAACTGTGAGTGCCAGGAAGGTATAACCAGTACTTCTGATGCTCCAAGGTCCTTATAAATCCTGAAATCCATTTGAATCCATTTGTTACTTGTGTTTTGATACTATTGAGTTGCACTGCCATTCTCTGATACTCTGTGTTCCTTAACAGCTGTGTCTTCAATAGACACTGGGTGCTATTCCTGAGGTTTCAAAGAATGCTTTCTATTTCCTGCCTAGTAGTCTTCCCAAATGATATGTGTAGCTGAGCTGCCTGTATTCGGTGCATGGAGCTGTCCCCACAAAAAATCTCTGCACCTTAAATGGAGAAATACTAAAAATAGTTGCACTCCTCAAAAGGAGAGGAAAAACAAATCAGACTTTTCTTCACTGCTGTGGTCTGTTCTGTAGCCTGGTTTTGATGAAGTAGTTTTTATGGCAAAATCTTACATTCCACTTCAGTATTCTTCTTCATGCTTTTATCCATGATTTGCAGTTTATCACATCCTTGCCAGACTCTTACTCCCTAAAACTTCCTGCTCTGTGGTGTTGTTTGTAGCTTTCTCTCATCTTGTGTTCCTGGGTTGACTTAGAGTTTAGACTTCCTGGTCATTTTATGTTTCATCTCCTGGGCACTAGTTTATTTTTCTTCCTCTCTTTCCTAATTCCATTTCAGCACTTCTTACCTGATCTTCCTCTCCTTCCCATGTTCTGGCAGAGTCCTTGAAAGCTGTATTTTCAGCCCTGGTTTTTTTTTTTTTACTTCTTTGAAGTCTCAGGGTGAAATGTACAATTTTCACTCTCTGTTCTCTCTGAGCTGAGATGTCAGTGTGCATGGCCAAGACTCCATCTATCACTTTTACTGTTATAATTTCCTTGACTGACAGTCTATATGCCTGAGGGCTAAATTTTGCAACACCATGTCACACACATCCATTTCCTTGCACTAGGCATGTCTTGTCCTTTCAGTAGTGGTGTTTCCAAGCCAGTTAATGAATATTCCTGCTTTTAAAAATAATTTCTCCATTCTAATACTTTCTCCATTCCGTTCCCAGCCATTTTTGCACTGTTTTCCAGGTGTGTTTTTAATACTGAGTTAATCTTTCTCATGAAGCTGCTTCTGAGACTGTCAGCCTTGGGCCTTCACTCAAATCTAGCTCATGTCTTCTCTGTGGCACTGTCCTGCTTTCCCTGCTGGGGAGGGAGTCCTAGATTTACACTGCCTAGTTCTCATGTCTCCCCTCTTGAAGGAGAGGCACTACTTGAACAAAAGTCACGTTGGTTTGGTCAATTTTCTAGTTTTATTCAAGTGAGTTGTGGTCTGTGATGATGTGGGATGAGCATGCTGCCCTTCAGAGGAGCTGAACATGATTTACAGATCAAGGCCTGATACAGCAATAGGTGCAAACAGCAATGAAATAGAATAAAAAGCCTCTGGAAAACATCTTCAGACATTTTGCTGTTGTCTGTCAGCTTTGTGCAGTAGCCCTTCACTGTTGTAAGAACATCTGTTTATTGAGCTCTGATTTATTCCTTTGCTGCAAGAATTGTTACTCACTGCCTGGCTAGATTCACTCAACCAGTTTATCACTTAGTAATACAAACTGTGAAACACAGTCAGGGTCTGGGGAACTTGAGCTAAATTTGGTATTTGTAATGCCAAGCGAATAAATACTTTGTTTTGAAGCTATTTGAAAAGTTCTCTGCATAAAAGGCAATGTGTCTGTATGGTGGATCCAGCTGCTTTGCGTCCAGCAGTTCTCACATGGGAACCTAGTGAGGAACTGTCTCACAGTGCTGTGACACTTTGTGGGTTTCTGTTCATGTCCTGCATAGGCTCATCCACTCTGAGCAGCGTTCTACTCACTTGGTGAAGTTGTGGGCCCACAGTTAGCTGAACAAATATTTCCCTGCAGAATCCATGGGTGCTTCCCCAGCACGCAGCGGTTGTGCTCAAGTGCAGTATGGAAAAGGAAAGAAAGCAAAGAAGAACAATGCATGACGTGTGTGAAACAGAAACAAGCATAGCCTAAAATCTGCCTGTTTTGCATGGTGTCTTAATAGAAGGCAATTGTTCCTTGCAAAGCCTCTGCTCTCTTAGCCTCCTTATTCTTTTGCAGGAATGTCAGCCCACTCTGAAGCAGGCTTGGCTGCTTGCACAGAAGAGCTTTTGATTAAATCATCTGCGTTCAGAAATGAGCATGAGTTGTTAGATAAAACCTTGTTTTAAAACTCTGTCCAATGCTATCTTTTAGTTGTATCTCCAAATAGCTTGGTAGCATTTGACGAGCTTTGAGGAGAGGTAAGCATGCAGTGATGTATTTGCGGTGTTTCAGAAAAACTGTGTTTACCCAGCCAGGCCTAGGTAGCTTCAGTGAACTTCTCACATCTGGACAAGCTGCAGTTCTTCTGGCCAGATGTGTGCCTCCCTCTTGCAGATCCCTGTTACAGGGGTCAGTATCCCTCCCTGTTGCCTCCAGCATCTTCCAGTAGCTTTGCTGAGGTTTTGTCATTGTGATTCATACAATCTAATGCAAGCCAAGTGAATTCACTAGATTGGGCCCCAGTCATTTCAGAACAGATGGGCACAAATGAGGTATTACATGGTTGAAGACGATGGAAGTATCCAGCTAAATGTTTAATGATACAAAATATTGAAAACTCACTCCCCCTTAGACAGTAAAATAGGAGGATGAGAAAGCTTCCTAGTGACATTTAATTGTAATGTGAGCAGCTTTGGGATGTGAAGAGCAAATGCTTTGTGGTTTATGTAGTATGATAAAAGCTCCATAACAAGTGCAGGACTTCATTCCCAATCTGGGAATGAATCCTGCCATATCTTTCCACAAGGGTGGAGATCTTTTGTACATAGAGAAGATAAAATCCTCTGCCTGCAATGCAGACATGCAAGCAGTTCCCTGGGAGCTGCTAGGGATTTGAAATCAATGATCACAGGACCGTGTCTTTCTCTTTCATATCATTCCCCAGTTGTACCAGTTTAGGCTTTCCCTTCTTAACAAGTACTACACTGTGAGAAGAAAGCACTTCATGTTTAACTTATTGGCTCTTAAAGCAAAAAAACATGTAATTGTAATTGGATAGCTTTGGAAAGACATCAGCATGGATTAATAAGGTGGCCTCTGTCCTCTTGATAGCAAATATGAACATTTCCTCTTGAAATGCTTCTTGCTGAAATGGTACCTCGTTTCTATATTTACATACCAACTGATTTCCTTTGCAGCTTTCAAAGTAAGGAATTAACTGTCCAGAAGTAAAACTTTCCCTTCAAATTCCAAATCCTTTCTTACTTGGTCCAGTTGCCTGGTGGCCTGTCCCTGATTTGGGTGTAGGACCTGGCCTCTAGAATGAGGTTTAGTGGGTGCAGCTGTTACATATGACTGCTAAGCTGCAGCTGGGTTGGAGTTTTTAAATGAGAGCAGTGGTGTCTTGGCAGAAATGGAGTAATGGTTCCCAAGTAGGATTTGGAAAATGTAGATCAGATGGGGTATTTTGATTTATTTCTATCTTGTGTGCTAGTGTTATTGTCAGTAATAACAAACAACTGTATTATCAAGTGTTTCTTTCTGTTTGTAATCTTATGAATGAATAATATGAACACTTCTGCTCTCTGTCTTTTTGTTGAGCCATCTCTCTGGCTGATGAAGATATGGCAATACTTGGCAAATAAAGAGCAGTCTGGAGAAATCCTTTCTGAAAAGGCAAGCCCTCAGCTCCACAGAGTCAGGAGTGTAACTGTGAGTTGGTAACAAGTTTAAAAATAAATCTCATTACATAAATGTTTAAAACACTGTATTGGGTTAACAGTTTTGAGTATGGGTAGTAAATGTAATAGGCCTGCTCATGGTCTCGCTTAAGTAGGTACTTCTTATAACTACTTCTCTTCCCACTTAATGCAAAAGGTTAAGTATTTCAACCTCTTCAGTATCTTAAAAGTTTCAAAATGCTGCTGTGATTGCAAGCTATCCTAGGAGGAATTTGAAACCATCTAGTGTTTTCTAACCTGCTTTTGTGGAGGCAAGGCTGCTTTTCATGTATTCCTTCAAAGCTGACGAGTGGTCCTGAAGTGCAGTGGAAGGCAGGCTTCAAACAGGAGAGCAAATTGAGCCTCCAAGTTGTGCCTGCCCTCAAGTTGTAATGGTGTTCTGTGAAGCCCTCTGACCTCTGCGCCTTCCTTCTCATAGCAGCACAGCGAGCACTGGGAGCCTGGTTGTGGCCTGGTGGTATGGGAGACTTCAGAGGTGTTTTTTGGATCTCCTTAGGTGAACTAAAAGTTCACAGAAGTAACAGGGTAGCTATTCCTTAGCAGTTTTTAGAAAGGGTTACGTAGTCAATCAAGAAGCAAACATTCTTTCCCAGTGAGCCATTAGAGACCAACTTTTTATCCCATTTAGTAACTTGTGTGTCTCAGCTCATGCTGAGATATTGCTCCAGGTCTTAATTCGACAGTGGTGTTCTTTTCTTTGTGAAAAGTGTCGAGGTGAAATTAGAAAATGAAAGATCATGAGGGAGTCTTACTACAGGCTTGCGCACTGGATTGTAATTGTCATCAGTGGACAAGAAGCAGTGTTGAAATAGAAATGTTATGTGAGCAAGTGCTCGCACCCCTCCTGCTTGGGTGAAACTAAATGTGGGCTCCCTCCACTTGGCTGAAATTGTCTTTTAAAAATAGTTTTCAAAGTTGGAGAAGTGCAAATATGTGTGGGGCTCCCTGCCTTGGGATGGGGGAATGGCTGTTCCTCACAGTTGCCTCAATACTCCTGGGCAGCTTATGGCAATCCTAATGGATTTGCCTCAGCACTTTCATATGACCCAGAAGGTTGCATTACTTAATCTTTGTGGGTTTAATTTTTTCTACAGGGGAAATATGTTTAATTTTTTTTCGTGATTTGGATTGCATGGAATTCTTGGCACGAACCAGGGAACAGGCTGAGCCATACTGTAACATGGGAGCTTTTATGAGGATCACATGCAGATCTCCTTTGCAAGGGGAGTTCCAGATCCCAGCGCCTGTTAGTTCCCTCTGTGTGCTCTCGATTTGTGCTGCAGGATAGCAGTGGGGATGCTGAGCACCCAGCTCCTCTTACATCTCCTGAGGAAAGCAATTTGTGCTGCTGTGGCTTGGCTGGTTCTCTAATTTAACAAGAGGAAAGTAGGGTGAGCTCACAGCAAGGTCCTACAGCGCCTACAGCATCTCGTGTGCCATTTTCTTTTGTGGTCAGGTAGGTTAGGAGAGCTGGCCAGGATTTGGTCAGGCAGCTTGATTTGGAACATTTAAGTTGTTTGTTAGTGCTTTACTGTATGCTGTGATTGGTCTTTGTGTACAACAGTAAGAGGAACAGGTGATGAAACACTCTTGTGTCAAAGAAATACTGCACATTTTCCCCCGTTGTGAGGTTCACCATATGAATTTGTATGCAACAAATCTTTTTATCCTTATCTTTCAAACTCTTAGCTTTCTTTATAGGTTTCTAGCATGTGATGGTCAATGGTTACTACTTTTCTTCCAGAGAATTTGTCTGAACTGAGAAATTAATAGCCAGTTTCAGATTGCAAAGAGGCAATTCGCAGTTAAATGTACTGTATCCCTTAAAGAATTCAAAATATTCTCAGTTTAACTTCTTCCACAGATTTGTATAGGAGGGGACAAGCCCTGTTACTGCTTTCAATGTCAATTACAGAGTTCTGGAGTCATGGGTATATCTAGGTCAGTAGAAACAAGCAGACATTGGGTGCTGCTGGTGTCCAGCGTGGGAGATGGAAGGATTTTAATCCTGTCTGAAAATGTGCAGTGTGCTTTGTGCAGCAGGGGCAGGGGACTGAGGAGAATTAATTTGGCACAGTAGCTGGACAGCACTGTGCAATCTATTGACACTTTTGCAAATAGGAAGGCCAATAATGAGACTGTTAACACAGGCCCCATAAATCACTGCTCCATTGCCATGGTCTTGGGCCTTCAGCTTGAGAGTAGCCACCCTGAGCCTGTCCCACCTGCTATGGCAAAAATAAATGCTGCAGTGAGGCCGGCTGCTCCTGCTGGGAGTTGTGTGATGCACCCATAGTGTGGAAATGCATGGAGGATCTCCACTGCCCAGCAGCTTAAAGGCAGTCTGACTGTTCACTACACCAAGGCACCTCGGTGCTGCTGTGCAGCTGTGTTAATTGTGCCCATTGGGATAGGTTTTTATCTATTTGTTTTAACCAATGAGTGGCTAATTATTTACAACAGAAGAGGCTCTTCTACTAAAGTCCTGTAAGTCTTACTATTTTGGAAGAAAATTTAAATCTTTTTTTTATTTATTTAATGTTTTTGACAGGAACCTCTATGTGGAACTTTTAGAAAAGTTGGGCCTGCTTTAATTACACGTGTTGAGGTAAACATGCAGTTTTCCTTTACTTTGTACAAGCAGCATGATAAATATAGTCCGTTTTAATTTGCCTGTCCTGATTAATGACATTTCAGCTTTTCATTTACAAATCACTAGGGCATAGCATGTTGAGTTGTTGGAATAATTGTGCCTTTCAGGAGAAAGGAATAAATGGAAAGAGAATAGCTCTCTAAGACTGTTATTATGCAAAGACTGTGGGAAGCAACATTGCTATTATAGTCTTTTTTGGCGCTTCTATTATATAAATGCTCGGTTTTCTTGAATTTGTTGCATGTGGAATAATCTGACACATTAATGCTGAGTGAGAGCTGGACCGCCCCGAGATACCTCAGCCAGGAGAGGGGTCGTCTCCTGGGGTATGGATATTCCTCTCTGAAATACAAAGGGTCACCGAGTTTGGGGTGTGTCCCATGCAGGGCACACGTCTGCCACAGTGGGTGTTCCAGCCACAGGCAGGCCCCACTGTCCGTGCTGCTGCAACCCTGCACAGTGTTTTCTCCACTGCTCACAGCCTTCTGAGGCCAGCGTGCTCCAAGACAGAAAGTTCTGCTCTAAGTCACATACTCTATTTTTTTCCTGTCCGACATCACGTGTAAGGAAGCAATTAAGACTTTGGGCAATTAACTGTCAATTAAAGCGTGGATCTTTCTAAATTACTTCCGAGTAACTGGGAGTTCAGTTCATTGAGATGAGAAATTCAGCGAGTAAGATCAGGGTTTCATCTGGAGGGGGTTTTGTTTCTGGAGTGACCAGCTTCTGCAGGATCAAATCAGTGCTGTGGATGCTGCCAGGCATACGTTTAAACCATCACTCCAACCTCATCATCGGTAATTGCTGTGATCAATATGCAATTATTGCTAGTAAAACAAGTTCCTAATTAACTTGGTGAATCAAATACATGTCCAGGTTTATTTCCTTCTCTATTAAATGAGATGAGGGTTTTAAAAGATATTTACTTTTTCTATAATGTACTGAAACAAATTGTTTATCCTAATATGAAATGATGCGCTCTGCATCTTGTCTATGTATATAGCTAGCTCTTTTTATTGAGAAGACATGTAATGTGTTGTTGGTTTTGTTGGTTTTTTTCCCCCATATTGCTTTGTGGGCAGACTGAAGTACAAAAAGTTGTGGACGTTCTCCCTGAGACATCTTGGGTCCAATAGCTTGTTGCCCATGGATTTCCAAGGCTTGTGTTGTTATTATTTCAGTGAACTTGCTGCAGGGGGAGGACAGCAGCGACAGTGCTGGGGATGGAAGCAGCTGCTGCTGTGTGCTCCTCCTCCTCTATTGTGCTGCTCTCAGCTGGCCTTGGCAGCTCAGTCCTGGCCCTGAAGGACGAGGCTGACAATAGGGGATTAGCCTGGCCTCTGTTGATTTAGGGTTCGGTAATTGGCAGGTGTAAAGATATCTGTGAGTTATGAATGGAAAACACTCCCTTGGTAGCCTTTATGAATATGGATGTGTAAAGTATTGTACCAACGAAAGTAAATTGTGCTGAAAAATGGAGCAGTGGCAACAATGCTATTAAGAGAAAATGATATGGGCTTTACCCTTTCTGAGAAGTGCCCCCTAGCAGTATCATCTGTCCAGATTTGCAGACTGCGCAGCCTAACATTTAAAAGGCACTTCAATATTCCTAAACTGAGGAATTATTCATAGCATAATGTACACATGAACTATTTTTAGAAAGTGCGAGCTAGAGACCCTATTCATTTTACATTTACTTGGGGATTTAGGCTGTGTTTTATTATGTATTGTGGAGTGATTTCTCTTAAAATGTCTTCTCTGCTTGGAGAAGGAGGAATGTAGGAAGTTCTGTGCCTGCCTGCTGTTTTCTAACCGTACATTATTGCCTGTTGTAAGCATAAACATCATCCCTGCAAACAGATACTTAGCAGAACTCTGCCTTGAACCAATTCCCTGTACTTTCCCCTGTATAATGAGCACATCGAACACAAAATGCTGCAAATGCCTGAGCATCCTTCACTCCTGGTGAAACATACACTTAATTCATGTTTATTTTATCAGTAAAGACTCGTTAAACTTTCATTCAGAAATACAGCAGGTAGAAGGATGCAATCTGCTCTGCAGGCAGTGATCTGCCTGAGGGTGCAGCAGTGCTGGGCAGCTGTGCCAGCAGCCACCAGTGCTCAGAGATGCAACCTGCCTTGCAGCAGTGCTTCTCCAAGGGAGCTTTTCTTTTTATTGTTATTGTTTATTTTTATTTAACCTAAGAGGGAGGTTTGAGGCAAATTGCCCTCTGCTTCTCCAGAGTGTCCTTGCTGCTGAGGATGCAGAGCTCATCTCCTCTGCCTGTCAGCTTTTCTCAGCCTGCCTTTAAACGTGACTGAGGAGAAACCCAAGCAAAACTCAGAAAAGATTTGGTGGAAAAAAAAATATATTATTTCAGGTACTTTGTAAGTAGCTTCAGAGGAATCACCCTGAGTGTTTGCCACGTGCCTTTTGCATTAATATTTATCTTGGAGCAGCTGAGAAGGCAGAGAGGGAGAGGCTTTTGGTATCGGTCTGTTAGTCTGGAGGTGAGACAGCAGCACACATGAAAGCAGTTGCTGACAATGCAGAATAGTAAGAGATAGGGAACTGTATTTTCATGCTCTCTGGGGAAGCACTTCTGTTCACGACTTTTGCCACAGCAGAGGTGATGAGGAGGAGGCTTTGGCTCAGTCTTGTGACCATTCATATTTGGGTGGGGTGAGAAAAAGCGTTTTGCAACTTTCGAGCACTGAATGTGTGTCTGAAGCCTAACCCTGCATGGAATTTGGAGAAGAATTTGTCTCTGGAAATAGCTCGTAACTCATTGCTAGGGTAGCAGCTGCCAGAGATGGATGTCATGGTTAATTCTGCAGCTAGGGCTGCTTCATTGGTGGCTCTTCCTGTGTGTATACAGAGAGCAAACTTTTCTGATATGCACTGAGCAGAACTGACTCCCAGAATAAAGCAGAAATTCTTCTCCTCTTCAGCTCCCGCATCCTGGTAACAAATCTGGGCAGTGTCCAAGGATTATCTGTTCTAAGTGGGTGCCCTCCTTATGCTCTGAGAGGAGAACTACTTCCAATTCTTGTTTCCAGTGGAGATCTGTCACAAAGTTTCCTGCCAGTCGGAAATACATCTCACATTCCCAAGTGAGCTGTAAAGTATGGGTGAAGATACAGCTACAAAACAGTATTAAAGGTGCTTTTGGGAGGTGCTCCCATAAAGCAGGGCTTTCATGCATGTTTGACTGGGAGCTGTGTGTTGTCAAATTGATGGTGAGGGATGAGGTACTCTGCTGAGTGTACTGATATATGAGAATCTGTACCAGCGTGTTTCTAAGGTGGAGCTGCTGGAGAACCGGGGCAGCAGAGCGTCACTGAAACTTAAAATTCAAGGGAGTGCCTTGACAATCCCATGTATCACTGAACCCATTGTATCCTCTTGGTTTTGGTTTTTAATTACTGCTTTGCTTTCCCCATTCATTCTTTGTGGGTGTCTCGGGAGGGACTGCGGTGCTGCACAAGTACTACAGATGAGCAGAGTAAGCTGATCTTTGACCTCCTGTGGCAGTACGATTAAGATTCGTGCAATGTGCTGCCTGACCAGGCAGAACCTGGTCAAAATGTATGAATTTTATGTTAGCATAAGTTTACCTTTGCCTTGAGCCATCCTGTCCCCTAACTGGTAGTAATGGTGAGCCAGGCACACACCTCCTTTTACCACTTGCTCACATCTTCCTCTCTGCCCTTCCCAAGCAGAGAGGCTTTCTGGCTTTTCAACCTCCCTATGCTCCCTGGCTGAAGGCTTATTTGCCTCCACACCCTTTCAGATTTACTCTCCTAGAAGAGAGACCAAAGCTTAGTCCATCCATTTCTCCCAGTGCTTGGCAAGCAACAGAGCTACTCTGAGCCCTTCGTTTATTCTCTTCATGAGTGCTGTCCTGTCCTGTGTCCCCTGCCTGGCTCCTGGGAGCAGAAGGGGAACAAAAATTCCTGCATGGATGCAATCTGTGGCAGCTGACAGTTTAAAACTCAGCTGAGTACATATTCAGCACAAATCTGCCCTTGGGTAGTATTAATAGCATGATTTTATATTCGTATTAATCAGCCTGACAATTTCCTCTTAAGGACAGCTTCCCCCCGGGATGGGAGCTGCACATCAGCGCACTTCACGTGCAGAGGTAGGAGGAAATTATATAGAGTTTCTGAAGTTTGTAAAATGCAGCTTAAAGAAGTGATGCTTTTCTTTGCTCTTGGCAATTTGTCAGCTCAGCGCTGTCAGCAATTACACTGGTACTTGTCACTAAAAACGCCAGTGGCTTGTCTCTGTAGTCATGACTGGAACCCATCTGAAACAGGTCTGTGCTGCTGAAGTGCTTTTTGTGACAAAAGCAGCTCCAAGTCTGCAAATAGTGAGGTTGGGCAGGGTGCTGGGAGACCAGCTGAGCCTGGAGTTCTGCATGAGCGCATCTTCAGATCTGGAGCAACTTTCATCTCAGAACTATTTCTCTGAAACCCAGCACGATGTTGACACTTGGTGTTTAGACTCCTTGAAGTGTGCCTTTCAAGTTGGTCAGCCCACGTGTAAGGCATGAAGCGTGTACAAGTTCCTGTACCACTTGTCCTCATTGAACTAGCTGGATTGTGTTAAGGTACAAAACATACCTCACTTTTCTTTGCATCACTTTTTCCAGGTAGAAATCCATTTGCTAAGGCTGGTGCTTAAAAAGTGTCCCTTTGTCTAATAAAGTTGTAAGAGGATGTAGCTCCAAGCAGCACACCTTGGGATAATGTAAGCTTCTGCTTGCAGCCTCATTTAGAAGTCTGGTTTGTAAAAGCTGATCAGGGTAATAGGAAACATGTCTGCACGCTGCCTATATCACTGTGGGGAGAGGGCTGCACTTTGCTTAAGTAACCAGTAATGTTTTCTGACCTACAGCTTGGGATGGTGAACTCAGTGTACTCTTAAGTGTAAGAACTGAGATGAAACTGATTTCATTTATATGCGTGTCTTGAATACTGAGATTATAAAACCCGAGGCCAGGCTTGCACTGATAAGGAACCCATTAAAGTGCATCATATTAATGTGGATTTATTATACACAAGCTTTGCAATGTTTATATTCTGTGTACTGAGTTCAGTAACTGCTTAAGCCTGTTTTTGCATTAGTGGTGTTGGTTGTCTATTTGCACAGCACAACTGGTGTAGATTAAAGCCTATCAGCACACCGTGGCCACTTCAGAGACATGTACAGAGCAACATAAGCACTGATAGTACATACATCATCAAAAAGCTGGACTAATACAGCACAGAAGATTGTCCCTCTCCAGGTGATACTACGGGCAGCATTTAAGAATGAATATTATTCTTGGGATAACAAATCATGTCTCTGTGCTATTTCCAGGCTTCAGATTTGCATCAGCCTGCACTGACGCAGAACATCGTGTCTCCTGAAAGCACAGCAGCTCCCACCCACTGCTTACCCAAACAAATCATCTCCTTCTTAGTACTCCTGTTGTGTCAGAAACAACAAAGAGAACTGTTCAGGTTTCTTATAAGAAAAAAAGGGAAGTCATGTTCCTATATTTCCCTTTCTGGAACTGGCTTTGCTTCATTTATCTTCAAACAATTTTTTCTCTGATTTGACTTTTTAAAGAGATAACAGCTTTTGGAAGGTAAATTTTGTTGTAAAGTGTATAAAACAAGAGCCTGTGTAGCTTACCTAGTGTCATATTTATGGTGTATACTATTTAGTTACATGGTACTCTAAGTATAGAAAGTGTGCTTATATTTTACAGTATTTTTTCTATACTGCTGTCATTTAAAGTGCTTCCAGTACTACCAAGTGTTGGGGGAGGTTTCTCACAGAGAGGGCGGTGGATGCCCCATCCCTGAAGGTGTTCAGGGCTGAGCTGGATGAAGCCCTGGGCAGCCTGATCTAGTACTTGATTTAGCAGCCCTGCCCGTGGCAGTGGGGTTGGAACTGGATGACCTTTGAGGTCCCTTCCAATTCAAGCCACTCTATGATTGCCTTAGATTGACAGCTCTGAACAAATTCTGTCATTGAAGGTTGGTGGGCAACATGATTTCTGGTTCTGTTCCATGGTCATTCTAACACAAGTGCCAGATCCTCCTTAGCACAGGAGGCCAATAGCTGATGCTTATGCAGCACCTGTTATGCTAAGTTAAAACAAAGAAACTTTGCTGTCCTATAATTATTTTTTATGAATATTAAATAGAGATAATATATTAAGTTAGCATCTACAGAAGGATTAAGGACTAGGCTGGAATAATGAGCCAGACACAGCAAACCCATTTTTAGTACAGTAGGACTGTTTCAGTAGGCTGATTTCATAGTCAGCATCAATCCTGCTGCCCTGCTATTTTCAGGTTTCACATTTGGAATTTCCCAGTTAATAGCAGCATGGAATTATTGTCTGATTTGTAGAGTTACAGAATCTTTTGAGTTGGAAAGGACCCTTGAATGCCATTCAGACCAACTCCATTGCAGTGAACAGGAACACCCACAGCTCCAGCAGGTGCTGAGAGCTCCATCCAATCTAACTTTGAGTATCTCTAGGGATGGGGCATCCACTGTCTCTCTGGGCAACTTGTGCCAGTGCTTCGCTTTGCACTGTGCTCTATATACTGGGTTAGGGGCCCTTTGGTCAATGTAACTTACCTCTCCTTGCTTGGGGAAGTTCTGCACTTTGGTATATATCAGATGTCTTTCATTCTGGAGCTGGAATTTCAACTTGTGACATTTTAAAGAGAAACAAGATTTCCTGAACTCTTTGGGTGTAATAGGTTTCGGCATGGTGACCGTGCCATAGCTGCTTTAGCCTTTCTGCCCTTCTCAGGCTGTGTTCCTATGTCATGACCTGGGAGTTTCAGCCCCAGAGGTGGGAGCTTTCACAGATGTCTAACTTTAAGTCCCTGCTGCCTGGAGGTGTAAGCTGCCCACTGGGCAATGCCTTCTTGGTGCCTGTGGGTAGAGTTCCCTCCCACCACCTGCCATGTGGCCTTGTTGTCATGCTTTACAAGCAATCCAGGAGCTCCATCCTCACATTGCTTTGGAAATTTCGGAGCAGAACCATCCTTGCTTGTACAGCAACATTTCCAAATAGGGTTTCAGAAGGGCAGACCACAGTCTCACCCATTCCTGTGACGTGCAGATTGCTTTCACATGAGTAATGGGGGGTGATGGTGTGGCTGGGAGGCAATTGGAGTTTCTGTAGCATGAAGGATTTCTAAAGTAGAAATGAATCTTCCTGGCTTTCTTAAAAACCATGCAGCTGCTGTTCCATCACAGAGCTGCAGGTAGCCATGAAATCTCTGTGCCATCAGAACGTGGCAGAGATTCAGGCAGCCAGCAGGTTGTGAATGCAGTGGGCTTCTGATAAAGCTGTTTTTCTAAACTGTGTCATGAACTCCAGTTTTTAAACCTTTGCTTTGAAGTACTCCAGAGAGGCAGCACCGTATTTTAGAGCTTCGTGTTCAACCACCTTGTGCGGTGACTACCGACAACAACACCTGATTCTGTATTCATGAGTGGTTTTTCCTTCCCATCAGAAGCAAGAATTACATCTGAAATTCAAATCTTAAGTCTATTATGGCATCTTTTAGTTCTGTGCTGAGATATTTTTTTTTTCCTTCTGAAATGTATTCATTCAATGTTTATACTGGGGTAAAATTAGGGAGAGAAATCTGACATGTGAGCCGTATGCCAGCAGCAATTTGGCCACTTCAACTTCTGGAAAGTAAAATAAAATAACCTTGTGATAACGATTCTATGCATTGTACAGCATATGTTCTGTGAGCTGTACAACTGTGAGGAGGTGTGTGCACTCACAAACACAGCAAGCATAGGAAAAACCTCATTCATCCACTCTTTGCTTTCACAGATTGACAGAGCATATTGGGTAGGAAAGGACCCCCAGGGCACACTGCATGCTAAGGGTTAGGAACTGTGGGCTGCTGCAGCCTTGAAAGAACATTCTGTAGGTTATAATGTCAAAAGTTCAGAATGCTGAAGTTTTTAATCCATGTAGTTTGTAGTACACTTCCCCTAACGTCCATTTTCTGTGCTGTTCCTGAAGTTAGCACTAGCTTTAGATTTCATTTGCATCTTTCCTTTTTTTGTGCTGGTGGTTTAAGGAACAATGTAATGCTAATTCAGCATTAACAGCAGGAAAATTTTCATCTAATTAAATTAAAATACATAGCTGTGATTTCGTCTTTAATTCTGTGCTCCTGAAGGAAGCCTGTAGGGTTTCTGATCTGTTCAAGCAAGAGGAAAACCTCCTCCCTTGGCTGCTTAGACCAAGCTCCTCTGCTCTTCACTTCTGTCCTGTGTCACCAGGCTCTCCTGCTCTGTGGTCCCCTCCATGGATTAAAAACTGCACCCTGAATACAAACCTCTCATGCAGGTGTCAAACTTTCTGCCATGGCACAAGTCACTGTCTATTTCCTTATGCTGATTGTGGTTCACCCTTGAAAGTGGTCAAACCATTAGTGCCAACCTTTGCCTGTAGTATGTCATGTCTTGTGCTAAGCAGCTTGTATTTTAATTTCCCTAATTTTAGTGATTTAGCTTCTGTACCCACTGGTACAGAAAGCTACTTGTTGGTTAGATGTAAACAACAGTTATGCTGCCATTGTTTCCCTTTTAGAGTAACTCATATTTAATGGAGTGGAGAAGAAATAATAAAACTGTTTGGCGGTCTGTCTCCTGGAAACAGAAGAAGGTGTAATTGCTTTTTAGTACATTAGTGCTATCATTCCTGTCATTAGCCAGGAGCCCAAGCTGAGCTGTGTATGACATGACCAAAATCTGTGCTTGGGGAACCAAAGATGCAGCTGTGCTGCACTCTGAAATCTCTGTGGGTACCACCCTGATGTTCTCTCTCAAGATCTCAATCTTCTGACTCAGAGCATGACTTCCAAGAACTCACCATTAAATAACTATTTCATTTAGGCAAGTCTGGATTTCTAATAAATTGGAAATCCTTTTTATGCAGTCAGGTCATTAAATTTTAACTTCTCCAGGCCCTTTCTAGAAGGACTTTAAGCAGAATTTTTCCTTTGCTTGGATAAATTACATTTCTGTAGCTGCTGTGGGTTGTGGTGTATTTAAGAATGATGTTACATGGATTAACCTCTAAACTTTCTAGTCTTAAAAATACCTCAAAACCCCAAACACAAAGCAGACAGAAGGGTTTTTTTTTTGGTGTTTTATAGCTACACTTTGGGTATAATGTACTTCATTTGTCATCTTCTGTAATTATTTTTCCAATGCTGCATCTTCTACAGGGACAATATGTGAATTTCAATAAGCTGTGAAAGCTGTTCATGAAGGGAATAACAATTTAGGCATGTGGAGGTAGTTACTTGCACTCATTTATTTTTAAATAGAAGTTTCCTTTTCTTTCTTATTTTTCTCCTTTATTATTAATAGTGCTGTAACTTTCCCCAAAACATTGCTGTGTTGAATGTGAGCTCTGCAGGCAGCAATTTCTTTCAATTAGGCTGAATTAGCTAAAATGGGTTAAAGCAACAAGGAAGCAACTGGGGCTGCTAACCTGAGCTAAAAGCCAGAGTCCTTCTGCTCACACGCACTGTGACTGAAAGAAAACCAAATGCTTTTCCAGTGCAGGGAACTGTAAGTAAGTGAAGAGCCTGCATGCTCACAAATGCTGGTGGGGCTTCATTCTCTGAGTACTGCCTCTTGGGGGTAATTTTCTTCTGTGTCTCCTGTTTGATCATTTCCCATTCAGTGTGCCATCACTGCGCAGGTTACATTTGTGCGTTCCCTGAAGCTTTTTGCTGTAAGACTTTGGAAACAGCCTCTACCCGAGATCTTCTCATAATTACTTTTAGTTTTGCTCTGTTCTGCCTGCAACTGAAAGGACTTGATGGCTTTTACACAGCAAGAAAGGCTGTTGCAGAAGGCCAAGGTTCTGTGCTAGCCAACAAGATCTTTCCTTTCCAGCTTCACCTCCTCCTTGTGCTGCCAACTGAAAGGCCGTGCTGTGCAGAGCTCTGCTCCTGGCATTGTGGATCTGGCTGTGCCTTAATGTCCCTGTGCTGCTGCTGAGCTGTGGCTCATGCATCGCCTTCCAATTATCTTTGATGGTTATTGCAGCCAGGCAAGGAAACCAGCAGTGCCTTCGCCTGTTTTGTTGATTTGGTGACCTTTGGAACTGCACCCAGTGGCTTTTTCTTCACTTAGAACTCCTATCCTTTTATCAGATCTTTTTTTCCTTTCTCCTTTTCTTTCCTAGTGCGGTGCCTTATTTTTCAGCTGCCAGCAGCTGTTTGAAGTGTCCCTACCCCTTGAATCCTTCCTGTTAGTGAGACAACTGTATCTTAACATCTGCTGATCTTCTGGTATATCTACATTCACGTATGCATACTCCTCTTCAGATCTCAGCTCTCTGGCTCTTTATTTAGGAGAAATGCAACAATTCTTGGATTAGCACAGCCTGCTGAACATCACATTTCTGATGGGCTCTGCTGTTCGTGTCCTGCCTGACAGACGAGCCCTGCTCAGCAGCCATAAGCCTGGTGACTGCCCTGCATGACCACACATGTTCCATGCAGGTGTGTGCCCTATGCAGCGCATGGCTGGGGCACTCCCTCCCCCACCTAGTCATTTCCCACTGAGATTCTGTGAAAGAAAACTCTGATTTCTTCTTACACTGCCCACTGCGTAAGGAACATTTTGCCAATCTCACGTGGCTAAGCTGCATTCCTTGCTTTCAGGGCTGTTGGGCATTTTTGCTTTTCTGCTTCTTCGCGTTACCTTCTAAGTATTTAAAGCTGTGTTGAGAAGAAAATAAGGACAACTTGTACTGCTTTTCATTTGATGACCTGATTTTCTTTTACACTGTTTTCATCTCATGCTGTGGACTGGACATTCTCAGGGTGTGACAGAGAAATGCAGTTAAGAAATATGCTAAATACATGCTAACTGTATTCTGCACGTATTCAATAGAATAGCATCTTGAAATCGTACCAGGCTGCACTCCAGTGTCTCAAGTCCAGGCCTTCTTGGCCAAAATGAGCACTGGCAGCAATGATGAAGTTTGCAGTGTTATAAATGTGCTGCTGTTTAAATACAGGAATATGAAGACTTCCTGAGAACTGCCAGGACCCTTCCCAGGGCATGTTATTGTTATTAGAGAGAAGTCTTCATTATGGGAAATATGAGTTCAGCATCAGGGGAAATGAAGCTGAGAAGAATGCTTCCTAGGGCTTACAGAGATGATGTAATGTGAGGGGCAATAGTGATAACGTGGGCTTTATTGACATGGAGCTTTCAGCAGTTGCATCATAAGAAAAGATAATGAAGAACTTATTACTGCAGAATGAAATTAGCACAAAATTGATATTCACAACTGCTCTCTTAAAGAAAACGTGAAATGCTTAAAGTGCTTTCAGAGAGGAACAAATGTAATGGGGGATTCTGTCAGTTCAGCTCAGGTGTGGCTCTGTAGATTTCTGCTGTGATGTTGTGTTTCTGGTGGGAAGCTGGTAACAGGTGGACAGCATCATGGCTTCCATCAGCAAGCCACGTTTTGTCTTATTCATCTGATTTCTCACTTCTTACACAGCTTCAGCCATCCCATCCACTGAAGGTGCTCCTGATAAATTCACTTAGCTCAGGTTAAGCTTGTCTGAGCAGGAGGAGCTCATCCCTGCCAACCCTGCCTGTGTCTGCTGCCCTCGCCCACACCCGGCTCTGTGATCCTGCAGCTCTGCAGGATTTGGATTAGTTGCGTATCAGGTTGCCTGCAGACTAAAAGTCTCATGTTGGTTTTTCATCCTTTTCCTGTCTTGTGTCAACACCACGTGTTTTTTGGAGTAAGTAGTGCATATTCCATTAACTGTCTCCCAAGACAGGAAGACCACAGATGTTGGGGAGACTGAATAGCTACCGAGGGTGTGTTTGGGACCAGGAAGGTTTTCCTTGGTCAGCTGTTGAATGCTCCTCCAGCTTCTACTCTGGCAGCTGCCTGAGAAGCGTGTGTTTTGAACATCACACACTGCTGGTTGTTCCAGGACATGGTAAATCCATTTTCAGACACAAAATGTACAAACATCCTGTTCATTTCTGCTTTGAGCTCCATTCCCAAGGCAAGACTCTTAAGATAATGCTAAAAGGGGTACATCAAAGGGAAACACTGTAAAATGTTTCCACTCATCTAAGGTAAACCTATGAACAAAGCCCTGGACAGAATGTTGGTACTGAGAGTGTTTTGTGTTCCTTCCTTGCTGACAATAAATCTGTAGCTTTAGGGACTTTCAAAATCTATTTATAAAGTATTTTCTCTTCAACAATTTAAATGGGGTGGGTTTTTTCCTGATTTATGAATGATCCTTAAGGAAGAATGATGAGCTGCTTTCTCTTCCTGCACTTTACTACAGTGAGGTTGGTTTCCCTTTACTGAGAGTGAGGAATAAGTCAAACATCTTTTTCTGTTTCAACCGTTTCTTCGTAAATGGCCATGATCATCATCCCTTCAACACGCGAGGTTTTCTGATTACACCCACACTTTTAGCAGGAAGTTTTGGTGCCAGTGGTCCTGCCTGCAGCCAGGAGAGGTGGGCCAGCCATCCAGCTCTGAGCCAGCTTCATGTGATGCCACAGAGCATTTAGGTGCACCATGATATTCCATTTCTAAATCCAGGCTGATTCTTTGAAGTTTCCGTGGGAAACACTTTAGGGGAAGATTTTGTTTGCTTTCCTTATGGCTCTTCAAGGTGCTGTATTTTATTAAAAATTAAAGATGCCAAATCTGACATATATTTTTTTTATGTTAAACGCCTTTAATGAAGAGGAGAACAGTCACAGAACTGCTGGAGAGCCAACTGCTAACGATGAAATTTACCCTGAATTCTGTCGTATTTCTACCTCAAGTCGTTTCTAGATGAATATTTCATCACTTAGGTAGAGCTGCATGGAAATTATTTTATTAGGTCCCTTTCAAAGTTGAAGTAAGTGTTAGTCCTTCTAAGAAGAAATGATCTGCCTGTTATTTTGGCAGCACTTGGTAAATGAAGAACAGAACATGGGTTTCTCTTGTAATTGATTTTGTTACAGAAAGTACGTGATGTTAAAGCAAGGAGACTCATTATTTGAATGAATGAGTTTCTAACTTAAAAACCAAGTGAAAGCAGGAGTATTTCTTGATCACCTAATTATGGAAGTATTCTAGCAGCTTTCTTGCTTGACAATGCATTTTATTTTATGGAATGCTTGAGGTCTATCACAGTGCCTAGGCAATGCTGGAAGGTAAAGGCTATAATTCTTGAAGAATCAAGGAATTTAAGGGGAATAAAGCTAGATGCTGTAGAAAAGTCTGCCAAACAACAGAGTTGGGGAGGAAAAAAGGTGGGAAAGCTGCACAAAGAGGCCAAGAGCAATGGCATGGCAATGAGAAATAAAAATAGCAGGATAAAGATCACAGCATTACAAAGAATGGGCCTGTAGTTCAAAGAATGGGCCTGTAGAAAAGCTTGAACGTGACCAAAATAACCTTCATGGAAGAGAAATTCAAGATATTCACATAGAGGCTCTCCGGACACCTAGCTGTGGTTATTGGTGATGAAGGATTTCCTTGTGAAACAGTTTTTTATCCAGTGGAATAAGAGCAAGACAATTCCCTTTAGTTCCTTTATTATTTTAGTTGTTAGGATTAAAGATTTCCTGTTATTTTATGGCAACATCACTCATCAGTGATGTCACTTTCAGGCAGTTTAATCCATAGTTCCTTAAAAATATAATCTATCTTAATTACACCTAATGACAGCATTCACTATAAAATGCTGTATTTGAATTCATTTATGCCTTTTAATTTTTATGCTTTTTAATTTTTCTTATTTCCCAGATGGAGTTTATTACAAAGTTTTGGAAAATGGTTAAAAAAAAAAAAAGCAACAATTTAAGTGTCAGGAAATGTCTGACATTTCTTGTGATTACTTAAGCTTTGCTCTCATGAATTTGATTTACCAGTTCATTAAAATGCTCATTTTGATATGGTTGCATCCAGTTGTAAGGGGCAGGGCTTTATGGATGTCAGAAATTGGGAAGGTTGGCAGCAGCTCTGTTTTTTCTTGGGCTCTTTGTTGACATGCCTTGTTCTGTCATTTTGGAGAGCCTCGTTTAGTTCGTCAGATTGATTTGCTCTCAAATTCATGCATTTTCATTCCAGAATATCTCGTTTTTTGCATGTAATATTTGCAGCTCTTTCAGGCGAGTATCGGTATTTATTTTGCAGATTAAAAATAGCCAAGATTTAATCAGAAGACCAAGCAAGGCAAACTCAGCTGGTCTGAACTCCTGAGCTGGCACACACTGAGGATGTGTTGGCTCTGTGCTTGGGAGCTTGCTGCCCTGCCTTCATCTGCAGGTTTCTTCCCAAGTGAAGCCCAGCTCAGAGCTCATTCCCAGCTAGTGACCTGATACCAAGAGCTGGGGGTTTGCTGCGGTCAGCTCCAGAAATTAGTGCTCCTACTTCAAACCTTTGATTTGCCTTCTCCTCGGGGAAGCTGGGAAAGGAGTTGTATACAGGTGTGGGCTCTGGGTTGGTCCTTGCATGCCCATCTCGCCACGAGGCAGTGCGGCAATCTGTGCTGAGCATTGAGAAGCATGGTGTGGCAGTGCTTGGGTAGTTAGGTTGTGCTCTGGTTCCTCACGGTTGTTCTAGCTCCTCCACCAAAGCAGCGTTATCTCTTAAATTTCTCCTTTCTGTCTCAAGCTTTTTGGAGGCTGGGCCTCACTTCTGATTCCTCCTTTCACCCAAAGCAATCTCATTTCTCTTTGGCTGCACCATCCCAGCCTACTGCCTCTCAAAGTGGTTTCTTTGTGGCTGCCAGGTTTTACCCCCTGTGCTTCCTGTTGGCATTTCACAACCCCACCATTCCCAGATGTGGTTTGATCCCTTTTTGCTCACTGTTGGCACACTGCTTCCAGCCGTGCTCAGAGCACAGTGATTCTCACAGATTTTGTGTTTGCCTCTGTGTCTCAGTGTCAGTCACCCATGAGCAGCCCACTTTAGGAGCACAAAGCTCTGACTCCAGCAGCTTCCTGCTCAAAATGATTAGCTCACTTTTTTGTCCTAATCTAATGAGACACTCCAAGTAGCATTTTTTTCTGTGTTGCTCTTCTGCTTAGATCTCACCACAGTTCATCCCATCTGTACGTGCTTCTGCTCAAAACAAAGCCTTTCATGCCATTACCTATAACTTTGCTGCCCTGCCCTACAAAAAGGAGCACGTTACCTGGGTGGGTTCAAAGCAGGCTGCAGTTACCTGGGAGGGCTCAAGTGTGGCTCAGCCATTGAGTGCAGGAGGCAGAGCCAAGGCAAAGGTCTGCGTGAGGGATGCTGACATTTTGGCTTCTGGGGAAGAGGAGTGTTTCTGGGAGACCATTAAAAGCTGTGCTGACACCATGCTATCTTACAGCACTGTGTGAATCTCCCTAGGTAAATGCTGAAGCTATCTGACTTCTATTTTAGTTCAGAAGGCTCTAGAGAGTCAAGGGAGATTGGCAAGTTGTCAGCATGAAGCTTACAGCCAGTTTAGTGTTTGAGTGAGACTCAGCCGTGCTCCTTACCTTGGACAAGCATTTTGAGTGGAAAATAACAGGTGGGATGGGAGTAACTCTGTGAAAAGGATCCAGATGGAATAATTAGCAGCAGGGAAAAAAGAGAGTAGTGCCGTTCGAGCAGGCAAGATCTCAAGCAGGGATTCGTGCCAGAGGTGTAACGTTGCTGACAGCCCTGTGGATGGATGGAGTGCCTGGAGATGTCCTGGTGGGCATCTCAGCCCTGCTGCCTTCATTCAGAGACACCCCACCCAAAGCTTGGCTGCTGCATTCATCTCTGTTTTCTTTCACATCATCTGCATGTTTTGAAATCTTACCTTGAAATACATCGTGCCTCCCAGCAAATCTGTTTCTGCTGTGTAATCTGCATACAGTTTCCTTGCCTTAAGCCATATCAGATAAAGTGCATGCTTGGATGTAGGGTTTAAGTATTGGTTTAATATGTATTGGAATGTATTGGTTTAATACCAGTGCTGTTCAGGGGAGGAAGCTGTCTGTTTTACAAGGAGGGAGAAGTGTGACAGCATGGAATTGCACTGCAGGAACAGTGGGACCCAGAACAGCCCAGGACCAGGCAGCACTCTAACACACAGCTTGTGCCCTGTCCCAGAGAGCCCATGGGTATGTAAGTGCCACGCTCAGAGCTATTATGTCATCCTTGGGCTTGTGGCATGGCAAAAACCAGAGCGGAGAATGATGTGTGTGCAGCAGAGTGCATGGATAAAGAGGGGTAGTGGGAAATTCAGGAGTGCTCTGTGCTGGGGAGGAAATACTGAAGTTAGGGCACAGCACCTGCTGTAAAATCAGAGCATATCAAGGCCTTGGCAAGGAGACTGAGAGCCTGAGAGTTTGGGGTAAAAACAATGAGATAACAGCAGAAACTTATAAATCAAACGCTGAGTGAAAGATTTGCTACCAGCCCTTTTTGCTGAGAAAATAATCTCCATCTCTCCAACTTCCAATGCCGTGCCTCAGAGGCTGGCAGCTCACTGAATCAGAAACACGGGTAATTTATTCACAAGAGGCAGGTACTGCGTGGGGCTGAGAAAGGGAAGGCTGTGAGATAAGCCACTTGTTAGCTTGTTAATCTGCTTGGCGGGGAACTGCCACATTACACTTTGCTGTTGCTCTTGATAAAAATCAGAGCAATAGTATTCTTCTCACGAGATGCATTGTGTGCTGGAGGACTGGAAGGAGAGCTGCAGGATGATGAATGCTTCATGGGGTAAAGGATGCGTAGCTGTTCCTGGGCGGATGATGGCAGGATGCACGTAAAGCTCCTTGCAAGACAACTTCACTGCAAGCGGGCAAGTTGCAGACCTGTTTTTCTTTAGAAACATTGGCTTAGGTTTATTTAATTTCTGCTTCAATTCCTGGAAGTGAAAGGTTTGAATATACTTGGGGAGCCTCCAAAACAGTGAGTGTTGTTACATAAGTTGCCACGCTCTGTACTGCTGATAAAAGGGATGGGCTTTTTGTCGTCTCGAGGCTCGCCGTGAAATCTGGAAACGTCAGGCTGTGTCACTTTAATACACAAACATGCTGAGCAATACAAAAGGCTCCAAATCAAAGCTGTGCTGTTATCTCTTCAGACCAGGAGCTTTCTCAAGGAGGTTCTAATGCAGGAGCAGAATAACTTCCAGTTGTGCCTTTGAAGTTTTTTTTTAGTGTGATATCGTGGACATTTAATCCGTGCTGTGGCTGCTCTTAAAAGTAGTGAGAAATTGCAAAGTGAAGCAGTAACCAAAAGGCACTGCTTGAACATTTCATTGCTCTTGCTCCATGGTGTATGCTGTCTGGATTTTGGTGTGATGGTAAACCTAGTGATGACTGCAATTTCAAGTCCGATGCTTTTGAAATGACTGAGGTTAGGTGCAGATGATGTATGCAGGTATAAAAACTTCTGTAGCAGTGACTGCAGCACTTGCTTTCATGTAATTCTAAGGCTGAGAGTGTGTGTGTGTGTATGTGACTGTGACCAATGGAGACCCAGTGTGTCTCCTGCAGAGCCCTCGGATCCCAGCAGTGTTTTTCAGTCGCACTGAAAAGTCAGCGAGTTGTGAAGTTTTCTTTCCCCTTAGGTAAATTCATTATTATTCATAATTAAAGTTGCTTTGAAATTGTTTTACTCTTGTTTGAGCTTTTTTTTGCCCATGTGTATTTGCTTCTTGGGGATGTTTTGTTGCTGTTCTCGCTCAGCAGCAGCCTTCCATTCTTGTGACTAGAAGGGGCTTTGCTGAAACACTCCAGCTCCAGCAGCTGCCTGTTGGGCTGAGTAGTGCCATTGCTCATCCCTCACCTCAATCCCCAGTGATGGCAACAGCCCGATGTCAGTTTGACCTGCTTAGTTAGAAAGTCCCCTTGTCCTGTTGAGCTAGAGGAACAGTTACTATGTGCTATCATACTTTAAGTTGTGTTTCACAAAGCTGCCCTTTAAACTAACTTTTATTTCCCTTGCTTGGGTTTCATCTTTCCTCTTCCTGACTTCATTTCTCATTACTCTACTCCCAGTAATTAGCATCATTTATTCTTTTTTCCTACATCTGCCTCTTTCCCTGCATTTTCCATATGCTTCCAGGCTTTTGGACTCAGTGAGCCCAGGAGTGCTGATCACACAGCCAGGACAACTTTTTTGTTCTTCAACTGCATGCACCTTTAGAGAGAAGAAATAACAGCATCCAGGCACTTGTGTTTATCTTAGCTGGGGGCCTGATTTACGCCCTTGCTTCTCTCAAGGATGATCCTTTCGAGGTTTGTGTGGTGAAATGGCACTACAAGATGAATGTGCATTGGGAACCTTATTTATAGATTGCAGTTGGCTGCTCTTCTATTTAATGGAGTTCCCATTTCTGAGCTCGTGTCACTTAATTAAGTGTTTTATGTAACTTCTCACTGCTTATTCTTTCCACTCTGGAACATTTGTGTTCTCATACTGAAGGGGGCATTTGAATTTTCGTGCATTTGGTAAGTCCATAACTTGGGAGACAAAACTGCAAATGAAATGGAAGGATCCCAGGTTGGAGACACTTCCTGTAGCAGCGTGGGTTGGGTGGAGGTGCTGCTGAAGCCATCCTTTTTCTCACCCTTTACGCATCTCACAACATTTTCTCCTATTTCTCCTCATTTTAGGAGAAGGGGCTGTGGTCCAATTTCTTTGTCAGTTAAGAGGTGGGGACACATCCGTCCACCCTTGCTGTAATGCCTGGCCTGGCTTTCTCTGGCTGGACACTGTTTTCCATTAACAGTTCCATATTCAACCGCTGCAGTCAGATCTTACTTTCCTATTCATACATTTAGGAACACAGTGCACTTTCTGAGGGTGTGTTGTGCCATAATCTTGTGTTTCAACTCCATAGCACCCACGTGATGGGCAAAAGCAATCCTTCTCCTGGCAGCCTGTTATTACACCAGCACACGTGGAGGGCAGACAAAAGTCTGTTCTATTCTGGAATGGTGTTGGATTAGTTTTACACAAACTGTGAATGCAGCACTTTCCTGGCTGGCTCCGTGCTCATTATTTGCAACATGGGTCAATACAGTGGCCTTTTCAGATCTGAAGCAAGGAGAGAAACTAAGCAAAAGAACCATAATTGCATTTAAACGGAGCTCATTGAGTCTCGAAGTCATTATCTTCACAAATTTCAATTTCTATATACATGGCTAAAGGAAAATGTCATCGGGTGCCCGTGGTAAATCGTTTAAAGAACGACGTGGACACATTTTCCCCATTAACTGTTTGTGGGCACTGTTTGTCACAGCTTTTGAGAAAGCAGTGGGGCCCAGTGAGCGGGGCTGGAACAAATTGTGGTGTTGTCATCTATTCATTAATCTCTCGGGTTGCTCCAAGCAAATGGTGCAGCCGCAGAGCTTGGATTAACCCTTAGGCTCTGCAGCTTCAAATACAGTTTTTCCACAGTGGAGTCATTAATCTCATTTCTTATCTCTTTCTCATTGCAGCATTGGATGTAGCGTGGGGCTAATTATAAATGTGGTTCTTAATACGGAATTTTTATAAGGTCACTCGGGAGAAACAGAGACCTAAATGAAAGCCTGAGAATTTAGGCATATCCAGTGTAGTGAAAGATCTGTCAGGGCTGGATTTGGCTGCTGGGCATTGTGGCCAGAGCTCCTGCTCCAGTGCAGAAGTGCAGGACTGGCTGCCTGCTCTGCAGCAGTGCCTGTGCACCAGCTCTCCAGGGGTGAGCAGATTGTTTCTGACTACAGGCAGCAAGTGAGCAGTACTTTATGTGCTGATGCTTCTCACTTACTTGAAAATTCTTGTCCGTTTTCTTAAGCTTTGTGAAGTTTTGAGTTAGTATTGGAATAGTATGCAGAGATGTTTCAGGAGTGCTGGAGTTGGTGCTGTGAAAAGGAGCAGTGGGAGCCCTGCAGCTACTCTGGCTTTGGGGGCAAACACACCCAAGGTAGCAGCGTGGTGACCAGCATGTGGCTGATCCTGTGCTTCTCAAACCTTTCCTCTCCATTTATAGACTGCATTAAAAGCAATCTCTGTAAATTTGCTTCTTAGCATGGCCAATACCTATCCACAGTCAGAAAGCGAATGCAGAGCAGAGGGATTTGCATGTATTTTGTGCTGCAGCCTAAACCCTGAGGAGTGCCTCTCTGACAGGCATCTGTGCACCTGGCTTTCTGTGTGAGAGCCTGTAAGTACAGAACAGCTCCACGTGAGCCATCTGCACTAACTGCTGCAGCTACACCTGACTGGTCAGGACCAGAGTGAGCACTGGTCCTGAGGTCCCAGGCAGCATCCCCCTGAGCATCCTTCACTCTGTGCAGCCAGTCAGCAGCTGGCAGGGAGGACTCGAGCTGCAGTGCTACGGTTCTGCACTGGGTATGGCAAGAAATGCATGTTCCCTGATGCACACAAGGTATCTGTGTGCTCACCTCTCTGCCCTGCACCTGGCAGCATGCCTCACTCATGGTACCCTGCTGGGGGGCACTGAGGTACTGCCAAGCTGAAGCTGGTTGAACTGAGGAGTCCCAAATGTGACGTCTACAGTGGGGAAAGCGACGTTTTGTTCCTTGATTTTGTTCTGTAGTTCGATTGAATTGTGTAGACGAATTTATTTATTTATTTTAGAGTAAGAATCTTAAATAGATAATAAATTTCAGACCAGATGGTATTGGATTTGGGTAAAATGATAAGTGAGTAAAAATAGAATCTTCTCAGTCTCCTGCGTAATGAACCAATTCTAAGAGTGTTCCAGCCCAGGCTGAATCTTTCTAATCCTTGTGATGATTTCTGCTTGGCAGAAAGTGATGTCTTTAAATCAGGAGAGACCGTTTAGACTGAAATATTCCACTCCGCTCACTCTCCCCTCACTTGGAGACGTAGAATAACATCAAAGAAAGAAGAAAGCTTCTTGCTACTTAATTGTGCCTAATAGGCCATAAATACACTTTTCACCAAATGTAAGTAACAGAATGGAAGGCTTTGGGTAAAAACCTGATTCTCTGTCAACCTTCTTACATCCTACTGCCATTTGCAAAAGCATCTACACAGAAATACACAGAAATACCTGTAAGAAATCCTTGGAGTAGTTGTAAGGCATTTAGGTAGCTGGATCAGTGCAAGGTTACAGTCACAGAGCTTTAAACGTCATATTCTCAGGGGCTGCACAATGCTGCATCTGTTCTGGTGGGCTTTCCCTTCCTTCTCTGCTGAGCTTGATGAGTTCAGTCAAACACAAAAATGCAGTTTTCTTCTGTATCAAAGCAATAGTTTGCCTTACAGTTTCAACGCTCTCGTAAAATTAGTTGTTTTAATGATATTTCAGCCTTTATTATCAGTGTTGTCTCTGTGTTTCTGTTGCTTCTAGTTTTGTATTTGGTGATCACTTCTGACATCACTTGTAGTTCAGGACCCAGATTTTTCTGCACTGTGAAGTGGTACTGAACAAGTGTTTTCATCCACTTTGAAACCTTTGTCTTTCCTAATTCATTATTTGGTTACTCCTTCGTTAGCACTGATAGCCATTATCAGTGGATTTGGGTTAAACCTTGACATTCGTACTTCATTTTTAATAATTAATATCAATTTCTTTGTTCCATTAGCTAAGAAATGCTGTTGGTAAGGGCAGATGTCAGTCTTGTGTGCCAAACAGTAATGCCTCTTAAGGCCAAGTGGACATGGAAGTCGTAATTATCATTTATCTCTGTGTGTCTTCCAGGACTTTTGAAATTGACAATAAGCCTTTACAATAAGCTTCAGTTTCTTATTAGTTAAAACTACCTGGAGCATTATAAAATTACAGCTTTGTCTGTGGTAATTTTCAGTTTAATTTACCTACTAATCTTAATTCTTCCCCTAAAAGGAACATGAATGATAATTGGCTTCCCAGCACAATTAGGATTCGGAATTTGTATCCGTGCATGTGCAATTTAAGTGCTAATGCATTTCCTTTTATTAGGGTAGTAACTTTGCTGATTCTCATTATTCTTAATGTATTTACTAAACTTTTTTTTTGTGGTTTTTCTTTTCTTTTTGGTGTATATATGCAGAGGGACATGTATTCTGACTTGATCTATTTGCTGCTTGGAATACTTCCAAATCAACACAGCGTGTATTAAAGAGATTAATATATTATTGTATTATATATATGTATATTATAATAAACTTAGGCTACATGATCAGCTTCATGACAGTTATGAGTACACATTGTTGAGTAGGTATGTGTGTTCATAAGGAAAGCCCTCCTGGCTCTTGTACAATTGGGATGTAATAACTGTACTAAAGATTGGGAAAGTGATAAATAATGAAGCTCAACTGAAAATTCAGAGTAGTTGGATACATTTGCTTGGTGAAAGCACACACAGGGCGTGCATTTCAGTACGGTAGGTTGTAAGGCTGTAGAGCTAATGTTGCAGAAGGCTGAGGGAGTGCCTGCTTTGAGGATGAGATCTTATGGCAACGGAGAGCAAGAAATGTTCTGCAAATGGGTGGTGAAGGAGTGGTTTGGTGTCACGCTGCAGGACGGTGTGGTCCCAGGCTGTGTCAGTACCACTAAGGGCAGAGCTAACAAAGGGGAACCAGGAGTGCTTGAAAAGATTAGGAAGCCTGCACAATAACCTGACAACTAATAATGTGCCATTCAATGAGCACATATATTTAGGTTATCAATGAGAAGATAATGGGGTGATTTGATCAATTTGCATGTATTTACATGAGAAAAAGGAAGGTAGGTGAGCAGACATTTTACTTGATTCAGTGTTGGGAAGTCATAGATAATAGTAGATTCAGACTGGAAATAATGTGAACATTTTCTTTGGTATGTGAAATTATCCTCTAACAGTAAGGATAATTAACTTCCAAGGGCAATAGAAGATTGTCTGTCTCTGTTTTAGAGTAGAAAATGTTTCAAAGTGGCTTATTCAAGCAATGAGAAGGAAGTTCTATGGTCCTTCTGCTTCAGGATGTCAGACAAGATAATCATAACGCTCCCTCTTGATTTGATAAAATTAATCTTTTAATTAGATGCCCAGATTCCGAAGCAATCCTTGTAACTCTGCCAACTACAGTGCCATCTCCAACAGGTCAGTCTCTCTGCACTTAGTTTCTTTCCTTGTCTGTAGAATGAGTGACTGCCTGGCTATTTTATATGCACCACTTTGGGGTAATTTTAATTAATTAAAATTATTTGTTCAAAAATGAATTATTCAAGTATTTTGCTGTCCCTTCCCTAAGTGGAAGGTGGAAATGGTGGTTTTGCCTTTACTCTCACGTCTTCTGGTCCGTGTCCTGGGATAATGAGCCCCATGCCAGCATTCAAGTGTGTGCTCGATGCACGGGAATGCATTCTTATGTAACTAATGGTGGGGGGAGTGGGAGGCGAAGCACAGCGTGTAATTTTTACATTACAAATTTTGTTGACTTACTTGCTTCTCATTCCAGGACATTTAAATAAGTCTATTTAACAAGTGAGTGACAAGCCCTGTCTTAGGGAAGAAACTCAAATACATAATGTAAAGCCATAAATCATCATCATTTATCATTTTTATCTTTATTCCTTCTGTTTGGTGATGTGGCTGTTTGGAGGGCTTGCAGCCATAAATCACATATAGGCTGTGTCAAAGGAGATCAAGCTCTCTCTGTGTTCAAAGCACAAAATCAGAGGAAGCTCCACGACAGATTGCCTTTGCTTTCCATTTCACGGGCACCAGTTCTCACTGGGCAATTCATTATCTTCTACAGACGAAGCAGCTGTGGATTACTGTAATTATAGATTAAATATATCTCTGAATGCTAATCTGAACTTTATACATCTCCTTGGAATCAGGTTAATTTTCTCATGATTATACAGCCTCTGATTGACTAAAGATGTTTGTGAGGCTAATATTTTTCCTGCAATGGGAATAAATTGTGCATGGATTGCAAAGTACCAGCGGTGTTCTTAGTGTTGTTGAAAGCCCTCAGGGAGCATTCCTGGGTCCTGAAAACATCTCCAACGTCACGCTTTTGCTACCAGCCTTGTTTAAATTCTTGGCTTGGCTTTCCTCAGATACCTACTGATCAAACTATTGGCTTGAGTAGCTATTTTTTTTTTGGGGGGGGGGAGTCACTTTTTACTAGATATAGTGGGTAGTAGGCTAAGCACGCTGAAGGTTTGTATGGGAAAACTCAGCTAATGAGTTTATTTTGGTTTGTTTGTTCTTTAAATAGTTGTTCTTTAAATAGTCCCTTGCTGTAGAGGGCAAAATGTTCATCGCAGTGCCATTGGTAGACCTTGGGTTATCCTCTTGAGAGTAGATTGTTTTGCTATCATGTTTTCCTTCTGAATAACTATTAATAGTCTCATGTCCTTTGTCCAAGGGGTTTTGCCATAGCAAAATTCCACCGACTTCAGGGGAATTATTTGTGGTTCCTGCTGATGAAGGAGCAGCATTGGCATGGGGAAAGCTCTCAGCAAGGCAGGGATCCATAGAGTGCTCCTAACCATTTTCATTGTACACTCAGCACCCGATAGAGCAGTGAGACATCCAGAAACACCTATTTAAAGGCTCAGGGCTGTGCAGCTTGATTTGTAACTATGGTGAAGTGGGAATTAATGTGCTGGTGGAGCTCTCTTGGTTGGCCCTGGCAGCAGGGGCAGCTCTGTGCCAGAGGGCCGTGCTCGCAGGTACATTTACTTAGGGGCCTTCATTTACTCGAGGTGTTGTTTCTTGATCCTAGCAATCTGAGTTTATATATATAAACATTTATTTAAAGCATATTTTTGTAGTGTACTTTTTTGAAATAAACAGGAAACTGCTACAAACAAATCACTGATGGACTGGAATACATCTCTTGTCAGCAACCTCACTTTTTTATCGTGCTATTGTAAGATATCCTGCAAGTGAAGGGCACTGTACATTGTATAATGAGTTGTTCTCAGGTGGGTTTTGTTTATCACTTTGGTTTAAGATAATAGCCCAGAAGCACTCGTAGAAAAGTATCCTAAGGAGATCTGCTCTAAAATGTGGAATGTGAAATCTCAAGTGGGATCGTGGCACATTTCCAGCAGTACCTCTGGTGGAGTCCTTCAGCTGCTCCCCAGTCTGATGGGATCTGAGTTACTGCATCCCCACACACCCCGAGAGCAGCACTGTGCTGCCTGTGCCTCACAGTTCTTGCTGCTTTCTCCTAACAGAGATCATTTGATTTTTTTTTTTATTCTGTTTTTAGTCCCTGAAGTTAAACTGCCTACTCTGTAATTCCACTTCTCTTCCTTTATACTATTTTAAAAGTAGCCCCTGCTTTGCCCTTTCCAAACAGTGTCTTGCTGTCCTCTGTGAATTTGCAGAGGCAGAAGTTGTTTAAGGAGCTGTTTCAGTCAGCTGCCTACAGCTGAACTAATTTCATCTGGCCCAGCCAGCTGGAAAACCCTGATCTTTATGAGCACTTCCTAACGCATTCTTCCCCTGTTCTGTCTGGAGATTTTGGTTACCTTCCTCTGATATAAATTGCCACTTGAATGCAGGAAGGTAAGGGCAGTCCTACTGCCGCCAAAATGAGACTGCAAACACTTCAGCTTTTATGGCATCATCTGTCAAAAGCTTTTCTACTCTGCTGAACCGTAGGCAGATGTTTGCCTGTCTTTTTCTCATTACAAATGGTCTTGCAGAAACTTTTCTTGCCACCTTTGCCAGCTTTAAGGCATTTTTTTCCTCCAGTCTCCACTTGTTTCTCTGCTCATCGTTACGTTAAGGTCAGACATCTGTAGTTTCCCTCCTGTCCCTGTAAATCCCTGCAGCCTGTGAGCTCTCAGTCAAGGAAGTCCTCATCTTCCATTCTTTGCACTGGAGATCTGTGTTACAGCTCACAGCTGTTCCAACCCCTCACCTTCTCCAGCTGCTCTATGTGCACTTGTGCTCATCTTCCCACGCTGTTGTCTGCAGCACTTCTTTCTCACAGGGCTGTGGGCCTGCTTAGCATTTGCTAAGGGCATCTGCTCATCCACTGAGGATGTACTTCAGCGGACAGAAATGCACAGGATCAAGAGCTCGCTTTGATGGAAGCCTGGATTTTTGGTGGGAGCCAACAGTCATGATTCTGCAACTCTGTGATTCTCAAGTTATTTCACTGTTGGTAGGTGTGGAAGACAACAGATTACAATTGTAGAATGAGATGCCCTAAAGGCAATTGGTGTAAATGCCGAGGAGTTGGCATCCATGTTGTCATTGCTTTACAGCTCTGTATCTAGCTGTGCCGTGGAAGGCAGACATCTCAACATTTATTGACGGTTCCTTTCAAATCCATACTCAGATCAGTCTCAGCCCCATGAGCCATCCTTCAAGGGTTGGGGCTGGGCCAGCTAGCTGAGCTCCAGGCTGGCTGTACCCTGCTTGTAAGAGTAATGCTTCAGTAGGTAAGCAATTGCTGCACTTGTGTTTGGAAGTGCCTCGCCCTTGTGCATGTGTCCCTTCTAGGTCAGGAGTGCTGCTGGGAATGACTTCAAGCACTCAGTGCAACAGCAACCCCTGAGGGATGGCAGGAGGTATGTGAGCATCTCAGGAAGAGGCACTTGGGCAGCGTTTCTCCATGGATTTGGGGTGTCCTGATGTCAGTGATGAAGGTGTCCTCGTGCTGCAGGCGCCTCACTGGGGCTGCCTCCATACAGCCAGCACCTTTGGTCCCAGTTGTGTTCCCATCTGTTCCCATCCATCCATCTCTGGGCTTTGCTCGGGTTGTGAGATCTCTGGGTCAGCAGTGATAGTTCTTTCTGTGCATTCACAGCCACTGGTGTGTGTGAATTTGCTCAGATGGTGCAGGAAAATGAATGTGCATGAACTCCTCTCCTGCTTTCTGCTCTTCGGAATTGCTGCAGTGGGGGAGCACAAAAATCCCCCCTGCAGAGTGAAAGCTCTTCTCAAAGCAAACATTAAATATAAATGCCTGAATGTAGACTAAATGATTAGTGTACGGTGTGTCTTTTGGCCTCCCCTTGGAAGAAAGCAGCTGTTAAATTGTAACACTAAATATGTTGTAGCCATACAGAGACTCCCTTTGGTTTTTGTGGAGTAATTTCATTCGTCTCACATGGCTTCGCCTGCAGAGAAACTGAACACAACTTCAGTGATATTTTAAGGCTGTAATCTAATCAGCAATTGACTCTGGAAAACTAAATATAGACCCAGGAGAGTGTGCTGCTGAGCAGGGGTAAGCTGTGGGCACTCCCAGGCCTGGAGCAGTGTCGCGTTTATCATTTTTTCTCTTCTGTCCTGAGTTTGGCCTGGAGCACAGGACAGCAGCCTTTGTGACCCATTTCTTTTCTAGCCCTGTGCATGTACCGGTGATGGAAAGAAATCAAACAGAAGCACTGTGCCAGAAAGAGGGATTTTCCTTTCCCATGGGAGTGCAGTGCTCTCAGGGGAGAGGACGTTGTGCTCCAGCAGCAGGGGGCTGTGAGTGTTGGTGCCTCGTCCCGCTCGGCCGCAGCAGCGATGCTGGCAGGTGGGCACCTGTCCAGAGGCAGATGCTCTTCTCATTTACTGTACATTTTCTGCATCTCGCTCTGTAACGTTGGTACAACCATGCCACCTTGTGTTAATTTGTTTTCTTACGGTCTGAATTTTTTGGTTTGTGTGACGATGAAGAATTTTCTGTGGATGTGTAACACATCTGCAGCCTCCCTGTCCAGAGCTGGTTGTGTACTAATAGCAGGTGAAGAGATTCCATTCACTCACTTGATACTTCAAAAATAAAAGCATTGTATGTTGTAGTTAGTAATGCTGTGGGCATACATGAAGCTTTCCAAAAGAGAAAGTGCTCATTAAACCTTTCTTCATTTCTTTCCCACATAGTCGGCCGCGGAGTATGTGAAGTCTCGCCTGCCCGAAGTCCTGAAACAGCATCTTCAGGACTATGAGAAGGACAAGGAGAACAGTGTGATGTCCTACCAAACCATCCTGGAGCAGCAGATTTTATCCATTGATCGGGAAATGCTGGAAAAACTGACTGTATCCTACGACGAAGCAGGTATGTCTTTGCTTCCTTCTACATCACGGTGTACAGAAAGCAAGTGGCTCGCTTCCACTCTTTGGAGGGACTGTGAAGCTGAAGTGTTTTTGTCACATGGATGTCTTGCCCGTTGCTGAATTCTTCTTCACAACTGTCTAGTTTTTGAGCTTGCTTAGCTAGGAGTGGCCTGGGTGGTCACAGAATCTGATTTTTGAATGTGTCGTGATGGATGTGGGTAGACAAAAATAGAGAATGTCAGAGGCACTTTATTAGCACAGCTGCAGGGTTCTGATTGTGTCGTGACAGCCTGGATTTCAGGGGGATTGTAATTATAGTTGTAATTCTAGCTAGTGCTTTTTAGCAGCATTTAGTTTGAAGATAGTTAGAAGCGTCCTAGCTTTGGGGTCCTTCAGCTTTGGGATCACTATCAGTATCTTTGATCTCAAATGCTCAAGCAACTTAAAATGCCATGTGCAGGGTGCTTGCAGGGCTGTGAGCTGTAGTAACTTGAAGCAATTACAATGCTCTATTAATTCATCAGCCCCTTTCACACACTCACCCAGTAAATAACGCCTGATTCTCCCAAGCTGCTTTCATCTCAGAAGCTCTCAAGCAACTTTGCAGTGCCTTTTGCAGACTGTACGTGCCATGTGCTCAAGGAGCTGGGCATCAGTGGAGTTGTTGAAGGACAGCACAGTTAATCCAAGGGCCCAGGGTGTATTTTTTCATTGTGTACCTCCAGTTTTTAATGATGCTTGGAAAATAAGCTTTTTAAAGTTGTTGCTTTCTGTTCCTTCTGCTTACATTTTAACAGGGAATTTACTAGTCCAATGAACAGCACAGATCCTTTGCTGTCACACTGATTTGGTCACTATATCTCTGCAGTCAGTTTGATTGATTGAAGTTTGTTAGGGAGGCAAAAAACAGTGGGGAAAATTACCAGCCCCTATCAGGAGGAAAAGATAGCATTTTTCTACATTGAAAACTGCACGTTTGTATGGAGGAAATAAAGACTCAGCTGCTCCAAACATACACTTGGAGATTTGTATCCTGCCATAAAGCAATCATGTAGAAATGCAAAGCTGTGTAAATATGCATTTCAGTAAAGACTCAGCATTCAAAACTGAGAGAGGATGCAGCTCAATGTCAATTAGAAGCCAGAATCTGAGTCTGCTGATCAGCTATAGATACCTCTAGCAGCTAAAACACCAAGAGGGCAGAGGCCATCAGTCTGACTATGTTCACTCCAGACACAGGAACGATGCTTCCTGCTCTTGAAGGATGGTCTGCTTGTGATCTGAGCACAGAGAAGGTGCTGCTCGAGGCCATTGCAGCAGGTGTTAATGATTCCAAGCTCTCGAGCTGTTCAGCTCTAGAGCTGTGTCCAAGCTCTAGGACCAGTTGTGCTGTTGATGTATTTTATTAGTGTTTTTCCCTATCAAAGACAATTCAATGAGCAGATGAAGCTTCTGGCAGTAAATACAAAGAGTGGAAAGCCATCTTTAAAATCAACATAGCAAAATACAAGTGATTATTGTGCAAGGGACAAACACAGTTTTGTCTGACAGGAGCTGATGTGAGCCATCAGCAAAACCCATCGTGGTCGCTCAGGGTGTGGGTGAGTCCTGGCAGCACTGCTGGCCAGGATGCTTGGCTTGGTGGTGGCACCCAGAGCCCTGCTTGGGCTTTGCTCCAGCCATCTTCAGAGTGATTCTGAAGTCCTCTCTTCTCAGGAGAGCATCCCCCTCCCCCTCTTTTCTTCCATCAGAGTGTCCTTTGAAGGAAAATTGGTGGATATTGTACTTAAATGCTGCACTTATAGGTGCACTGGAGGGAAAAGCACTTGTCAAAATGGGTCTAAGCTAATTTTTATGGTTAGGTATCCTAACTCCATCATTTTGTAGCCTGCAAATGCTTTTGTGTATGTGTGTGTAGAACTCTGCTACATCCATTTGCCGGATTAAAACAGCACAGCCATGCATGTTAATTTGGCTTCTGTAGCACAGCATGCAAATATTAATAAAGTGGAGCTTCGATGGACTCAGTGTTCTAATGCCCCTTTTTGTAAATCTTCCCTGTAAGGAAATCATTTTATCGAAACCACCAAATAAAGGGAGCTCATCTAAAAATAGGCAACTGCTGACAGGATACTTGGTGAAGTTTGACTAAGAAAGATTTGTACGATGAAAGCAGGCCAAACGTGGCAGATGGATACAAATCCTCGCGTAATCTTTAAATCCCTCCGTTTAAAAAGTGGCATTCTTGAGTAGCTACGGCTGGGTTAATTTTGTGCAAGAATATTTTCTCTGCTGAAAATTTACCAGCTGCTAATCCTGTTCCTTCCATCTGCAACACCTTAATGTCTGGGCTGGGCTGGTCAGTGACTGCTCTGCACAAATGGATGTTTAGGGCACTGAAAGGCACTTTGGTGTTGATCTGTATCGACTGAGTTTCATTACTGAGTGACAGAAGAGATGAATTTCATTTTTCCCTGCCATGAAGCTGTGGTGAGAACTATTGATTGAGGCCAGTA
The DNA here is from genome assembly GCF_038088225.1 of Cyrtonyx montezumae. NCBI lineage: Eukaryota > Metazoa > Chordata > Aves > Galliformes > Odontophoridae > Cyrtonyx > Cyrtonyx montezumae. Next base: position 21,211,285 of record NW_027072056.1, read on the forward strand.
GTCAGCTCCAAAAATGCCTCCTCAGCCAGTGGATCCCAGTGCATCCCATGTTTCCACACAAAGCAGGTGGCCACTGCTCCATGCACCATCCCCAAGGGGACCCAGAGCTCATCCCTGCACTGCCAGTATCCGAGGGCTGTGCTGTGCTTCACCCTGTGCTGAGGAACTACATCCTCACCATGGTTTTGTGGCCTAGGGTAAACCCAAAGGAGATGGAGCATGGTGCTGCTGCAGGGCTGGGACTGACTCAGGGCTCAGGAGGGAGCCACAGAGGGGCAGGAAGAGCCCACCCAAAGCGAGCCCATGCTGGCACAGCCTTCCTGGTCATGGGGAGCTTAGGTTTCAGTGCTTTGGTCCTATTTTCCTCCTCCAACCCACTTTCAGTGCTGCTGAGTAACTGAAATTGCTTGTAATAGTGGGTTTATTTCCTTAAAGTGTATTTTTATGCTAGCAAATCACGTCCCAAATTGCCTGGATGCTCCAATCTTAGCAACAAAATTTATTTGCTGCTGAGATAATCTGTCCATTAGCACTGTGACACATTGCAGCCTGTCCCTGGGTGAGGTGAGGTTTGTGCTCTGCCTCCACCAAACATGCCCACGTGTTGTGCTCCGCTAAGAGTCACGCAGTGTATCGCTGTCCTCTCCCCGCATGGTTTAGCAGGTAATGAATGGATAATGAATGAAATGGACTCCTCTTACTCAGCCTGCATCTCTGTGCCTTACAGAACACCATTTTTTTTCCTGTAGCTGCAGTTGTGAGAAGCAGCTCCAGGCACAAATGCAGAATTCAGGCTTTGGGTCTTGCTGCAGCGAGCTATGTATCCTGTAAGGGATGATAATTACCTTGTTGGAGAAAGTCCTTTCTTCCCTCTGAAAAAAAAAAAGGATCTTTATCAGGTAATGTCATCATGATTCTATATCACAGCAAAACTGAAGGAAGTTAACTTTGCTGTCGATGTTCGTCGCAAGGCAGCTCATGCACAGGAGTAAGCTGTTAAAATTGCAGGAAGAAATCCATTTGGGTTGCTGTTGCTACCTTCCTTTTTAAGAAAAAGGTCTTAGAATGCTGGGAGTGTGCTTCTGCCACACGTGTGGCTGGTCCCCTCTACACAGGGAGCAGCCTTTGGGGAAATGCAGCACCCAGGCTCAGCAGTGGTGACTCAATGGAGCTCCAGCTCTTGCCCTGAGCGGAGCAGGGAGCATTCCTCGCCCTGTCTCACTGCAGCCCTCCCTGGGGTCAGGGTTTGGGCGTGCTGTGCTGCCAGGCATCCTTCATCTCACCACACACAGCATGACAACTTGCAGTGACACTGAGATGGGCTGAGCTTCAGAAAGGATTGAGCATCGTGGTTGGAGCGCTGCAGGAGGGATTTACAGGGTGGGGAGGGAGGGCGTGCAGGCACCAAGCACAATGAACACAAGTGTTACAAAGGCATTGGATTGCACAGAATTTCCAAGGACAAAAAGGAGAGGGCAGTAAAGAAGCTCCTGGGAAGAGAAATGCCAGGTGCCTTTCCTTGAAGAAAGGGCACGTGCAGGCAGAGGGTGTCTGTATGGAAAAACATTTTGATTATCTCAAGAGATGGAACAGGACAGGGTTTCTGTGTGCTGTCGTGAGCACTGTTTGCCAGCGCTGTAGCAATCCAGTGAGCTTATTTTCCCATTTGTTGCAAACACATTGACACAGCAGACGTGTGACTAACATTGCTCGAGTCTGCCAGGACCACGGTTACTGCTGCTCCAGAGGATTATTTCTGACAGACTCTGAAGCTCTGCGGCCTGGAGTCCACTGCTATTGTTTTTTTTTCTTTTTCTCTTTTTCTCTGAGTGCTCAGGCACTGGGATGGGCTGCACAGGGAGGTGGTGGAGTCACTGTCCCTGGCAGTGTTGAAGAGGTGTCTGGATGAGGAGATATGGTTTAGCAGCTTGTGGTAGCAATGGGAATGGGTGGAGTGGATGATCTTGTAGGTCCTTTCCAACCCTGTGATTCTATGATTCTGTTCTATAGGATTGCATGGGCTGGACTTTCCTGTAGGGAGAGCACGTGTCAGACTCATTTGGTGTAAGTTTGTGGTGAACTCCTTTTGAAAACCTTTAGCTTCAGCTGACATGTGCTGATGCTGGAGGTGCTTGCTGTTGGTACTGCAGACCGTTTCCTCAACATCAGATGCATGTGTTGCATGGTGAGACAGATACCCACACACATTTATGGTTTAGTTTTTGTTTTTATTTATTAAGAAATGTCAGAGACAGCACTTGAAGACATCAGGCTGCTGGAAATCCAGTGTGTGCTGAGAGGACGTCAGTCGCAGGCCCCTGGAGGAAAGGCATGCAGCTAACAGAGCTTTGTCACCTGCTGATGGGGGCAGAGAGAGAAGCATGGAGGCCAAGTTAGTTCTGCCTACAAACCTGGCAGACCCTTTGGAGTTCCTTATTAAATTTTCCTGCATCGTTACCCAAACAGCATCGCTGTAGCGGGACACAGCAGCATACAATCAGTAGCAGCTAGACCTTTGCAAACCCCCTCACTGCACTTGCAATTACAAGATCTCTGAGTTGAAATGGATCTCTTCAGCCTCGCTGCTCCTACTATTGCCATATAACGTGCAAAAACAACCAATATTTAGGTTCTTTTGAAAACATTTCAGTGGGAGGATCACTGAGAAGAAAATGTATTGTAATAATGTCGGGCAGAAGCACCTGCACACAGATTTATATGATCTGAGGGTGTTGCTCAGTTTCAGATCACTTCTACTCCTGTCTGCATCTTTATGTCATGTCCTTGGGCTCTTACTTGCAGCATTGTTCAGCTTGTGCTAATCCCTGCTTTGCATGCACAACTGCATTGCACGTTGCCACAATCCATCACTGTTAGCCTTTTTCATTATTTCCCAGTGTCTGAATTATACATGGTTGCGTGTAGGAGGAGAAAGGAGCAGGAGGAAAAGAAAGCTTTCTGTTCTCAAGCATAGCTCTCTTAAAAACCCCATCCATAATCTGTAACAACCCATTAAGGTAAAGAAGTTGGCCATAAACAAGTGTAACACCTTTCTAATAGAGGCAGTTGCTGACTTCTGGCAATCTCTGTGCTTTTTGCTTGCTCTGCTTGCATGCTCCCTGTGCAGCAGCACTGGCTGCAGCTGCTGTTGGGTGTCTTTGGAAGCTGTGTGTCCATCTGGGTCTGTCCACCAGTGCGGTGTGCTGAAAATTGCTTCTGTGTATGAGAAGGCACGACGAAAAGAGAAACAGCTGGAGGGAACTTTTGGCCTGGAAGATGATTAGCTTCTAAGTTTGATTAACTTGGGGAGGGGAACAGTCACCAGCTTGAGAGCACTGGTCTGTCCTGACAGCAGAGTGTGGAAGATGAAATAGAGCTTTTGTTAAATGCTAGTGGGGGGTAGAAGAGAGATGGCTTCTAAACTACTTGGGAGGGGAGAGTTAGCAAACAGCCCCATACGGACAGGACACAGATACAACCCACTGTAGGGAACACCAGTGCTGAGGGGACCTGAGGGCGTGCCTGCACAGCATGCACCTCACAGGGAGCTGCAGGGAAAAAGGAGCTGGGGACAATTCCAGAGATGAGATTAGACTGATTTTCTACAATGAGCACTTCAGCTTGGTCCAAACTGCCTATCACAAGCCCTGTTTGTGTGGAATTAATGTAGCTTTTAGCCCTCTGGGGTTTAATGCTTTTTGGCCAAACATGAAGAGGCAGAGTTGGCCTCTCCAAAGATATGCTCACAGTCCTCGTTATTGAGGTCGTTATCCTGCCAATTTTCTTGTTTCCCCATGCAGTGGAGGTGAAACCGAGCGTGCCGGGCAATCCCATGCTGAGTGCATTGGTTAGAGGAGCTGAGGCAGCATGTATCCTGCTCCCCCACTGCAGCAGCTCCAGGTGTTTTCAGTGGTGGCACGGAGCAGGCTGTGCTGCCCTGTGGGGTGCTGGGTATGGGATCAGTATCTGTAAGGTAAACTGGCTGGCCTTCAGCTGAGAGAAGAGGCCCCTCTGGGACACAGAAGCAGGTCAGGAGGTCTGTGTGGAAGCACTGGTGATGTCTGTGTTTGCAGATGAGATTTCTTAGGAGTAAAGCCTGTGGAGAGGAAGTCAAAGACTGTCAGAGCTGTGCAAACCCAAGAGAAGAGAGATGATGATGTCTTCAGAGACCGTGCTGGGAGAGAGATGTTTGTGATTAGAGAAGCAAAGGTGAAAACTAGGAAAGAAGTATCTCATCTACTGAGAAGCGCTGAGCTGGCTGTGCTGGAGGCAGATAAGAGCAATGGGAAGAGATGGCTGTCTCTGCTTCAGTTTGAAAATGTTCAGATCTTGGCAGAAGCAGTTTCGGTGGTGAGCCTGAGGCAGAGGCTGTGCTGGAGGAGAGAACATAGAGCGGAGCTGGAGGGAAGGAACACCCCAGGCAACGGCTATGAACAGCAGGTTCAGTGAGCTCACGGGTGGAAAAGAAAAGGAAGTGGTGGCCATACAACACATGAAGGTCAATGACGTTGTTTTTAGAAAGGGGTGTTACTAAGGCAAGCTGGTGTTGCAAAAGGAGCCTTTATTTTTCCTTTCTTCTGTCTCCTGATAGATTCTTTTTCCCTTTTTTTTTTTTTCTCACTTCTGTATAACTTCCTTCTCCTCATTTTGATAAAGCAGGTACCTAGTGTAGCTAATGCAGCCCTGGCTTCTGTAAGGCACCTTGGGTGATTCTAAAATACATCACCACTAATCCTTACCTGGCTCAGAAAGAAAACAACGAAGAAAGCAAACCGAATACACACCATAGCTCTGCAGGCTTTCCATTTCCTGGTGCTTTCCTTCTGTAACTGCTCAGCAGGGCTTTATTCAGGCAGCTGCACCGAGGGACCAATAAAACACGTGTTCTCCATTTTGGACCCTTTGTGTTGGGAATTTTCCATTGTGCAATTGCATTAAATCTGAGGCGACTGACAAGCGCGCAGTGGTTTCTGACTCTGAGCAAGGTTATACGACTGAAATAAAAATAGATGGAGAAGAAAACAAAGTGAGAGAAGTTTGCTTTCCCATGCCGTGGCAGGGAGCACTGCGAGGTCAGGAGCTGAGGCAGTGCACACTGCATCCAGCACTCCGGGATGATCTTCTGCTTTGGTTCTCATCCTCAAATGCTGAATTCCACTCTGTTCTCCCCTCCAGGGCTCTGTACCCACACGTGGTGCTGCCTCCCACAAACCCACGGTGCTGCTGTCCCTGCATGTGGCAGCCAGGTTCTGCTATTTACCTGCACTCTTTCTGCTTTCATCTTAATACTGCAGCTCTTCAAGCACTTACTCTTGCAACTTTAATTAGCCTCGAAGCGCAGGGTCTGTCAGACCGTCTTTGGCTCTGTGCACAGCTCCCATTGCAGCCAGTGGCCCTGTGCAAAAAGAAAGCAGAGGGCAACAGTTCAGCACTAATTCAGTGCTTTGAAACCACAGAAGAGGTGCTTTGCTGGGCAGAATCCCATCATCCAAGGCAGTAACAGGAGTAATAGTAGCCATAAACAAGGCCTATACCTCTCAGTACTCAGAGTGAGTGCAGGTGCCTCACCTGCCACCCTGCTGGCCTTAGAGCAGGGCTGTTTGGGGGGTGCATTGGGCTCTGAGTGCCCCTAGCTCTGCTGCTGGCAGAGAAGAGCTGGGGAAGTAACACCGTGCAGAGGAGCAGCACTGCCCCAGCCTTCCCACAGCCTTGGGAGTACCTGCTGTGCCTCCAGAGCAGGCCCCTGGTTTGGCAGGGCACTCTGTGTTACATGGGTGGTCGGGTTGCTCTGTTGTGACATGAGCCACGTGCAGCTAGCAGGTTTTATTAGGGACAAATGGGAAACTATCCATTGAGGTCTGCAATGTGTGTCAGTGAGTGCACAGAATGAGAGAGATATCTATGTGCCTGTTCTGTGAAAATGTATTTTTAGTTTAAAGCTGTGCTAGGCAGACCATTAAGATATAAATAAATCTCTAAAAACAAACTGTTTATTACTGGGTATTATATTTATTCCAGTCATTGGATATCCAACTGCTGGCATGGGAAATGCAAAGCATAGTTTTAAATTCTACTTTTGGACAGCAACACACGAGGTGCAGCTTTGAGAATTTGGATTTAAGGGCACAGAACGTAGACCTGAGCCCTACCGAGACTCCTCAGGAGCAAAACCAGTGGTTAGGGCAGTGCCATTAGTGGGATGTGGCAGCTCTGCTGCTGGCATCCTCGCTGAGCTTCTCTCCGCTGTTATTCATCTGGAGAACATTTTCCTGCCAATTGTGTGCTCCTAGCTGAATTTGAGACCGATGAGTTGGAGATGTTGAGCTTCAGCAGTGCTCAGCCACCTGCTAGTCTGCGCAGGAGCAATCAGAGTGCTGAGATAAGTGCTCAGTGTAAGAATCTGACCAAATTATAGTAAGAGAGCGAGCAGGGGAGGAGTCGGTGTAATCCCAAGTGATAAGGGAGGAAATCTAATAGACTTACATGTCCTTAGATGAGAGCTGTCGGATTTGATGACGGCCTCTTTCATGGCAGTGATAGAGTGGAAGATGCTTCCTTGGATACCAGTATAGCTGCTGATCCATACGGCCACAGGCAGCCACTGGAGAGAACCTGCTGTGTAACTGCAGATCCTTCTACCCTGTGTATTTGTTTTTGCTACCCTTCCCCTTCTGTCTTTCCCCAGGTACGACGTGTTTGATCGCGTTGCTGTCAGATAAAGAGCTCACTGTGGCCAACGTTGGTGACTCGCGGGGCGTGCTGTGCGACAAGGACGGGAACGCCATCCCCCTGTCACACGACCACAAGCCCTACCAGCTGAAAGAGAGGAAGAGGATTAAAAGAGCTGGTGAGTTATAACGTTCTTGCTTTGGATTACTGCCCACATAATGGCTGTTAATGAGCGCAAACACATACACTGCAGCAGGGGGTACAGGGAAGGAACGTTAGAAACAGTAACCATACACAAATAAATCTTTGTAGCTTTCTTAACTTGTCGTTTGAGACCTCCTGGGCCAGAAGTTGCCTTTGGTACATCAGGTTTAATGTCTGATTCTCCACAAATTTGTCAAAACCTCGTTTGAAACCGTTTCTGTTTTGGTTCCCAGAGCGGCCTGCAGCAGCAAATTATTCGATGACGAAGAAGTTGCTTGTGTTAACCTCTAGAGATGCATTGTTTCTCTGCCTCAAGTTCTTCACCTGTAAAGTGAAAAGAATACTTTTTTACCCTGAGTGCAAGACATCTTTAAAGCCTGCAGATAATCAGTGGGCTCACGCTGTATAAATGCCTGAACACGGCAAACACTCACCTTCTGCTGCTTGCTTTTCCCTCTGAGGAAGCAGAACAGCAGCACAATTCTTTCTGCTGCTCACAAAGTTACATAAGTTCCTCAAAGGGGAGCAGAAAGTACACAGACCTTGAGAAGAAGGGATAGGAAAATTCTGGTCTTGCTTTGCTTCATTCAGTGATGTACGTGGGGATGTACTGATAGCACCTGGAGATGTTTCATTCAGTTCAGCTTCCTAAGGCCTCCTTTAACATCTTCATCCAGGTGCTTTGTACAATTGTCCATTTAGAGATTAGTGTGGAAGGGAGACTTTATAACACAGTAACTTGAAAAACAAACTGGATTTTTGCAGCAATTTCCAACTTTGGAAGGATTAATTTTAATAAGTTAATGCTATAATTTCCTACAGCTAAACAAGAAGTGTTCCAGCTACTGTAGTAATTTAATGAATGTACTGACCTGTTACTTATTACCCCATTGTATTGTCATGCTTGTTATGGCTTTGCAGTATGTTAACAAGTAGAATGCAGATTATACTGCTGCTGGATGCTTTGAATTTTGGAACATCACTTCAGGTTGGAATATGTATACATAGCTGAGGTTAAGAAAATATCCTTCAGACGTGTCTGATGTATTCACTGTGAGGAAATGAATTCCATTCCTCTTTTTCCCATTTCCTACGACTATATACAAAGTTTTCCCTCCCCAGAAACCAGAAATATTCCTTTGTCAGCCCAGCATGACTCACAAGTTAAGCAGCTCTCACACTTGAGCCCACAGAAGCCAGCACACAGATTTCTCCTGAGCATTCCTGTAGTGCAGTGCAAGGTTACTGACACCAATGCTTGCAGCCAGTACCAAAGGAAGGCCTCTAGCTGAGAGAGCAGGGCCTTTGCTTTTTTACAGACCTTGCATTACCTGCTCAACAGAATGCTTATGTACTTAGCAGCATGACTCACAGGTCCTGGTCAAAGCTGCCCACTGAGACACAGTGAGACAGAAAAATGCACATCTTTCTGCAGGAGACACGAGAAATACCCTGACTGTGTGGGGTCCTGAGCTGTAGATACAGTACTCACTTACGTAGGAGCCTTGGAACAAGCACTGTCTTGGCTTGTGAAGAAACACTCAGTTGTAGCAGCACAAGGTGACTGTCACTGATAGAAACTGTATTCACCTTGAATGCACTCCTTGGAGCTGAGCTCCCTGCATGCACAATGTTTGTGAGGCTGCCAAAGAGCTTCAATTTCCTTAATGCCTTTTCTTCTCCGGTGACAGCTAGAACTGCAGAACGTTTGCTGTTTCGTGAGGATCTCTAAGTACTCTGTATGGATGACTTTATAAAACAAAACACTGCAAGTGCCAACAGACACTCCAGCAAACCTCAGAAACTCGTGCCACTGACAGGCTCAGCTGCCACTTGACAGCAGCTCTGGAAAGTCATTTTGCATGTATAAGCACTACCTGCAAAGTCTAGTGTAAGCATGCTGCAAACAGTTAGCAGCATCAGCTATCTCCTGTGTGAGTACGGTAATGGATGTCAGCACTGCTTTCCTATGTTTGTATAACATGTACTTAAAACTGCTCCTTCTCAATGCTATTTTGCTTCCTGTCATACATGTGATGACTGTGAGGTACTGTAGTTCTAAACACTCATGAAAAAGGTGCTGGGAAACGGATGGCTGAGCAACATGCAACTGAGATGCCCGCACATCATAGAGCAGCAGTGGGACAAGGCTCACTTGAGTGCATGGCTGAAGTGGAGCTGTGATAGGGCACGGTGCAAAGCTGAGTACATTCTGATTACTATGAAGAGCAAATGCTTTTCTAAGAACGCCAAAGTGGACAGCTTGCAGATGTGAAGACAACAGCTCATCTAATTTGGTTCCATGTTTCAATGCTCCGCGTTAGGCATTTTGCAAATTATTTGTCCTCAAGTGGCTCTGACTTTTGATTCATGTTAGAGGTGAGGAAATGCAGCTACTCATCAGTGCAGGCAGCGGCACACAGATCCATGCACACACAAAACTGAAGGTGCTTCAATTCTGCTGTGACCTTGAGGCACTGCATGGTTCTGTCTCCTAGCACAGGCTGGGTGCTGGCCAGGTGCTGGCTCTACCAGTCCCTGACTTCACTGCAAGATGTGTCTTCCTGTGAGCAGTTCCTAAGTGCTGTAAGAGGTTTTCAAGTAGAAGGAGCCCTAATCCTGGTGATGGTAAGCTCGGTCAGATCCCACAGCACGTATTTGGAATAATGCTTGATGATGGGTTTGCTCACAGCATTGTTTTGGTGTTTTTTGGCACACCTCACGCAGGGCAGTTTGCTAGAAGAGCATTAGCTGGAAGGCACAATCCAACTCTTCTTTGCAGCACTGTGATATTTCATGAAGACGTCTGCTTTTTGAGATGTGTAACGTTTGTATCCCTCAGGGCACCGCAGTGTGAATTTTTGAGTGGATGTGGCAGGCAGTCAGAGACAGTGTTAACGGTGTTGGTGTTTCTCTCCAGGTGGATTTATCAGCTTTAATGGCTCCTGGCGTGTTCAGGGGATCCTGGCCATGTCCCGCTCGTTAGGAGATTACCCTCTGAAGAACCTGAATGTTGTCATTCCTGACCCTGATATTCTCAGCTTTGACCTGGACAAACTGCAGCCAGAGTTCATGATCCTGGCGTCTGATGGTCTGTGGGATGCCTTCAGCAATGAGGAAGCCGTCCGATTCATCAAGGAACGCTTGGATGAACCACACTTTGGAGCAAAGAGTATAGTTCTACAGTCCTTTTACAGAGGATGTCCCGACAATATCACAGTGATGGTGGTGAAGTTCAGGAATAGCAGCAAAACAGAAGAACAGTAATTACCGGAGGTTCTTTGCCTCGCTGAACTTAAAACAAACTCTTACATTCTAAACATAGTGGAAAGCTCTAGTAAATCCCATTAAGATTCCACACAGGAAGAACAGGTTCCTCTGGGCTTCGTTCTTTGCTTAACAAAAGGAGCAATACCACAAATACATTTTGTGCGATGATAAGAATTAAGTTTCTTTGCAAGCACCCGTCTCCCGTGCCCTTGCTGCTCCTTGGAAGCTAACTGTCATCTTTCCATTCAGAATTTCCTTTAAAAACCCCATGTATGCCTTCCATTTCTCACGTCTCCTTTGTGACAGAGGCTCGTTCGGATGCGCAGCAGGGTCAGAGCAGTGCTGCTGCCCTGTGCTGTGAGCTGTAGGGATGATGTTGCTTTTTCACTTGTAGATGTGACTTTTCAGAACAATGCTCTAACGTTTCTCATCTCTTGTTTAATCTGCAGCGATTAGGTTGCGTTGGAAAAGGTTTGTAATTGTTGGTCTGTTGTTGATGTGAAGGAGGGAGAGGAGCTGACTGCTATCACAGAACTGGCTCTCACACTTTGTTTTTCCCACCCTCAATTACATAAATCCTCACCAAGCATGAGGTCAGCTGCAGCTGCTGAGTTACCTGAGACAGGTTTGTTCAGCATTCCCATAACAGCATTTATTCTATGCCACGTTGTAATGTTAAGCTCCATCAAAATACTCCAAAGTCTGTCACCTTCTCTATCAAAGAAGTGTCTCTTTCATGATGGAATGAGTGCCATTCACTGAGGCTCTCCTTCCTGTTAGGTTCTTGGCATGGACTTTTCATCTTCAAGTAAGAAAACAATGCAAGATAAAATTAACTTCATTAGTGACTGCTTGTAAGGCTAATCAATGCAGAGTGTTCTGTAGAGCTGCCTAGATGGAAGCCATGCCTACAAAGAGACTTTGTACCACCGCAGATTAACTCATGGTTCTAATCCAGGGGAAGACCACTTCAGAACTGGATTTTGCTGTAGCGTATCAATGCCAGACAGTGTAATTGCACAGTTCAGCTGAAAGCTTGTGGGAAACCTAGGTAAAAATATTTTTGCATTTATCAATATTGAATTATACTTTGGAATCTGTGACTATTGTCAAAGCTGTACAGCTGATAACATAGCTGGCAGATGTACAAAAGACAGATGAAAAACTGTCTTTTTCTTATCACCCACCGAGAGTGTTCTCTGAGAAAGGGGCTTGCTGGTCTCAGATACTGTGATGTGTTGTGGTTGTGTCGAGCAGGTATGATATCTCTCAAGACAGAAATGAAAGAACACAAATTCTGCTTTCCACCCAAGAAAGAATTCTCATCTTAGTCTTTTCAGTGTGATTTCTAGATGATCTCCTCCCTAACAAACTTCCTTTCTTTAGTTTGTTTGGGGATAGTCACAGATCTTCACTGGATGTGTTGCCACTGACAGTGCTCTTCCAGTTGTGTACACGTCTTTGCTGCCTTTTCTCCTTCAAAACTGTGAGTAGAATTTTTTGGCTCTGAGTAATAGTTAATGCATGCCAGTGAGAAGCAGAAGCGTGGAAGTGTCCCGCGTGCTCTGAAAGCCCCCTGCACTGCCCCTGTCCAGAGAATGGAAGGTTCCAGATGTTTTTAATCGCTTGATCAGGGCAGGCATTTGGGAAGTTGGAAGCAGAATGGTCAGCTCTGAGAAACAAATGACAGACAATGCCACTTCAGGCTGCCAGTAAACCTCTCTGTACTTGAGTTATCAAGCATTGCTGAGGGATTCCAGACCTCGTCTGGAGCACGGCCAGCACTCTGGTTGCTCTAGAGCTTCGGATAGATGGGAAATGTGTGTTCTCAGAGTCTGGCAGCTGCCCTGAGGAAGCTGTGGAAGGGTGGCACACTCCAGGAGTAAAGCTGTTGATATTTCTTAACTTTTGTTATTTTTAACTAGTTTAGTGGGCGTGGTGGTGGTGATGGGTTGATGGTGGGACTAGATGATCCTAGGGGTCTTTTCCTACCTTTAATGAGTCTACTATTTATACTTGGAGCTACTTTAGGTTTAAGAAGATGAAGGTCTAATGAAGATGACAGGCTTTTTGCAGTCTTCCTCACATGCAGGTGCCTACCCATGTTTCCCATTAGAGGTCTTGTAAGGGGCTTGCTAATCTGGTTCTAGCTTTCCAATCATGCTGATTTGTCCCATAAAGCTGTTGGGTGACAGGATTAGCTAACATACATACTGCCGTGCATCCTGAAAGGTCCTCCACTGCCCTCATATATCCCACCTATCCTTTCACTACATCTGGAAAGAAATGTGCCCCCAGTGTCAGAGCTGTGCAGCAGAACGAGGTCCAGCATTGGAGAGGCAGTGGTTAGCACACACCATCACCCGGTGCTGATTTCCTGCCCACAGAAGGGATGCAGGTTTTGGTTGGAGTGCTCACGGACATCTCAGAGCTCCCCAGTTCTTGTGTTACATGTTTGTGGAGAAGGACAGAGCAGGTCCCTCAGTGGCGTGTGCTCATCAAGCAGGAGCATCTAGCAGAAAACTGATGCATTAAACTGCACAGTCACAGAGCATCTTTACGTGCTCCCGTCTGAATGCCTTGTGGTGGTTAGCCAACCTACCCTGTACGTAAAGAGCTTACTGCTCCTGCAACTAACTCCTGGGATGAGATGCTGCCGCGTCGTGCATCATTTGGCTGATGCCCTCTACGGGCTTAGAAAGGTTTCTCCTTCCAGCAGCGCAGGGCTCGGTGTGGCAGGGGGAATCCTGCCGAGCTGTGGTCTCGCAGCTCCGCCCAGCGGCAGCCGCAGCACGGAGCGGATCGCGTGGTGAGGCACAGCAGCACTGACATCTCATCGGGCACAGCATTTGAAAGGATCCTGTTCCTCTGATTAGAGAGTTCAGATAAAATAAATGGCGTCTGACATAATGAAGTATTGTCATTGTCACTATCATCGCTCCACTGTAAAAAAAAAACCTCATTCAGGTCAGTGGGATTAATGTGGCCTGGAAAATTAATGTGCTGCGTAGCAACTGTGACAAGGCTGGAGGTAAACAGCACTCAGAGACAGGAACTGTCCCAACAGATGTCACCCGAGGTGATCCCTGTATTGTTAAAGGTTTATTTTACCCGAGGACAACTAAGTCCCAGAGCCCCAGAACAGCACGTGAACAAACTGCACTATGAAAAATTTCCTCCTATGAGTTGCAGGTTTAAACTGATGGCAGCTAAGAATCATGTAACTGCACTCCGAAGGGAGTAACTGCTTCAAGAAAGTCTATGACTTTTAGAAAGCCAGTGTACAAACGGGTGGGGGTGTTCTGTTTGCTTTTTACAAGGTAATGTTTCTTTAGAATAAGGACTCACACATAACCAAGAAACAAACCATCTGCCTTGCTTCATTTTAACTCTGCTTTCCCTCTGACACGGAGCACTTGCACTTGGATATGGCAGACACGTGAGGAACTCAGTGTCACAGTGTGTGATTAACCTCCAATCAGTTCCTAGTTTGAATTTAAAAGAAATGGGATAGATGTACCTTACTTTATTGCACATCCAGGCGTTGAGCTCCTCACAATGAACTTGCACTGAAGTGTTTTATAGTAACTAGACAACAGATGTTCCAAACTCAGCCATCTTCATGCTGAACTGGCAGTAGGGAATAATACCTCTGAAGCTGCAGCTTCATGGCTTACACTGAACGTTATTCACATGCACACAACACTTTGAACCACTTTGACCTATGAATTCAAACCTGAAACAATAAATAGAATTCGTACTGTACACTGTAAACTCCTTTTGCTGTTCACCCAGAAGCAGTTTCCAAACGTCTTTGTCTAATGGATCAATAATTCTCCCCTTTTTCAAGACATGCCCTGCAGTTTTTGTATTAAAAAGCAATTCCTTGGAATTCTATTTGAATGTGGTTGAGACACTTGCGTGCGTAAGAATCTTAGGATTTGGAAAAGTTCAACCTGTAATTTATGCTTCATTTTCAGTAAAACAGTCCAAGCAGATGCTATGAGATTTGCACCCACCACTGGCTTAAATTCTCACGTTAGTTCACAATGTTTTTACCCCTTGCAGGGCAGCTCACACTGGGCTCTGTCCCAATATGAGCTTCAAGCAGCACACGGTTGTAGTTAAGCACTGTTACAGTCTTTTAAGCAATAATAAGGTTGGGTTCAAACACAAGCTGGATCCAGAAATGAGTTTTTACCAAAAAAAAATCGACTAGGGATTCAGTAATACATTACAGTGCCACTTTCTTGCAGAATTGATGTCATTTTAAGTTAGAGTTTCAGGTAGCATAAACAGATGGCTGTTAGAAAGCACGTTTGTGAGAGCAGAAGTGCTGCACACCACGATGGGCGTTATCATTCTGGGATGTAACATGCTCCCTGGGTGACACTCACACTTCGACTGCAGTGCTGTGCAGCTATTTCTCCATGACATCATTCTGCCCTCCCAGCACGAGTGCTGTCTGCTCTCCCTTCCCAGCTGCTGAATGTTCCATAGTCTTTCATAATCACATTTTTTTTGGAGGAGCAATACAAACTGTACTGTGGTGTCAGCGTTTTTGTGAGAAATCATGTACTCCCAAACATGTAACACAGCAGGCTTAAAAGCAAAAAAAAAAAAAAAAAAAAAAAAAAAAGGTTATTTTATTTCGTTGGATAAGCAATCAAGGAACAAGTATAACATTCCTCACAGAGCTGAGCACAGTGCTACAATCAACCAATGGATCACAAACCCGGAGCAGCAGCTGCAGTTTCCTCTGCTTCAGGAACCAGCTAGCATTCTCTCCTCAGTTGTGCAATACTGTATCTTCAGCTATTAGTATAACAACAGCAACAACAAAAAAATCTATTTTTGAAACGCTTTGACCTTCTTGGCAAACATTCTTAGAACACTGAAATCTGAAATATTGTCTAGACGATATTCTCTCCAAGGCATCATTTTTGTATTAAAAATAATAATAATAATCATGTCCAATAATTCCATCATAAAACCACGCACAGTTAGGGAAGAGACAGAAATAGTCAATAGCGACCATTATCACAATGGAACATCAGTGAAACCTCAGTCTGGGTACTGGAGGTTTCTGCACCTCTTCTAATTTGTCTCTAAGAGACTACCTGAAAGACAGCCAAATGTAAATACGTCATGACACGTTAGCTATAGAACAAAAAGTGGCAGTGCTCTGTCATTCTAGATGTACAGGATGTAACTGTAGTATCTTCACCGTGTAGTAGACGTGTCTAGGATAACTGTGTTAATGCAACTGCAAATTCTGTATTGCTGTCAATTCAAAGTGTAAACTACTGAAACCTTGGCCTTGCTGATATGAATAAAGTGGTTAAAATACCCATCTTTACAGATACAGCCACGTTTGTCTTCTTTAAGACCTAAGAAGCCTAGAATCTCATTTTTGTTTTCATCCATTTGAATCTTTCCCTGTGTAGCTACAATAATGGTATTTAAGTGAGAAGATGTCAAGCTCCTCCCAGAAGGAGGGCAGAGGTGATCCGTTTAAATAAGAAGCTGCTGTTCAGAGAACAAATACTTGAGAGTGGCAAAGGATTATGCAGTTCACAAAAGGACCAAAAGAAACGTGGTTAGACAGTCATTGGAGAAGCGTCTTCCCAGCTCTTCTTCACAGAAACATTATTCCTCATGAATTCCAGGAGATTTGGGCAGATATCCCGTGCTTACAGCAGAGTGCACAGAGAAGGGTCAAAGACAGTCTAGTGCACCCCAAAGTGCTTTGTGAATTCCTAAATAAAGGTGCTGGGAATGTCAGTGGATCCCAGAGGATGCTGCACCGCTGCCTTTCAGGCAGTGTCACCTCAACCCCTGGTTCTGTTCCGCGTTGCCCTGTACTTCAGTTCAACATTTTCACACTGGAATTCAAAGTTTTAAGTGCTGCAAGTTCACATTTCTACACATCTTGGTACAGAATCAAAGGCAAGTAATTGAAGTGGAGGATGACAAATCCTTCCAGAACCTGATCATTTCACTTGGCATAATGCCGTGCACAGCAATCAAGCGTCTATACTTACAGATATCAAAATTAATTTTATCAATTAAGAATTGTTGATTATCTTCTGGAATACTGATGTTCACCTTAAGTATATTTAAGCAAATTCCGACATAAACATCCTCAAATTTTATCGGTTTGATATGACCCATCAGTTCATAAATCCTCAGAGCCAGTTTTCCATCCAGTACATACCCCATTCCACTGCAGTACGGAGGATAAAGCCTGAATGGGTATTCGTTGTAAGAAATGTATGTCTTATGGTAAAGGCCCCTATGGGCATAGTTACCTATAAGGGGATAACCTGTAAAAAGACTTTCCGAGGAGTTGAACTTCAGAAGAAACTTCACTAAGTTACCAGTGTTGATGAAGACGTCGGTATCCGTCTTCATGATGAACCTAGCATTGGAACAGAACTCAGCCACCCATCGGAATGCCATGACTGTTTTCAAAGTAAGATTGTTGTAAGTGTCCATAAAATCCTGGCGGATTATGTCACCATAGAGTACAATTTCATCTTCCACCGAGAGTGCTGCAGGATTGTCTTCTGTTTCTGTTTCCTGACCCAGTAAGAACAGCGTTAGAACTCGATGTCCCCACCAGAAGCTGTTAGATCCCCACGTTATCCTTATGGCTTGCCTTGACTTCACGTCCTTAGGTCTCGAAGACACCAAGATGACCAGAAATGGATTTATGTCTTTGCATTTCAAGTGTTGACGCGATGTGAAGAGGTAGGCTTGCCTGTAAACCGGTTCATACTCATAGAAATACATGCTGTTTGCATGCTCAATCACAGTGTTGGAAGAAAAAGTCATGTACCACACTGTTACAACGGAAAATATGAGAAGAAAGAAGAAGATCCATTTTAATGGGATCATATACATGACATGAACTGGAACCGGGCAGTAACTGATTTACAGAAGTATGTCAGCAGCCTTCAAAATCTGTACCACAAGTTCTGAAGGACGTCTGTTACTGAAAAAGAAATGAAAAAGCAGTATTCAGAATGCTACTGTTCAAGCAGTTCCTTTTTCTTAGTGTGTCAGCTACAGTGTGCCATAATGACAAAGACAAACACAAGGGTCACTATCCCAGCTGTTACGTGGAGCATCCTACGCACCATGAATCAATGCTGTATCCCACAAGAGAGCACAAGCAGAACCTGAGCAGGAAGAGAACATTTCAGTGAACAAGATGAAAAGCATCTAACTTAAGTTAGACAGACTCTGGTATTTGATTTTATATAAATAACATTTCTCAGGGTTTGTTCAATCTAAAGTAAAATATATCAATGTTTGGTCGGTTCTTGACAGTCTAAAGGGAAAAAAAAATTATCTGGTGAAGATTTCTTTACAGAAAAGCCTGATTCCACATCGGACCAATGCCTGATCCGATAAGCCATGAGAAATCTGAGAAACACTGAGACCATCTCTGCAGGTCCCCTGCAAAACACAGCGTTAAAGGTACTGTATCCTTTCTATGACACAGCAAGCACTGTTTGCTGCAACCAGGAGTCCTTCTGTGGAGCTGCAAGAGCTCACATCAGGTTCCCACAAGCCCCGCAGAACTGCTGGGCCTCCCGAAACCTCCTCACCATCTTACTCATCGAAACACCAACGCTGAGCTGCCTTCACCCTTTTTTGGAAATACAGCAGCTAGCACAGAGGCAGAGCGTGCAGATGCAGAAGCGAGAGAACAGGATGTGTGATCAGAAATGAGTGGCTGCAGACTGCTGGTAGAAGAGGGCAAAGGAGCAGAAAGCCTGCGCTGGGTGTGTGCCAGCAGCACCGTCAGCTCAACACACAATGGCCAATGATGCACAAAGCGTTTCTGTGCATGTAGGATCACGTTCCCTACGTGATATGCTAACCTGGCCACAAGTTAGCACAGGTTCACCAAGATAAGGGTTTTGTAATGGTCACGGGGTAGGCACTGCGCTCCCTGAAATGTCAGACGGCTGTTTCCACAGTGCCAAGAACCACTGACACAGGCAGGCAGCTTTCAGCAGCAGAACTCTGCCTTCAAACCCACGCAGGAACCAGAAGAAGGGCAAATTAAAGGGGAATCCACAGCGGCTGGCAGAAAGCTGCCCTCCTGCTCTTACATCAGACTCTCAAATGAAAGCCGAGGGGCTCGAGAGCTCGAGGTCAGGGCAACACCTGTTCCCAAAGTCACAGCTCGCTGCAAAGACCCCACCAAGCTGCAGTTACCTCCATGTGCTGTCCCCGGGCTTACCAGCAACAGCACCTGGAGGGGTTTTATTATCTTTTCCCGCAGGACACCCGGCTGCGTACAACACTGCTGCTTCCAGGCCCATCCCGGAGCAGCTTTTCCCAGCTCCTCTCGCTGCCCTTTCTTTACCACCGCGGCAAACCTTTTGCGACCACCGACACCCAGCATCCGCCACACCTGGAGAGGAAACGTGCCGAAATCGCGAGAAAAGTCAAACCGCTCACACTACGCAGAGCACAAAGCCGTCAGCCCGCGCGCCCGCGGAACTCCCCGCGCTGCAGCGCCGCGGGCACAGCTCCCGGCCCCGCCCGGCCCAGCGCACGGAGCGCGCTCCCCTCGGCCGCTCCCCGTCCCCTCAGCGCCCCGCGGCCGCCTCCCGCCCGCCGTTACCGCGCCGCCGCTCCTCCGCCCGTCCCGCTCGCTGCGCGCGGCCCCGAGCACACGCGTGGGGCGCAGCGGGGCGGAGCGGAGCGGCCCGCCTCCCCCGGGGAGCGCGCCCCACGCCCGCGTCGCGAGCGGCACCGCGGCGCTGCGGGTCCCGGAGGAGGAAAGAGCATCTTTTTAGGCGCTTTCTGAAGCAAAAGCGAGCACGCTGACCCTTAGGAGGTCATCCAGATATAAGACAAAGGAGTACGGGCGCACTCAGCACGCACCGGGCTGCCCCGACACAGATCCACCCGCTGCCAAAAAAAAAACGGAGACTCAACACGGCTCAGACAACGCGAGACTGAATTTTCAGCTTCCTCTCTTTTTTGATCTATAGCTTGGAACACTTGTTCAGAAAAAATCACCTTCTGATTCAGACTCAGGTATTTCCCCCTTCCTCGTTCCTTTCTTAAAGGAAATCAGCATGGTATCAGCGAGCAGCAAGGCACGAGCTAATGAATTTCAGGTAGCTGAACTCCACTGGCGACCAGATCGTGAGATCTGTGCTGAGTCTGCACCACACAGCGTGCAGTTGGACTCGTTCACACAAACATAACTCACCCAGTTTGTAATCAAACGGAGCGCTTCATGCAGGAAGAATAACCTACTGAGTCAAAGGTGCCAGCTCCAGAGCGCAGCACGTTTTTGAATGCTGTGCTAATATCACTTGATTGAGTCCATGTGTACCTGCCTACACAGGCTTCCATCACAAACCACTCGAGATTAATATAGTGCTGGGAGATGAGATACACTGCTGAATCGGGAGCCCGTCACCTCATGGACTGATAAGCGTGGACAAACCTATAGGGTTTTCCTTCCTTGCTGGCTGTGTTGTAAGGTTTCTTCTCCAAAAGAGACACGGTAATACAGTGATGGCTCTGTGGCACTGAAACAGTGGCAGACAGGTGGTGGATCTGTGGGCTGTGGGGTTGGGGTGTATAACCAGACCACTGCACTTCAACGTAAGAAGAGTTCCCGTGTTTGAGAGGATGGTCAAGTGAGTATGGTTTGAACATGTACAGACACTGTAACCTTTGGGCTCTGTGACCCATTGGTACGTTACTCACTGCCGTTCCACCCACGGGCTTGGCACTGAACATTACACCTTCATAAATACTGTTTGCATATTATCAACTCGATAAAAGGCAGAATGTATTTGTACAGAGCTTTTACTGACTTTTCATAGCACGAAGCAGCTGCTTCCACTTCCTTTTCCTTATTCTTTGTGCTCCATCTGACGGAGGAAGAAAGAAGACTTACTGATAAAAACTGGCCTCACAGAAGACAGCAAATTCCTCCTTGGAAAGTTTAATACAGAAACCACGGCACAGATGGGCCTGCAGAGCACCAAGCACTCCAAAGTAAAACAAGCTAATATCCTGATGTTAGGACTCGATTCTGCAGGGAAATCTACACTGTTGTACAAGTTCAAGTCTGATGAAGCTTTTCTAACAATTCCAACAATTGGCTTTAATGTCGATATGATCGAAACTGGGAAAGGTTTTACGCTGATTTTTTGGGATGTTGGAGGACAACAGAAAATGAGACAGAGTTGGTGCAATTTCCTGGAAGATGCAGAAGGACTCCTGTATGTTGTGGACAGCTCTGATAAGCAGCGTCTAGAGGAATCAAAGAGAGAATTTGAACTGCTTCTAAAGAATGAATCCATAAAAAACGTGCCAGTCGTCGTGCTAGCAAACAAGCAGGATTTGCCCGGAGCTTTAAATGCAGAGGAAATAACCAGGAGGTTCCACGTGAAGAAGCACTGCTGTGACAGGAACTGGTACGTACAGCCCTGCTGTGCTACCACGGGAGAAGGTCTGTCAGAAGCCCTCCAAAGGCTGACTGCGTTTGCCAAGCACTACAGCAGATGCAAGGAGATCTCCGTGAGCTTGAAGGAAAATGGAAAACGTTGAGAATGTCAATCGTCAGATTTTGGTGAATGTGACGCGGGACGTTTTGGCGGACAGATTAAAATCTTTGACTCCGGAGAACTCTTCGAAGTAAATAAATATTTATAAAGTGCTTTGACAGTGTTAAATGATACTCGTGTACCTCCAGATGCTTCAGATACACCGCTGCGCATCATCGGAGGCGCCGTACTCGGGGTAACTCAGCTCGGAAGTGTTGAGTGGTAGAAAAGGCAGAGTCGACCACTTGGATTTTTGCAAAGAAAATAGGTGAGCAGTGCTTAATCCATTCCCCGTGGTTAGCGGTCTCCATGCACCCCTCCGTCCCTCTGCTGTCCGTGTCTGCCTTAGCAGGGAGCAGTGCAGGCTGTGTGTGGGGATGCCGGTGGGCAGGCAGGGGAAGGAGGACGTGCTGCTGGTCAGCTTCTAGAAATCGGGATGGATCCCGTCCTGCCTCTACCAAAGGCAGCTTAGATTTTCTTACTGAGAAAACTAGTTCTGATTAAATTGGACATCAGAAGTGCAACTAAGTGCTAATCCTATTACTGCAGTTTGGGAGGGGGGAAAGAATTGAATGAAATTGTTGTGGAGATTTCCTGATTCATGAAGAAGTGAATTAGTATTCTGAATGCCATTAAAGCAACGATGGATTGTTAACTAGAAGACTAATTGAACTGCATCAACCGTGAAAACAGTTTAAATGCTAAGATGGAAAAGTTAATAGAGCCTGTTCTTTCACAAGGAAGAGAAAAGAGACCATCCATGTGTCGGTTATGCAGTCCCAGAACATCTGACCCATCTATTTTTGCCTTCATGAGTGATGTGTGCACAGACAGGATGCTCAAGGGCTTGCTTACACACTTGGATTTCTTTTCCCCTGCATTGATCATAATCCCTGAGCATGGGCAAGTCATTCAGTCACTCTGTGCCTCAGCAGCCCCTGGGCCAAATGAGCTCTGAAAGCTGTGGCAAAGGTCAGCACGAGTGCCTCGTCTGCCATAAGCCTGCATTTCATTTCTACTAATAAACACACAGGGGCTCCAAGTCACAGAAGGGTGAGGAAGCAAGTAAGGCACCCAGCTGTACCCGATTGTGTCATGCATGTATTATTCAAAGACAAGAAGTCATCAGGTGAATTCGCTGTAATAGCCAACAAAGGGAGCTTTCTCGGCAGAAGATGTTATTAATACCGACAGTAATTACTGTGGGCTGAATCCTGAGTCATGTTGAGCATACATTTCTAAAAGGAGAGCGAGGTTTTGCACTCGTCATTGCCCGGTCTGCTGATTTACACTCAGCACAAAATACCTTCTGGCACAGAAAGTGCTGTTGAGAAATGTGCGAGCATGGAAATGCTAGTTTTGTCAACGGAACAATTCAATGTGAAAAATGTAACGTTTCAGATCAATAAATGTATAAACAGTTGTATGACTGCGATGTGTATTTAATTCTCCCAGCTTCATCTGGGGAGGTGTCTGTTACACATCAGCATCTAGTTTGTTGGCCTTAGGACTTCCTCTGAGAGAAATACTCAGAGATTTAACGAGTGCACCACGGGCTCAGCAGAAAGGAGCAAGATCTGAAGGGAGCAAAGCACCGTGTGATAGGCGGGTTGATACAGATACAGCAGTCACCTCTCCGGGTTATCAGATGAAATGCTGCCCATGCTGATGGGGAGAAAATCTTTCACACTGCACTTCCAAGGAAATAAGACTTTCACGTTCACTTAATATCAAATAATTTTGTAATTTCTTTTTTTTTTTTTTTTTCTGAGGGCTTTTTTTATTTCCTCAGCTGTTTTATCTGCCCATGGAGACTATTTCCCCTGGATAATTTTGAAGCCTTAAAACAAATATCAATCAAGCTGGACATAGAGGGGGATTCTCAAAGGAATT